>NC_138188.1:15782024-16982024 GCF_964194105.1 Spermophilus citellus
CCAAGTCGCGTTAGTGTAGTGATCATTACGTGAAAGTATCATCCTGTTTGGGTGAAAAAATATTTCCTGAGATTTCTGGAGATTCGTATATTTGGGAAGCCTGGCAACCCCTTTCCATGAAAGTGTTTCTCGCCGGTCACTGTTAGGGCTACATCAAGAGGAAACAAAACATAGAGATAGAACGTGAAACTACTTTATTGTGTCAAGTTTCAAGAAGCTAGCACAAACCGTGTTGGATTTAGAGTTCCAAATACATCTATCAATATAGGAGAAAACAGAGTGAAACCTAAAAATTCAAACTGTTACTGGAAACGAACGCTTCAACATAGAAGAACGAAATTTGGGGAACCAAGTCGCCTTAGTGTACTGATCATTACCTGAAAGTATCATCCTGTTTGGGTGAAAAAATATTTCTGAGATTTCTGGAGATTCGCATATTTGGGAAGCCTGGCAACCCCTTTCCATGAAAGTGTTTCTCGCCAGTCACTGTTAGGGCTACATCAAGAGGAAACAAAACATAGAGATAGAACGTGAAACTACTTTATTGTGTCAAGTTTCAAGAAGCTAGCAAAAACCGTGTTGGATTTAGAGTTCCAAATACCTCTATCAATATAGAAGAAAACAGAGTGAAACCTAAAAATTCAAACTGTTACTGGAAACGAACGCTTCAACATAGAAGAACGAAATTTAGGGAACCAAGTCGCCTTAGTGTACTGATCATTACCTGAAAGTATCATCCAGTTTGGGTGAAAAAATATTTGCTGCGATTTCTGGAGATTTGTAATTTTGGGAAGCCACCCCTTTCCATGAAAGTGTTTCTCGACAGTCAATGCTTAGGGCTACATCAAGAGGAAACAAAACATAGAGATAGAACGTGAAACTACGTTATTGTGTCAAGTTTCAAGAAGCTAGCACAAACCGTGTTGGATTTAGAGTTCCAAATACATCTATCAATATAGGAGAAAACAGAGTGAAACCTAAAAATTCAAACTGTTACTGGAAACGAACGCTTCAACATAGAAGAACGAAATTTGGGGAACCAAGTCGCCTTAGTGTACTGATCATTACCTGAAAGTATCATCCTGTTTGGGTGAGAAAATATTTGCTGAGATTTCTGGAGATTCGTAATTTTGGGAAGCCTGGCAACCCCTTTCCATGAAAGTGTTTCTCGCCAGTCACTGCTTAGGGCTACATCAAGAGGAAACAAAACATAGAGATAGAACGTGAAACTACTTTATTGTGTCAAGTTTCAAGAAGCTAGCACAAACCGTGTTGGATTTAGAGTTCCAAATACATCTATCAATATAGGAGAAAACAGAGTGAAACCTAAAAATTCAAACTGTTATTGGAAACGAACGCTTCAACATAGAAGAACGAAATTTGGGGAACCAAGTCGCCTTAGTGTACTGATCATTACCTGAAAGTATCATCCTGTTTGGGTGAAAAAATATTTCCTGAGATTTCTGGAGATTCGTATATTTGGGAAGCCTGGCAACCCCTTTCCATGAAAGTGTTTCTCGCCAGTCACTGTTAGGGCTACATCAAGAGGAAACAAAACATAGAGATAGAACGTGAAACTACTTTATTGTGTCAAGTTTCAAGAAGCTAGCACAAACCGTGTTGGATTTAGAGTTCCAAATACATCTATCAATATAGGAGAAAACAGAGTGAAACCTAAAAATTCAAACTGTTACTGGAAACGAACGCTTCAACATAGAAGAACGAAATTTGGGGAACCAAGTCGCCTTAGTGTACTGATCATTACCTGAAAGTATCATCCTGTTTGGGTGAAAAAATATTTCTGAGATTTCTGGAGATTCGCATATTTGGGAAGCCTGGCAATTCCTTTCCATGAAAGTGTTTCTCGCCAGTCACTGTTAGGGCTACATCAAGAGGAAACAAAACATAGAGATAGAACGTGAAACTACTTTATTGTGTCAAGTTTCAAGAAGCTAGCAAAAACCGTGTTGGATTTAGAGTTCCAAATACCTCTATCAATATAGAAGAAAACAGAGTGAAACCTAAAAATTCAAACTGTTACTGGAAACGAACGCTTCAACATAGAAGAACGAAATTTAGGGAACCAAGTCGCCTTAGTGTACTGATCATTACCTGAAAGTATCATCCAGTTTGGGTGAAAAAATATTTGCTGCGATTTCTGGAGATTCGTAATTTTGGGAAGCCACCCCTTTCCATGAAAGTGTTTCTCGACAGTCAATGCTTAGGGCCACATCAAGAGGAAACAAAACATAGAGATAGAACGTGAAACTACGTTATTGTGTCAAGTTTCAAGAAGCTAGCACAAACCGTGTTGGATTTAGAGTTCCAAATACATCTATCAATATAGGAGAAAACAGAGTGAAACCTAAAAATTCAAACTGTTACTGGAAACGAACGCTTCAACATAGAAGAATGAAATTTGGAGAACCAAGTCGCCTTAGTGTACTGATCATTACCTGAAAGTATCATCCTGTTTGGGTGTGAAAATATTTGCTGAGATTTCTGGAGATTCGTAATTTTGGGAAGCCTGGCAACCCCTTTCCATGAAATTGTTTCTCGCCAGTCACTGCTTAGGGCTACATCAAGAGGAAACAAAATATAGAGATAGAACGTGAAACTACTTTATTGTGTCAAGTTTCAAGAAGCTAGCACAAACCGTGTTGGATTTAGAGTTCCAAATACATCTATCAATATAGGAGAAAACAGAGTGAAACCTAAAAATTCAAACTGTTATTGGAAACGAACGCTTCAACATAGAAGAACGAAATTTGGGGAACCAAGTCGCCTTAGTGTACTGATCATTACCTGAAAGTATCATCCTGTTTGGGTGAAAAAATATTTCCTGAGATTTCTGGAGATTCGTATATTTGGGAAGCCTGGCAACCCCTTTCCATGAAAGTGTTTCTCGCCAGTCACTGTTAGGGCTACATCAAGAGGAAACAAAACATAGAGATAGAACGTGAAACTACTTTATTGTGTCAAGTTTCAAGAAGCTAGCACAAACCTTGTTGGATTCAGAGTTCCAAATACATCTATCAATATAGGAGAAAACAGAGTGAAACCTAAAAATTCAAACTGTTACTGGAAACGAACGCTTCAACATAGAAGAACGAAATTTGGGGAACCAAGTCGCGTTAGTGTAGTGATCATTACCTGAAAGTATCATCCAGTTTGGGTGAAAAAATATTTCCTGAGATTTCTGGAGATTCGTAATTTTGGGAAGCCACCCCTTTCCATGAAAGTGTTTCTCGCCGGTCACTGTTAGGGCTACATCAAGAGGAAACAAAACATAGAGATAGAACGTGAAACTACTTTATTGTGTCAAGTTTCAAGAAGCTAGCACAAACCGTGTTGGATTTAGAGTTCCAAATACATCTATCAATATAGGAGAAAACAGAGTGAAACCTAAAAATTCAAACTGTTATTGGAAACGAACGCTTCAACATAGAAGAACGAAATTTGGGGAACCAAGTCGCCTTAGTGTACTGATCATTACCTGAAAGTATCATCCTGTTTGGGTGAAAAAATATTTCCTGAGATTTCTGGAGATTCGTATATTTGGGAAGCCTGGCAACCCCTTTCCATGAAAGTGTTTCTCGCCGGTCACTGTTAGGGCTACATCAAGAGGAAACAAAACATAGAGATAGAACGTGAAACTACTTTATTGTGTCAAGTTTCAAGAAGCTAGCACAAACCGTGTTGGATTTAGAGTTCCAAATACATCTATCAATATAGGAGAAAACAGAGTGAAACCTAAAAATTCAAACTGTTACTGGAAACGAACGCTTCAACATAGAAGAACGAAATTTGGGGAACCAAGTCGCCTTAGTGTACTGATCATTACCTGAAAGTATCATCCTGTTTGGGTGAAAAAATATTTCTGAGATTTCTGGAGATTCGCATATTTGGGAAGCCTGGCAACCCCTTTCCATGAAAGTGTTTCTCGCCAGTCACTGTTAGGGCTACATCAAGAGGAAACAAAACATAGAGATAGAACGTGAAACTACTTTATTGTGTCAAGTTTCAAGAAGCTAGCAAAAACCGTGTTGGATTTAGAGTTCCAAATACCTCTATCAATATAGAAGAAAACAGAGTGAAACCTAAAAATTCAAACTGTTACTGGAAACGAACGCTTCAACATAGAAGAACGAAATTTGGGGAACCAAGTCGCCTTAGTGTACTGATCATTACCTGAAAGTATCATCCAGTTTGGGTGAAAAAATATTTGCTGCGATTTCTGGAGATTCGTAATTTTGGGAAGCCACCCCTTTCCATGAAAGTGTTTCTCGACAGTCAATGCTTAGGGCCACATCAAGAGGAAACAAAACATAGAGATAGAACGTGAAACTACGTTATTGTGTCAAGTTTCAAGAAGCTAGCACAAACCGTGTTGGATTTAGAGTTCCAAATACATCTATCAATATAGGAGAAAACAGAGTGAAACCTAAAAATTCAAACTGTTACTGGAAACGAACGCTTCAACATAGAAGAACGAAATTTGGAGAACCAAGTCGCCTTAGTGTACTGATCATTACCTGAAAGTATCATCCTGTTTGGGTGTGAAAATATTTGCTGAGATTTCTGGAGATTCGTAATTTTGGGAAGCCTGGCAACCCCTTTCCATGAAATTGTTTCTCGCCAGTCACTGCTTAGGGCTACATCAAGAGGAAACAAAATATAGAGATAGAACGTGAAACTACTTTATTGTGTCAAGTTTCAAGAAGCTAGCACAAACCGTGTTGGATTTAGAGTTCCAAATACATCTATCAATATAGGAGAAAACAGAGTGAAACCTAAAAATTCAAACTGTTATTGGAAACGAACGCTTCAACATAGAAGAACGAAATTTGGGAAACAAGTCGCCTTAGTGTACTGATCATTACCTGAAAGTATCATCCTGTTTGGGTGAAAAAATATTTCCTGAGATTTCTGGAGATTCGTATATTTGGGAAGCCTGGCAACCCCTTTCCATGAAAGTGTTTCTCGCCAGTCACTGTTAGGGCTACATCAAGAGGAAACAAAACATAGATATAGAACGTGAAACTACTTTATTGTGTCAAGTTTCAAGAAGCTAGCACAAACCTTGTTGGATTCAGAGTTCCAAATACATCTATCAATATAGGAGAAAACAGAGTGAAACCTAAAAATTCAAACTGTTACTGGAAACGAACGCTTCAACATAGAAGAACGAAATTTGGGGAACCAAGTCGCCTTAGTGTACTGATCATTACCTGAAAGTATCATCCAGTTTGGGTGAAAAAATATTTCCTGAGATTTCTGGAGATTCGTAATTTTGGGAAGCCACCCCTTTCCATGAAAGTGTTTCTCGCCGGTCACTGTTAGGGCTACATCAAGAGGAAACAAAACATAGAGATAGAACGTGAAACTACTTTATTGTGTCAAGTTTCAAGAAGCTAGCACAAACCGTGTTGGATTTAGAGTTCCAAATACATCTATCAATATAGGAGAAAACAGAGTGAAACCTAAAAATTCAAACTGTTACTGGAAACGAACGCTTCAACATAGAAGAACGAAATTTGGGGAACCAAGTCGCCTTAGTGTACTGATCATTACCTGAAAGTATCATCCAGTTTGGGTGAAAAAATATTTGCTGAGATATCTGGAGATTTGTAATTTTAGGAAGCTTGGCAACCCCTTTCCATGTAAGTGTTTCTCCTCAGTCACTGCTTGGGGCTACATCAAGAGGAAACAAAACATAGAGATAGAACGTGAAATTACTTTATTGTGTCAAGTTTCAAGAAGCTAGCACAAACCGTGTTGGATTTAGAGTTCCAAATACATCTATCAATATAGGAGAAAACAGAGTGAAACCTAAAAATTCAAACTGTTACTGGAAACGAACGCTTCAACATAGAAGAACGAAATTTGGGGAACCAAGTCGCCTTAGTGTACTGATCATTACCTGAAAGTATCATCCTGTTTGGGTGAAAAAATATTTCTGAGATTTCTGGAGATTCGCATATTTGGGAAGCCTGGCAACCCCTTTCCATGAAAGTGTTTCTCGCCAGTCACTGTTAGGGCTACATCAAGAGGAAACAAAACATAGAGATAGAACGTGAAACTACTTTATTGTGTCAAGTTTCAAGAAGCTAGCAAAAACCGTGTTGGATTTAGAGTTCCAAATACCTCTATCAATATAGAAGAAAACAGAGTGAAACCTAAAAATTCAAACTGTTACTGGAAACGAACGCTTCAACATAGAAGAACGAAATTTAGGGAACCAAGTCGCCTTAGTGTACTGATCATTACCTGAAAGTATCATCCAGTTTGGGTGAAAAAATATTTGCTGCGATTTCTGGAGATTTGTAATTTTGGGAAGCCACCCCTTTCCATGAAAGTGTTTCTCGACAGTCAATGCTTAGGGCTACATCAAGAGGAAACAAAACATAGAGATAGAACGTGAAACTACGTTATTGTGTCAAGTTTCAAGAAGCTAGCACAAACCGTGTTGGATTTAGAGTTCCAAATACATCTATCAATATAGGAGAAAACAGAGTGAAACCTAAAAATTCAAACTGTTACTGGAAACGAACGCTTCAACATAGAAGAACGAAATTTGGGGAACCAAGTCGCCTTAGTGTACTGATCATTACCTGAAAGTATCATCCTGTTTGGGTGAGAAAATATTTGCTGAGATTTCTGGAGATTCGTAATTTTGGGAAGCCTGGCAACCCCTTTCCATGAAAGTGTTTCTCGCCAGTCACTGCTTAGGGCTACATCAAGAGGAAACAAAACATAGAGATAGAACGTGAAACTACTTTATTGTGTCAAGTTTCAAGAAGCTAGCACAAACCGTGTTGGATTTAGAGTTCCAAATACATCTATCAATATAGGAGAAAACAGAGTGAAACCTAAAAATTCAAACTGTTATTGGAAACGAACGCTTCAACATAGAAGAACGAAATTTGGGGAACCAAGTCGCCTTAGTGTACTGATCATTACCTGAAAGTATCATCCTGTTTGGGTGAAAAAATATTTCCTGAGATTTCTGGAGATTCGTATATTTGGGAAGCCTGGCAACCCCTTTCCATGAAAGTGTTTCTCGCCAGTCACTGTTAGGGCTACATCAAGAGGAAACAAAACATAGAGATAGAACGTGAAACTACTTTATTGTGTCAAGTTTCAAGAAGCTAGCACAAACCGTGTTGGATTTAGAGTTCCAAATACATCTATCAATATAGGAGAAAACAGAGTGAAACCTAAAAATTCAAACTGTTACTGGAAACGAACGCTTCAACATAGAAGAACGAAATTTGGGGAACCAAGTCGCCTTAGTGTACTGATCATTACCTGAAAGTATCATCCTGTTTGGGTGAAAAAATATTTCTGAGATTTCTGGAGATTCGCATATTTGGGAAGCCTGGCAACCCCTTTCCATGAAAGTGTTTCTCGCCAGTCACTGTTAGGGCTACATCAAGAGGAAACAAAACATAGAGATAGAACGTGAAACTACTTTATTGTGTCAAGTTGCAAGAAGCTAGCAAAAACCGTGTTGGATTTAGAGTTCCAAATACCTCTATCAATATAGAAGAAAACAGAGTGAAACCTAAAAATTCAAACTGTTACTGGAAACGAACGCTTCAACATAGAAGAACGAAATTTGGGGAACCAAGTCGCCTTAGTGTACTCATCATTACCTGAAAGTATCATCCAGTTTGGGTGAAAAAATATTTGCTGCGATTTCTGGAGATTCGTAATTTTGGGAAGCCACCCCTTTCCATGAAAGTGTTTCTCGACAGTCAATGCTTAGGGCTACATCAAGAGGAAACAAAACATAGAGATAGAACGTGAAACTACGTTATTGTGTCAAGTTTCAAGAAGCTAGCACAAACCGTGTTGGATTTAGAGTTCCAAATACATCTATCAATATAGGAGAAAACAGAGTGAAACCTAAAAATTCAAACTGTTACTGGAAACGAACGCTTCAACATAGAAGAACGAAATTTGGGGAACCAAGTCGCCTTAGTGTACTGATCATTACCTGAAAGTATCATCCTGTTTGGGTGTGAAAATATTTGCTGAGATTTCTGGAGATTCGTAATTTTGGGAAGCCTGGCAACCCCTTTCCATGAAATTGTTTCTCGCCAGTCACTGCTTAGGGCTACATCAAGAGGAAACAAAATATAGAGATAGAACGTGAAACTACTTTATTGTGTCAAGTTTCAAGAAGCTAGCACAAACCGTGTTGGATTTAGAGTTCCAAATACATCTATCAATATAGGAGAAAACAGAGTGAAACCTAAAAATTCAAACTGTTATTGGAAACGAACGCTTCAACATAGAAGAACGAAATTTGGGGAACCAAGTCGCCTTAGTGTACTGATCATTACCTGAAAGTATCATCCTGTTTGGGTGAAAAAATATTTCCTGAGATTTCTGGAGATTCGTATATTTGGGAAGCCTGGCAACCCCTTTCCATGAAAGTGTTTCTCGCCAGTCACTGTTAGGGCTACATCAAGAGGAAACAAAACATAGAGATAGAACGTGAAACTACTTTATTGTGTCAAGTTTCAAGAAGCTAGCACAAACCTTGTTGGATTCAGAGTTCCAAATACATCTATCAATATAGGAGAAAACAGAGTGAAACCTAAAAATTCAAACTGTTACTAGAAACGAACGCTTCAACATAGAAGAACGAAATTTGGGGAACCAAGTCGCGTTAGTGTAGTGATCATTACCTGAAAGTATCATCCAGTTTGGGTGAAAAAATATTTCCTGAGATTTCTGGAGATTCGTAATTTTGGGAAGCCACCCCTTTCCATGAAAGTGTTTCTCGCCGGTCACTGTTAGGGCTACATCAAGAGGAAACAAAACATAGAGATAGAACGTGAAACTACTTTATTGTGTCAAGTTTCAAGAAGCTAGCACAAACCGTGTTGGATTTAGAGTTCCAAATACATCTATCAATATAGGAGAAAACAGAGTGAAACCTAAAAATTCAAACTGTTACTGGAAACGAACGCTTCAACATAGAAGAACGAAATTTGGGGAACCAAGTCGCCTTAGTGTACTGATCATTACCTGAAAGTATCATCCAGTTTGGGTGAAAAAATATTTGCTGAGATATCTGGAGATTTGTAATTTTAGGAAGCTTGGCAACCCCTTTCCATGTAAGTGTTTCTCCTCAGTCACTGCTTGGGGCTACATCAAGAGGAAACAAAACATAGAGATAGAACGTGAAATTACTTTATTGTGTCAAGTTTCAAGAAGCTAGCACAAACCGTGTTGGATTTAGAGTTCCAAATGCATCTATCAATATAGGAGAAAACAGAGTGAAACCTAAAAATTCAAACTGTTACTGGAAACGAACGCTTCAACATAGAAGAACGAAATTTGGGGAACCAAGTCGCCTTAGTGTACTGATCATTACCTGAAAGTATCATCCAGTTTGGGTGAAAAAAATATTTGCTGAGATTTCTGGAGATTCGTAATTTTGGGAAGCCTGGCAACCCCTTTCCATGAAAGTGTTTTTTGCCAGTCACTGCTTAGGGCTACATCAAGAGGAAACAAAACATAGAGATAGAACGTGAAACTGCTTTATTGTGTCAAGTTTCCAGAAGCTAGCACAAACCGTGTTGGATTTAGAGTTCCAAATACATCTATCAATATAGGAGAAAACAGAGTGAAACCTAAAAATTCAAACTGTTACTGGAAACGAACGCTTCAACATAGAAGAACGAAATTTGGGGAACCAAGTCGCGTTAGTGTAGTGATCATTACGTGAAAGTATCATCCTGTTTGGGTGAAAAAATATTTCCTGAGATTTCTGGAGATTCGTATATTTGGGAAGCCTGGCAACCCCTTTCCATGAAAGTGTTTCTCGCCGGTCACTGTTAGGGCTACATCAAGAGGAAACAAAACATAGAGATAGAACGTGAAACTACTTTATTGTGTCAAGTTTCAAGAAGCTAGCACAAACCGTGTTGGATTTAGAGTTCCAAATACATCTATCAATATAGGAGAAAACAGAGTGAAACCTAAAAATTCAAACTGTTACTGGAAACGAACGCTTCAACATAGAAGAACGAAATTTGGGGAACCAAGTCGCCTTAGTGTACTGATCATTACCTGAAAGTATCATCCTGTTTGGGTGAAAAAATATTTCCTTAGATTTCTGGAGATTCGCATATTTGGGAAGCCTGGCAACCCCTTTCCATGAAAGTGTTTCTCGCCAGTCACTGTTAGGGCTACATCAAGAGGAAACAAAACATAGAGATAGAACGTGAAACTACTTTATTGTGTCAAGTTTCAAGAAGCTAGCAAAAACCGTGTTGGATTTAGAGTTCCAAATACCTCTATCAATATAGAAGAAAACAGAGTGAAACCTAAAAATTCAAACTGTTACTGGAAACGAACGCTTCAACATAGAAGAACGAAATTTAGGGAACCAAGTCGCCTTAGTGTACTGATCATTACCTGAAAGTATCATCCAGTTTGGGTGAAAAAATATTTGCTGCGATTTCTGGAGATTCGTAATTTTGGGAAGCCACCCCTTTCCATGAAAGTGTTTCTCGACAGTCAATGCTTAGGGCTACATCAAGAGGAAACAAAACATAGAGATAGAACGTGAAACTACGTTATTGTGTCAAGTTTCAAGAAGCTAGCACAAACCGTGTTGGATTTAGAGTTCCAAATACATCTATCAATATAGGAGAAAACAGAGTGAAACCTAAAAATTCAAACTGTTACTGGAAACGAACGCTTCAACATAGAAGAACGAAATTTGGGGAACCAAGTCGCCTTAGTGTACTGATCATTACCTGAAAGTATCATCCTGTTTGGGTGAAAAAATATTTCCTGAGATTTCTGGAGATTCGTATATTTGGGAAGCCTGGCAACCCCTTTCCATGAAAGTGTTTCTCGCCAGTCACTGTTAGGGCTACATCAAGAGGAAACAAAACATAGAGATAGAACGTGAAACTACTTTATTGTGTCAAGTTTCAAGAACCTAGAACAAACCTTGTTGGATTCAGAGTTCCAAATACATCTATCAATATAGGAGAAAACAGAGTGAAACCTAAAAATTCAAACTCTTACTGGAAACGAACGCTTCAACATAGAAGAACGAAATTGGGGGAACCACGTCGCCTTAGTGTACTGATCATTACCTGAAAGTATCATCCAGTTTGGGTGAAAAAATATTTGCTGAGATTTCTGGAGATTCGTAATTTTGGGAAGCCTGGCAACCCCTTTCCATGAAAGTGTTTCTCGCCAGTCACTGCTTAGGGCTACATCAAGAGGAAACAAAACATAGAGATAGAACGTGAAACTACTTTATTGCGTCAAGTTTCAAGAAGCTAGCACAAACCGTGTTGGATTCAGAGTTCCAAATACATCTATCAATATAGGAGAAAACAGAGTGAAACCTAAAAATTCAAACTGTTACTGGAAACGAACGCTTCAACATAGAAGAACGAAATTTGGAGAACCAAGTCGCCTTAGTGTACTGATCATTACCTGAAAGTATCATCCAGTTTGGGTGAAAAAAATATTTGCTGAGATTTCTGGAGATTCGTAATTTTGGGAAGCCTGGCATCCCCTTTCCATGAAAGTGTTTCTCGCCAGTCACTGCTTAGGGCTACATCAAGAGGAAACAAAACATAGAGATAGAACGTGAAACTCCTTTATTGTGTCAAGTTTCAGGAAGCTAGCACAAACCGTGTTGGATTGAGAGTTCCAAATACATCTATCAATATAGGAGAAAACAGAGTGAAACCTAAAAATTCAAACTGTTACTGGAAACGAACGCTTCAACATAGAAGAACGAAATTTGGGGAACCAAGTCGCCTTAGTGTACTGATCATTACCTGAAAGTATCATCGTGTTTGGGTGAGAAAATATTTGCTGAGATTTCTGGAGATTCGTAATTTTGGGAAGCCTGGCAACCCCTTTCCATGAAAGTGTTTCTCGCCAGTCACTGCTTAGGGCTACATCAAGAGGAAACAAAATATAGAGATAGAACGTGAAACTACTTTATTGTGTCAAGTTTCAAGAAGCTAGCACAAACCGTGTTGGATTTAGAGTTCCAAATACATCTATCAATATAGGAGAAAACAGAGTGAAACCTAAAAATTCAAACGGTTATTGGAAACGAACGCTTCAACATAGAAGAACGAAATTTGGGGAACCAAGTCGCCTTAGTGTACTGATCATTACCTGAAAGTATCATCCTGTTTGGGTGAAAAAATATTTCCTGAGATTTCTGGAGATTCGTATATTTGGGAAGCCTGGCAACCCCTTTCCATGAAAGTGTTTCTCGCCAGTCACTGTTAGGGCTACATCAAGAGGAAACAAAACATAGAGATAGAACGTGAAACTACTTTATTGTGTCAAGTTTCAAGAACCTAGCACAAACCTTGTTGGATTCAGAGTTCCAAATACATCTATCAATATAGGAGAAAACAGAGTGAAACCTAAAAATTCAAACTGTTACTGGAAACGAACGCTTCAACATAGAAGAACGAAATTTGGGGAACCAAGTCGCCTACATTTACTGATCATTACCTGAAAGTATCATCCTGTTTGGGTGAAAAAATATTTGCTGAGATTTCTGGAGATTCGTATATTTGGGAAGCCTGGCAACCCCTTTCCATGAAAGTGTTTCTCGCCAGTCACTGTTAGGGCTACATCAAGAGGAAACAAAACATAGAGATAGAACGTGAAACTACTTTATTGTGTCAAGTTTCAAGAAGGTAGCACAAACCGTGTTGGATTTAGAGTTCCAAATACATCTATCAATATAGGAGAAAACAGAGTGAAACCTAAAAATTCAAACTGTTACTGGAAACGAACGCTTCAACATAGAAGAACGAAATTTGGGGAACCAAGTCGCCTTAGTGTACTGATCATTACCTGAAAGTATCATCCTGTTTGGGTGAAAAAATATTTGCTGAGATTTCTGGAGATTCGTAATTTTGGGAAGCCACCCCTCTCCATGAAAGTGTTTATCGCCAGTCACTGCTTAGGGCTACATCAAGAGGAAACAAAACATAGAGATAGAACGTGAAACTACTTTATTCTGTCAAGTTTCAAGAACCTAGCACAAACCTTGTTGGATTCAGAGTTCCAAATACCTCTATCAATATAGGAGAAAACAGAGTGAAACCTAAAAATTCAAACTGTTACTGGAAACGAACGCTTCAACATAGAAGAACGAAATTT
The DNA here is from genome assembly GCF_964194105.1 of Spermophilus citellus. Lineage (NCBI taxonomy): Eukaryota > Metazoa > Chordata > Mammalia > Rodentia > Sciuridae > Spermophilus > Spermophilus citellus. The sequence goes on from NC_138188.1 coordinate 15,795,207, forward strand.
GGGGAACCAAGTCGCCTTAGTGTACTGATCATTACCTGAAAGTATCATCCTGTTTGGGTGAAAAAATATTTGCTGAGATTTCTGGAGATTTGTAATTTTAGGAAGCTTGGCAACCCCTTTCCATGAAAGTGTTTCTCCTCAGTCACTGCTTGGGGCTACATCAAGAGGAAACAAAACATAGAGATAGAACGTGAAATTACTTTATTGTGTCAAGTTTCAAGAAGCTAGCACAAACCGTGTTGGATTTAGAGTTCCAAATACATCTATCAATATAGGAGAAAACAGAGTGAAACCTAAAAATTCAAACTGTTACTGGAAACGAACGCTTCAACATAGAAGAACGACATTTGGGGAACCAAGTCGCCTTAGTGTACTGATCATTACCTGAAAGTATCATCCAGTTTGGGTGAAAAAATATTTGCTGAGATTTCTGGAGATTCGTAATTTTGGAAAGCATGGCAACCCCTTTCCATGAAAGTGTTTCTTGCCAGTCACTGCTTAGGGCTACATCAAGAGGAAACAAAACATAGAGATAGAACGTGAAACTGCTTTATTGTGTCAAGTTTCAAGAAGCTAGCACAAACCGTGTTGGATTTAGAGTTCCAAATACATCTATCAATATAGGAGAAAACAGAGTGAAACCTAAAAATTCAAACTGTTACTGGAAACGAACGCTTCAACATAGAAGAACGAAATTTGGGGAACCAAGTCGCGTTAGTGTAGTGATCATTACCTGAAAGTATCATCCAGTTTGGGTGAAAAAATATTTCCTGAGATTTCTGGAGATTCGTAATTTTGGGAAGCCACCCCTTTCCATGAAAGTGTTTATCGCCAGTCACTGCTTAGGGCTACATCAAGAGGAAACAAAACACAGAGATAGAACGTGAAACTACTTTATTGTGTCAAGTTTCAAGAAGCTAGCAAAAACCGTGTTGGATTTAGAGTTCCAAATACCTCTATCAATATAGAAGAAAACAGAGTGAAACCTAAAAATTCAAACTGTTACTGGAAACGAACGCTTCAACATAGAAGAACGAAATTTGGGGAACCAAGTCGCCTTAGTGTACTGATCATTACCTGAAAGTATCATCCAGTTTGGGTGAAAAAATATTTCCTGAGATTTCTGGAGATTCGTAATTTTGGGAAGCCACCCCTTTCCATGAAAGTGTTTCTCGACAGTCAATGCTTAGGGCCACATCAAGAGGAAACAAAACATAGAGATAGAACGTGAAACTACGTTATTGTGTCAAGTTTCAAGAAGCTAGCACAAACCGTGTTGGATTTAGAGTTCCAAATACATCTATCAATATAGGAGAAAACAGAGTGAAACCTAAAAATTCAAACTGTTACTGGAAACGAACGCTTCAACATAGAAGAACGAAATTTGGGGAACCAAGTCGCCTTAGTGTACTGATCATTACCTGAAAGTATCATCCAGTTTGGGTGAAAAAATATTTGCTGAGATATCTGGAGATTTGTAATTTTAGGAAGCTTGGCAACCCCTTTCCATGTAAGTGTTTCTCCTCAGTCACTGCTTGGGGCTACATCAAGAGGAAACAAAACATAGAGATAGAACGTGAAATTACTTTATTGTGTCAAGTTTCAAGAAGCTAGCACAAACCGTGTTGGATTTAGAGTTCCAAATACATCTATCAATATAGGAGAAAACAGAGTGAAACCTAAAAATTCAAACTGTTACTGGAAACGAACGCTTCAACATAGAAGAACGAAATTTGGGGAACCAAGTCGCCTTAGTGTACTGATCATTACCTGAAAGTATCATCCAGTTTGGGTGAAAAAAATATTTGCTGAGATTTCTGGAGATTCGTAATTTTGGGAAGCCTGGCAACCCCTTTCCATGAAAGTGTTTTTTGCCAGTCACTGCTTAGGGCTACATCAAGAGGAAACAAAACATAGAGATAGAACGTGAAACTGCTTTATTGTGTCAAGTTTCCAGAAGCTAGCACAAACCGTGTTGGATTTAGAGTTCCAAATACATCTATCAATATAGGAGAAAACAGAGTGAAACCTAAAAATTCAAACTGTTACTGGAAACGAACGCTTCAACATAGAAGAACGAAATTTGCGGAACCAAGTCGCGTTAGTGTAGTGATCATTACGTGAAAGTATCATCCTGTTTGGGTGAAAAAATATTTCCTGAGATTTCTGGAGATTCGTATATTTGGGAAGCCTGGCAACCCCTTTCCATGAAAGTGTTTCTCGCCGGTCACTGTTAGGGCTACATCAAGAGGAAACAAAACATAGAGATAGAACGTGAAACTACTTTATTGTGTCAAGTTTCAAGAAGCTAGCACAAACCGTGTTGGATTTAGAGTTCCAAATACATCTATCAATATAGGAGAAAACAGAGTGAAACCTAAAAATTCAAACTGTTACTGGAAACGAACGCTTCAACATAGAAGAACGAAATTTGGGGAACCAAGTCGCCTTAGTGTACTGATCATTACCTGAAAGTATCATCCTGTTTGGGTGAAAAAATATTTCTGAGATTTCTGGAGATTCGCATATTTGGGAAGCCTGGCAACCCCTTTCCATGAAAGTGTTTCTCGCCAGTCACTGTTAGGGCTACATCAAGAGGAAACAAAACATAGAGATAGAACGTGAAACTACTTTATTGTGTCAAGTTTCAAGAAGCTAGCAAAAACCGTGTTGGATTTAGAGTTCCAAATACCTCTATCAATATAGAAGAAAACAGAGTGAAACCTAAAAATTCAAACTGTTACTGGAAACGAACGCTTCAACATAGAAGAACGAAATTTAGGGAACCAAGTCGCCTTAGTGTACTGATCATTACCTGAAAGTATCATCCAGTTTGGGTGAAAAAATATTTGCTGCGATTTCTGGAGATTTGTAATTTTGGGAAGCCACCCCTTTCCATGAAAGTGTTTCTCGACAGTCAATGCTTAGGGCTACATCAAGAGGAAACAAAACATAGAGATAGAACGTGAAACTACGTTATTGTGTCAAGTTTCAAGAAGCTAGCACAAACCGTGTTGGATTTAGAGTTCCAAATACATCTATCAATATAGGAGAAAACAGAGTGAAACCTAAAAATTCAAACTGTTACTGGAAACGAACGCTTCAACATAGAAGAACGAAATTTGGGGAACCAAGTCGCCTTAGTGTACTGATCATTACCTGAAAGTATCATCCTGTTTGGGTGAGAAAATATTTGCTGAGATTTCTGGAGATTCGTAATTTTGGGAAGCCTGGCAACCCCTTTCCATGAAAGTGTTTCTCGCCAGTCACTGCTTAGGGCTACATCAAGAGGAAACAAAACATAGAGATAGAACGTGAAACTACTTTATTGTGTCAAGTTTCAAGAAGCTAGCACAAACCGTGTTGGATTTAGAGTTCCAAATACATCTATCAATATAGGAGAAAACAGAGTGAAACCTAAAAATTCAAACTGTTATTGGAAACGAACGCTTCAACATAGAAGAACGAAATTTGGGGAACCAAGTCGCCTTAGTGTACTGATCATTACCTGAAAGTATCATCCTGTTTGGGTGAAAAAATATTTCCTGAGATTTCTGGAGATTCGTATATTTGGGAAGCCTGGCAACCCCTTTCCATGAAAGTGTTTCTCGCCAGTCACTGTTAGGGCTACATCAAGAGGAAACAAAACATAGAGATAGAACGTGAAACTACTTTATTGTGTCAAGTTTCAAGAAGCTAGCACAAACCGTGTTGGATTTAGAGTTCCAAATACATCTATCAATATAGGAGAAAACAGAGTGAAACCTAAAAATTCAAACTGTTACTGGAAACGAACGCTTCAACATAGAAGAACGAAATTTGGGGAACCAAGTCGCCTTAGTGTACTGATCATTACCTGAAAGTATCATCCTGTTTGGGTGAAAAAATATTTCTGAGATTTCTGGAGATTCGCATATTTGGGAAGCCTGGCAACCCCTTTCCATGAAAGTGTTTCTCGCCAGTCACTGTTAGGGCTACATCAAGAGGAAACAAAACATAGAGATAGAACGTGAAACTACTTTATTGTGTCAAGTTTCAAGAAGCTAGCAAAAACCGTGTTGGATTTAGAGTTCCAAATACCTCTATCAATATAGAAGAAAACAGAGTGAAACCTAAAAATTCAAACTGTTACTGGAAACGAACGCTTCAACATAGAAGAACGAAATTTGGGGAACCAAGTCGCCTTAGTGTACTGATCATTACCTGAAAGTATCATCCAGTTTGGGTGAAAAAATATTTGCTGCGATTTCTGGAGATTCGTAATTTTGGGAAGCCACCCCTTTCCATGAAAGTGTTTCTCGACAGTCAATGCTTAGGGCCACATCAAGAGGAAACAAAACATAGAGATAGAACGTGAAACTACGTTATTGTGTCAAGTTTCAAGAAGCTAGCACAAACCGTGTTGGATTTAGAGTTCCAAATACATCTATCAATATAGGAGAAAACAGAGTGAAACCTAAAAATTCAAACTGTTACTGGAAACGAACGCTTCAACATAGAAGAACGAAATTTGGGGAACCAAGTCGCCTTAGTGTACTGATCATTACCTGAAAGTATCATCCTGTTTGGGTGTGAAAATATTTGCTGAGATTTCTGGAGATTCGTAATTTTGGGAAGCCTGGCAACCCCTTTCCATGAAATTGTTTCTCGCCAGTCACTGCTTAGGGCTACATCAAGAGGAAACAAAATATAGAGATAGAACGTGAAACTACTTTATTGTGTCAAGTTTCAAGAAGCTAGCACAAACCGTGTTGGATTTAGAGTTCCAAATACATCTATCAATATAGGAGAAAACAGAGTGAAACCTAAAAATTCAAACTGTTATTGGAAACGAACGCTTCAACATAGAAGAACGAAATTTGGGGAACCAAGTCGCCTTAGTGTACTGATCATTACCTGAAAGTATCATCCTGTTTGGGTGAAAAAATATTTCCTGAGATTTCTGGAGATTCGTATATTTGGGAAGCCTGGCAACCCCTTTCCATGAAAGTGTTTCTCGCCAGTCACTGTTAGGGCTACATCAAGAGGAAACAAAACATAGAGATAGAACGTGAAACTACTTTATTGTGTCAAGTTTCAAGAAGCTAGCACAAACCTTGTTGGATTCAGAGTTCCAAATACATCTATCAATATAGGAGAAAACAGAGTGAAACCTAAAAATTCAAACTGTTACTGGAAACGAACGCTTCAACATAGAAGAACGAAATTTGGGGAACCAAGTCGCGTTAGTGTAGTGATCATTACCTGAAAGTATCATCCAGTTTGGGTGAAAAAATATTTCCTGAGATTTCTGGAGATTCGTAATTTTGGGAAGCCACCCCTTTCCATGAAAGTGTTTCTCGCCGGTCACTGTTAGGGCTACATCAAGAGGAAACAAAACATAGAGATAGAACGTGAAACTACTTTATTGTGTCAAGTTTCAAGAAGCTAGCACAAACCGTGTTGGATTTAGAGTTCCAAATACATCTATCAATATAGGAGAAAACAGAGTGAAACCTAAAAATTCAAACTGTTACTGGAAACGAACGCTTCAACATAGAAGAACGAAATTTGGGGAACCAAGTCGCCTTAGTGTACTGATCATTACCTGAAAGTATCATCCAGTTTGGGTGAAAAAATATTTGCTGAGATATCTGGAGATTTGTAATTTTAGGAAGCTTGGCAACCCCTTTCCATGTAAGTGTTTCTCCTCAGTCACTGCTTGGGGCTACATCAAGAGGAAACAAAACATAGAGATAGAACGTGAAATTACTTTATTGTGTCAAGTTTCAAGAAGCTAGCACAAACCGTGTTGGATTTAGAGTTCCAAATACATCTATCAATATAGGAGAAAACAGAGTGAAACCTAAAAATTCAAACTGTTACTGGAAACGAACGCTTCAACATAGAAGAACGAAATTTGGGGAACCAAGTCGCCTTAGTGTACTGATCATTACCTGAAAGTATCATCCTGTTTGGGTGAAAAAATATTTCTGAGATTTCTGGAGATTCGCATATTTGGGAAGCCTGGCAACCCCTTTCCATGAAAGTGTTTCTCGCCAGTCACTGTTAGGGCTACATCAAGAGGAAACAAAACATAGAGATAGAACGTGAAACTACTTTATTGTGTCAAGTTTCAAGAAGCTAGCAAAAACCGTGTTGGATTTAGAGTTCCAAATACCTCTATCAATATAGAAGAAAACAGAGTGAAACCTAAAAATTCAAACTGTTACTGGAAACGAACGCTTCAACATAGAAGAACGAAATTTGGGGAACCAAGTCGCCTTAGTGTACTGATCATTACCTGAAAGTATCATCCAGTTTGGGTGAAAAAATATTTGCTGCGATTTCTGGAGATTCGTAATTTTGGGAAGCCACCCCTTTCCATGAAAGTGTTTCTCGACAGTCAATGCTTAGGGCCACATCAAGAGGAAACAAAACATAGAGATAGAACGTGAAACTACGTTATTGTGTCAAGTTTCAAGAAGCTAGCACAAACCGTGTTGGATTTAGAGTTCCAAATACATCTATCAATATAGGAGAAAACAGAGTGAAACCTAAAAATTCAAACTGTTATTGGAAACGAACGCTTCAACATAGAAGAACGAAATTTGGGGAACCAAGTCGCCTTAGTGTACTGATCATTACCTGAAAGTATCATCCTGTTTGGGTGAAAAAATATTTCCTGAGATTTCTGGAGATTCGTATATTTGGGAAGCCTGGCAACCCCTTTCCATGAAAGTGTTTCTCGCCAGTCACTGTTAGGGCTACATCAAGAGGAAACAAAACATAGAGATAGAACGTGAAACTACTTTATTGTGTCAAGTTTCAAGAAGCTAGCACAAACCTTGTTGGATTCAGAGTTCCAAATACATCTATCAATATAGGAGAAAACAGAGTGAAACCTAAAAATTCAAACTGTTACTGGAAACGAACGCTTCAACATAGAAGAACGAAATTTGGGGAACCAAGTCGCGTTAGTGTAGTGATCATTACCTGAAAGTATCATCCAGTTTGGGTGAAAAAATATTTCCTGAGATTTCTGGAGATTCGTAATTTTGGGAAGCCACCCCTTTCCATGAAAGTGTTTCTCGCCGGTCACTGTTAGGGCTACATCAAGAGGAAACAAAACATAGAGATAGAACGTGAAACTACTTTATTGTGTCAAGTTTCAAGAAGCTAGCACAAACCGTGTTGGATTTAGAGTTCCAAATACATCTATCAATATAGGAGAAAACAGAGTGAAACCTAAAAATTCAAACTGTTACTGGAAACGAACGCTTCAACATAGAAGAACGAAATTTGGGGAACCAAGTCGCCTTAGTGTACTGATCATTACCTGAAAGTATCATCCAGTTTGGGTGAAAAAATATTTGCTGAGATATCTGGAGATTTGTAATTTTAGGAAGCTTGGCAACCCCTTTCCATGTAAGTGTTTCTCCTCAGTCACTGCTTGGGGCTACATCAAGAGGAAACAAAACATAGAGATAGAACGTGAAATTACTTTATTGTGTCAAGTTTCAAGAAGCTAGCACAAACCGTGTTGGATTTAGAGTTCCAAATACATCTATCAATATAGGAGAAAACAGAGTGAAACCTAAAAATTCAAACTGTTACTGGAAACGAACGCTTCAACATAGAAGAACGAAATTTGGGGAACCAAGTCGCCTTAGTGTACTGATCATTACCTGAAAGTATCATCCTGTTTGGGTGAAAAAATATTTCTGAGATTTCTGGAGATTCGCATATTTGGGAAGCCTGGCAACCCCTTTCCATGAAAGTGTTTCTCGCCAGTCACTGTTAGGGCTACATCAAGAGGAAACAAAACATAGAGATAGAACGTGAAACTACTTTATTGTGTCAAGTTTCAAGAAGCTAGCAAAAACCGTGTTGGATTTAGAGTTCCAAATACCTCTATCAATATAGAAGAAAACAGAGTGAAACCTAAAAATTCAAACTGTTACTGGAAACGAACGCTTCAACATAGAAGAACGAAATTTGGGGAACCAAGTCGCCTTAGTGTACTGATCATTACCTGAAAGTATCATCCAGTTTGGGTGAAAAAATATTTGCTGCGATTTCTGGAGATTCGTAATTTTGGGAAGCCACCCCTTTCCATGAAAGTGTTTCTCGACAGTCAATGCTTAGGGCCACATCAAGAGGAAACAAAACATAGAGATAGAACGTGAAACTACGTTATTGTGTCAAGTTTCAAGAAGCTAGCACAAACCGTGTTGGATTTAGAGTTCCAAATACATCTATCAATATAGGAGAAAACAGAGTGAAACCTAAAAATTCAAACTGTTATTGGAAACGAACGCTTCAACATAGAAGAACGAAATTTGGGGAACCAAGTCGCCTTAGTGTACTGATCATTACCTGAAAGTATCATCCTGTTTGGGTGAAAAAATATTTCCTGAGATTTCTGGAGATTCGTATATTTGGGAAGCCTGGCAACCCCTTTCCATGAAAGTGTTTCTCGCCAGTCACTGTTAGGGCTACATCAAGAGGAAACAAAACATAGAGATAGAACGTGAAACTACTTTATTGTGTCAAGTTTCAAGAAGCTAGCACAAACCGTGTTGGATTTAGAGTTCCAAATACATCTATCAATATAGGAGAAAACAGAGTGAAACCTAAAAATTCAAACTGTTACTGGAAACGAACGCTTCAACATAGAAGAACGAAATTTGGGGAACCAAGTCGCCTTAGTGTACTGATCATTACCTGAAAGTATCATCCTGTTTGGGTGAAAAAATATTTCTGAGATTTCTGGAGATTCGCATATTTGGGAAGCCTGGCAACCCCTTTCCATGAAAGTGTTTCTCGCCAGTCACTGTTAGGGCTACATCAAGAGGAAACAAAACATAGAGATAGAACGTGAAACTACTTTATTGTGTCAAGTTTCAAGAAGCTAGCAAAAACCGTGTTGGATTTAGAGTTCCAAATACCTCTATCAATATAGAAGAAAACAGAGTGAAACCTAAAAATTCAAACTGTTACTGGAAACGAACGCTTCAACATAGAAGAACGAAATTTGGGGAACCAAGTCGCCTTAGTGTACTGATCATTACCTGAAAGTATCATCCAGTTTGGGTGAAAAAATATTTGCTGCGATTTCTGGAGATTCGTAATTTTGGGAAGCCACCCCTTTCCATGAAAGTGTTTCTCGACAGTCAATGCTTAGGGCTACATCAAGAGGAAACAAAACATAGAGATAGAACGTGAAACTACGTTATTGTGTCAAGTTTCAAGAAGCTAGCACAAACCGTGTTGGATTTAGAGTTCCAAATACATCTATCAATATAGGAGAAAACAGAGTGAAACCTAAAAATTCAAACTGTTACTGGAAACGAACGCTTCAACATAGAAGAACGAAATTTGGGGAACCAAGTCGCCTTAGTGTACTGATCATTACCTGAAAGTATCATCCAGTTTGGGTGAAAAAAATATTTGCTGAGATTTCTGGAGATTCGTAATTTTGGGAAGCCTGGCAACCCCTTTCCATGAAAGTGTTTTTTGCCAGTCACTGCTTAGGGCTACATCAAGAGGAAACAAAACATAGAGATAGAACGTGAAACTGCTTTATTGTGTCAAGTTTCCAGAAGCTAGCACAAACCGTGTTGGATTTAGAGTTCCAAATACATCTATCAATATAGGAGAAAACAGAGTGAAACCTAAAAATTCAAACTGTTACTGGAAACGAACGCTTCAACATAGAAGAACGAAATTTGCGGAACCAAGTCGCGTTAGTGTAGTGATCATTACGTGAAAGTATCATCCTGTTTGGGTGAAAAAATATTTCCTGAGATTTCTGGAGATTCGTATATTTGGGAAGCCTGGCAACCCCTTTCCATGAAAGTGTTTCTCGCCGGTCACTGTTAGGGCTACATCAAGAGGAAACAAAACATAGAGATAGAACGTGAAACTACTTTATTGTGTCAAGTTTCAAGAAGCTAGCACAAACCGTGTTGGATTTAGAGTTCCAAATACATCTATCAATATAGGAGAAAACAGAGTGAAACCTAAAAATTCAAACTGTTACTGGAAACGAACGCTTCAACATAGAAGAACGAAATTTGGGGAACCAAGTCGCCTTAGTGTACTGATCATTACCTGAAAGTATCATCCTGTTTGGGTGAAAAAATATTTCTGAGATTTCTGGAGATTCGCATATTTGGGAAGCCTGGCAACCCCTTTCCATGAAAGTGTTTCTCGCCAGTCACTGTTAGGGCTACATCAAGAGGAAACAAAACATAGAGATAGAACGTGAAACTACTTTATTGTGTCAAGTTTCAAGAAGCTAGCAAAAACCGTGTTGGATTTAGAGTTCCAAATACCTCTATCAATATAGAAGAAAACAGAGTGAAACCTAAAAATTCAAACTGTTACTGGAAACGAACGCTTCAACATAGAAGAACGAAATTTAGGGAACCAAGTCGCCTTAGTGTACTGATCATTACCTGAAAGTATCATCCAGTTTGGGTGAAAAAATATTTGCTGCGATTTCTGGAGATTTGTAATTTTGGGAAGCCACCCCTTTCCATGAAAGTGTTTCTCGACAGTCAATGCTTAGGGCTACATCAAGAGGAAACAAAACATAGAGATAGAACGTGAAACTACGTTATTGTGTCAAGTTTCAAGAAGCTAGCACAAACCGTGTTGGATTTAGAGTTCCAAATACATCTATCAATATAGGAGAAAACAGAGTGAAACCTAAAAATTCAAACTGTTACTGGAAACGAACGCTTCAACATAGAAGAACGAAATTTGGGGAACCAAGTCGCCTTAGTGTACTGATCATTACCTGAAAGTATCATCCTGTTTGGGTGAGAAAATATTTGCTGAGATTTCTGGAGATTCGTAATTTTGGGAAGCCTGGCAACCCCTTTCCATGAAAGTGTTTCTCGCCAGTCACTGCTTAGGGCTACATCAAGAGGAAACAAAACATAGAGATAGAACGTGAAACTACTTTATTGTGTCAAGTTTCAAGAAGCTAGCACAAACCGTGTTGGATTTAGAGTTCCAAATACATCTATCAATATAGGAGAAAACAGAGTGAAACCTAAAAATTCAAACTGTTATTGGAAACGAACGCTTCAACATAGAAGAACGAAATTTGGGGAACCAAGTCGCCTTAGTGTACTGATCATTACCTGAAAGTATCATCCTGTTTGGGTGAAAAAATATTTCCTGAGATTTCTGGAGATTCGTATATTTGGGAAGCCTGGCAACCCCTTTCCATGAAAGTGTTTCTCGCCAGTCACTGTTAGGGCTACATCAAGAGGAAACAAAACATAGAGATAGAACGTGAAACTACTTTATTGTGTCAAGTTTCAAGAAGCTAGCACAAACCGTGTTGGATTTAGAGTTCCAAATACATCTATCAATATAGGAGAAAACAGAGTGAAACCTAAAAATTCAAACTGTTACTGGAAACGAACGCTTCAACATAGAAGAACGAAATTTGGGGAACCAAGTCGCCTTAGTGTACTGATCATTACCTGAAAGTATCATCCTGTTTGGGTGAAAAAATATTTCTGAGATTTCTGGAGATTCGCATATTTGGGAAGCCTGGCAACCCCTTTCCATGAAAGTGTTTCTCGCCAGTCACTGTTAGGGCTACATCAAGAGGAAACAAAACATAGAGATAGAACGTGAAACTACTTTATTGTGTCAAGTTTCAAGAAGCTAGCAAAAACCGTGTTGGATTTAGAGTTCCAAATACCTCTATCAATATAGAAGAAAACAGAGTGAAACCTAAAAATTCAAACTGTTACTGGAAACGAACGCTTCAACATAGAAGAACGAAATTTGGGGAACCAAGTCGCCTTAGTGTACTGATCATTACCTGAAAGTATCATCCAGTTTGGGTGAAAAAATATTTGCTGCGATTTCTGGAGATTCGTAATTTTGGGAAGCCACCCCTTTCCATGAAAGTGTTTCTCGACAGTCAATGCTTAGGGCCACATCAAGAGGAAACAAAACATAGAGATAGAACGTGAAACTACGTTATTGTGTCAAGTTTCAAGAAGCTAGCACAAACCGTGTTGGATTTAGAGTTCCAAATACATCTATCAATATAGGAGAAAACAGAGTGAAACCTAAAAATTCAAACTGTTATTGGAAACGAACGCTTCAACATAGAAGAACGAAATTTGGGGAACCAAGTCGCCTTAGTGTACTGATCATTACCTGAAAGTATCATCCTGTTTGGGTGAAAAAATATTTCCTGAGATTTCTGGAGATTCGTATATTTGGGAAGCCTGGCAACCCCTTTCCATGAAAGTGTTTCTCGCCAGTCACTGTTAGGGCTACATCAAGAGGAAACAAAACATAGAGATAGAACGTGAAACTACTTTATTGTGTCAAGTTTCAAGAAGCTAGCACAAACCGTGTTGGATTTAGAGTTCCAAATACATCTATCAATATAGGAGAAAACAGAGTGAAACCTAAAAATTCAAACTGTTACTGGAAACGAACGCTTCAACATAGAAGAACGAAATTTGGGGAACCAAGTCGCCTTAGTGTACTGATCATTACCTGAAAGTATCATCCTGTTTGGGTGAAAAAATATTTCTGAGATTTCTGGAGATTCGCATATTTGGGAAGCCTGGCAACCCCTTTCCATGAAAGTGTTTCTCGCCAGTCACTGTTAGGGCTACATCAAGAGGAAACAAAACATAGAGATAGAACGTGAAACTACTTTATTGTGTCAAGTTTCAAGAAGCTAGCAAAAACCGTGTTGGATTTAGAGTTCCAAATACCTCTATCAATATAGAAGAAAACAGAGTGAAACCTAAAAATTCAAACTGTTACTGGAAACGAACGCTTCAACATAGAAGAACGAAATTTGGGGAACCAAGTCGCCTTAGTGTACTGATCATTACCTGAAAGTATCATCCAGTTTGGGTGAAAAAATATTTGCTGCGATTTCTGGAGATTCGTAATTTTGGGAAGCCACCCCTTTCCATGAAAGTGTTTCTCGACAGTCAATGCTTAGGGCTACATCAAGAGGAAACAAAACATAGAGATAGAACGTGAAACTACGTTATTGTGTCAAGTTTCAAGAAGCTAGCACAAACCGTGTTGGATTTAGAGTTCCAAATACATCTATCAATATAGGAGAAAACAGAGTGAAACCTAAAAATTCAAACTGTTACTGGAAACGAACGCTTCAACATAGAAGAACGAAATTTGGGGAACCAAGTCGCCTTAGTGTACTGATCATTACCTGAAAGTATCATCCAGTTTGGGTGAAAAAAATATTTGCTGAGATTTCTGGAGATTCGTAATTTTGGGAAGCCTGGCAACCCCTTTCCATGAAAGTGTTTTTTGCCAGTCACTGCTTAGGGCTACATCAAGAGGAAACAAAACATAGAGATAGAACGTGAAACTGCTTTATTGTGTCAAGTTTCCAGAAGCTAGCACAAACCGTGTTGGATTTAGAGTTCCAAATACATCTATCAATATAGGAGAAAACAGAGTGAAACCTAAAAATTCAAACTGTTACTGGAAACGAACGCTTCAACATAGAAGAACGAAATTTGCGGAACCAAGTCGCGTTAGTGTAGTGATCATTACGTGAAAGTATCATCCTGTTTGGGTGAAAAAATATTTCCTGAGATTTCTGGAGATTCGTATATTTGGGAAGCCTGGCAACCCCTTTCCATGAAAGTGTTTCTCGCCGGTCACTGTTAGGGCTACATCAAGAGGAAACAAAACATAGAGATAGAACGTGAAACTACTTTATTGTGTCAAGTTTCAAGAAGCTAGCACAAACCGTGTTGGATTTAGAGTTCCAAATACATCTATCAATATAGGAGAAAACAGAGTGAAACCTAAAAATTCAAACTGTTACTGGAAACGAACGCTTCAACATAGAAGAACGAAATTTGGGGAACCAAGTCGCCTTAGTGTACTGATCATTACCTGAAAGTATCATCCTGTTTGGGTGAAAAAATATTTCTGAGATTTCTGGAGATTCGCATATTTGGGAAGCCTGGCAACCCCTTTCCATGAAAGTGTTTCTCGCCAGTCACTGTTAGGGCTACATCAAGAGGAAACAAAACATAGAGATAGAACGTGAAACTACTTTATTGTGTCAAGTTTCAAGAAGCTAGCAAAAACCGTGTTGGATTTAGAGTTCCAAATACCTCTATCAATATAGAAGAAAACAGAGTGAAACCTAAAAATTCAAACTGTTACTGGAAACGAACGCTTCAACATAGAAGAACGAAATTTAGGGAACCAAGTCGCCTTAGTGTACTGATCATTACCTGAAAGTATCATCCAGTTTGGGTGAAAAAATATTTGCTGCGATTTCTGGAGATTTGTAATTTTGGGAAGCCACCCCTTTCCATGAAAGTGTTTCTCGACAGTCAATGCTTAGGGCTACATCAAGAGGAAACAAAACATAGAGATAGAACGTGAAACTACGTTATTGTGTCAAGTTTCAAGAAGCTAGCACAAACCGTGTTGGATTTAGAGTTCCAAATACATCTATCAATATAGGAGAAAACAGAGTGAAACCTAAAAATTCAAACTGTTACTGGAAACGAACGCTTCAACATAGAAGAACGAAATTTGGGGAACCAAGTCGCCTTAGTGTACTGATCATTACCTGAAAGTATCATCCTGTTTGGGTGAGAAAATATTTGCTGAGATTTCTGGAGATTCGTAATTTTGGGAAGCCTGGCAACCCCTTTCCATGAAAGTGTTTCTCGCCAGTCACTGCTTAGGGCTACATCAAGAGGAAACAAAACATAGAGATAGAACGTGAAACTACTTTATTGTGTCAAGTTTCAAGAAGCTAGCACAAACCGTGTTGGATTTAGAGTTCCAAATACATCTATCAATATAGGAGAAAACAGAGTGAAACCTAAAAATTCAAACTGTTATTGGAAACGAACGCTTCAACATAGAAGAACGAAATTTGGGGAACCAAGTCGCCTTAGTGTACTGATCATTACCTGAAAGTATCATCCTGTTTGGGTGAAAAAATATTTCCTGAGATTTCTGGAGATTCGTATATTTGGGAAGCCTGGCAACCCCTTTCCATGAAAGTGTTTCTCGCCAGTCACTGTTAGGGCTACATCAAGAGGAAACAAAACATAGAGATAGAACGTGAAACTACTTTATTGTGTCAAGTTTCAAGAAGCTAGCACAAACCGTGTTGGATTTAGAGTTCCAAATACATCTATCAATATAGGAGAAAACAGAGTGAAACCTAAAAATTCAAACTGTTACTGGAAACGAACGCTTCAACATAGAAGAACGAAATTTGGGGAACCAAGTCGCCTTAGTGTACTGATCATTACCTGAAAGTATCATCCTGTTTGGGTGAAAAAATATTTCTGAGATTTCTGGAGATTCGCATATTTGGGAAGCCTGGCAACCCCTTTCCATGAAAGTGTTTCTCGCCAGTCACTGTTAGGGCTACATCAAGAGGAAACAAAACATAGAGATAGAACGTGAAACTACTTTATTGTGTCAAGTTTCAAGAAGCTAGCAAAAACCGTGTTGGATTTAGAGTTCCAAATACCTCTATCAATATAGAAGAAAACAGAGTGAAACCTAAAAATTCAAACTGTTACTGGAAACGAACGCTTCAACATAGAAGAACGAAATTTGGGGAACCAAGTCGCCTTAGTGTACTGATCATTACCTGAAAGTATCATCCAGTTTGGGTGAAAAAATATTTGCTGCGATTTCTGGAGATTCGTAATTTTGGGAAGCCACCCCTTTCCATGAAAGTGTTTCTCGACAGTCAATGCTTAGGGCCACATCAAGAGGAAACAAAACATAGAGATAGAACGTGAAACTACGTTATTGTGTCAAGTTTCAAGAAGCTAGCACAAACCGTGTTGGATTTAGAGTTCCAAATACATCTATCAATATAGGAGAAAACAGAGTGAAACCTAAAAATTCAAACTGTTACTGGAAACGAACGCTTCAACATAGAAGAACGAAATTTGGGGAACCAAGTCGCCTTAGTGTACTGATCATTACCTGAAAGTATCATCCTGTTTGGGTGTGAAAATATTTGCTGAGATTTCTGGAGATTCGTAATTTTGGGAAGCCTGGCAACCCCTTTCCATGAAATTGTTTCTCGCCAGTCACTGCTTAGGGCTACATCAAGAGGAAACAAAATATAGAGATAGAACGTGAAACTACTTTATTGTGTCAAGTTTCAAGAAGCTAGCACAAACCGTGTTGGATTTAGAGTTCCAAATACATCTATCAATATAGGAGAAAACAGAGTGAAACCTAAAAATTCAAACTGTTATTGGAAACGAACGCTTCAACATAGAAGAACGAAATTTGGGGAACCAAGTCGCCTTAGTGTACTGATCATTACCTGAAAGTATCATCCTGTTTGGGTGAAAAAATATTTCCTGAGATTTCTGGAGATTCGTATATTTGGGAAGCCTGGCAACCCCTTTCCATGAAAGTGTTTCTCGCCAGTCACTGTTAGGGCTACATCAAGAGGAAACAAAACATAGAGATAGAACGTGAAACTACTTTATTGTGTCAAGTTTCAAGAAGCTAGCACAAACCTTGTTGGATTCAGAGTTCCAAATACATCTATCAATATAGGAGAAAACAGAGTGAAACCTAAAAATTCAAACTGTTACTGGAAACGAACGCTTCAACATAGAAGAACGAAATTTGGGGAACCAAGTCGCGTTAGTGTAGTGATCATTACCTGAAAGTATCATCCAGTTTGGGTGAAAAAATATTTCCTGAGATTTCTGGAGATTCGTAATTTTGGGAAGCCACCCCTTTCCATGAAAGTGTTTCTCGCCGGTCACTGTTAGGGCTACATCAAGAGGAAACAAAACATAGAGATAGAACGTGAAACTACTTTATTGTGTCAAGTTTCAAGAAGCTAGCACAAACCGTGTTGGATTTAGAGTTCCAAATACATCTATCAATATAGGAGAAAACAGAGTGAAACCTAAAAATTCAAACTGTTACTGGAAACGAACGCTTCAACATAGAAGAACGAAATTTGGGGAACCAAGTCGCCTTAGTGTACTGATCATTACCTGAAAGTATCATCCAGTTTGGGTGAAAAAATATTTGCTGAGATATCTGGAGATTTGTAATTTTAGGAAGCTTGGCAACCCCTTTCCATGTAAGTGTTTCTCCTCAGTCACTGCTTGGGGCTACATCAAGAGGAAACAAAACATAGAGATAGAACGTGAAATTACTTTATTGTGTCAAGTTTCAAGAAGCTAGCACAAACCGTGTTGGATTTAGAGTTCCAAATACATCTATCAATATAGGAGAAAACAGAGTGAAACCTAAAAATTCAAACTGTTACTGGAAACGAACGCTTCAACATAGAAGAACGAAATTTGGGGAACCAAGTCGCCTTAGTGTACTGATCATTACCTGAAAGTATCATCCTGTTTGGGTGAAAAAATATTTCTGAGATTTCTGGAGATTCGCATATTTGGGAAGCCTGGCAACCCCTTTCCATGAAAGTGTTTCTCGCCAGTCACTGTTAGGGCTACATCAAGAGGAAACAAAACATAGAGATAGAACGTGAAACTACTTTATTGTGTCAAGTTTCAAGAAGCTAGCAAAAACCGTGTTGGATTTAGAGTTCCAAATACATCTATCAATATAGGAGAAAACAGAGTGAAACCTAAAAATTCAAACTGTTACTGGAAACGAACGCTTCAACATAGAAGAACGAAATTTGGGGAACCAAGTCGCCTTAGTGTACTGATCATTACCTGAAAGTATCATCCTGTTTGGGTGAAAAAATATTTCTGAGATTTCTGGAGATTCGCATATTTGGGAAGCCTGGCAACCCCTTTCCATGAAAGTGTTTCTCGCCAGTCACTGTTAGGGCTACATCAAGAGGAAACAAAACATAGAGATAGAACGTGAAACTACTTTATTGTGTCAAGTTTCAAGAAGCTAGCAAAAACCGTGTTGGATTTAGAGTTCCAAATACCTCTATCAATATAGAAGAAAACAGAGTGAAACCTAAAAATTCAAACTGTTACTGGAAACGAACGCTTCAACATAGAAGAACGAAATTTAGGGAACCAAGTCGCCTTAGTGTACTGATCATTACCTGAAAGTATCATCCAGTTTGGGTGAAAAAATATTTGCTGCGATTTCTGGAGATTTGTAATTTTGGGAAGCCACCCCTTTCCATGAAAGTGTTTCTCGACAGTCAATGCTTAGGGCTACATCAAGAGGAAACAAAACATAGAGATAGAACGTGAAACTACGTTATTGTGTCAAGTTTCAAGAAGCTAGCACAAACCGTGTTGGATTTAGAGTTCCAAATACATCTATCAATATAGGAGAAAACAGAGTGAAACCTAAAAATTCAAACTGTTACTGGAAACGAACGCTTCAACATAGAAGAACGAAATTTGGGGAACCAAGTCGCCTTAGTGTACTGATCATTACCTGAAAGTATC
Organism: Spermophilus citellus; assembly: GCF_964194105.1. NCBI lineage: Eukaryota > Metazoa > Chordata > Mammalia > Rodentia > Sciuridae > Spermophilus > Spermophilus citellus. The sequence continues at coordinate 15,813,635 of NC_138188.1, forward strand.
ATCCTGTTTGGGTGAGAAAATATTTGCTGAGATTTCTGGAGATTCGTAATTTTGGGAAGCCTGGCAACCCCTTTCCATGAAAGTGTTTCTCGCCAGTCACTGCTTAGGGCTACATCAAGAGGAAACAAAACATAGAGATAGAACGTGAAACTACTTTATTGTGTCAAGTTTCAAGAAGCTAGCACAAACCGTGTTGGATTTAGAGTTCCAAATACATCTATCAATATAGGAGAAAACAGAGTGAAACCTAAAAATTCAAACTGTTATTGGAAACGAACGCTTCAACATAGAAGAACGAAATTTGGGGAACCAAGTCGCCTTAGTGTACTGATCATTACCTGAAAGTATCATCCTGTTTGGGTGAAAAAATATTTCCTGAGATTTCTGGAGATTCGTATATTTGGGAAGCCTGGCAACCCCTTTCCATGAAAGTGTTTCTCGCCAGTCACTGTTAGGGCTACATCAAGAGGAAACAAAACATAGAGATAGAACGTGAAACTACTTTATTGTGTCAAGTTTCAAGAAGCTAGCACAAACCGTGTTGGATTTAGAGTTCCAAATACATCTATCAATATAGGAGAAAACAGAGTGAAACCTAAAAATTCAAACTGTTACTGGAAACGAACGCTTCAACATAGAAGAACGAAATTTGGGGAACCAAGTCGCCTTAGTGTACTGATCATTACCTGAAAGTATCATCCTGTTTGGGTGAAAAAATATTTCTGAGATTTCTGGAGATTCGCATATTTGGGAAGCCTGGCAACCCCTTTCCATGAAAGTGTTTCTCGCCAGTCACTGTTAGGGCTACATCAAGAGGAAACAAAACATAGAGATAGAACGTGAAACTACTTTATTGTGTCAAGTTTCAAGAAGCTAGCAAAAACCGTGTTGGATTTAGAGTTCCAAATACCTCTATCAATATAGAAGAAAACAGAGTGAAACCTAAAAATTCAAACTGTTACTGGAAACGAACGCTTCAACATAGAAGAACGAAATTTGGGGAACCAAGTCGCCTTAGTGTACTGATCATTACCTGAAAGTATCATCCAGTTTGGGTGAAAAAATATTTGCTGCGATTTCTGGAGATTCGTAATTTTGGGAAGCCACCCCTTTCCATGAAAGTGTTTCTCGACAGTCAATGCTTAGGGCCACATCAAGAGGAAACAAAACATAGAGATAGAACGTGAAACTACGTTATTGTGTCAAGTTTCAAGAAGCTAGCACAAACCGTGTTGGATTTAGAGTTCCAAATACATCTATCAATATAGGAGAAAACAGAGTGAAACCTAAAAATTCAAACTGTTACTGGAAACGAACGCTTCAACATAGAAGAACGAAATTTGGGGAACCAAGTCGCCTTAGTGTACTGATCATTACCTGAAAGTATCATCCTGTTTGGGTGTGAAAATATTTGCTGAGATTTCTGGAGATTCGTAATTTTGGGAAGCCTGGCAACCCCTTTCCATGAAATTGTTTCTCGCCAGTCACTGCTTAGGGCTACATCAAGAGGAAACAAAATATAGAGATAGAACGTGAAACTACTTTATTGTGTCAAGTTTCAAGAAGCTAGCACAAACCGTGTTGGATTTAGAGTTCCAAATACATCTATCAATATAGGAGAAAACAGAGTGAAACCTAAAAATTCAAACTGTTATTGGAAACGAACGCTTCAACATAGAAGAACGAAATTTGGGGAACCAAGTCGCCTTAGTGTACTGATCATTACCTGAAAGTATCATCCTGTTTGGGTGAAAAAATATTTCCTGAGATTTCTGGAGATTCGTATATTTGGGAAGCCTGGCAACCCCTTTCCATGAAAGTGTTTCTCGCCAGTCACTGTTAGGGCTACATCAAGAGGAAACAAAACATAGAGATAGAACGTGAAACTACTTTATTGTGTCAAGTTTCAAGAAGCTAGCACAAACCTTGTTGGATTCAGAGTTCCAAATACATCTATCAATATAGGAGAAAACAGAGTGAAACCTAAAAATTCAAACTGTTACTGGAAACGAACGCTTCAACATAGAAGAACGAAATTTGGGGAACCAAGTCGCGTTAGTGTAGTGATCATTACCTGAAAGTATCATCCAGTTTGGGTGAAAAAATATTTCCTGAGATTTCTGGAGATTCGTAATTTTGGGAAGCCACCCCTTTCCATGAAAGTGTTTCTCGCCGGTCACTGTTAGGGCTACATCAAGAGGAAACAAAACATAGAGATAGAACGTGAAACTACTTTATTGTGTCAAGTTTCAAGAAGCTAGCACAAACCGTGTTGGATTTAGAGTTCCAAATACATCTATCAATATAGGAGAAAACAGAGTGAAACCTAAAAATTCAAACTGTTACTGGAAACGAACGCTTCAACATAGAAGAACGAAATTTGGGGAACCAAGTCGCCTTAGTGTACTGATCATTACCTGAAAGTATCATCCAGTTTGGGTGAAAAAATATTTGCTGAGATATCTGGAGATTTGTAATTTTAGGAAGCTTGGCAACCCCTTTCCATGTAAGTGTTTCTCCTCAGTCACTGCTTGGGGCTACATCAAGAGGAAACAAAACATAGAGATAGAACGTGAAATTACTTTATTGTGTCAAGTTTCAAGAAGCTAGCACAAACCGTGTTGGATTTAGAGTTCCAAATACATCTATCAATATAGGAGAAAACAGAGTGAAACCTAAAAATTCAAACTGTTACTGGAAACGAACGCTTCAACATAGAAGAACGAAATTTGGGGAACCAAGTCGCCTTAGTGTACTGATCATTACCTGAAAGTATCATCCTGTTTGGGTGAAAAAATATTTCTGAGATTTCTGGAGATTCGCATATTTGGGAAGCCTGGCAACCCCTTTCCATGAAAGTGTTTCTCGCCAGTCACTGTTAGGGCTACATCAAGAGGAAACAAAACATAGAGATAGAACGTGAAACTACTTTATTGTGTCAAGTTTCAAGAAGCTAGCAAAAACCGTGTTGGATTTAGAGTTCCAAATACCTCTATCAATATAGAAGAAAACAGAGTGAAACCTAAAAATTCAAACTGTTACTGGAAACGAACGCTTCAACATAGAAGAACGAAATTTGGGGAACCAAGTCGCCTTAGTGTACTGATCATTACCTGAAAGTATCATCCAGTTTGGGTGAAAAAATATTTGCTGCGATTTCTGGAGATTCGTAATTTTGGGAAGCCACCCCTTTCCATGAAAGTGTTTCTCGACAGTCAATGCTTAGGGCCACATCAAGAGGAAACAAAACATAGAGATAGAACGTGAAACTACGTTATTGTGTCAAGTTTCAAGAAGCTAGCACAAACCGTGTTGGATTTAGAGTTCCAAATACATCTATCAATATAGGAGAAAACAGAGTGAAACCTAAAAATTCAAACTGTTATTGGAAACGAACGCTTCAACATAGAAGAACGAAATTTGGGGAACCAAGTCGCCTTAGTGTACTGATCATTACCTGAAAGTATCATCCTGTTTGGGTGAAAAAATATTTCCTGAGATTTCTGGAGATTCGTATATTTGGGAAGCCTGGCAACCCCTTTCCATGAAAGTGTTTCTCGCCAGTCACTGTTAGGGCTACATCAAGAGGAAACAAAACATAGAGATAGAACGTGAAACTACTTTATTGTGTCAAGTTTCAAGAAGCTAGCACAAACCGTGTTGGATTTAGAGTTCCAAATACATCTATCAATATAGGAGAAAACAGAGTGAAACCTAAAAATTCAAACTGTTACTGGAAACGAACGCTTCAACATAGAAGAACGAAATTTGGGGAACCAAGTCGCCTTAGTGTACTGATCATTACCTGAAAGTATCATCCTGTTTGGGTGAAAAAATATTTCTGAGATTTCTGGAGATTCGCATATTTGGGAAGCCTGGCAACCCCTTTCCATGAAAGTGTTTCTCGCCAGTCACTGTTAGGGCTACATCAAGAGGAAACAAAACATAGAGATAGAACGTGAAACTACTTTATTGTGTCAAGTTTCAAGAAGCTAGCAAAAACCGTGTTGGATTTAGAGTTCCAAATACCTCTATCAATATAGAAGAAAACAGAGTGAAACCTAAAAATTCAAACTGTTACTGGAAACGAACGCTTCAACATAGAAGAACGAAATTTGGGGAACCAAGTCGCCTTAGTGTACTGATCATTACCTGAAAGTATCATCCAGTTTGGGTGAAAAAATATTTGCTGCGATTTCTGGAGATTCGTAATTTTGGGAAGCCACCCCTTTCCATGAAAGTGTTTCTCGACAGTCAATGCTTAGGGCTACATCAAGAGGAAACAAAACATAGAGATAGAACGTGAAACTACGTTATTGTGTCAAGTTTCAAGAAGCTAGCACAAACCGTGTTGGATTTAGAGTTCCAAATACATCTATCAATATAGGAGAAAACAGAGTGAAACCTAAAAATTCAAACTGTTACTGGAAACGAACGCTTCAACATAGAAGAACGAAATTTGGGGAACCAAGTCGCCTTAGTGTACTGATCATTACCTGAAAGTATCATCCTGTTTGGGTGTGAAAATATTTGCTGAGATTTCTGGAGATTCGTAATTTTGGGAAGCCTGGCAACCCCTTTCCATGAAATTGTTTCTCGCCAGTCACTGCTTAGGGCTACATCAAGAGGAAACAAAATATAGAGATAGAACGTGAAACTACTTTATTGTGTCAAGTTTCAAGAAGCTAGCACAAACCGTGTTGGATTTAGAGTTCCAAATACATCTATCAATATAGGAGAAAACAGAGTGAAACCTAAAAATTCAAACTGTTATTGGAAACGAACGCTTCAACATAGAAGAACGAAATTTGGGGAACCAAGTCGCCTTAGTGTACTGATCATTACCTGAAAGTATCATCCTGTTTGGGTGAAAAAATATTTCCTGAGATTTCTGGAGATTCGTATATTTGGGAAGCCTGGCAACCCCTTTCCATGAAAGTGTTTCTCGCCAGTCACTGTTAGGGCTACATCAAGAGGAAACAAAACATAGAGATAGAACGTGAAACTACTTTATTGTGTCAAGTTTCAAGAAGCTAGCACAAACCTTGTTGGATTCAGAGTTCCAAATACATCTATCAATATAGGAGAAAACAGAGTGAAACCTAAAAATTCAAACTGTTACTGGAAACGAACGCTTCAACATAGAAGAACGAAATTTGGGGAACCAAGTCGCGTTAGTGTAGTGATCATTACCTGAAAGTATCATCCAGTTTGGGTGAAAAAATATTTCCTGAGATTTCTGGAGATTCGTAATTTTGGGAAGCCACCCCTTTCCATGAAAGTGTTTCTCGCCGGTCACTGTTAGGGCTACATCAAGAGGAAACAAAACATAGAGATAGAACGTGAAACTACTTTATTGTGTCAAGTTTCAAGAAGCTAGCACAAACCGTGTTGGATTTAGAGTTCCAAATACATCTATCAATATAGGAGAAAACAGAGTGAAACCTAAAAATTCAAACTGTTACTGGAAACGAACGCTTCAACATAGAAGAACGAAATTTGGGGAACCAAGTCGCCTTAGTGTACTGATCATTACCTGAAAGTATCATCCAGTTTGGGTGAAAAAATATTTGCTGAGATATCTGGAGATTTGTAATTTTAGGAAGCTTGGCAACCCCTTTCCATGTAAGTGTTTCTCCTCAGTCACTGCTTGGGGCTACATCAAGAGGAAACAAAACATAGAGATAGAACGTGAAATTACTTTATTGTGTCAAGTTTCAAGAAGCTAGCACAAACCGTGTTGGATTTAGAGTTCCAAATACATCTATCAATATAGGAGAAAACAGAGTGAAACCTAAAAATTCAAACTGTTACTGGAAACGAACGCTTCAACATAGAAGAACGAAATTTGGGGAACCAAGTCGCCTTAGTGTACTGATCATTACCTGAAAGTATCATCCAGTTTGGGTGAAAAAATATTTGCTGCGATTTCTGGAGATTTGTAATTTTGGGAAGCCACCCCTTTCCATGAAAGTGTTTCTCGACAGTCAATGCTTAGGGCTACATCAAGAGGAAACAAAACATAGAGATAGAACGTGAAACTACGTTATTGTGTCAAGTTTCAAGAAGCTAGCACAAACCGTGTTGGATTTAGAGTTCCAAATACATCTATCAATATAGGAGAAAACAGAGTGAAACCTAAAAATTCAAACTGTTACTGGAAACGAACGCTTCAACATAGAAGAACGAAATTTGGGGAACCAAGTCGCCTTAGTGTACTGATCATTACCTGAAAGTATCATCCTGTTTGGGTGAGAAAATATTTGCTGAGATTTCTGGAGATTCGTAATTTTGGGAAGCCTGGCAACCCCTTTCCATGAAAGTGTTTCTCGCCGGTCACTGCTTAGGGCTACATCAAGAGGAAACAAAACATAGAGATAGAACGTGAAACTGCTTTATTGTGTCAAGTTTCCAGAAGCTAGCACAAACCGTGTTGGATTTAGAGTTCCAAATACATCTATCAATATAGGAGAAAACAGAGTGAAACCTAAAAATTCAAACTGTTACTGGAAACGAACGCTTCAACATAGAAGAACGAAATTTGGGGAACCAAGTCGCGTTAGTGTAGTGATCATTACGTGAAAGTATCATCCTGTTTGGGTGAAAAAATATTTCCTGAGATTTCTGGAGATTCGTATATTTGGGAAGCCTGGCAACCCCTTTCCATGAAAGTGTTTCTCGCCGGTCACTGTTAGGGCTACATCAAGAGGAAACAAAACATAGAGATAGAACGTGAAACTACTTTATTGTGTCAAGTTTCAAGAAGCTAGCACAAACCGTGTTGGATTTAGAGTTCCAAATACATCTATCAATATAGGAGAAAACAGAGTGAAACCTAAAAATTCAAACTGTTACTGGAAACGAACGCTTCAACATAGAAGAACGAAATTTGGGGAACCAAGTCGCCTTAGTGTACTGATCATTACCTGAAAGTATCATCCTGTTTGGGTGAAAAAATATTTCCTGAGATTTCTGGAGATTCGCATATTTGGGAAGCCTGGCAACCCCTTTCCATGAAAGTGTTTCTCGCCAGTCACTGTTAGGGCTACATCAAGAGGAAACAAAACATAGAGATAGAACGTGAAACTACTTTATTGTGTCAAGTTTCAAGAAGCTAGCAAAAACCGTGTTGGATTTAGAGTTCCAAATACCTCTATCAATATAGAAGAAAACAGAGTGAAACCTAAAAATTCAAACTGTTACTGGAAACGAACGCTTCAACATAGAAGAACGAAATTTAGGGAACCAAGTCGCCTTAGTGTACTGATCATTACCTGAAAGTATCATCCAGTTTGGGTGAAAAAATATTTGCTGCGATTTCTGGAGATTCGTAATTTTGGGAAGCCACCCCTTTCCATGAAAGTGTTTCTCGACAGTCAATGCTTAGGGCTACATCAAGAGGAAACAAAACATAGAGATAGAACGTGAAACTACGTTATTGTGTCAAGTTTCAAGAAGCTAGCACAAACCGTGTTGGATTTAGAGTTCCAAATACATCTATCAATATAGGAGAAAACAGAGTGAAACCTAAAAATTCAAACTGTTACTGGAAACGAACGCTTCAACATAGAAGAACGAAATTTGGGGAACCAAGTCGCCTTAGTGTACTGATCATTACCTGAAAGTATCATCCTGTTTGGGTGAAAAAATATTTCCTGAGATTTCTGGAGATTCGTATATTTGGGAAGCCTGGCAACCCCTTTCCATGAAAGTGTTTCTCGCCAGTCACTGTTAGGGCTACATCAAGAGGAAACAAAACATAGAGATAGAACGTGAAACTACTTTATTGTGTCAAGTTTCAAGAACCTAGCACAAACCTTGTTGGATTCAGAGTTCCAAATACATCTATCAATATAGGAGAAAACAGAGTGAAACCTAAAAATTCAAACTCTTACTGGAAACGAACGCTTCAACATAGAAGAACGAAATTGGGGGAACCACGTCGCCTTAGTGTACTGATCATTACCTGAAAGTATCATCCAGTTTGGGTGAAAAAATATTTGCTGAGATTTCTGGAGATTCGTAATTTTGGGAAGCCTGGCAACCCCTTTCCATGAAAGTGTTTCTCGCCAGTCACTGCTTAGGGCTACATCAAGAGGAAACAAAACATAGAGATAGAACGTGAAACTACTTTATTGCGTCAAGTTTCAAGAAGCTAGCACAAACCGTGTTGGATTCAGAGTTCCAAATACATCTATCAATATAGGAGAAAACAGAGTGAAACCTAAAAATTCAAACTGTTACTGGAAACGAACGCTTCAACATAGAAGAACGAAATTTGGGGAACCAAGTCGCCTTAGTGTACTGATCATTACCTGAAAGTATCATCCAGTTTGGGTGAAAAAAATATTTGCTGAGATTTCTGGAGATTCGTAATTTTGGGAAGCCTGGCAACCCCTTTCCATGAAAGTGTTTTTTGCCAGTCACTGCTTAGGGCTACATCAAGAGGAAACAAAACATAGAGATAGAACGTGAAACTGCTTTATTGTGTCAAGTTTCCAGAAGCTAGCACAAACCGTGTTGGATTTAGAGTTCCAAATACATCTATCAATATAGGAGAAAACAGAGTGAAACCTAAAAATTCAAACTGTTACTGGAAACGAACGCTTCAACATAGAAGAACGAAATTTGCGGAACCAAGTCGCGTTAGTGTAGTGATCATTACGTGAAAGTATCATCCTGTTTGGGTGAAAAAATATTTCCTGAGATTTCTGGAGATTCGTATATTTGGGAAGCCTGGCAACCCCTTTCCATGAAAGTGTTTCTCGCCGGTCACTGTTAGGGCTACATCAAGAGGAAACAAAACATAGAGATAGAACGTGAAACTACTTTATTGTGTCAAGTTTCAAGAAGCTAGCACAAACCGTGTTGGATTTAGAGTTCCAAATACATCTATCAATATAGGAGAAAACAGAGTGAAACCTAAAAATTCAAACTGTTACTGGAAACGAACGCTTCAACATAGAAGAACGAAATTTGGGGAACCAAGTCGCCTTAGTGTACTGATCATTACCTGAAAGTATCATCCTGTTTGGGTGAAAAAATATTTCTGAGATTTCTGGAGATTCGCATATTTGGGAAGCCTGGCAACCCCTTTCCATGAAAGTGTTTCTCGCCAGTCACTGTTAGGGCTACATCAAGAGGAAACAAAACATAGAGATAGAACGTGAAACTACTTTATTGTGTCAAGTTTCAAGAAGCTAGCAAAAACCGTGTTGGATTTAGAGTTCCAAATACCTCTATCAATATAGAAGAAAACAGAGTGAAACCTAAAAATTCAAACTGTTACTGGAAACGAACGCTTCAACATAGAAGAACGAAATTTAGGGAACCAAGTCGCCTTAGTGTACTGATCATTACCTGAAAGTATCATCCAGTTTGGGTGAAAAAATATTTGCTGCGATTTCTGGAGATTTGTAATTTTGGGAAGCCACCCCTTTCCATGAAAGTGTTTCTCGACAGTCAATGCTTAGGGCTACATCAAGAGGAAACAAAACATAGAGATAGAACGTGAAACTACGTTATTGTGTCAAGTTTCAAGAAGCTAGCACAAACCGTGTTGGATTTAGAGTTCCAAATACATCTATCAATATAGGAGAAAACAGAGTGAAACCTAAAAATTCAAACTGTTACTGGAAACGAACGCTTCAACATAGAAGAACGAAATTTGGGGAACCAAGTCGCCTTAGTGTACTGATCATTACCTGAAAGTATCATCCTGTTTGGGTGAGAAAATATTTGCTGAGATTTCTGGAGATTCGTAATTTTGGGAAGCCTGGCAACCCCTTTCCATGAAAGTGTTTCTCGCCAGTCACTGCTTAGGGCTACATCAAGAGGAAACAAAACATAGAGATAGAACGTGAAACTACTTTATTGTGTCAAGTTTCAAGAAGCTAGCACAAACCGTGTTGGATTTAGAGTTCCAAATACATCTATCAATATAGGAGAAAACAGAGTGAAACCTAAAAATTCAAACTGTTATTGGAAACGAACGCTTCAACATAGAAGAACGAAATTTGGGGAACCAAGTCGCCTTAGTGTACTGATCATTACCTGAAAGTATCATCCTGTTTGGGTGAAAAAATATTTCCTGAGATTTCTGGAGATTCGTATATTTGGGAAGCCTGGCAACCCCTTTCCATGAAAGTGTTTCTCGCCAGTCACTGTTAGGGCTACATCAAGAGGAAACAAAACATAGAGATAGAACGTGAAACTACTTTATTGTGTCAAGTTTCAAGAAGCTAGCACAAACCGTGTTGGATTTAGAGTTCCAAATACATCTATCAATATAGGAGAAAACAGAGTGAAACCTAAAAATTCAAACTGTTACTGGAAACGAACGCTTCAACATAGAAGAACGAAATTTGGGGAACCAAGTCGCCTTAGTGTACTGATCATTACCTGAAAGTATCATCCTGTTTGGGTGAAAAAATATTTCTGAGATTTCTGGAGATTCGCATATTTGGGAAGCCTGGCAACCCCTTTCCATGAAAGTGTTTCTCGCCAGTCACTGTTAGGGCTACATCAAGAGGAAACAAAACATAGAGATAGAACGTGAAACTACTTTATTGTGTCAAGTTTCAAGAAGCTAGCAAAAACCGTGTTGGATTTAGAGTTCCAAATACCTCTATCAATATAGAAGAAAACAGAGTGAAACCTAAAAATTCAAACTGTTACTGGAAACGAACGCTTCAACATAGAAGAACGAAATTTGGGGAACCAAGTCGCCTTAGTGTACTGATCATTACCTGAAAGTATCATCCAGTTTGGGTGAAAAAATATTTGCTGCGATTTCTGGAGATTCGTAATTTTGGGAAGCCACCCCTTTCCATGAAAGTGTTTCTCGACAGTCAATGCTTAGGGCCACATCAAGAGGAAACAAAACATAGAGATAGAACGTGAAACTACGTTATTGTGTCAAGTTTCAAGAAGCTAGCACAAACCGTGTTGGATTTAGAGTTCCAAATACATCTATCAATATAGGAGAAAACAGAGTGAAACCTAAAAATTCAAACTGTTACTGGAAACGAACGCTTCAACATAGAAGAACGAAATTTGGGGAACCAAGTCGCCTTAGTGTACTGATCATTACCTGAAAGTATCATCCTGTTTGGGTGTGAAAATATTTGCTGAGATTTCTGGAGATTCGTAATTTTGGGAAGCCTGGCAACCCCTTTCCATGAAATTGTTTCTCGCCAGTCACTGCTTAGGGCTACATCAAGAGGAAACAAAATATAGAGATAGAACGTGAAACTACTTTATTGTGTCAAGTTTCAAGAAGCTAGCACAAACCGTGTTGGATTTAGAGTTCCAAATACATCTATCAATATAGGAGAAAACAGAGTGAAACCTAAAAATTCAAACTGTTATTGGAAACGAACGCTTCAACATAGAAGAACGAAATTTGGGGAACCAAGTCGCCTTAGTGTACTGATCATTACCTGAAAGTATCATCCTGTTTGGGTGAAAAAATATTTCCTGAGATTTCTGGAGATTCGTATATTTGGGAAGCCTGGCAACCCCTTTCCATGAAAGTGTTTCTCGCCAGTCACTGTTAGGGCTACATCAAGAGGAAACAAAACATAGAGATAGAACGTGAAACTACTTTATTGTGTCAAGTTTCAAGAAGCTAGCACAAACCTTGTTGGATTCAGAGTTCCAAATACATCTATCAATATAGGAGAAAACAGAGTGAAACCTAAAAATTCAAACTGTTACTGGAAACGAACGCTTCAACATAGAAGAACGAAATTTGGGGAACCAAGTCGCGTTAGTGTAGTGATCATTACCTGAAAGTATCATCCAGTTTGGGTGAAAAAATATTTCCTGAGATTTCTGGAGATTCGTAATTTTGGGAAGCCACCCCTTTCCATGAAAGTGTTTCTCGCCGGTCACTGTTAGGGCTACATCAAGAGGAAACAAAACATAGAGATAGAACGTGAAACTACTTTATTGTGTCAAGTTTCAAGAAGCTAGCACAAACCGTGTTGGATTTAGAGTTCCAAATACATCTATCAATATAGGAGAAAACAGAGTGAAACCTAAAAATTCAAACTGTTACTGGAAACGAACGCTTCAACATAGAAGAACGAAATTTGGGGAACCAAGTCGCCTTAGTGTACTGATCATTACCTGAAAGTATCATCCAGTTTGGGTGAAAAAATATTTGCTGAGATATCTGGAGATTTGTAATTTTAGGAAGCTTGGCAACCCCTTTCCATGTAAGTGTTTCTCCTCAGTCACTGCTTGGGGCTACATCAAGAGGAAACAAAACATAGAGATAGAACGTGAAATTACTTTATTGTGTCAAGTTTCAAGAAGCTAGCACAAACCGTGTTGGATTTAGAGTTCCAAATACATCTATCAATATAGGAGAAAACAGAGTGAAACCTAAAAATTCAAACTGTTACTGGAAACGAACGCTTCAACATAGAAGAACGAAATTTGGGGAACCAAGTCGCCTTAGTGTACTGATCATTACCTGAAAGTATCATCCTGTTTGGGTGAAAAAATATTTCTGAGATTTCTGGAGATTCGCATATTTGGGAAGCCTGGCAACCCCTTTCCATGAAAGTGTTTCTCGCCAGTCACTGTTAGGGCTACATCAAGAGGAAACAAAACATAGAGATAGAACGTGAAACTACTTTATTGTGTCAAGTTTCAAGAAGCTAGCAAAAACCGTGTTGGATTTAGAGTTCCAAATACCTCTATCAATATAGAAGAAAACAGAGTGAAACCTAAAAATTCAAACTGTTACTGGAAACGAACGCTTCAACATAGAAGAACGAAATTTGGGGAACCAAGTCGCCTTAGTGTACTGATCATTACCTGAAAGTATCATCCAGTTTGGGTGAAAAAATATTTGCTGCGATTTCTGGAGATTCGTAATTTTGGGAAGCCACCCCTTTCCATGAAAGTGTTTCTCGACAGTCAATGCTTAGGGCCACATCAAGAGGAAACAAAACATAGAGATAGAACGTGAAACTACGTTATTGTGTCAAGTTTCAAGAAGCTAGCACAAACCGTGTTGGATTTAGAGTTCCAAATACATCTATCAATATAGGAGAAAACAGAGTGAAACCTAAAAATTCAAACTGTTATTGGAAACGAACGCTTCAACATAGAAGAACGAAATTTGGGGAACCAAGTCGCCTTAGTGTACTGATCATTACCTGAAAGTATCATCCTGTTTGGGTGAAAAAATATTTCCTGAGATTTCTGGAGATTCGTATATTTGGGAAGCCTGGCAACCCCTTTCCATGAAAGTGTTTCTCGCCAGTCACTGTTAGGGCTACATCAAGAGGAAACAAAACATAGAGATAGAACGTGAAACTACTTTATTGTGTCAAGTTTCAAGAAGCTAGCACAAACCGTGTTGGATTTAGAGTTCCAAATACATCTATCAATATAGGAGAAAACAGAGTGAAACCTAAAAATTCAAACTGTTACTGGAAACGAACGCTTCAACATAGAAGAACGAAATTTGGGGAACCAAGTCGCCTTAGTGTACTGATCATTACCTGAAAGTATCATCCTGTTTGGGTGAAAAAATATTTCTGAGATTTCTGGAGATTCGCATATTTGGGAAGCCTGGCAACCCCTTTCCATGAAAGTGTTTCTCGCCAGTCACTGTTAGGGCTACATCAAGAGGAAACAAAACATAGAGATAGAACGTGAAACTACTTTATTGTGTCAAGTTTCAAGAAGCTAGCAAAAACCGTGTTGGATTTAGAGTTCCAAATACCTCTATCAATATAGAAGAAAACAGAGTGAAACCTAAAAATTCAAACTGTTACTGGAAACGAACGCTTCAACATAGAAGAACGAAATTTGGGGAACCAAGTCGCCTTAGTGTACTGATCATTACCTGAAAGTATCATCCAGTTTGGGTGAAAAAATATTTGCTGCGATTTCTGGAGATTCGTAATTTTGGGAAGCCACCCCTTTCCATGAAAGTGTTTCTCGACAGTCAATGCTTAGGGCTACATCAAGAGGAAACAAAACATAGAGATAGAACGTGAAACTACGTTATTGTGTCAAGTTTCAAGAAGCTAGCACAAACCGTGTTGGATTTAGAGTTCCAAATACATCTATCAATATAGGAGAAAACAGAGTGAAACCTAAAAATTCAAACTGTTACTGGAAACGAACGCTTCAACATAGAAGAACGAAATTTGGGGAACCAAGTCGCCTTAGTGTACTGATCATTACCTGAAAGTATCATCCTGTTTGGGTGTGAAAATATTTGCTGAGATTTCTGGAGATTCGTAATTTTGGGAAGCCTGGCAACCCCTTTCCATGAAATTGTTTCTCGCCAGTCACTGCTTAGGGCTACATCAAGAGGAAACAAAATATAGAGATAGAACGTGAAACTACTTTATTGTGTCAAGTTTCAAGAAGCTAGCACAAACCGTGTTGGATTTAGAGTTCCAAATACATCTATCAATATAGGAGAAAACAGAGTGAAACCTAAAAATTCAAACTGTTATTGGAAACGAACGCTTCAACATAGAAGAACGAAATTTGGGGAACCAAGTCGCCTTAGTGTACTGATCATTACCTGAAAGTATCATCCTGTTTGGGTGAAAAAATATTTCCTGAGATTTCTGGAGATTCGTATATTTGGGAAGCCTGGCAACCCCTTTCCATGAAAGTGTTTCTCGCCAGTCACTGTTAGGGCTACATCAAGAGGAAACAAAACATAGAGATAGAACGTGAAACTACTTTATTGTGTCAAGTTTCAAGAAGCTAGCACAAACCTTGTTGGATTCAGAGTTCCAAATACATCTATCAATATAGGAGAAAACAGAGTGAAACCTAAAAATTCAAACTGTTACTGGAAACGAACGCTTCAACATAGAAGAACGAAATTTGGGGAACCAAGTCGCGTTAGTGTAGTGATCATTACCTGAAAGTATCATCCAGTTTGGGTGAAAAAATATTTCCTGAGATTTCTGGAGATTCGTAATTTTGGGAAGCCACCCCTTTCCATGAAAGTGTTTCTCGCCGGTCACTGTTAGGGCTACATCAAGAGGAAACAAAACATAGAGATAGAACGTGAAACTACTTTATTGTGTCAAGTTTCAAGAAGCTAGCACAAACCGTGTTGGATTTAGAGTTCCAAATACATCTATCAATATAGGAGAAAACAGAGTGAAACCTAAAAATTCAAACTGTTACTGGAAACGAACGCTTCAACATAGAAGAACGAAATTTGGGGAACCAAGTCGCCTTAGTGTACTGATCATTACCTGAAAGTATCATCCAGTTTGGGTGAAAAAATATTTGCTGAGATATCTGGAGATTTGTAATTTTAGGAAGCTTGGCAACCCCTTTCCATGTAAGTGTTTCTCCTCAGTCACTGCTTGGGGCTACATCAAGAGGAAACAAAACATAGAGATAGAACGTGAAATTACTTTATTGTGTCAAGTTTCAAGAAGCTAGCACAAACCGTGTTGGATTTAGAGTTCCAAATACATCTATCAATATAGGAGAAAACAGAGTGAAACCTAAAAATTCAAACTGTTACTGGAAACGAACGCTTCAACATAGAAGAACAAAATTTGGGGAACCAAGTCGCCTTAGTGTACTGATCATTACCTGAAAGTATCATCCAGTTTGGGTGAAAAAATATTTGCTGCGATTTCTGGAGATTTGTAATTTTGGGAAGCCACCCCTTTCCATGAAAGTGTTTCTCGACAGTCAATGCTTAGGGCTACATCAAGAGGAAACAAAACATAGAGATAGAACGTGAAACTACGTTATTGTGTCAAGTTTCAAGAAGCTAGCACAAACCGTCTTGGATTTAGAGTTCCAAATACATCTATCAATATAGGAGAAAACAGAGTGAAACCTAAAAATTCAAACTGTTACTGGAAACGAACGCTTCAACATAGAAGAACGAAATTTGGGGAACCAAGTCGCCTTAGTGTACTGATCATTACCTGAAAGTATCATCCTGTTTGGGTGAGAAAATATTTGCTGAGATTTCTGGAGATTCGTAATTTTGGGAAGCCTGGCAACCCCTTTCCATGAAAGTGTTTCTCGCCGGTCACTGCTTAGGGCTACATCAAGAGGAAACAAAACATAGAGATAGAACGTGAAACTGCTTTATTGTGTCAAGTTTCCAGAAGCTAGCACAAACCGTGTTGGATTTAGAGTTCCAAATACATCTATCAATATAGGAGAAAACAGAGTGAAACCTAAAAATTCAAACTGTTACTGGAAACGAACGCTTCAACATAGAAGAACGAAATTTGGGGAACCAAGTCGCGTTAGTGTAGTGATCATTACGTGAAAGTATCATCCTGTTTGGGTGAAAAAATATTTCCTGAGATTTCTGGAGATTCGTATATTTGGGAAGCCTGGCAACCCCTTTCCATGAAAGTGTTTCTCGCCGGTCACTGTTAGGGCTACATCAAGAGGAAACAAAACATAGAGATAGAACGTGAAACTACTTTATTGTGTCAAGTTTCAAGAAGCTAGCACAAACCGTGTTGGATTTAGAGTTCCAAATACATCTATCAATATAGGAGAAAACAGAGTGAAACCTAAAAATTCAAACTGTTACTGGAAACGAACGCTTCAACATAGAAGAACGAAATTTGGGGAACCAAGTCGCCTTAGTGTACTGATCATTACCTGAAAGTATCATCCTGTTTGGGTGAAAAAATATTTCCTGAGATTTCTGGAGATTCGCATATTTGGGAAGCCTGGCAACCCCTTTCCATGAAAGTGTTTCTCGCCAGTCACTGTTAGGGCTACATCAAGAGGAAACAAAACATAGAGATAGAACGTGAAACTACTTTATTGTGTCAAGTTTCAAGAAGCTAGCAAAAACCGTGTTGGATTTAGAGTTCCAAATACCTCTATCAATATAGAAGAAAACAGAGTGAAACCTAAAAATTCAAACTGTTACTGGAAACGAACGCTTCAACATAGAAGAACGAAATTTAGGGAACCAAGTCGCCTTAGTGTACTGATCATTACCTGAAAGTATCATCCAGTTTGGGTGAAAAAATATTTGCTGCGATTTCTGGAGATTCGTAATTTTGGGAAGCCACCCCTTTCCATGAAAGTGTTTCTCGACAGTCAATGCTTAGGGCTACATCAAGAGGAAACAAAACATAGAGATAGAACGTGAAACTACGTTATTGTGTCAAGTTTCAAGAAGCTAGCACAAACCGTGTTGGATTTAGAGTTCCAAATACATCTATCAATATAGGAGAAAACAGAGTGAAACCTAAAAATTCAAACTGTTACTGGAAACGAACGCTTCAACATAGAAGAACGAAATTTGGGGAACCAAGTCGCCTTAGTGTACTGATCATTACCTGAAAGTATCATCCTGTTTGGGTGAAAAAATATTTCCTGAGATTTCTGGAGATTCGTATATTTGGGAAGCCTGGCAACCCCTTTCCATGAAAGTGTTTCTCGCCAGTCACTGTTAGGGCTACATCAAGAGGAAACAAAACATAGAGATAGAACGTGAAACTACTTTATTGTGTCAAGTTTCAAGAACCTAGCACAAACCTTGTTGGATTCAGAGTTCCAAATACATCTATCAATATAGGAGAAAACAGAGTGAAACCTAAAAATTCAAACTCTTACTGGAAACGAACGCTTCAACATAGAAGAACGAAATTGGGGGAACCACGTCGCCTTAGTGTACTGATCATTACCTGAAAGTATCATCCAGTTTGGGTGAAAAAATATTTGCTGAGATTTCTGGAGATTCGTAATTTTGGGAAGCCTGGCAACCCCTTTCCATGAAAGTGTTTCTCGCCAGTCACTGCTTAGGGCTACATCAAGAGGAAACAAAACATAGAGATAGAACGTGAAACTACTTTATTGCGTCAAGTTTCAAGAAGCTAGCACAAACCGTGTTGGATTCAGAGTTCCAAATACATCTATCAATATAGGAGAAAACAGAGTGAAACCTAAAAATTCAAACTGTTACTGGAAACGAACGCTTCAACATAGAAGAACGAAATTTGGGGAACCAAGTCGCCTTAGTGTACTGATCATTACCTGAAAGTATCATCCAGTTTGGGTGAAAAAAATATTTGCTGAGATTTCTGGAGATTCGTAATTTTGGGAAGCCTGGCAACCCCTTTCCATGAAAGTGTTTTTTGCCAGTCACTGCTTAGGGCTACATCAAGAGGAAACAAAACATAGAGATAGAACGTGAAACTGCTTTATTGTGTCAAGTTTCCAGAAGCTAGCACAAACCGTGTTGGATTTAGAGTTCCAAATACATCTATCAATATAGGAGAAAACAGAGTGAAACCTAAAAATTCAAACTGTTACTGGAAACGAACGCTTCAACATAGAAGAACGAAATTTGGGGAACCAAGTCGCCTTAGTGTACTGATCATTACCTGAAAGTATCATCCAGTTTGGGTGAAAAAATATTTGCTGAGATTTCTGGAGATTCGTAATTTTGGGAAGCCTGGCAACCCCTTTCCATGAAAGTGTTTCTCGCCAGTCACTGCTTAGGGCTACATCAAGAGGAAACAAAACATAGAGATAGAACGTGAAACTACTTTATTGCGTCAAGTTTCAAGAAGCTAGCACAAACCGTGTTGGATTCAGAGTTCCAAATACATCTATCAATAGAGGAGAAAACAGAGTGAAACCTAAAAATTCAAACTGTTACTGGAAACGAACGCTTCAACATAGAAGAACGAAATTTGGGGAACCAAGTCGCCTTAGTGTACTGATCATTACCTGAAAGTATCATCCAGTTTGGGTAAAAAAATATTTGCTGAGATTTCTGGAGATTCGTAATTTTGGGAAGCCTGGCATCCCCTTTCCATGAAAGTGTTTCTCGCCAGTCACTGCTTAGGGCTACATCAAGAGGAAACAAAACATAGAGATAGAACGTGAAACTCCTTTATTGTGTCAAGTTTCAGGAAGCTAGCACAAACCGTGTTGGATTGAGAGTTCCAAATACATCTATCAATATAGGAGAAAACAGAGTGAAACCTAAAAATTCAAACTGTTACTGGAAACGAACGCTTCAACATAGAAGAACGAAATTTGGGGAACCAAGTCGCCTTAGTGTACTGATCATTACCTGAAAGTATCATCCTGTTTGGGTGTGAAAATATTTGCTGAGATTTCTGGAGATTCGTAATTTTGGGAAGCCTGGCAACCCCTTTCCGTGAAATTGTTTCTCGCCAGTCACTGCTTAGGGCTACATCAAGAGGAAACAAAATATAGAGATAGAACGTGAAACTACTTTATTGTGTCAAGTTTCAAGAAGCTAGCACAAACCGTGTTGGATTTAGAGTTCCAAATACATCTATCAATATAGGAGAAAACAGAGTGAAACCTAAAAATTCAAACTGTTATTGGAAACGAACGCTTCAACATAGAAGAACGAAATTTGGGGAACCAAGTCGCCTTAGTGTACTGATCATTACCTGAAAGTATCATCCTGTTTGGGTGAAAAAATATTTCCTGAGATTTCTGGAGATTCGTATATTTGGGAAGCCTGGCAACCCCTTTCCATGAAAGTGTTTCTCGCCAGTCACTGTTAGGGCTACATCAAGAGGAAACAAAACATAGAGATAGAACGTGAAACTACTTTATTGTGTCAAGTTTCAAGAAGCTAGCACAAACCTTGTTGGATTCAGAGTTCCAAATACATCTATCAATATAGGAGAAAACAGAGTGAAACCTAAAAATTCAAACTGTTACTGGAAACGAACGCTTCAACATAGAAGAACGAAATTTGGGGAACCAAGTCGCGTTAGTGTAGTGATCATTACCTGAAAGTATCATCCAGTTTGGGTGAAAAAATATTTCCTGAGATTTCTGGAGATTCGTAATTTTGGGAAGCCACCCCTTTCCATGAAAGTGTTTCTCGCCGGTCACTGTTAGGGCTACATCAAGAGGAAACAAAACATAGAGATAGAACGTGAAACTACTTTATTGTGTCATGTTTCAAGAAGCTAGCACAAACCGTGTTGGATTTAGAGTTCCAAATACATCTATCAATATAGGAGAAAACAGAGTGAAACCTAAAAATTCAAACTGTTACTGGAAACGAACGCTTCAACATAGAAGAACGAAATTTGGGGAACCAAGTCGCCTTAGTGTACTGATCATTACCTGAAAGTATCATCCAGTTTGGGTGAAAAAATATTTGCTGAGATATCTGGAGATTTGTAATTTTAGGAAGCTTGGCAACCCCTTTCCATGTAAGTGTTTCTCCTCAGTCACTGCTTGGGGCTACATCAAGAGGAAACAAAACATAGAGATAGAACGTGAAATTACTTTATTGTGTCAAGTTTCAAGAAGCTAGCACAAACCGTGTTGGATTTAGAGTTCCAAATACATCTATCAATATAGGAGAAAACAGAGTGAAACCTAAAAATTCAAACTGTTACTGGAAACGAACGCTTCAACATAGAAGAACGAAATTTGGGGAACCAAGTCGCCTTAGTGTACTGATCATTACCTGAAAGTATCATCCAGTTTGGGTGAAAAAATATTTGCTGAGATATCTGGAGATTTGTAATTTTAGGAAGCTTGGCAACCCCTTTCCATGTAAGTGTTTCTCCTCAGTCACTGCTTGGGGCTACATCAAGAGGAAACAAAACATAGAGATAGAACGTGAAATTACTTTATTGTGTCAAGTTTCAAGAAGCTAGCACAAACCGTGTTGGATTTAGAGTTCCAAATACATCTATCAATATAGGAGAAAACAGAGTGAAACCTAAAAATTCAAACTGTTACTGGAAACGAACGCTTCAACATAGAAGAACGAAATTTGGGGAACCAAGTCGCCTTAGTGTACTGATCATTACCTGAAAGTATCATCCAGTTTGGGTGAAAAAATATTTGCTGCGATTTCTGGAGATTCGTAATTTTGGGAAGCCTGGCAACCCCTTTCCATGAAAGTGTTTCTCGCCGGTCACTGCTTAGGGCTACATCAAGAGGAAACAAAACATAGAGATAGAACGTGAAACTGCTTTATTGTGTCAAGTTTCCAGAAGCTAGCACAAACCGTGTTGGATTTAGAGTTCCAAATACATCTATCAATATAGGAGAAAACAGAGTGAAACCTAAAAATTCAAACTGTTACTGGAAACGAACGCTTCAACATAGAAGAACGAAATTTGGGGAACCAAGTCGCGTTAGTGTAGTGATCATTACGTGAAAGTATCATCCTGTTTGGGTGAAAAAATATTTCCTGAGATTTCTGGAGATTCGTATATTTGGGAAGCCTGGCAACCCCTTTCCATGAAAGTGTTTCTCGCCGGTCACTGTTAGGGCTACATCAAGAGGAAACAAAACATAGAGATAGAACGTGAAACTACTTTATTGTGTCAAGTTTCAAGAAGCTAGCACAAACCGTGTTGGATTTAGAGTTCCAAATACATCTATCAATATAGGAGAAAACAGAGTGAAACCTAAAAATTCAAACTGTTACTGGAAACGAACGCTTCAACATAGAAGAACGAAATTTGGGGAACCAAGTCGCCTTAGTGTACTGATCATTACCTGAAAGTATCATCCTGTTTGGGTGAAAAAATATTTCCTGAGATTTCTGGAGATTCGCATATTTGGGAAGCCTGGCAACCCCTTTCCATGAAAGTGTTTCTCGCCAGTCACTGTTAGGGCTACATCAAGAGGAAACAAAACATAGAGATAGAACGTGAAACTACTTTATTGTGTCAAGTTTCAAGAAGCTAGCAAAAACCGTGTTGGATTTAGAGTTCCAAATACCTCTATCAATATAGAAGAAAACAGAGTGAAACCTAAAAATTCAAACTGTTACTGGAAACGAACGCTTCAACATAGAAGAACGAAATTTAGGGAACCAAGTCGCCTTAGTGTACTGATCATTACCTGAAAGTATCATCCAGTTTGGGTGAAAAAATATTTGCTGCGATTTCTGGAGATTCGTAATTTTGGGAAGCCACCCCTTTCCATGAAAGTGTTTCTCGACAGTCAATGCTTAGGGCTACATCAAGAGGAAACAAAACATAGAGATAGAACGTGAAACTACGTTATTGTGTCAAGTTTCAAGAAGCTAGCACAAACCGTGTTGGATTTAGAGTTCCAAATACATCTATCAATATAGGAGAAAACAGAGTGAAACCTAAAAATTCAAACTGTTACTGGAAACGAACGCTTCAACATAGAAGAACGAAATTTGGGGAACCAAGTCGCCTTAGTGTACTGATCATTACCTGAAAGTATCATCCTGTTTGGGTGAAAAAATATTTCCTGAGATTTCTGGAGATTCGTATATTTGGGAAGCCTGGCAACCCCTTTCCATGAAAGTGTTTCTCGCCAGTCACTGTTAGGGCTACATCAAGAGGAAACAAAACATAGAGATAGAACGTGAAACTACTTTATTGTGTCAAGTTTCAAGAACCTAGCACAAACCTTGTTGGATTCAGAGTTCCAAATACATCTATCAATATAGGAGAAAACAGAGTGAAACCTAAAAATTCAAACTCTTACTGGAAACGAACGCTTCAACATAGAAGAACGAAATTGGGGGAACCACGTCGCCTTAGTGTACTGATCATTACCTGAAAGTATCATCCAGTTTGGGTGAAAAAATATTTGCTGAGATTTCTGGAGATTCGTAATTTTGGGAAGCCTGGCAACCCCTTTCCATGAAAGTGTTTCTCGCCAGTCACTGCTTAGGGCTACATCAAGAGGAAACAAAACATAGAGATAGAACGTGAAACTACTTTATTGCGTCAAGTTTCAAGAAGCTAGCACAAACCGTGTTGGATTCAGAGTTCCAAATACATCTATCAATATAGGAGAAAACAGAGTGAAACCTAAAAATTCAAACTGTTACTGGAAACGAACGCTTCAACATAGAAGAACGAAATTTGGGGAACCAAGTCGCCTTAGTGTACTGATCATTACCTGAAAGTATCATCCAGTTTGGGTGAAAAAAATATTTGCTGAGATTTCTGGAGATTCGTAATTTTGGGAAGCCTGGCAACCCCTTTCCATGAAAGTGTTTTTTGCCAGTCACTGCTTAGGGCTACATCAAGAGGAAACAAAACATAGAGATAGAACGTGAAACTGCTTTATTGTGTCAAGTTTCCAGAAGCTAGCACAAACCGTGTTGGATTTAGAGTTCCAAATACATCTATCAATATAGGAGAAAACAGAGTGAAACCTAAAAATTCAAACTGTTACTGGAAACGAACGCTTCAACATAGAAGAACGAAATTTGGGGAACCAAGTCGCCTTAGTGTACTGATCATTACCTGAAAGTATCATCCAGTTTGGGTGAAAAAATATTTGCTGAGATTTCTGGAGATTCGTAATTTTGGGAAGCCTGGCAACCCCTTTCCATGAAAGTGTTTCTCGCCAGTCACTGCTTAGGGCTACATCAAGAGGAAACAAAACATAGAGATAGAACGTGAAACTACTTTATTGCGTCAAGTTTCAAGAAGCTAGCACAAACCGTGTTGGATTCAGAGTTCCAAATACATCTATCAATAGAGGAGAAAACAGAGTGAAACCTAAAAATTCAAACTGTTACTGGAAACGAACGCTTCAACATAGAAGAACGAAATTTGGGGAACCAAGTCGCCTTAGTGTACTGATCATTACCTGAAAGTATCATCCTGTTTGGGTGTGAAAATATTTGCTGAGATTTCTGGAGATTCGTAATTTTGGGAAGCCTGGCAACCCCTTTCCGTGAAATTGTTTCTCGCCAGTCACTGCTTAGGGCTACATCAAGAGGAAACAAAATATAGAGATAGAACGTGAAACTACTTTATTGTGTCAAGTTTCAAGAAGCTAGCACAAACCGTGTTGGATTTAGAGTTCCAAATACATCTATCAATATAGGAGAAAACAGAGTGAAACCTAAAAATTCAAACTGTTATTGGAAACGAACGCTTCAACATAGAAGAACGAAATTTGGGGAACCAAGTCGCCTTAGTGTACTGATCATTACCTGAAAGTATCATCCTGTTTGGGTGAAAAAATATTTCCTGAGATTTCTGGAGATTCGTATATTTGGGAAGCCTGGCAACCCCTTTCCATGAAAGTGTTTCTCGCCAGTCACTGTTAGGGCTACATCAAGAGGAAACAAAACATAGAGATAGAACGTGAAACTACTTTATTGTGTCAAGTTTCAAGAAGCTAGCACAAACCTTGTTGGATTCAGAGTTCCAAATACATCTATCAATATAGGAGAAAACAGAGTGAAACCTAAAAATTCAAACTGTTACTGGAAACGAACGCTTCAACATAGAAGAACGAAATTTGGGGAACCAAGTCGCGTTAGTGTAGTGATCATTACCTGAAAGTATCATCCAGTTTGGGTGAAAAAATATTTCCTGAGATTTCTGGAGATTCGTAATTTTGGGAAGCCACCCCTTTCCATGAAAGTGTTTCTCGCCGGTCACTGTTAGGGCTACATCAAGAGGAAACAAAACATAGAGATAGAACGTGAAACTACTTTATTGTGTCAAGTTTCAAGAAGCTAGCACAAACCGTGTTGGATTTAGAGTTCCAAATACATCTATCAATATAGGAGAAAACAGAGTGAAACCTAAAAATTCAAACTGTTACTGGAAACGAACGCTTCAACATAGAAGAACGAAATTTGGGGAACCAAGTCGCCTTAGTGTACTGATCATTACCTGAAAGTATCATCCAGTTTGGGTGAAAAAATATTTGCTGAGATATCTGGAGATTTGTAATTTTAGGAAGCTTGGCAACCCCTTTCCATGTAAGTGTTTCTCCTCAGTCACTGCTTGGGGCTACATCAAGAGGAAACAAAACATAGAGATAGAACGTGAAATTACTTTATTGTGTCAAGTTTCAAGAAGCTAGCACAAACCGTGTTGGATTTAGAGTTCCAAATACATCTATCAATATAGGAGAAAACAGAGTGAAACCTAAAAATTCAAACTGTTACTGGAAACGAACGCTTCAACATAGAAGAACGAAATTTGGGGAACCAAGTCGCCTTAGTGTACTGATCATTACCTGAAAGTATCATCCAGTTTGGGTGAAAAAATATTTGCTGCGATTTCTGGAGATTTGTAATTTTGGGAAGCCACCCCTTTCCATGAAAGTGTTTCTCGACAGTCAATGCTTAGGGCTACATCAAGAGGAAACAAAACATAGAGATAGAACGTGAAACTACGTTATTGTGTCAAGTTTCAAGAAGCTAGCACAAACCGTGTTGGATTTAGAGTTCCAAATACATCTATCAATATAGGAGAAAACAGAGTGAAACCTAAAAATTCAAACTGTTACTGGAAACGAACGCTTCAACATAGAAGAACGAAATTTGGGGAACCAAGTCGCCTTAGTGTACTGATCATTACCTGAAAGTATCATCCTGTTTGGGTGAGAAAATATTTGCTGAGATTTCTGGAGATTCGTAATTTTGGGAAGCCTGGCAACCCCTTTCCATGAAAGTGTTTCTCGCCGGTCACTGCTTAGGGCTACATCAAGAGGAAACAAAACATAGAGATAGAACGTGAAACTGCTTTATTGTGTCAAGTTTCCAGAAGCTAGCACAAACCGTGTTGGATTTAGAGTTCCAAATACATCTATCAATATAGGAGAAAACAGAGTGAAACCTAAAAATTCAAACTGTTACTGGAAACGAACGCTTCAACATAGAAGAACGAAATTTGGGGAACCAAGTCGCGTTAGTGTAGTGATCATTACGTGAAAGTATCATCCTGTTTGGGTGAAAAAATATTTCCTGAGATTTCTGGAGATTCGTATATTTGGGAAGCCTGGCAACCCCTTTCCATGAAAGTGTTTCTCGCCGGTCACTGTTAGGGCTACATCAAGAGGAAACAAAACATAGAGATAGAACGTGAAACTACTTTATTGTGTCAAGTTTCAAGAAGCTAGCACAAACCGTGTTGGATTTAGAGTTCCAAATACATCTATCAATATAGGAGAAAACAGAGTGAAACCTAAAAATTCAAACTGTTACTGGAAACGAACGCTTCAACATAGAAGAACGAAATTTGGGGAACCAAGTCGCCTTAGTGTACTGATCATTACCTGAAAGTATCATCCTGTTTGGGTGAAAAAATATTTCCTGAGATTTCTGGAGATTCGCATATTTGGGAAGCCTGGCAACCCCTTTCCATGAAAGTGTTTCTCGCCAGTCACTGTTAGGGCTACATCAAGAGGAAACAAAACATAGAGATAGAATGTGAAACTACTTTATTGTGTCAAGTTTCAAGAAGCTAGCAAAAACCGTGTTGGATTTAGAGTTCCAAATACCTCTATCAATATAGAAGAAAACAGAGTGAAACCTAAAAATTCAAACTGTTACTGGAAACGAACGCTTCAACATAGAAGAACGAAATTTAGGGAACCAAGTCGCCTTAGTGTACTGATCATTACCTGAAAGTATCATCCAGTTTGGGTGAAAAAATATTTGCTGCGATTTCTGGAGATTCGTAATTTTGGGAAGCCACCCCTTTCCATGAAAGTGTTTCTCGACAGTCAATGCTTAGGGCTACATCAAGAGGAAACAAAACATAGAGATAGAACGTGAAACTACGTTATTGTGTCAAGTTTCAAGAAGCTAGCACAAACCGTGTTGGATTTAGAGTTCCAAATACATCTATCAATATAGGAGAAAACAGAGTGAAACCTAAAAATTCAAACTGTTACTGGAAACGAACGCTTCAACATAGAAGAACGAAATTTGGGGAACCAAGTCGCCTTAGTGTACTGATCATTACCTGAAAGTATCATCCTGTTTGGGTGAAAAAATATTTCCTGAGATTTCTGGAGATTCGTATATTTGGGAAGCCTGGCAACCCCTTTCCATGAAAGTGTTTCTCGCCAGTCACTGTTAGGGCTACATCAAGAGGAAACAAAACATAGAGATAGAACGTGAAACTACTTTATTGTGTCAAGTTTCAAGAACCTAGCACAAACCTTGTTGGATTCAGAGTTCCAAATACATCTATCAATATAGGAGAAAACAGAGTGAAACCTAAAAATTCAAACTGTTACTGGAAACGAACGCTTCAACATAGAAGAACGAAATTTGGGGAACCAAGTCGCCTACGTTTACTGATCATTACCTGAAAGTATCATCCTGTTTGGGTGAAAAAATATTTGCTGAGATTTCTGGAGATTCGTATATTTGGGAAGCCTGGCAACCCCTTTCCATGAAAGTGTTTCTCGCCAGTCACTGTTAGGGCTACATCAAGAGGAAACAAAACATAGAGATAGAACGTGAAACTACTTTATTGTGTCAAGTTTCAAGAAGGTAGCACAAACCGTGTTGGATTTAGAGTTCCAAATACATCTATCAATATAGGAGAAAACAGAGTGAAACCTAAAAATTCAAACTGTTACTGGAAACGAACGCTTCAACATAGAAGAACGAAATTTGGGGAACCAAGTCGCCTTAGTGTACTGATCATTACCTGAAAGTATCATCCTGTTTGGGTGAAAAAATATTTGCTGAGATTTCTGGAGATTCGTAATTTTGGGAAGCCACCCCTCTCCATGAAAGTGTTTATCGCCAGTCACTGCTTAGGGCTACATCAAGAGGAAACAAAACATAGAGATAGAACGTGAAACTACTTTACTGTGTCAAGTTTCAAGAACCTAGCACAAACCTTGTTGGATTCAGAGTTCCAAATACATCTATCAATATAGGAGAAAACAGAGTGAAACCTAAAAATTCAAACTGTTACTGGAAACGAACGCTTCAACATAGAAGAACGAAATTTGGGGAACCAAGTCGCCTTAGTGTACTGATCATTACCTGAAAGTATCATCCTGTTTGGGTGAAAAAATATTTGCTGAGATTTCTGGAGATTTGTAATTTTAGGAAGCTTGGCAACCCCTTTCCATGAAAGTGTTTCTCCTCAGTCACTGCTTGGGGCTACATCAAGAGGAAACAAAACATAGAGATAGAACGTGAAATTACTTTATTGTGTCAAGTTTCAAGAAGCTAGCACAAACCGTGTTGGATTTAGAGTTCCAAATACATCTATCAATATAGGAGAAAACAGAGTGAAACCTAAAAATTCAAACTGTTACTGGAAACGAACGCTTCAACATAGAAGAACGACATTTGGGGAACCAAGTCGCCTTAGTGTACTGATCATTACCTGAAAGTATCATCCAGTTTGGGTGAAAAAATATTTGCTGAGATTTCTGGAGATTCGTAATTTTGGAAAGCATGGCAACCCCTTTCCATGAAAGTGTTTCTTGCCAGTCACTGCTTAGGGCTACATCAAGAGGAAACAAAACATAGAGATAGAACGTGAAACTGCTTTATTGTGTCAAGTTTCAAGAAGCTAGCACAAACCGTGTTAGATTTAGAGTTCCAAATACATCTATCAATATAGGAGAAAACAGAGTGAAACCTAAAAATTCAAACTGTTACTGGAAACGAACGCTTCAACATAGAAGAACGAAATTTGGGGAACCAAGTCGCGTTAGTGTAGTGATCATTACCTGAAAGTATCATCCAGTTTGGGTGAAAAAATATTTCCTGAGATTTCTGGAGATTCGTAATTTTGGGAAGCCACCCCTTTCCATGAAAGTGTTTATCGCCAGTCACTGCTTAGGGCTACATCAAGAGGAAACAAAACATAGAGATAGAACGTGAAACTACTTTATTGTGTCAAGTTTCAAGAAGCTAGCAAAAACCGTGTTGGATTTAGAGTTCCAAATACCTCTATCAATATAGAAGAAAACAGAGTGAAACCTAAAAATTCAAACTGTTACTGGAAACGAACGCTTCAACATAGAAGAACGAAATTTGGGGAACCAAGTCGCCTTAGTGTACTGATCATTACCTGAAAGTATCATCCAGTTTGGGTGAAAAAATATTTGCTGCGATTTCTGGAGATTCGTAATTTTGGGAAGCCACCCCTTTCCATGAAAGTGTTTCTCGACAGTCAATGCTTAGGGCTACATCAAGAGGAAACAAAACATAGAGATAGAACGTGAAACTACGTTATTGTGTCAAGTTTCAAGAAGCTAGCACAAACCGTGTTGGATTTAGAGTTCCAAATACATCTATCAATATAGGAGAAAACAGAGTGAAACCTAAAAATTCAAACTGTTACTGGAAACGAACGCTTCAACATAGAAGAACGAAATTTGGGGAACCAAGTCGCCTTAGTGTACTGATCATTACCTGAAAGTATCATCCAGTTTGGGTGAAAAAATATTTGCTGAGATATCTGGAGATTTGTAATTTTAGGAAGCTTGGCAACCCCTTTCCATGTAAGTGTTTCTCCTCAGTCACTGCTTGGGGCTACATCAAGAGGAAACAAAACATAGAGATAGAACGTGAAATTACTTTATTGTGTCAAGTTTCAAGAAGCTAGCACAAACCGTGTTGGATTTAGAGTTCCAAATACATCTATCAATATAGGAGAAAACAGAGTGAAACCTAAAAATTCAAACTGTTACTGGAAACGAACGCTTCAACATAGAAGAACGAAATTTGGGGAACCAAGTCGCCTTAGTGTACTGATCATTACCTGAAAGTATCATCCAGTTTGGGTGAAAAAAATATTTGCTGAGATTTCTGGAGATTCGTAATTTTGGGAAGCCTGGCAACCCCTTTCCATGAAATTGTTTCTCGCCAGTCACTGCTTAGGGCTACATCAAGAGGAAACAAAATATAGAGATAGAACGTGAAACTACTTTATTGTGTCAAGTTTCAAGAAGCTAGCACAAACCGTGTTGGATTTAGAGTTCCAAATACATCTATCAATATAGGAGAAAACAGAGTGAAACCTAAAAATTCAAACTGTTATTGGAAACGAACGCTTCAACATAGAAGAACGAAATTTGGGGAACCAAGTCGCCTTAGTGTACTGATCATTACCTGAAAGTATCATCCTGTTTGGGTGAAAAAATATTTCCTGAGATTTCTGGAGATTCGTATATTTGGGAAGCCTGGCAACCCCTTTCCATGAAAGTGTTTCTCGCCAGTCACTGTTAGGGCTACATCAAGAGGAAACAAAACATAGAGATAGAACGTGAAACTACTTTATTGTGTCAAGTTTCAAGAAGCTAGCACAAACCTTGTTGGATTCAGAGTTCCAAATACATCTATCAATATAGGAGAAAACAGAGTGAAACCTAAAAATTCAAACTGTTACTGGAAACGAACGCTTCAACATAGAAGAACGAAATTTGGGGAACCAAGTCGCGTTAGTGTAGTGATCATTACCTGAAAGTATCATCCAGTTTGGGTGAAAAAATATTTCCTGAGATTTCTGGAGATTCGTAATTTTGGGAAGCCACCCCTTTCCATGAAAGTGTTTCTCGCCGGTCACTGTTAGGGCTACATCAAGAGGAAACAAAACATAGAGATAGAACGTGAAACTACTTTATTGTGTCAAGTTTCAAGAAGCTAGCACAAACCGTGTTGGATTTAGAGTTCCAAATACATCTATCAATATAGGAGAAAACAGAGTGAAACCTAAAAATTCAAACTGTTACTGGAAACGAACGCTTCAACATAGAAGAACGAAATTTGGGGAACCAAGTCGCCTTAGTGTACTGATTATTACCTGAAAGTATCATCCAGTTTGGGTGAAAAAATATTTGCTGAGATATCTGGAGATTTGTAATTTTAGGAAGCTTGGCAACCCCTTTCCATGTAAGTGTTTCTCCTCAGTCACTGCTTGGGGCTACATCAAGAGGAAACAAAACATAGAGATAGAACGTGAAATTACTTTATTGTGTCAAGTTTCAAGAAGCTAGCACAAACCGTGTTGGATTTAGAGTTCCAAATACATCTATCAATATAGGAGAAAACAGAGTGAAACCTAAAAATTCAAACTGTTACTGGAAACGAACGCTTCAACATAGAAGAACGAAATTTGGGGAACCAAGTCGCCTTAGTGTACTGATCATTACCTGAAAGTATCATCCTGTTTGGGTGAAAAAATATTTCTGAGATTTCTGGAGATTCGCATATTTGGGAAGCCTGGCAACCCCTTTCCATGAAAGTGTTTCTCGCCAGTCACTGTTAGGGCTACATCAAGAGGAAACAAAACATAGAGATAGAACGTGAAACTACTTTATTGTGTCAAGTTTCAAGAAGCTAGCAAAAACCGTGTTGGATTTAGAGTTCCAAATACCTCTATCAATATAGAAGAAAACAGAGTGAAACCTAAAAATTCAAACTGTTACTGGAAACGAACGCTTCAACATAGAAGAACGAAATTTAGGGAACCAAGTCGCCTTAGTGTACTGATCATTACCTGAAAGTATCATCCAGTTTGGGTGAAAAAATATTTGCTGCGATTTCTGGAGATTTGTAATTTTGGGAAGCCACCCCTTTCCATGAAAGTGTTTCTCGACAGTCAATGCTTAGGGCTACATCAAGAGGAAACAAAACATAGAGATAGAACGTGAAACTACGTTATTGTGTCAAGTTTCAAGAAGCTAGCACAAACCGTGTTGGATTTAGAGTTCCAAATACATCTATCAATATAGGAGAAAACAGAGTGAAACCTAAAAATTCAAACTGTTACTGGAAACGAACGCTTCAACATAGAAGAACGAAATTTGGGGAACCAAGTCGCCTTAGTGTACTGATCATTACCTGAAAGTATCATCCTGTTTGGGTGAGAAAATATTTGCTGAGATTTCTGGAGATTCGTAATTTTGGGAAGCCTGGCAACCCCTTTCCATGAAAGTGTTTCTCGCCAGTCACTGCTTAGGGCTACATCAAGAGGAAACAAAACATAGAGATAGAACGTGAAACTACTTTAGTGTCAAGTTTCAAGAAGCTAGCACAAACCGTGTTGGATTTAGAGTTCCAAATACATCTATCAATATAGGAGAAAACAGAGTGAAACCTAAAAATTCAAACTGTTATTGGAAACGAACGCTTCAACATAGAAGAACGAAATTTGGGGAACCAAGTCGCCTTAGTGTACTGATCATTACCTGAAAGTATCATCCTGTTTGGGTGAAAAAATATTTCCTGAGATTTCTGGAGATTCGTATATTTGGGAAGCCTGGCAACCCCTTTCCATGAAAGTGTTTCTCGCCAGTCACTGTTAGGGCTACATCAAGAGGAAACAAAACATAGAGATAGAACGTGAAACTACTTTATTGTGTCAAGTTTCAAGAAGCTAGCACAAACCGTGTTGGATTTAGAGTTCCAAATACATCTATCAATATAGGAGAAAACAGAGTGAAACCTAAAAATTCAAACTGTTACTGGAAACGAACGCTTCAACATAGAAGAACGAAATTTGGGGAACCAAGTCGCCTTAGTGTACTGATCATTACCTGAAAGTATCATCCTGTTTGGGTGAAAAAATATTTCCTGAGATTTCTGGAGATTCGTATATTTGGGAAGCCTGGCAACCCCTTTCCATGAAAGTGTTTCTCGCCAGTCACTGTTAGGGCTACATCAAGAGGAAACAAAACATAGAGATAGAACGTGAAACTACTTTATTGTGTCAAGTTTCAAGAAGCTAGCACAAACCGTGTTGGATTTAGAGTTCCAAATACATCTATCAATATAGGAGAAAACAGAGTGAAACCTAAAAATTCAAACTGTTACTGGAAACGAACGCTTCAACATAGAAGAACGAAATTTGGGGAACCAAGTCGCCTTAGTGTACTGATCATTACCTGAAAGTATCATCCTGTTTGGGTGAGAAAATATTTGCTGAGATTTCTGGAGATTCGTAATTTTGGGAAGCCTGGCAACCCCTTTCCATGAAAGTGTTTCTCGCCAGTCACTGCTTAGGGCTACATCAAGAGGAAACAAAACATAGAGATAGAACGTGAAACTACTTTATTGTGTCAAGTTTCAAGAAGCTAGCACAAACCGTGTTGGATTTAGAGTTCCAAATACATCTATCAATATAGGAGAAAACAGAGTGAAACCTAAAAATTCAAACTGTTACTGGAAACGAACGCTTCAACATAGAAGAACGAAATTTGGGGAACCAAGTCGCCTTAGTGTACTGATCATTACCTGAAAGTATCATCCAGTTTGGGTGAAAAAAATATTTGCTGAGATTTCTGGAGATTCGTAATTTTGGGAAGCCTGGCAACCCCTTTCCATGAAATTGTTTCTCGCCAGTCACTGCTTAGGGCTACATCAAGAGGAAACAAAATATAGAGATAGAACGTGAAACTACTTTATTGTGTCAAGTTTCAAGAAGCTAGCACAAACCGTGTTGGATTTAGAGTTCCAAATACATCTATCAATATAGGAGAAAACAGAGTGAAACCTAAAAATTCAAACTGTTATTGGAAACGAACGCTTCAACATAGAAGAACGAAATTTGGGGAACCAAGTCGCCTTAGTGTACTGATCATTACCTGAAAGTATCATCCTGTTTGGGTGAAAAAATATTTCCTGAGATTTCTGGAGATTCGTATATTTGGGAAGCCTGGCAACCCCTTTCCATGAAAGTGTTTCTCGCCAGTCACTGTTAGGGCTACATCAAGAGGAAACAAAACATAGAGATAGAACGTGAAACTACTTTATTGTGTCAAGTTTCAAGAAGCTAGCACAAACCTTGTTGGATTCAGAGTTCCAAATACATCTATCAATATAGGAGAAAACAGAGTGAAACCTAAAAATTCAAACTGTTACTGGAAACGAACGCTTCAACATAGAAGAACGAAATTTGGGGAACCAAGTCGCGTTAGTGTAGTGATCATTACCTGAAAGTATCATCCAGTTTGGGTGAAAAAATATTTCCTGAGATTTCTGGAGATTCGTAATTTTGGGAAGCCACCCCTTTCCATGAAAGTGTTTCTCGCCGGTCACTGTTAGGGCTACATCAAGAGGAAACAAAACATAGAGATAGAACGTGAAACTACTTTATTGTGTCAAGTTTCAAGAAGCTAGCACAAACCGTGTTGGATTTAGAGTTCCAAATACATCTATCAATATAGGAGAAAACAGAGTGAAACCTAAAAATTCAAACTGTTACTGGAAACGAACGCTTCAACATAGAAGAACGAAATTTGGGGAACCAAGTCGCCTTAGTGTACTGATCATTACCTGAAAGTATCATCCAGTTTGGGTGAAAAAATATTTGCTGAGATATCTGGAGATTTGTAATTTTAGGAAGCTTGGCAACCCCTTTCCATGTAAGTGTTTCTCCTCAGTCACTGCTTGGGGCTACATCAAGAGGAAACAAAACATAGAGATAGAACGTGAAATTACTTTATTGTGTCAAGTTTCAAGAAGCTAGCACAAACCGTGTTGGATTTAGAGTTCCAAATACATCTATCAATATAGGAGAAAACAGAGTGAAACCTAAAAATTCAAACTGTTACTGGAAACGAACGCTTCAACATAGAAGAACGAAATTTGGGGAACCAAGTCGCCTTAGTGTACTGATCATTACCTGAAAGTATCATCCTGTTTGGGTGAAAAAATATTTCTGAGATTTCTGGAGATTCGCATATTTGGGAAGCCTGGCAACCCCTTTCCATGAAAGTGTTTCTCGCCAGTCACTGTTAGGGCTACATCAAGAGGAAACAAAACATAGAGATAGAACGTGAAACTACTTTATTGTGTCAAGTTTCAAGAAGCTAGCAAAAACCGTGTTGGATTTAGAGTTCCAAATACCTCTATCAATATAGAAGAAAACAGAGTGAAACCTAAAAATTCAAACTGTTACTGGAAACGAACGCTTCAACATAGAAGAACGAAATTTAGGGAACCAAGTCGCCTTAGTGTACTGATCATTACCTGAAAGTATCATCCAGTTTGGGTGAAAAAATATTTGCTGCGATTTCTGGAGATTTGTAATTTTGGGAAGCCACCCCTTTCCATGAAAGTGTTTCTCGACAGTCAATGCTTAGGGCTACATCAAGAGGAAACAAAACATAGAGATAGAACGTGAAACTACGTTATTGTGTCAAGTTTCAAGAAGCTAGCACAAACCGTGTTGGATTTAGAGTTCCAAATACATCTATCAATATAGGAGAAAACAGAGTGAAACCTAAAAATTCAAACTGTTACTGGAAACGAACGCTTCAACATAGAAGAACGAAATTTGGGGAACCAAGTCGCCTTAGTGTACTGATCATTACCTGAAAGTATCATCCTGTTTGGGTGAGAAAATATTTGCTGAGATTTCTGGAGATTCGTAATTTTGGGAAGCCTGGCAACCCCTTTCCATGAAAGTGTTTCTCGCCAGTCACTGCTTAGGGCTACATCAAGAGGAAACAAAACATAGAGATAGAACGTGAAACTACTTTAGTGTCAAGTTTCAAGAAGCTAGCACAAACCGTGTTGGATTTAGAGTTCCAAATACATCTATCAATATAGGAGAAAACAGAGTGAAACCTAAAAATTCAAACTGTTATTGGAAACGAACGCTTCAACATAGAAGAACGAAATTTGGGGAACCAAGTCGCCTTAGTGTACTGATCATTACCTGAAAGTATCATCCTGTTTGGGTGAAAAAATATTTCCTGAGATTTCTGGAGATTCGTATATTTGGGAAGCCTGGCAACCCCTTTCCATGAAAGTGTTTCTCGCCAGTCACTGTTAGGGCTACATCAAGAGGAAACAAAACATAGAGATAGAACGTGAAACTACTTTATTGTGTCAAGTTTCAAGAAGCTAGCACAAACCGTGTTGGATTTAGAGTTCCAAATACATCTATCAATATAGGAGAAAACAGAGTGAAACCTAAAAATTCAAACTGTTACTGGAAACGAACGCTTCAACATAGAAGAACGAAATTTGGGGAACCAAGTCGCCTTAGTGTACTGATCATTACCTGAAAGTATCATCCTGTTTGGGTGAAAAAATATTTCTGAGATTTCTGGAGATTCGCATATTTGGGAAGCCTGGCAACCCCTTTCCATGAAAGTGTTTCTCGCCAGTCACTGTTAGGGCTACATCAAGAGGAAACAAAACATAGAGATAGAACGTGAAACTACTTTATTGTGTCAAGTTTCAAGAAGCTAGCAAAAACCGTGTTGGATTTAGAGTTCCAAATACCTCTATCAATATAGAAGAAAACAGAGTGAAACCTAAAAATTCAAACTGTTACTGGAAACGAACGCTTCAACATAGAAGAACGAAATTTGGGGAACCAAGTCGCCTTAGTGTACTGATCATTACCTGAAAGTATCATCCAGTTTGGGTGAAAAAATATTTGCTGCGATTTCTGGAGATTCGTAATTTTGGGAAGCCACCCCTTTCCATGAAAGTGTTTCTCGACAGTCAATGCTTAGGGCTACATCAAGAGGAAACAAAACATAGAGATAGAACGTGAAACTACGTTATTGTGTCAAGTTTCAAGAAGCTAGCACAAACCGTGTTGGATTTAGAGTTCCAAATACATCTATCAATATAGGAGAAAACAGAGTGAAACCTAAAAATTCAAACTGTTACTGGAAACGAACGCTTCAACATAGAAGAACGAAATTTGGGGAACCAAGTCGCCTTAGTGTACTGATCATTACCTGAAAGTATCATCCAGTTTGGGTGAAAAAATATTTGCTGAGATATCTGGAGATTTGTAATTTTAGGAAGCTTGGCAACCCCTTTCCATGTAAGTGTTTCTCCTCAGTCACTGCTTGGGGCTACATCAAGAGGAAACAAAACATAGAGATAGAACGTGAAATTACTTTATTGTGTCAAGTTTCAAGAAGCTAGCACAAACCGTGTTGGATTTAGAGTTCCAAATACATCTATCAATATAGGAGAAAACAGAGTGAAACCTAAAAATTCAAACTGTTACTGGAAACGAACGCTTCAACATAGAAGAACGAAATTTGGGGAACCAAGTCGCCTTAGTGTACTGATCATTACCTGAAAGTATCATCCTGTTTGGGTGAAAAAATATTTGCTGCGATTTCTGGAGATTTGTAATTTTGGGAAGCCACCCCTTTCCATGAAAGTGTTTCTCGACAGTCAATGCTTAGGGCTACATCAAGAGGAAACAAAACATAGAGATAGAACGTGAAACTACGTTATTGTGTCAAGTTTCAAGAAGCTAGCACAAACCGTGTTGGATTTAGAGTTCCAAATACATCTATCAATATAGGAGAAAACAGAGTGAAACCTAAAAATTCAAACTGTTACTGGAAACGAACGCTTCAACATAGAAGAACGAAATTTGGGGAACCAAGTCGCCTTAGTGTACTGATCATTACCTGAAAGTATCATCCTGTTTGGGTGAGAAAATATTTGCTGAGATTTCTGGAGATTCGTAATTTTGGGAAGCCTGGCAACCCCTTTCCATGAAAGTGTTTCTCGCCAGTCACTGCTTAGGGCTACATCAAGAGGAAACAAAACATAGAGATAGAACGTGAAACTACTTTATTGTGTCAAGTTTCAAGAAGCTAGCACAAACCGTGTTGGATTTAGAGTTCCAAATACATCTATCAATATAGGAGAAAACAGAGTGAAACCTAAAAATTCAAACTGTTATTGGAAACGAACGCTTCAACATAGAAGAACGAAATTTGGGGAACCAAGTCGCCTTAGTGTACTGATCATTACCTGAAAGTATCATCCTGTTTGGGTGAAAAAATATTTCCTGAGATTTCTGGAGATTCGTATATTTGGGAAGCCTGGCAACCCATTTCCATGAAAGTGTTTCTCGCCAGTCACTGTTAGGGCTACATCAAGAGGAAACAAAACATAGAGATAGAACGTGAAACTACTTTATTGTGTCAAGTTTCAAGAAGCTAGCACAAACCGTGTTGGATTTAGAGTTCCAAATACATCTATCAATATAGGAGAAAACAGAGTGAAACCTAAAAATTCAAACTGTTACTGGAAACGAACGCTTCAACATAGAAGAACGAAATTTGGGGAACCAAGTCGCCTTAGTGTACTGATCATTACCTGAAAGTATCATCCTGTTTGGGTGAGAAAATATTTGCTGAGATTTCTGGAGATTCGTAATTTTGGGAAGCCTGGCAACCCCTTTCCATGAAAGTGTTTCTCGCCAGTCACTGCTTAGGGCTACATCAAGAGGAAACAAAACATAGAGATAGAACGTGAAACTACTTTAGTGTCAAGTTTCAAGAAGCTAGCACAAACCGTGTTGGATTTAGAGTTCCAAATACATCTATCAATATAGGAGAAAACAGAGTGAAACCTAAAAATTCAAACTGTTATTGGAAACGAACGCTTCAACATAGAAGAACGAAATTTGGGGAACCAAGTCGCCTTAGTGTACTGATCATTACCTGAAAGTATCATCCTGTTTGGGTGAAAAAATATTTCCTGAGATTTCTGGAGATTCGTATATTTGGGAAGCCTGGCAACCCCTTTCCATGAAAGTGTTTCTCGCCAGTCACTGTTAGGGCTACATCAAGAGGAAACAAAACATAGAGATAGAACGTGAAACTACTTTATTGTGTCAAGTTTCAAGAAGCTAGCACAAACCTTGTTGGATTCAGAGTTCCAAATACATCTATCAATATAGGAGAAAACAGAGTGAAACCTAAAAATTCAAACTGTTACTGGAAACGAACGCTTCAACATAGAAGAACGAAATTTGGGGAACCAAGTCGCGTTAGTGTAGTGATCATTACCTGAAAGTATCATCCAGTTTGGGTGAAAAAATATTTCCTGAGATTTCTGGAGATTCGTAATTTTGGGAAGCCACCCCTTTCCATGAAAGTGTTTCTCGCCGGTCACTGTTAGGGCTACATCAAGAGGAAACAAAACATAGAGATAGAACGTGAAACTACTTTATTGTGTCAAGTTTCAAGAAGCTAGCACAAACCGTGTTGGATTTAGAGTTCCAAATACATCTATCAATATAGGAGAAAACAGAGTGAAACCTAAAAATTCAAACTGTTACTGGAAACGAACGCTTCAACATAGAAGAACGAAATTTGGGGAACCAAGTCGCCTTAGTGTACTGATCATTACCTGAAAGTATCATCCAGTTTGGGTGAAAAAATATTTGCTGAGATATCTGGAGATTTGTAATTTTAGGAAGCTTGGCAACCCCTTTCCATGTAAGTGTTTCTCCTCAGTCACTGCTTGGGGCTACATCAAGAGGAAACAAAACATAGAGATAGAACGTGAAATTACTTTATTGTGTCAAGTTTCAAGAAGCTAGCACAAACCGTGTTGGATTTAGAGTTCCAAATACATCTATCAATATAGGAGAAAACAGAGTGAAACCTAAAAATTCAAACTGTTACTGGAAACGAACGCTTCAACATAGAAGAACGAAATTTGGGGAACCAAGTCGCCTTAGTGTACTGATCATTACCTGAAAGTATCATCCAGTTTGGGTGAAAAAAATATTTGCTGAGATTTCTGGAGATTCGTAATTTTGGGAAGCCTGGCATCCCCTTTCCATGAAAGTGTTTTTTGCCAGTCACTGCTTAGGGCTACATCAAGAGGAAACAAAACATAGAGATAGAACGTGAAACTGCTTTATTGTGTCAAGTTTCCAGCAGCTAGCACAAACCGTGTTGGATTTAGAGTTCCAAATACATCTATCAATATAGGAGAAAACAGAGTGAAACCTAAAAATTCAAACTGTTAATGGAAACGAACGCTTCAACATAGAAGGACGAAATTTGCGGAACCAAGTCGCGTTAGTGTAGTGATCATTACGTGAAAGTATCATCCTGTTTGGGTGAAAAAATATTTCCTGAGATTTCTGGAGATTCGTATATTTGGGAAGCCTGGCAACCCCTTTCCATGAAAGTGTTTCTCGCCGGTCACTGTTAGGGCTACATCAAGAGGAAACAAAACATAGAGATAGAACGTGAAACTACTTTATTGTGTCAAGTTTCAAGAAGCTAGCACAAACCGTGTTGGATTTAGAGTTCCAAATACATCTATCAATATAGGAGAAAACAGAGTGAAACCTAAAAATTCAAACTGTTACTGGAAACGAACGCTTCAACATAGAAGAACGAAATTTGGGGAACCAAGTCGCCTTAGTGTAGTGATCATTACGTGAAAGTATCATCCTGTTTGGGTGAAAAAATATTTCTGAGATTTCTGGAGATTCGCATATTTGGGAAGCCTGGCAA
This sequence comes from Spermophilus citellus, assembly GCF_964194105.1. Lineage (NCBI taxonomy): Eukaryota > Metazoa > Chordata > Mammalia > Rodentia > Sciuridae > Spermophilus > Spermophilus citellus. Next base: position 15,853,625 of record NC_138188.1, read on the forward strand.
CCCCTTTCCATGAAAGTGTTTCTCGCCAGTCACTGTTAGGGCTACATCAAGAGGAAACAAAACATAGAGATAGAACGTGAAACTACTTTATTGTGTCAAGTTTCAAGAAGCTAGCAAAAACCGTGTTGGATTTAGAGTTCCAAATACCTCTATCAATATAGAAGAAAACAGAGTGAAACCTAAAAATTCAAACTGTTACTGGAAACGAACGCTTCAACATAGAAGAACGAAATTTAGGGAACCAAGTCGCCTTAGTGTACTGATCATTACCTGAAAGTATCATCCAGTTTGGGTGAAAAAATATTTGCTGCGATTTCTGGAGATTTGTAATTTTGGGAAGCCACCCCTTTCCATGAAAGTGTTTCTCGACAGTCAATGCTTAGGGCTACATCAAGAGGAAACAAAACATAGAGATAGAACGTGAAACTACGTTATTGTGTCAAGTTTCAAGAAGCTAGCACAAACCGTGTTGTATTTAGAGTTCCAAATACATCTATCAATATAGGAGAAAACAGAGTGAAACCTAAAAATTCAAACTGTTACTGGAAACGAACGCTTCAACATAGAAGAACGAAATTTGGGGAACCAAGTCGCCTTAGTGTACTGATCATTACCTGAAAGTATCATCCTGTTTGGGTGAGAAAATATTTGCTGAGATTTCTGGAGATTCGTAATTTTGGGAAGCCTGGCAACCCCTTTCCATGAAAGTGTTTCTCGCCAGTCACTGCTTAGGGCTACATCAAGAGGAAACAAAACATAGAGATAGAACGTGAAACTACTTTATTGTGTCAAGTTTCAAGAAGCTAGCACAAACCGTGTTGGATTTAGAGTTCCAAATACATCTATCAATATAGGAGAAAACAGAGTGAAACCTAAAAATTCAAACTGTTATTGGAAACGAACGCTTCAACATAGAAGAACGAAATTTGGGGAACCAAGTCGCCTTAGTGTACTGATCATTACCTGAAAGTATCATCCTGTTTGGGTGAAAAAATATTTCCTGAGATTTCTGGAGATTCGTATATTTGGGAAGCCTGGCAACCCCTTTCCATGAAAGTGTTTCTCGCCAGTCACTGTTAGGGCTACATCAAGAGGAAACAAAACATAGAGATAGAACGTGAAACTACTTTATTGTGTCAAGTTTCAAGAAGCTAGCACAAACCGTGTTGGATTTAGAGTTCCAAATACATCTATCAATATAGGAGAAAACAGAGTGAAACCTAAAAATTCAAACTGTTACTGGAAACGAACGCTTCAACATAGAAGAACGAAATTTGGGGAACCAAGTCGCCTTAGTGTACTGATCATTACCTGAAAGTATCATCCTGTTTGGGTGAAAAAATATTTCTGAGATTTCTGGAGATTCGCATATTTGGGAAGCCTGGCAACCCCTTTCCATGAAAGTGTTTCTCGCCAGTCACTGTTAGGGCTACATCAAGAGGAAACAAAACATAGAGATAGAACGTGAAACTACTTTATTGTGTCAAGTTTCAAGAAGCTAGCAAAAACCGTGTTGGATTTAGAGTTCCAAATACCTCTATCAATATAGAAGAAAACAGAGTGAAACCTAAAAATTCAAACTGTTACTGGAAACGAACGCTTCAACATAGAAGAACGAAATTTGGGGAACCAAGTCGCCTTAGTGTACTGATCATTACCTGAAAGTATCATCCAGTTTGGGTGAAAAAATATTTGCTGCGATTTCTGGAGATTCGTAATTTTGGGAAGCCACCCCTTTCCATGAAAGTGTTTCTCGACAGTCAATGCTTAGGGCTACATCAAGAGGAAACAAAACATAGAGATAGAACGTGAAACTACGTTATTGTGTCAAGTTTCAAGAAGCTAGCACAAACCGTGTTGGATTTAGAGTTCCAATACATCTATCAATATAGGAGAAAACAGAGTGAAACCTAAAAATTCAAACTGTTACGGGAAACGAACGCTTCAACATAGAAGAACGAAATTTGGGGAACCAAGTCGCGTTATTGTAGTGATCATTACCTGAAAGTATCATCCTGTTTGGGTGAAAAAATATTTCCTCAGATTTCTGGAGATTCATATATTTGGGAAGCCTGGCAACCCCTTTCCATGAAAGTGTTTCTCGCCGGTCACTGTTAGGGCTACATCAAGAGGAAACAAAACATAGAGATAGAACGTGAAACTACTTTATTGTGTCAAGTTTCAAGAAGCTAGCACAAACCGTGTTGGATTTAGAGTTCCAAATACATCTATCAATATAGGAGAAAACAGAGTGAAACCTAAAAATTCAAACTGTTACTGGAAACGAACGCTTCAACATAGAAGAACGAAATTTGGGGAACCAAGTCGCCTTAGTGTACTGATCATTACCTGAAAGTATCATCCTGTTTGGGTGAGAAAATATTTGCTGAGATTTCTGGAGATTCGTAATTTTGGGAAGCCTGGCAACCCCTTTCCATGAAAGTGTTTCTCGCCAGTCACTGCTTAGGGCTACATCAAGAGGAAACAAAACATAGAGATAGAACGTGAAACTACTTTAGTGTCAAGTTTCAAGAAGCTAGCACAAACCGTGTTGGATTTAGAGTTCCAAATACATCTATCAATATAGGAGAAAACAGAGTGAAACCTAAAAATTCAAACTGTTACTGGAAACGAACGCTTCAACATAGAAGAACGAAATTTGGGGAACCAAGTCGCCTTAGTGTACTGATCATTACCTGAAAGTATCATCCTGTTTGGGTGAAAAAATATTTCTGAGATTTCTGGAGATTCGCATATTTGGGAAGCCTGGCAACCCCTTTCCATGAAAGTGTTTCTCGCCAGTCACTGTTAGGGCTACATCAAGAGGAAACAAAACATAGAGATAGAACGTGAAACTACTTTATTGTGTCAAGTTTCAAGAAGCTAGCAAAAACCGTGTTGGATTTAGAGTTCCAAATACCTCTATCAATATAGAAGAAAACAGAGTGAAACCTAAAAATTCAAACTGTTACTGGAAACGAACGCTTCAACATAGAAGAACGAAATTTGGGGAACCAAGTCGCCTTAGTGTACTGATCATTACCTGAAAGTATCATCCAGTTTGGGTGAAAAAATATTTGCTGCGATTTCTGGAGATTCGTAATTTTGGGAAGCCACCCCTTTCCATGAAAGTGTTTCTCGACAGTCAATGCTTAGGGCTACATCAAGAGGAAACAAAACATAGAGATAGAACGTGAAACTACGTTATTGTGTCAAGTTTCAAGAAGCTAGCACAAACCGTGTTGTATTTAGAGTTCCAAATACATCTATCAATATAGGAGAAAACAGAGTGAAACCTAAAAATTCAAACTGTTATTGGAAACGAACGCTTCAACATAGAAGAACGAAATTTGGGGAACCAAGTCGCCTTAGTGTACTGATCATTACCTGAAAGTATCATCCTGTTTGGGTGAAAAAATATTTCCTGAGATTTCTGGAGATTCGTATATTTGGGAAGCCTGGCAACCCCTTTCCATGAAAGTGTTTCTCGCCAGTCACTGTTAGGGCTACATCAAGAGGAAACAAAACATAGAGATAGAACGTGAAACTACTTTATTGTGTCAAGTTTCAAGAAGCTAGCACAAACCTTGTTGGATTCAGAGTTCCAAATACATCTATCAATATAGGAGAAAACAGAGTGAAACCTAAAAATTCAAACTGTTACTGGAAACGAACGCTTCAACATAGAAGAACGAAATTTGGGGAACCAAGTCGCGTTAGTGTAGTGATCATTACCTGAAAGTATCATCCAGTTTGGGTGAAAAAATATTTCCTGAGATTTCTGGAGATTCGTAATTTTGGGAAGCCACCCCTTTCCATGAAAGTGTTTCTCGCCGGTCACTGTTAGGGCTACATCAAGAGGAAACAAAACATAGAGATAGAACGTGAAACTACTTTATTGTGTCAAGTTTCAAGAAGCTAGCACAAACCGTGTTGGATTTAGAGTTCCAAATACATCTATCAATATAGGAGAAAACAGAGTGAAACCTAAAAATTCAAACTGTTACTGGAAACGAACGCTTCAACATAGAAGAACGAAATTTGGGGAACCAAGTCGCCTTAGTGTACTGATCATTACCTGAAAGTATCATCCAGTTTGGGTGAAAAAATATTTGCTGAGATATCTGGAGATTTGTAATTTTAGGAAGCTTGGCAACCCCTTTCCATGTAAGTGTTTCTCCTCAGTCACTGCTTGGGGCTACATCAAGAGGAAACAAAACATAGAGATAGAACGTGAAATTACTTTATTGTGTCAAGTTTCAAGAAGCTAGCACAAACCGTGTTGGATTTAGAGTTCCAAATACATCTATCAATATAGGAGAAAACAGAGTGAAACCTAAAAATTCAAACTGTTACTGGAAACGAACGCTTCAACATAGAAGAACGAAATTTGGGGAACCAAGTCGCCTTAGTGTACTGATCATTACCTGAAAGTATCATCCAGTTTGGGTGAAAAAAATATTTGCTGAGATTTCTGGAGATTCGTAATTTTGGGAAGCCTGGCATCCCCTTTCCATGAAAGTGTTTTTTGCCAGTCACTGCTTAGGGCTACATCAAGAGGAAACAAAACATAGAGATAGAACGTGAAACTGCTTTATTGTGTCAAGTTTCCAGAAGCTAGCACAAACCGTGTTGGATTTAGAGTTCCAAATACATCTATCAATATAGGAGAAAACAGAGTGAAACCTAAAAATTCAAACTGTTAATGGAAACGAACGCTTCAACATAGAAGGACGAAATTTGCGGAACCAAGTCGCGTTAGTGTAGTGATCATTACGTGAAAGTATCATCCTGTTTGGGTGAAAAAATATTTCCTGAGATTTCTGGAGATTCGTATATTTGGGAAGCCTGGCAACCCCTTTCCATGAAAGTGTTTCTCGCCGGTCACTGTTAGGGCTACATCAAGAGGAAACAAAACATAGAGATAGAACGTGAAACTACTTTATTGTGTCAAGTTTCAAGAAGCTAGCACAAACCGTGTTGGATTTAGAGTTCCAAATACATCTATCAATATAGGAGAAAACAGAGTGAAACCTAAAAATTCAAACTGTTACTGGAAACGAACGCTTCAACATAGAAGAACGAAATTTGGGGAACCAAGTCGCCTTAGTGTAGTGATCATTACGTGAAAGTATCATCCTGTTTGGGTGAAAAAATATTTCTGAGATTTCTGGAGATTCGCATATTTGGGAAGCCTGGCAACCCCTTTCCATGAAAGTGTTTCTCGCCAGTCACTGTTAGGGCTACATCAAGAGGAAACAAAACATAGAGATAGAACGTGAAACTACTTTATTGTGTCAAGTTTCAAGAAGCTAGCAAAAACCGTGTTGGATTTAGAGTTCCAAATACCTCTATCAATATAGAAGAAAACAGAGTGAAACCTAAAAATTCAAACTGTTACTGGAAACGAACGCTTCAACATAGAAGAACAAAATTTAGGGAACCAAGTCGCCTTAGTGTACTGATCATTACCTGAAAGTATCATCCAGTTTGGGTGAAAAAATATTTGCTGCGATTTCTGGAGATTTGTAATTTTGGGAAGCCACCCCTTTCCATGAAAGTGTTTCTCGACAGTCAATGCTTAGGGCTACATCAAGAGGAAACAAAACATAGAGATAGAACGTGAAACTACGTTATTGTGTCAAGTTTCAAGAAGCTAGCACAAACCGTGTTGTATTTAGAGTTCCAAATACATCTATCAATATAGGAGAAAACAGAGTGAAACCTAAAAATTCAAACTGTTACTGGAAACGAACGCTTCAACATAGAAGAACGAAATTTGGGGAACCAAGTCGCCTTAGTGTACTGATCATTACCTGAAAGTATCATCCTGTTTGGGTGAGAAAATATTTGCTGAGATTTCTGGAGATTCGTAATTTTGGGAAGCCTGGCAACCCCTTTCCATGAAAGTGTTTCTCGCCAGTCACTGCTTAGGGCTACATCAAGAGGAAACAAAACATAGAGATAGAACGTGAAACTACTTTATTGTGTCAAGTTTCAAGAAGCTAGCACAAACCGTGTTGGATTTAGAGTTCCAAATACATCTATCAATATAGGAGAAAACAGAGTGAAACCTAAAAATTCAAACTGTTATTGGAAACGAACGCTTCAACATAGAAGAACGAAATTTGGGGAACCAAGTCGCCTTAGTGTACTGATCATTACCTGAAAGTATCATCCTGTTTGGGTGAAAAAATATTTCCTGAGATTTCTGGAGATTCGTATATTTGGGAAGCCTGGCAACCCCTTTCCATGAAAGTGTTTCTCGCCAGTCACTGTTAGGGCTACATCAAGAGGAAACAAAACATAGAGATAGAACGTGAAACTACTTTATTGTGTCAAGTTTCAAGAAGCTAGCACAAACCGTGTTGGATTTAGAGTTCCAAATACATCTATCAATATAGGAGAAAACAGAGTGAAACCTAAAAATTCAAACTGTTACTGGAAACGAACGCTTCAACATAGAAGAACGAAATTTGGGGAACCAAGTCGCCTTAGTGTACTGATCATTACCTGAAAGTATCATCCTGTTTGGGTGAGAAAATATTTGCTGAGATTTCTGGAGATTCGTAATTTTGGGAAGCCTGGCAACCCCTTTCCATGAAAGTGTTTCTCGCCAGTCACTGTTAGGGCTACATCAAGAGGAAACAAAACATAGAGATAGGACGTGAAACTACTTTATTGTGTCAAGTTTCAAGAAGCTAGCACAAACCGTGTTGGATTTAGAGTTCCAAATACATCTATCAATATAGGAGAAAACAGAGTGAAACCTAAAAATTCAAACTGTTATTGGAAACGAACGCTTCAACATAGAAGAACGAAATTTGGGGAACCAAGTCGCCTTAGTGTACTGATCATTACCTGAAAGTATCATCCTGTTTGGGTGAAAAAATATTTCCTGAGATTTCTGGAGATTCGTATATTTGGGAAGCCTGGCAACCCCTTTCCATGAAAGTGTTTCTCGCCAGTCACTGTTAGGGCTACATCAAGAGGAAACAAAACATAGAGATAGGACGTGAAACTACTTTATTGTGTCAAGTTTCAAGAAGCTAGCACAAACCGTGTTGGATTTAGAGTTCCAAATACATCTATCAATATAGGAGAAAACAGAGTGAAACCTAAAAATTCAAACTGTTACTGGAAACGAACGCTTCAACATAGAAGAACGAAATTTGGGGAACCAAGTCGCCTTAGTGTACTGATCATTACCTGAAAGTATCATCCTGTTTGGGTGAAAAAATATTTGCTGAGATTTCTGGAGATTCGTATATTTGGGAAGCCTGGCAACCCCTTTCCATGAAAGTGTTTCTCGCCAGTCACTGTTAGGGCTACATCAAGAGGAAACAAAACATAGAGATAGAACGTGAAACTACGTTATTGTGTCAAGTTTCAAGAAGCTAGCACAAACCGTGTTGTATTTAGAGTTCCAAATACATCTATCAATATAGGAGAAAACAGAGTGAAACCTAAAAATTCAAACTGTTATTGGAAACGAACGCTTCAACATAGAAGAACGAAATTTGGGGAACCAAGTCGCCTTAGTGTACTGATCATTACCTGAAAGTATCATCCTGTTTGGGTGAAAAAATATTTCCTGAGATTTCTGGAGATTCGTATATTTGGGAAGCCTGGCAACCCCTTTCCATGAAAGTGTTTCTCGCCAGTCACTGTTAGGGCTACATCAAGAGGAAACAAAACATAGAGATAGAACGTGAAACTACTTTATTGTGTCAAGTTTCAAGAAGCTAGCACAAACCTTGTTGGATTCAGAGTTCCAAATACATCTATCAATATAGGAGAAAACAGAGTGAAACCTAAAAATTCAAACTGTTACTGGAAACGAACGCTTCAACATAGAAGAACGAAATTTGGGGAACCAAGTCGCGTTAGTGTAGTGATCATTACCTGAAAGTATCATCCAGTTTGGGTGAAAAAATATTTCCTGAGATTTCTGGAGATTCGTAATTTTGGGAAGCCACCCCTTTCCATGAAAGTGTTTCTCGCCGGTCACTGTTAGGGCTACATCAAGAGGAAACAAAACATAGAGATAGAACGTGAAACTACTTTATTGTGTCAAGTTTCAAGAAGCTAGCACAAACCGTGTTGGATTTAGAGTTCCAAATACATCTATCAATATAGGAGAAAACAGAGTGAAACCTAAAAATTCAAACTGTTACTGGAAACGAACGCTTCAACATAGAAGAACGAAATTTGGGGAACCAAGTCGCCTTAGTGTACTGATCATTACCTGAAAGTATCATCCAGTTTGGGTGAAAAAATATTTGCTGAGATATCTGGAGATTTGTAATTTTAGGAAGCTTGGCAACCCCTTTCCATGTAAGTGTTTCTCCTCAGTCACTGCTTGGGGCTACATCAAGAGGAAACAAAACATAGAGATAGAACGTGAAATTACTTTATTGTGTCAAGTTTCAAGAAGCTAGCACAAACCGTGTTGGATTTAGAGTTCCAAATACATCTATCAATATAGGAGAAAACAGAGTGAAACCTAAAAATTCAAACTGTTACTGGAAACGAACGCTTCAACATAGAAGAACGAAATTTGGGGAACCAAGTCGCCTTAGTGTACTGATCATTACCTGAAAGTATCATCCAGTTTGGGTGAAAAAAATATTTGCTGAGATTTCTGGAGATTCGTAATTTTGGGAAGCCTGGCATCCCCTTTCCATGAAAGTGTTTTTTGCCAGTCACTGCTTAGGGCTACATCAAGAGGAAACAAAACATAGAGATAGAACGTGAAACTGCTTTATTGTGTCAAGTTTCCAGAAGCTAGCACAAACCGTGTTGGATTTAGAGTTCCAAATACATCTATCAATATAGGAGAAAACAGAGTGAAACCTAAAAATTCAAACTGTTAATGGAAACGAACGCTTCAACATAGAAGGACGAAATTTGCGGAACCAAGTCGCGTTAGTGTAGTGATCATTACGTGAAAGTATCATCCTGTTTGGGTGAAAAAATATTTCCTGAGATTTCTGGAGATTCGTATATTTGGGAAGCCTGGCAACCCCTTTCCATGAAAGTGTTTCTCGCCGGTCACTGTTAGGGCTACATCAAGAGGAAACAAAACATAGAGATAGAACGTGAAACTACTTTATTGTGTCAAGTTTCAAGAAGCTAGCACAAACCGTGTTGGATTTAGAGTTCCAAATACATCTATCAATATAGGAGAAAACAGAGTGAAACCTAAAAATTCAAACTGTTACTGGAAACGAACGCTTCAACATAGAAGAACGAAATTTGGGGAACCAAGTCGCCTTAGTGTAGTGATCATTACGTGAAAGTATCATCCTGTTTGGGTGAAAAAATATTTCTGAGATTTCTGGAGATTCGCATATTTGGGAAGCCTGGCAACCCCTTTCCATGAAAGTGTTTCTCGCCAGTCACTGTTAGGGCTACATCAAGAGGAAACAAAACATAGAGATAGAACGTGAAACTACTTTATTGTGTCAAGTTTCAAGAAGCTAGCAAAAACCGTGTTGGATTTAGAGTTCCAAATACCTCTATCAATATAGAAGAAAACAGAGTGAAACCTAAAAATTCAAACTGTTACTGGAAACGAACGCTTCAACATAGAAGAACAAAATTTAGGGAACCAAGTCGCCTTAGTGTACTGATCATTACCTGAAAGTATCATCCAGTTTGGGTGAAAAAATATTTGCTGCGATTTCTGGAGATTTGTAATTTTGGGAAGCCACCCCTTTCCATGAAAGTGTTTCTCGACAGTCAATGCTTAGGGCTACATCAAGAGGAAACAAAACATAGAGATAGAACGTGAAACTACGTTATTGTGTCAAGTTTCAAGAAGCTAGCACAAACCGTGTTGTATTTAGAGTTCCAAATACATCTATCAATATAGGAGAAAACAGAGTGAAACCTAAAAATTCAAACTGTTACTGGAAACGAACGCTTCAACATAGAAGAACGAAATTTGGGGAACCAAGTCGCCTTAGTGTACTGATCATTACCTGAAAGTATCATCCTGTTTGGGTGAGAAAATATTTGCTGAGATTTCTGGAGATTCGTAATTTTGGGAAGCCTGGCAACCCCTTTCCATGAAAGTGTTTCTCGCCAGTCACTGCTTAGGGCTACATCAAGAGGAAACAAAACATAGAGATAGAACGTGAAACTACTTTATTGTGTCAAGTTTCAAGAAGCTAGCACAAACCGTGTTGGATTTAGAGTTCCAAATACATCTATCAATATAGGAGAAAACAGAGTGAAACCTAAAAATTCAAACTGTTATTGGAAACGAACGCTTCAACATAGAAGAACGAAATTTGGGGAACCAAGTCGCCTTAGTGTACTGATCATTACCTGAAAGTATCATCCTGTTTGGGTGAAAAAATATTTCCTGAGATTTCTGGAGATTCGTATATTTGGGAAGCCTGGCAACCCCTTTCCATGAAAGTGTTTCTCGCCAGTCACTGTTAGGGCTACATCAAGAGGAAACAAAACATAGAGATAGAACGTGAAACTACTTTATTGTGTCAAGTTTCAAGAAGCTAGCACAAACCGTGTTGGATTTAGAGTTCCAAATACATCTATCAATATAGGAGAAAACAGAGTGAAACCTAAAAATTCAAACTGTTACTGGAAACGAACGCTTCAACATAGAAGAACGAAATTTGGGGAACCAAGTCGCCTTAGTGTACTGATCATTACCTGAAAGTATCATCCTGTTTGGGTGAGAAAATATTTGCTGAGATTTCTGGAGATTCGTAATTTTGGGAAGCCTGGCAACCCCTTTCCATGAAAGTGTTTCTCGCCAGTCACTGTTAGGGCTACATCAAGAGGAAACAAAACATAGAGATAGGACGTGAAACTACTTTATTGTGTCAAGTTTCAAGAAGCTAGCACAAACCGTGTTGGATTTAGAGTTCCAAATACATCTATCAATATAGGAGAAAACAGAGTGAAACCTAAAAATTCAAACTGTTATTGGAAACGAACGCTTCAACATAGAAGAACGAAATTTGGGGAACCAAGTCGCCTTAGTGTACTGATCATTACCTGAAAGTATCATCCTGTTTGGGTGAAAAAATATTTCCTGAGATTTCTGGAGATTCGTATATTTGGGAAGCCTGGCAACCCCTTTCCATGAAAGTGTTTCTCGCCAGTCACTGTTAGGGCTACATCAAGAGGAAACAAAACATAGAGATAGGACGTGAAACTACTTTATTGTGTCAAGTTTCAAGAAGCTAGCACAAACCGTGTTGGATTTAGAGTTCCAAATACATCTATCAATATAGGAGAAAACAGAGTGAAACCTAAAAATTCAAACTGTTACTGGAAACGAACGCTTCAACATAGAAGAACGAAATTTGGGGAACCAAGTCGCCTTAGTGTACTGATCATTACCTGAAAGTATCATCCTGTTTGGGTGAAAAAATATTTCTGAGATTTCTGGAGATTCGCATATTTGGGAAGCCTGGCAACCCCTTTCCATGAAAGTGTTTCTCGCCAGTCACTGTTAGGGCTACATCAAGAGGAAACAAAACATAGAGATAGAACGTGAAACTACTTTATTGTGTCAAGTTTCAAGAAGCTAGCAAAAACCGTGTTGGATTTAGAGTTCCAAATACCTCTATCAATATAGAAGAAAACAGAGTGAAACCTAAAAATTCAAACTGTTACTGGAAACGAACGCTTCAACATAGAAGAACGAAATTTGGGGAACCAAGTCGCCTTAGTGTACTGATCATTACCTGAAAGTATCATCCAGTTTGGGTGAAAAAATATTTGCTGCGATTTCTGGAGATTCGTAATTTTGGGAAGCCACCCCTTTCCATGAAAGTGTTTCTCGACAGTCAATGCTTAGGGCTACATCAAGAGGAAACAAAACATAGAGATAGAACGTGAAACTACGTTATTGTGTCAAGTTTCAAGAAGCTAGCACAAACCGTGTTGGATTTAGAGTTCCAAATACATCTATCAATATAGGAGAAAACAGAGTGAAACCTAAAAATTCAAACTGTTACTGGAAACGAACGCTTCAACATAGAAGAACGAAATTTGGGGAACCAAGTCGCCTTAGTGTACTGATCATTACCTGAAAGTATCATCCAGTTTGGGTGAAAAAATATTTGCTGAGATATCTGGAGATTTGTAATTTTAGGAAGCTTGGCAACCCCTTTCCATGTAAGTGTTTCTCCTCAGTCACTGCTTGGGGCTACATCAAGAGGAAACAAAACATAGAGATAGAACGTGAAATTACTTTATTGTGTCAAGTTTCAAGAAGCTAGCACAAACCGTGTTGGATTTAGAGTTCCAAATACATCTATCAATATAGGAGAAAACAGAGTGAAACCTAAAAATTCAAACTGTTACTGGAAACGAACGCTTCAACATAGAAGAACGAAATTTGGGGAACCAAGTCGCCTTAGTGTACTGATCATTACCTGAAAGTATCATCCAGTTTGGGTGAAAAAATATTTGCTGCGATTTCTGGAGATTTGTAATTTTGGGAAGCCACCCCTTTCCATGAAAGTGTTTCTCGACAGTCAATGCTTAGGGCTACATCAAGAGGAAACAAAACTTAGAGATAGAACGTGAAACTACGTTATTGTGTCAAGTTTCAAGAAGCTAGCACAAACCGTGTTGGATTTAGAGTTCCAAATACATCTATCAATATAGGAGAAAACAGAGTGAAACCTAAAAATTCAAACTGTTACTGGAAACGAACGCTTCAACATAGAAGAACGAAATTTGGGGAACCAAGTCGCCTTAGTGTACTGATCATTACCTGAAAGTATCATCCTGTTTGGGTGAGAAAATATTTGCTGAGATTTCTGGAGATTCGTAATTTTGGGAAGCCTGGCAACCCCTTTCCATGAAAGTGTTTCTCGCCAGTCACTGCTTAGGGCTACATCAAGAGGAAACAAAACATAGAGATAGAACGTGAAACTACTTTAGTGTCAAGTTTCAAGAAGCTAGCACAAACCGTGTTGGATTTAGAGTTCCAAATACATCTATCAATATAGGAGAAAACAGAGTGAAACCTAAAAATTCAAACTGTTATTGGAAACGAACGCTTCAACATAGAAGAACGAAATTTGGGGAACCAAGTCGCCTTAGTGTACTGATCATTACCTGAAAGTATCATCCTGTTTGGGTGAAAAAATATTTCCTGAGATTTCTGGAGATTCGTATATTTGGGAAGCCTGGCAACCCCTTTCCATGAAAGTGTTTCTCGCCAGTCACTGTTAGGGCTACATCAAGAGGAAACAAAACATAGAGATAGAACGTGAAACTACTTTATTGTGTCAAGTTTCAAGAAGCTAGCACAAACCGTGTTGGATTTAGAGTTCCAAATACATCTATCAATATAGGAGAAAACAGAGTGAAACCTAAAAATTCAAACTGTTACTGGAAACGAACGCTTCAACATAGAAGAACGAAATTTGGGGAACCAAGTCGCCTTAGTGTACTGATCATTACCTGAAAGTATCATCCTGTTTGGGTGAAAAAATATTTCTGAGATTTCTGGAGATTCGCATATTTGGGAAGCCTGGCAACCCCTTTCCATGAAAGTGTTTCTCGCCAGTCACTGTTAGGGCTACATCAAGAGGAAACAAAACATAGAGATAGAACGTGAAACTACTTTATTGTGTCAAGTTTCAAGAAGCTAGCAAAAACCGTGTTGGATTTAGAGTTCCAAATACCTCTATCAATATAGAAGAAAACAGAGTGAAACCTAAAAATTCAAACTGTTACTGGAAACGAACGCTTCAACATAGAAGAACGAAATTTGGGGAACCAAGTCGCCTTAGTGTACTGATCATTACCTGAAAGTATCATCCAGTTTGGGTGAAAAAATATTTGCTGCGATTTCTGGAGATTCGTAATTTTGGGAAGCCACCCCTTTCCATGAAAGTGTTTCTCGACAGTCAATGCTTAGGGCTACATCAAGAGGAAACAAAACATAGAGATAGAACGTGAAACTACGTTATTGTGTCAAGTTTCAAGAAGCTAGCACAAACCGTGTTGGATTTAGAGTTCCAAATACATCTATCAATATAGGAGAAAACAGAGTGAAACCTAAAAATTCAAACTGTTACTGGAAACGAACGCTTCAACATAGAAGAACGAAATTTGGGGAACCAAGTCGCCTTAGTGTACTGATCATTACCTGAAAGTATCATCCTGTTTGGGTGTGAAAATATTTGCTGAGATTTCTGGAGATTCGTAATTTTGGGAAGCCTGGCAACCCCTTTCCATGAAATTGTTTCTCGCCAGTCACTGCTTAGGGCTACATCAAGAGGAAACAAAATATAGAGATAGAACGTGAAACTACTTTATTGTGTCAAGTTTCAAGAAGCTAGCACAAACCGTGTTGGATTTAGAGTTCCAAATACATCTATCAATATAGGAGAAAACAGAGTGAAACCTAAAAATTCAAACTGTTACTGGAAACGAACGCTTCAACATAGAAGAACGAAATTTGGGGAACCAAGTCGCGTTAGTGTAGTGATCATTACGTGAAAGTATCATCCTGTTTGGGTGAAAAAATATTTCCTGAGATTTCTGGAGATTCGTATATTTGGGAAGCCTGGCAACCCCTTTCCATGAAAGTGTTTCTCGCCGGTCACTGTTAGGGCTAGATCAAGAGGAAACAAAACATAGAGATAGAACGTGAAACTACTTTATTGTGTCAAGTTTCTAGAAGCTAGCACAAACCGTGTTGGATTTAGAGTTCCAAATACATCTATCAATATAGGAGAAAACAGAGTGAAACCTAAAAATTCAAACTGTTACTGGAAACGAACGCTTCAACATAGAAGAACGAAATTTGGGGAACCAAGTCGCCTTAGTGTACTGATCATTACCTGAAAGTATCATCCAGTTTGGGTGAAAAAAATATTTGCTGAGATTTCTGGAGATTCGTAATTTTGGGAAGCCTGGCAACCCCTTTCCATGAAAGTGTTTTTTGCCAGTCACTGCTTAGGGCTACATCAAGAGGAAACAAAACATAGAGATAGAACGTGAAACTGCTTTATTGTGTCAAGTTTCCAGAAGCTAGCACAAACCGTGTTGGATTTAGAGTTCCAAATACATCTATCAATATAGGAGAAAACAGAGTGAAACCTAAAAATTCAAACTGTTACTGGAAACGAACGCTTCAACATAGAAGAACGAAATTTGCGGAACCAAGTCGCGTTAGTGTAGTGATCATTACGTGAAAGTATCATCCTGTTTGGGTGAAAAAATATTTCCTGAGATTTCTGGAGATTCGTATATTTGGGAAGCCTGGCAACCCCTTTCCATGAAAGTGTTTCTCGCCGGTCACTGTTAGGGCTACATCAAGAGGAAACAAAACATAGAGATAGAACGTGAAACTACTTTATTGTGTCAAGTTTCAAGAAGCTAGCACAAACCGTGTTGGATTTAGAGTTCCAAATACATCTATCAATATAGGAGAAAACAGAGTGAAACCTAAAAATTCAAACTGTTACTGGAAACGAACGCTTCAACATAGAAGAACGAAATTTGGGGAACCAAGTCGCCATAGTGTACTGATCATTACCTGAAAGTATCATCCTGTTTGGGTGAAAAAATATTTCTGAGATTTCTGGAGATTCGCATATTTGGGAAGCCTGGCAACCCCTTTCCATGAAAGTGTTTCTCGCCAGTCACTGTTAGGGCTACATCAAGAGGAAACAAAACATAGAGATAGAACGTGAAACTACTTTATTGTGTCAAGTTTCAAGAAGCTAGCAAAAACCGTGTTGGATTTAGAGTTCCAAATACCTCTATCAATATAGAAGAAAACAGAGTGAAACCTAAAAATTCAAACTGTTACTGGAAACGAACGCTTCAACATAGAAGAACGAAATTTAGGGAACCAAGTCGCCTTAGTGTACTGATCATTACCTGAAAGTATCATCCAGTTTGGGTGAAAAAATATTTGCTGCGATTTCTGGAGATTTGTAATTTTGGGAAGCCACCCCTTTCCATGAAAGTGTTTCTCGACAGTCAATGCTTAGGGCTACATCAAGAGGAAACAAAACATAGAGATAGAACGTGAAACTACGTTATTGTGTCAAGTTTCAAGAAGCTAGCACAAACCGTGTTGGATTTAGAGTTCCAAATACATCTATCAATATAGGAGAAAACAGAGTGAAACCTAAAAATTCAAACTGTTACTGGAAACGAACGCTTCAACATAGAAGAACGAAATTTGGGGAACCAAGTCGCCTTAGTGTACTGATCATTACCTGAAAGTATCATCCTGTTTGGGTGAGAAAATATTTGCTGAGATTTCTGGAGATTCGTAATTTTGGGAAGCCTGGCAACCCCTTTCCATGAAAGTGTTTCTCGCCAGTCACTGCTTAGGGCTACATCAAGAGGAAACAAAACATAGAGATAGAACGTGAAACTACTTTATTGTGTCAAGTTTCAAGAAGCTAGCACAAACCGTGTTGGATTTAGAGTTCCAAATACATCTATCAATATAGGAGAAAACAGAGTGAAACCTAAAAATTCAAACTGTTATTGGAAACGAACGCTTCAACATAGAAGAACGAAATTTGGGGAACCAAGTCGCCTTAGTGTACTGATCATTACCTGAAAGTATCATCCTGTTTGGGTGAAAAAATATTTCCTGAGATTTCTGGAGATTCGTATATTTGGGAAGCCTGGCAACCCCTTTCCATGAAAGTGTTTCTCGCCAGTCACTGTTAGGGCTACATCAAGAGGAAACAAAACATAGAGATAGAACGTGAAACTACTTTATAGTGTCAAGTTTCAAGAAGCTAGCACAAACCGTGTTGGATTTAGAGTTCCAAATACATCTATCAATATAGGAGAAAACAGAGTGAAACCTAAAAATTCAAACTGTTACTGGAAACGAACGCTTCAACATAGAAGAACGAAATTTGGGGAACCAAGTCGCCTTAGTGTACTGATCATTACCTGAAAGTATCATCCTGTTTGGGTGAAAAAATATTTCTGAGATTTCTGGAGATTCGCATATTTGGGAAGCCTGGCAACCCCTTTCCATGAAAGTGTTTCTCGCCAGTCACTGTTAGGGCTACATCAAGAGGAAACAAAACATAGAGATAGAACGTGAAACTACTTTATTGTGTCAAGTTTCAAGAAGCTAGCAAAAACCGTGTTGGATTTAGAGTTCCAAATACCTCTATCAATATAGAAGAAAACAGAGTGAAACCTAAAAATTCAAACTGTTACTGGAAACGAACGCTTCAACATAGAAGAACGAAATTTGGGGAACCAAGTCGCCTTAGTGTACTGATCATTACCTGAAAGTATCATCCAGTTTGGGTGAAAAAATATTTGCTGCGATTTCTGGAGATTCGTAATTTTGGGAAGCCTGGCAACCCCTTTCCATGAAAGTGTTTTTTGCCAGTCACTGCTTAGGGCTACATCAAGAGGAAACAAAACATAGAGATAGAACGTGAAACTGCTTTATTGTGTCAAGTTTCCAGAAGCTAGCACAAACCGTGTTGGATTTAGAGTTCCAAATACATCTATCAATATAGGAGAAAACAGAGTGAAACCTAAAAATTCAAACTGTTACTGGAAACGAACGCTTCAACATAGAAGAACGAAATTTGGGGAACCAAGTCGCCTTAGTGTACTGATCATTACCTGAAAGTATCATCGTGTTTGGGTGAGAAAATATTTGCTGAGATTTCTGGAGATTCGTAATTTTGGGAAGCCTGGCAACCCCTTTCCATGAAAGTGTTTCTCGCCAGTCACTGCTTAGGGCTACATCAAGAGGAAACAAAACATAGAGATAGAACGTGAAACTACTTTATTGCGTCAAGTTTCAAGAAGCTAGCACAAACCGTGTTGGATTCAGAGTTCCAAATACATCTATCAATATAGGAGAAAACAGAGTGAAACCTAAAAATTCAAACTGTTACTGGAAACGAACGCTTCAACATAGAAGAACGAAATTTGGGGAACCAAGTCGCCTTAGTGTACTGATCATTACCTGAAAGTATCATCCAGTTTGGGTGAAAAAATATTTGCTGCGATTTCTGGAGATTCGTAATTTTGGGAAGCCACCCCTTTCCATGAAAGTGTTTCTCGACAGTCAATGCTTAGGGCTACATCAAGAGGAAACAAAACATAGAGATAGAACGTGAAACTACGTTATTGTGTCAAGTTTCAAGAAGCTAGCACAAACCGTGTTGGATTTAGAGTTCCAAATACATCTATCAATATAGGAGAAAACAGAGTGAAACCTAAAAATTCAAACTGTTACTGGAAACGAACGCTTCAACATAGAAGAACGAAATTTGGGGAACCAAGTCGCCTTAGTGTACTGATCATTACCTGAAAGTATCATCCAGTTTGGGTGAAAAAATATTTGCTGAGATATCTGGAGATTTGTAATTTTAGGAAGCTTGGCAACCCCTTTCCATGTAAGTGTTTCTCCTCAGTCACTGCTTGGGGCTACATCAAGAGGAAACAAAACATAGAGATAGAACGTGAAATTACTTTATTGTGTCAAGTTTCAAGAAGCTAGCACAAACCGTGTTGGATTTAGAGTTCCAAATACATCTATCAATATAGGAGAAAACAGAGTGAAACCTAAAAATTCAAACTGTTACTGGAAACGAACGCTTCAACATAGAAGAACGAAATTTGGGGAACCAAGTCGCCTTAGTGTACTGATCATTACCTGAAAGTATCATCCAGTTTGGGTGAAAAAATATTTGCTGCGATTTCTGGAGATTTGTAATTTTGGGAAGCCACCCCTTTCCATGAAAGTGTTTCTCGACAGTCAATGCTTAGGGCTACATCAAGAGGAAACAAAACTTAGAGATAGAACGTGAAACTACGTTATTGTGTCAAGTTTCAAGAAGCTAGCACAAACCGTGTTGGATTTAGAGTTCCAAATACATCTATCAATATAGGAGAAAACAGAGTGAAACCTAAAAATTCAAACTGTTACTGGAAACGAACGCTTCAACATAGAAGAACGAAATTTGGGGAACCAAGTCGCCTTAGTGTACTGATCATTACCTGAAAGTATCATCCTGTTTGGGTGAGAAAATATTTGCTGAGATTTCTGGAGATTCGTAATTTTGGGAAGCCTGGCAACCCCTTTCCATGAAAGTGTTTCTCGCCAGTCACTGCTTAGGGCTACATCAAGAGGAAACAAAACATAGAGATAGAACGTGAAACTACTTTAGTGTCAAGTTTCAAGAAGCTAGCACAAACCGTGTTGGATTTAGAGTTCCAAATACATCTATCAATATAGGAGAAAACAGAGTGAAACCTAAAAATTCAAACTGTTATTGGAAACGAACGCTTCAACATAGAAGAACGAAATTTGGGGAACCAAGTCGCCTTAGTGTACTGATCATTACCTGAAAGTATCATCCTGTTTGGGTGAAAAAATATTTCCTGAGATTTCTGGAGATTCGTATATTTGGGAAGCCTGGCAACCCCTTTCCATGAAAGTGTTTCTCGCCAGTCACTGTTAGGGCTACATCAAGAGGAAACAAAACATAGAGATAGAACGTGAAACTACTTTATTGTGTCAAGTTTCAAGAAGCTAGCACAAACCGTGTTGGATTTAGAGTTCCAAATACATCTATCAATATAGGAGAAAACAGAGTGAAACCTAAAAATTCAAACTGTTACTGGAAACGAACGCTTCAACATAGAAGAACGAAATTTGGGGAACCAAGTCGCCTTAGTGTACTGATCATTACCTGAAAGTATCATCCTGTTTGGGTGAAAAAATATTTCTGAGATTTCTGGAGATTCGCATATTTGGGAAGCCTGGCAACCCCTTTCCATGAAAGTGTTTCTCGCCAGTCACTGTTAGGGCTACATCAAGAGGAAACAAAACATAGAGATAGAACGTGAAACTACTTTATTGTGTCAAGTTTCAAGAAGCTAGCAAAAACCGTGTTGGATTTAGAGTTCCAAATACCTCTATCAATATAGAAGAAAACAGAGTGAAACCTAAAAATTCAAACTGTTACTGGAAACGAACGCTTCAACATAGAAGAACGAAATTTGGGGAACCAAGTCGCCTTAGTGTACTGATCATTACCTGAAAGTATCATCCAGTTTGGGTGAAAAAATATTTGCTGCGATTTCTGGAGATTCGTAATTTTGGGAAGCCACCCCTTTCCATGAAAGTGTTTCTCGACAGTCAATGCTTAGGGCTACATCAAGAGGAAACAAAACATAGAGATAGAACGTGAAACTACGTTATTGTGTCAAGTTTCAAGAAGCTAGCACAAACCGTGTTGGATTTAGAGTTCCAAATACATCTATCAATATAGGAGAAAACAGAGTGAAACCTAAAAATTCAAACTGTTACTGGAAACGAACGCTTCAACATAGAAGAACGAAATTTGGGGAACCAAGTCGCCTTAGTGTACTGATCATTACCTGAAAGTATCATCCTGTTTGGGTGTGAAAATATTTGCTGAGATTTCTGGAGATTCGTAATTTTGGGAAGCCTGGCAACCCCTTTCCATGAAATTGTTTCTCGCCAGTCACTGCTTAGGGCTACATCAAGAGGAAACAAAATATAGAGATAGAACGTGAAACTACTTTATTGTGTCAAGTTTCAAGAAGCTAGCACAAACCGTGTTGGATTTAGAGTTCCAAATACATCTATCAATATAGGAGAAAACAGAGTGAAACCTAAAAATTCAAACTGTTACTGGAAACGAACGCTTCAACATAGAAGAACGAAATTTGGGGAACCAAGTCGCGTTAGTGTAGTGATCATTACGTGAAAGTATCATCCTGTTTGGGTGAAAAAATATTTCCTGAGATTTCTGGAGATTCGTATATTTGGGAAGCCTGGCAACCCCTTTCCATGAAAGTGTTTCTCGCCGGTCACTGTTAGGGCTAGATCAAGAGGAAACAAAACATAGAGATAGAACGTGAAACTACTTTATTGTGTCAAGTTTCTAGAAGCTAGCACAAACCGTGTTGGATTTAGAGTTCCAAATACATCTATCAATATAGGAGAAAACAGAGTGAAACCTAAAAATTCAAACTGTTACTGGAAACGAACGCTTCAACATAGAAGAACGAAATTTGGGGAACCAAGTCGCCTTAGTGTACTGATCATTACCTGAAAGTATCATCCAGTTTGGGTGAAAAAAATATTTGCTGAGATTTCTGGAGATTCGTAATTTTGGGAAGCCTGGCAACCCCTTTCCATGAAAGTGTTTTTTGCCAGTCACTGCTTAGGGCTACATCAAGAGGAAACAAAACATAGAGATAGAACGTGAAACTGCTTTATTGTGTCAAGTTTCCAGAAGCTAGCACAAACCGTGTTGGATTTAGAGTTCCAAATACATCTATCAATATAGGAGAAAACAGAGTGAAACCTAAAAATTCAAACTGTTACTGGAAACGAACGCTTCAACATAGAAGAACGAAATTTGCGGAACCAAGTCGCGTTAGTGTAGTGATCATTACGTGAAAGTATCATCCTGTTTGGGTGAAAAAATATTTCCTGAGATTTCTGGAGATTCGTATATTTGGGAAGCCTGGCAACCCCTTTCCATGAAAGTGTTTCTCGCCGGTCACTGTTAGGGCTACATCAAGAGGAAACAAAACATAGAGATAGAACGTGAAACTACTTTATTGTGTCAAGTTTCAAGAAGCTAGCACAAACCGTGTTGGATTTAGAGTTCCAAATACATCTATCAATATAGGAGAAAACAGAGTGAAACCTAAAAATTCAAACTGTTACTGGAAACGAACGCTTCAACATAGAAGAACGAAATTTGGGGAACCAAGTCGCCATAGTGTACTGATCATTACCTGAAAGTATCATCCTGTTTGGGTGAAAAAATATTTCTGAGATTTCTGGAGATTCGCATATTTGGGAAGCCTGGCAACCCCTTTCCATGAAAGTGTTTCTCGCCAGTCACTGTTAGGGCTACATCAAGAGGAAACAAAACATAGAGATAGAACGTGAAACTACTTTATTGTGTCAAGTTTCAAGAAGCTAGCAAAAACCGTGTTGGATTTAGAGTTCCAAATACCTCTATCAATATAGAAGAAAACAGAGTGAAACCTAAAAATTCAAACTGTTACTGGAAACGAACGCTTCAACATAGAAGAACGAAATTTAGGGAACCAAGTCGCCTTAGTGTACTGATCATTACCTGAAAGTATCATCCAGTTTGGGTGAAAAAATATTTGCTGCGATTTCTGGAGATTTGTAATTTTGGGAAGCCACCCCTTTCCATGAAAGTGTTTCTCGACAGTCAATGCTTAGGGCTACATCAAGAGGAAACAAAACATAGAGATAGAACGTGAAACTACGTTATTGTGTCAAGTTTCAAGAAGCTAGCACAAACCGTGTTGGATTTAGAGTTCCAAATACATCTATCAATATAGGAGAAAACAGAGTGAAACCTAAAAATTCAAACTGTTACTGGAAACGAACGCTTCAACATAGAAGAACGAAATTTGGGGAACCAAGTCGCCTTAGTGTACTGATCATTACCTGAAAGTATCATCCTGTTTGGGTGAGAAAATATTTGCTGAGATTTCTGGAGATTCGTAATTTTGGGAAGCCTGGCAACCCCTTTCCATGAAAGTGTTTCTCGCCAGTCACTGCTTAGGGCTACATCAAGAGGAAACAAAACATAGAGATAGAACGTGAAACTACTTTATTGTGTCAAGTTTCAAGAAGCTAGCACAAACCGTGTTGGATTTAGAGTTCCAAATACATCTATCAATATAGGAGAAAACAGAGTGAAACCTAAAAATTCAAACTGTTATTGGAAACGAACGCTTCAACATAGAAGAACGAAATTTGGGGAACCAAGTCGCCTTAGTGTACTGATCATTACCTGAAAGTATCATCCTGTTTGGGTGAAAAAATATTTCCTGAGATTTCTGGAGATTCGTATATTTGGGAAGCCTGGCAACCCCTTTCCATGAAAGTGTTTCTCGCCAGTCACTGTTAGGGCTACATCAAGAGGAAACAAAACATAGAGATAGAACGTGAAACTACTTTATAGTGTCAAGTTTCAAGAAGCTAGCACAAACCGTGTTGGATTTAGAGTTCCAAATACATCTATCAATATAGGAGAAAACAGAGTGAAACCTAAAAATTCAAACTGTTACTGGAAACGAACGCTTCAACATAGAAGAACGAAATTTGGGGAACCAAGTCGCCTTAGTGTACTGATCATTACCTGAAAGTATCATCCTGTTTGGGTGAAAAAATATTTCTGAGATTTCTGGAGATTCGCATATTTGGGAAGCCTGGCAACCCCTTTCCATGAAAGTGTTTCTCGCCAGTCACTGTTAGGGCTACATCAAGAGGAAACAAAACATAGAGATAGAACGTGAAACTACTTTATTGTGTCAAGTTTCAAGAAGCTAGCAAAAACCGTGTTGGATTTAGAGTTCCAAATACCTCTATCAATATAGAAGAAAACAGAGTGAAACCTAAAAATTCAAACTGTTACTGGAAACGAACGCTTCAACATAGAAGAACGAAATTTGGGGAACCAAGTCGCCTTAGTGTACTGATCATTACCTGAAAGTATCATCCAGTTTGGGTGAAAAAATATTTGCTGCGATTTCTGGAGATTCGTAATTTTGGGAAGCCTGGCAACCCCTTTCCATGAAAGTGTTTTTTGCCAGTCACTGCTTAGGGCTACATCAAGAGGAAACAAAACATAGAGATAGAACGTGAAACTGCTTTATTGTGTCAAGTTTCCAGAAGCTAGCACAAACCGTGTTGGATTTAGAGTTCCAAATACATCTATCAATATAGGAGAAAACAGAGTGAAACCTAAAAATTCAAACTGTTACTGGAAACGAACGCTTCAACATAGAAGAACGAAATTTGGGGAACCAAGTCGCCTTAGTGTACTGATCATTACCTGAAAGTATCATCGTGTTTGGGTGAGAAAATATTTGCTGAGATTTCTGGAGATTCGTAATTTTGGGAAGCCTGGCAACCCCTTTCCATGAAAGTGTTTCTCGCCAGTCACTGCTTAGGGCTACATCAAGAGGAAACAAAACATAGAGATAGAACGTGAAACTACTTTATTGCGTCAAGTTTCAAGAAGCTAGCACAAACCGTGTTGGATTCAGAGTTCCAAATACATCTATCAATATAGGAGAAAACAGAGTGAAACCTAAAAATTCAAACTGTTACTGGAAACGAACGCTTCAACATAGAAGAACGAAATTTGGGGAACCAAGTCGCCTTAGTGTACTGATCATTACCTGAAAGTATCATCCAGTTTGGGTGAAAAAATATTTGCTGAGATTTCTGGAGATTCGTAATTTTGGGAAGCCTGGCATCCCCTTTCCATGAAAGTGTTTCTCGCCAGTCACTGCTTAGGGCTACATCAAGAGGAAACAAAACATAGAGATAGAACGTGAAACTCCTTTATTGTGTCAAGTTTCAGGAAGCTAGCACAAACCGTGTTGGATTGAGAGTTCCAAATACATCTATCAATATAGGAGAAAACAGAGTGAAACCTAAAAATTCAAACTGTTACTGGAAACGAACGCTTCAACATAGAAGAACGAAATTTGGGGAACCAAGTCGCCTTAGTGTACTGATCATTACCTGAAAGTATCATCGTGTTTGGGTGAGAAAATATTTGCTGAGATTTCTGGAGATTCGTAATTTTGGGAAGCCTGGCAACCCCTTTCCATGAAAGTGTTTCTCGCCAGTCACTGCTTAGGGCTACATCAAGAGGAAACAAAATATAGAGATAGAACGTGAAACTACTTTATTGTGTCAAGTTTCAAGAAGCTAGCACAAACCGTGTTGGATTTAGAGTTCCAAATACATCTATCAATATAGGAGAAAACAGAGTGAAACCTAAAAATTCAAACGGTTATTGGAAACGAACGCTTCAACATAGAAGAACGAAATTTGGGGAACCAAGTCGCCTTAGTGTACTGATCATTACCTGAAAGTATCATCCTGTTTGGGTGAAAAAATATTTCCTGAGATTTCTGGAGATTCGTATATTTGGGAAGCCTGGCAACCCCTTTCCATGAAAGTGTTTCTCGCCAGTCACTGTTAGGGCTACATCAAGAGGAAACAAAACATAGAGATAGAACGTGAAACTACTTTATTGTGTCAAGTTTCAAGAACCTAGCACAAACCTTGTTGGATTCAGAGTTCCAAATACATCTATCAATATAGGAGAAAACAGAGTGAAACCTAAAAATTCAAACTGTTACTGGAAACGAACGCTTCAACATAGAAGAACGAAATTTGGGGAACCAAGTCGCGTTAGTGTAGTGATCATTACCTGAAAGTATCATCCAGTTTGGGTGAAAAAATATTTCCTGAGATTTCTGGAGATTCGTAATTTTGGGAAGCCACCCCTTTCCATGAAAGTGTTTCTCGCCGGTCACTGTTAGGGCTACATCAAGAGGAAACAAAACATAGAGATAGAACGTGAAACTACTTTATTGTGTCAAGTTTCAAGAAGCTAGCACAAACCGTGTTGGATTTAGAGTTCCAAATACATCTATCAATATAGGAGAAAACAGAGTGAAACCTAAAAATTCAAACTGTTACTGGAAACGAACGCTTCAACATAGAAGAACGAAATTTGGGGAACCAAGTCGCCTTAGTGTACTGATCATTACCTGAAAGTATCATCCAGTTTGGGTGAAAAAATATTTGCTGAGATATCTGGAGATTTGTAATTTTAGGAAGCTTGGCAACCCCTTTCCATGTAAGTGTTTCTCCTCAGTCACTGCTTGGGGCTACATCAAGAGGAAACAAAACATAGAGATAGAACGTGAAATTACTTTATTGTGTCAAGTTTCAAGAAGCTAGCACAAACCGTGTTGGATTTAGAGTTCCAAATACATCTATCAATATAGGAGAAAACAGAGTGAAACCTAAAAATTCAAACTGTTACTGGAAACGAACGCTTCAACATAGAAGAACGAAATTTGGGGAACCAAGTCGCCTTAGTGTACTGATCATTACCTGAAAGTATCATCCAGTTTGGGTGAAAAAAATATTTGCTGAGATTTCTGGAGATTCGTAATTTTGGGAAGCCTGGCAACCCCTTTCCATGAAAGTGTTTTTTGCCAGTCACTGCTTAGGGCTACATCAAGAGGAAACAAAACATAGAGATAGAACGTGAAACTGCTTTATTGTGTCAAGTTTCCAGAAGCTAGCACAAACCGTGTTGGATTTAGAGTTCCAAATACATCTATCAATATAGGAGAAAACAGAGTGAAACCTAAAAATTCAAACTGTTACTGGAAACGAACGCTTCAACATAGAAGAACGAAATTTGGGGAACCAAGTCGCGTTAGTGTAGTGATCATTACGTGAAAGTATCATCCTGTTTGGGTGAAAAAATATTTCCTGAGATTTCTGGAGATTCGTATATTTGGGAAGCCTGGCAACCCCTTTCCATGAAAGTGTTTCTCGCCGGTCACTGTTAGGGCTACATCAAGAGGAAACAAAACATAGAGATAGAACGTGAAACTACTTTATTGTGTCAAGTTTCAAGAAGCTAGCACAAACCGTGTTGGATTTAGAGTTCCAAATACCTCTATCAATATAGAAGAAAACAGAGTGAAACCTAAAAATTCAAACTGTTACTGGAAACGAACGCTTCAACATAGAAGAACGAAATTTAGGGAACCAAGTCGCCTTAGTGTACTGATCATTACCTGAAAGTATCATCCAGTTTGGGTGAAAAAATATTTGCTGCGATTTCTGGAGATTCGTAATTTTGGGAAGCCACCCCTTTCCATGAAAGTGTTTCTCGACAGTCAATGCTTAGGGCTACATCAAGAGGAAACAAAACATAGAGATAGAATGTGAAACTACGTTATTGTGTCAAGTTTCAAGAAGCTAGCACAAACCGTGTTGGATTTAGAGTTCCAAATACATCTATCAATATAGGAGAAAACAGAGTGAAACCTAAAAATTCAAACTGTTACTGGAAACGAACGCTTCAACATAGAAGAACGAAATTTGGGGAACCAAGTCGCCTTAGTGTACTGATCATTACCTGAAAGTATCATCCTGTTTGGGTGAAAAAATATTTCCTGAGATTTCTGGAGATTCGTATATTTGGGAAGCCTGGCAACCCCTTTCCATGAAAGTGTTTCTCGCCAGTCACTGTTAGGGCTACATCAAGAGGAAACAAAACATAGAGATAGAACGTGAAACTACTTTATTGTGTCAAGTTTCAAGAACCTAGCACAAACCTTGTTGGATTCAGAGTTCCAAATACATCTATCAATATAGGAGAAAACAGAGTGAAACCTAAAAATTCAAACTGTTACTGGAAACGAACGCTTCAACATAGAAGAACGAAATTGGGGGAACCACGTCGCCTTAGTGTACTGATCATTACCTGAAAGTATCATCCAGTTTGGGTGAAAAAATATTTGCTGAGATTTCTGGAGATTCGTAATTTTGGGAAGCCTGGCAACCCCTTTCCATGAAAGTGTTTCTCGCCAGTCACTGCTTAGGGCTACATCAAGAGGAAACAAAACATAGAGATAGAACGTGAAACTACTTTATTGCGTCAAGTTTCAAGAAGCTAGCACAAACCGTGTTGGATTCAGAGTTCCAAATACATCTATCAATATAGGAGAAAACAGAGTGAAACCTAAAAATTCAAACTGTTACTGGAAACGAACGCTTCAACATAGAAGAACGAAATTTGGGGAACCAAGTCGCCTTAGTGTACTGATCATTACCTGAAAGTATCATCCAGTTTGGGTGAAAAAAATATTTGCTGAGATTTCTGGAGATTCGTAATTTTGGGAAGCCTGGCAACCCCTTTCCATGAAAGTGTTTTTTGCCAGTCACTGCTTAGGGCTACATCAAGAGGAAACAAAACATAGAGATAGAACGTGAAACTGCTTTATTGTGTCAAGTTTCCAGAAGCTAGCACAAACCGTGTTGGATTCAGAGTTCCAAATACATCTATCAATATAGGAGAAAACAGAGTGAAACCTAAAAATTCAAACTGTTACTGGAAACGAACGCTTCAACATAGAAGAACGAAATTTGGGGAACCAAGTCGCCTTAGTGTACTGATCATTACCTGAAAGTATCATTGTGTTTGGGTGAGAAAATATTTGCTGAGATTTCTGGAGATTCGTAATTTTGGGAAGCCTGGCAACCCCTTTCCATGAAAGTGTTTCTCGCCAGTCACTGTTAGGGCTACATCAAGAGGAAACAAAACATAGAGATAGAACGTGAAACTACTTTATTGTGTCAAGTTTCAAGAACCTAGCACAAACCTTGTTGGATTCAGAGTTCCAAATACATCTATCAATATAGGAGAAAACAGAGTGAAACCTAAAAATTCAAACTGTTACTGGAAACGAACGCTTCAACATAGAAGAACGAAATTTGGGGAACCAAGTCGCCTACGTTTACTGATCATTACCTGAAAGTATCATCCTGTTTGGGTGAAAAAATATTTGCTGAGATTTCTGGAGATTCGTATATTTGGGAAGCCTGGCAACCCCTTTCCATGAAAGTGTTTCTCGCCAGTCACTGTTAGGGCTACATCAAGAGGAAACAAAACATAGAGATAGAACGTGAAACTACTTTATTGTGTCAAGTTTCAAGAAGGTAGCACAAACCGTGTTGGATTTAGAGTTCCAAATACATCTATCAATATAGGAGAAAACAGAGTGAAACCTAAAAATTCAAACTGTTACTGGAAACGAACGCTTCAACATAGAAGAACGAAATTTGGGGAACCAAGTCGCCTTAGTGTACTGATCATTACCTGAAAGTATCATCCAGTTTGGGTGAAAAAATATTTGCTGCGATTTCTGGAGATTCGTAATTTTGGGAAGCCACCCCTTTCCATGAAAGTGTTTCTCGACAGTCAATGCTTAGGGCCACATCAAGAGGAAACAAAACATAGAGATAGAACGTGAAACTACGTTATTGTGTCAAGTTTCAAGAAGCTAGCACAAACCGTGTTGGATTTAGAGTTCCAAATACATCTATCAATATAGGAGAAAACAGAGTGAAACCTAAAAATTCAAACTGTTACTGGAAACGAACGCTTCAACATAGAAGAACGAAATTTGGGGAACCAAGTCGCCTTAGTGTACTGATCATTACCTGAAAGTATCATCCAGTTTGGGTGAAAAAAATATTTGCTGAGATTTCTGGAGATTCGTAATTTTGGGAAGCCTGGCAACCCCTTTCCATGAAAGTGTTTTTTGCCAGTCACTGCTTAGGGCTACATCAAGAGGAAACAAAACATAGAGATAGAACGTGAAACTGCTTTATTGTGTCAAGTTTCCAGAAGCTAGCACAAACCGTGTTGGATTTAGAGTTCCAAATACATCTATCAATATAGGAGAAAACAGAGTGAAACCTAAAAATTCAAACTGTTACTGGAAACGAACTCTTCTACATAGAAGAACGAAATTTGCGGAACCAAGTCGCGTTAGTGTAGTGATCATTACGTGAAAGTATCATCCTGTTTGGGTGAAAAAATATTTCCTGAGATTTCTGGAGATTCGTATATTTGGGAAGCCTGGCAACCCCTTTCCATGAAAGTGTTTCTCGCCGGTCACTGTTAGGGCTACATCAAGAGGAAACAAAACATAGAGATAGAACGTGAAACTACTTTATTGTGTCAAGTTTCAAGAAGCTAGCACAAACCGTGTTGGATTTAGAGTTCCAAATACATCTATCAATATAGGAGAAAACAGAGTGAAACCTAAAAATTCAAACTGTTACTGGAAACGAACGCTTCAACATAGAAGAACGAAATTTGGGGAACCAAGTCGCCTTAGTGTACTGATCATTACCTGAAAGTATCATCCTGTTTGGGTGAAAAAATATTTCTGAGATTTCTGGAGATTCGCATATTTGGGAAGCCTGGCAACCCCTTTCCATGAAAGTGTTTCTCGCCAGTCACTGTTAGGGCTACATCAAGAGGAAACAAAACATAGAGATAGAACGTGAAACTACTTTATTGTGTCAAGTTTCAAGAAGCTAGCAAAAACCGTGTTGGATTTAGAGTTCCAAATACCTCTATCAATATAGAAGAAAACAGAGTGAAACCTAAAAATTCAAACTGTTACTGGAAACGAACGCTTCAACATAGAAGAACGAAATTTGGGGAACCAAGTCGCCTTAGTGTACTGATCATTACCTGAAAGTATCATCCAGTTTGGGTGAAAAAATATTTGCTGCGATTTCTGGAGATTCGTAATTTTGGGAAGCCTGGCAACCCCTTTCCATGAAAGTGTTTTTTGCCAGTCACTGCTTAGGGCTACATCAAGAGGAAACAAAACATAGAGATAGAACGTGAAACTGCTTTATTGTGTCAAGTTTCCAGAAGCTAGCACAAACCGTGTTGGATTTAGAGTTCCAAATACATCTATCAATATAGGAGAAAACAGAGTGAAACCTAAAAATTCAAACTGTTACTGGAAACGAACGCTTCAACATAGAAGAACGAAATTTGGGGAACCAAGTCGCCTTAGTGTACTGATCATTACCTGAAAGTATCATCGTGTTTGGGTGAGAAAATATTTGCTGAGATTTCTGGAGATTCGTAATTTTGGGAAGCCTGGCAACCCCTTTCCATGAAAGTGTTTCTCGCCAGTCACTGCTTAGGGCTACATCAAGAGGAAACAAAACATAGAGATAGAACGTGAAACTACTTTATTGCGTCAAGTTTCAAGAAGCTAGCACAAACCGTGTTGGATTCAGAGTTCCAAATACATCTATCAATAGAGGAGAAAACAGAGTGAAACCTAAAAATTCAAACTGTTACTGGAAACGAACGCTTCAACATAGAAGAACGAAATTTGGGGAACCAAGTCGCCTTAGTGTACTGATCATTACCTGAAAGTATCATCCAGTTTGGGTGAAAAAATATTTGCTGAGATTTCTGGAGATTCGTAATTTTGGGAAGCCTGGCAACCCCTTTCCATGAAAGTGTTTCTCGCCAGTCACTGCTTAGGGCTACATCAAGAGGAAACAAAACATAGAGATAGAACGTGAAACTCCTTTATTGTGTCAAGTTTCAGGAAGCTAGCACAAACCGTGTTGGATTGAGAGTTCCAAATACATCTATCAATATAGGAGAAAACAGAGTGAAACCTAAAAATTCAAACTGTTACTGGAAACGAACGCTTCAACATAGAAGAACGAAATTTGGGGAACCAAGTCGCCTTAGTGTACTGATCATTACCTGAAAGTATCATCGTGTTTGGGTGAGAAAATATTTGCTGAGATTTCTGGAGATTCGTAATTTTGGGAAGCCTGGCAACCCCTTTCCATGAAAGTGTTTCTCGCCAGTCACTGCTTAGGGCTACATCAAGAGGAAACAAAATATAGAGATAGAACGTGAAACTACTTTATTGTGTCAAGTTTCAAGAAGCTAGCACAAACCGTGTTGGATTTAGAGTTCCAAATACATCTATCAATATAGGAGAAAACAGAGTGAAACCTAAAAATTCAAACGGTTATTGGAAACGAACGCTTCAACATAGAAGAACGAAATTTGGGGAACCAAGTCGCCTTAGTGTACTGATCATTACCTGAAAGTATCATCCTGTTTGGGTGAAAAAATATTTCCTGAGATTTCTGGAGATTCGTATATTTGGGAAGCCTGGCAACCCCTTTCCATGAAAGTGTTTCTCGCCAGTCACTGTTAGGGCTACATCAAGAGGAAACAAAACATAGAGATAGAACGTGAAACTACTTTATTGTGTCAAGTTTCAAGAACCTAGCACAAACCTTGTTGGATTCAGAGTTCCAAATACATCTATCAATATAGGAGAAAACAGAGTGAAACCTAAAAATTCAAACTGTTACTGGAAACGAACGCTTCAACATAGAAGAACGAAATTTGGGGAACCAAGTCGCGTTAGTGTAGTGATCATTACCTGAAAGTATCATCCAGTTTGGGTGAAAAAATATTTCCTGAGATTTCTGGAGATTCGTAATTTTGGGAAGCCACCCCTTTCCATGAAAGTGTTTCTCGCCGGTCACTGTTAGGGCTACATCAAGAGGAAACAAAACATAGAGATAGAACGTGAAACTACTTTATTGTGTCAAGTTTCAAGAAGCTAGCACAAACCGTGTTGGATTTAGAGTTCCAAATACATCTATCAATATAGGAGAAAACAGAGTGAAACCTAAAAATTCAAACTGTTACTGGAAACGAACGCTTCAACATAGAAGAACGAAATTTGGGGAACCAAGTCGCCTTAGTGTACTGATCATTACCTGAAAGTATCATCCAGTTTGGGTGAAAAAATATTTGCTGAGATATCTGGAGATTTGTAATTTTAGGAAGCTTGGCAACCCCTTTCCATGTAAGTGTTTCTCCTCAGTCACTGCTTGGGGCTACATCAAGAGGAAACAAAACATAGAGATAGAACGTGAAATTACTTTATTGTGTCAAGTTTCAAGAAGCTAGCACAAACCGTGTTGGATTTAGAGTTCCAAATACATCTATCAATATAGGAGAAAACAGAGTGAAACCTAAAAATTCAAACTGTTACTGGAAACGAACGCTTCAACATAGAAGAACGAAATTTGGGGAACCAAGTCGCCTTAGTGTACTGATCATTACCTGAAAGTATCATCCAGTTTGGGTGAAAAAAATATTTGCTGAGATTTCTGGAGATTCGTAATTTTGGGAAGCCTGGCAACCCCTTTCCATGAAAGTGTTTTTTGCCAGTCACTGCTTAGGGCTACATCAAGAGGAAACAAAACATAGAGATAGAACGTGAAACTGCTTTATTGTGTCAAGTTTCCAGAAGCTAGCACAAACCGTGTTGGATTTAGAGTTCCAAATACATCTATCAATATAGGAGAAAACAGAGTGAAACCTAAAAATTCAAACTGTTACTGGAAACGAACGCTTCAACATAGAAGAACGAAATTTGGGGAACCAAGTCGCGTTAGTGTAGTGATCATTACGTGAAAGTATCATCCTGTTTGGGTGAAAAAATATTTCCTGAGATTTCTGGAGATTCGTATATTTGGGAAGCCTGGCAACCCCTTTCCATGAAAGTGTTTCTCGCCGGTCACTGTTAGGGCTACATCAAGAGGAAACAAAACATAGAGATAGAACGTGAAACTACTTTATTGTGTCAAGTTTCAAGAAGCTAGCACAAACCGTGTTGGATTTAGAGTTCCAAATACCTCTATCAATATAGAAGAAAACAGAGTGAAACCTAAAAATTCAAACTGTTACTGGAAACGAACGCTTCAACATAGAAGAACGAAATTTAGGGAACCAAGTCGCCTTAGTGTACTGATCATTACCTGAAAGTATCATCCAGTTTGGGTGAAAAAATATTTGCTGCGATTTCTGGAGATTCGTAATTTTGGGAAGCCACCCCTTTCCATGAAAGTGTTTCTCGACAGTCAATGCTTAGGGCTACATCAAGAGGAAACAAAACATAGAGATAGAATGTGAAACTACGTTATTGTGTCAAGTTTCAAGAAGCTAGCACAAACCGTGTTGGATTTAGAGTTCCAAATACATCTATCAATATAGGAGAAAACAGAGTGAAACCTAAAAATTCAAACTGTTACTGGAAACGAACGCTTCAACATAGAAGAACGAAATTTGGGGAACCAAGTCGCCTTAGTGTACTGATCATTACCTGAAGGTATCATCCTGTTTGGGTGAAAAAATATTTCCTGAGATTTCTGGAGATTCGTATATTTGGGAAGCCTGGCAACCCCTTTCCATGAAAGTGTTTCTCGCCAGTCACTGTTAGGGCTACATCAAGAGGAAACAAAACATAGAGATAGAACGTGAAACTACTTTATTGTGTCAAGTTTCAAGAACCTAGCACAAACCTTGTTGGATTCAGAGTTCCAAATACATCTATCAATATAGGAGAAAACAGAGTGAAACCTAAAAATTCAAACTGTTACTGGAAACGAACGCTTCAACATAGAAGAACGAAATTGGGGGAACCACGTCGCCTTAGTGTACTGATCATTACCTGAAAGTATCATCCAGTTTGGGTGAAAAAATATTTGCTGAGATTTCTGGAGATTCGTAATTTTGGGAAGCCTGGCAACCCCTTTCCATGAAAGTGTTTCTCGCCAGTCACTGCTTAGGGCTACATCAAGAGGAAACAAAACATAGAGATAGAACGTGAAACTACTTTATTGCGTCAAGTTTCAAGAAGCTAGCACAAACCGTGTTGGATTCAGAGTTCCAAATACATCTATCAATATAGGAGAAAACAGAGTGAAACCTAAAAATTCAAACTGTTACTGGAAACGAACGCTTCAACATAGAAGAACGAAATTTGGGGAACCAAGTCGCCTTAGTGTACTGATCATTACCTGAAAGTATCATCCAGTTTGGGTGAAAAAAATATTTGCTGAGATTTCTGGAGATTCGTAATTTTGGGAAGCCTGGCAACCCCTTTCCATGAAAGTGTTTTTTGCCAGTCACTGCTTAGGGCTACATCAAGAGGAAACAAAACATAGAGATAGAACGTGAAACTGCTTTATTGTGTCAAGTTTCCAGAAGCTAGCACAAACCGTGTTGGATTCAGAGTTCCAAATACATCTATCAATATAGGAGAAAACAGAGTGAAACCTAAAAATTCAAACTGTTACTGGAAACGAACGCTTCAACATAGAAGAACGAAATTTGGGGAACCAAGTCGCCTTAGTGTACTGATCATTACCTGAAAGTATCATTGTGTTTGGGTGAGAAAATATTTGCTGAGATTTCTGGAGATTCGTAATTTTGGGAAGCCTGGCAACCCCTTTCCATGAAAGTGTTTCTCGCCAGTCACTGTTAGGGCTACATCAAGAGGAAACAAAACATAGAGATAGAACGTGAAACTACTTTATTGTGTCAAGTTTCAAGAACCTAGCACAAACCTTGTTGGATTCAGAGTTCCAAATACATCTATCAATATAGGAGAAAACAGAGTGAAACCTAAAAATTCAAACTGTTACTGGAAACGAACGCTTCAACATAGAAGAACGAAATTTGGGGAACCAAGTCGCCTACGTTTACTGATCATTACCTGAAAGTATCATCCTGTTTGGGTGAAAAAATATTTGCTGAGATTTCTGGAGATTCGTATATTTGGGAAGCCTGGCAACCCCTTTCCATGAAAGTGTTTCTCGCCAGTCACTGTTAGGGCTACATCAAGAGGAAACAAAACATAGAGATAGAACGTGAAACTACTTTATTGTGTCAAGTTTCAAGAAGGTAGCACAAACCGTGTTGGATTTAGAGTTCCAAATACATCTATCAATATAGGAGAAAACAGAGTGAAACCTAAAAATTCAAACTGTTACTGGAAACGAACGCTTCAACATAGAAGAACGAAATTTGGGGAACCAAGTCGCCTTAGTGTACTGATCATTACCTGAAAGTATCATCCAGTTTGGGTGAAAAAATATTTGCTGCGATTTCTGGAGATTCGTAATTTTGGGAAGCCACCCCTTTCCATGAAAGTGTTTCTCGACAGTCAATGCTTAGGGCCACATCAAGAGGAAACAAAACATAGAGATAGAACATGAAACTACGTTATTGTGTCAAGTTTCAAGAAGCTAGCACAAACCGTGTTGGATTTAGAGTTCCAAATACATCTATCAATATAGGAGAAAACAGAGTGAAACCTAAAAATTCAAACTGTTACTGGAAACGAACGCTTCAACATAGAAGAACGAAATTTGGGGAACCAAGTCGCCTTAGTGTACTGATCATTACCTGAAAGTATCATCCAGTTTGGGTGAAAAAAATATTTGCTGAGATTTCTGGAGATTCGTAATTTTGGGAAGCCTGGCAACCCCTTTCCATGAAAGTGTTTTTTGCCAGTCACTGCTTAGGGCTACATCAAGAGGAAACAAAACATAGAGATAGAACGTGAAACTGCTTTATTGTGTCAAGTTTCCAGAAGCTAGCACAAACCGTGTTGGATTTAGAGTTCCAAATACATCTATCAATATAGGAGAAAACAGAGTGAAACCTAAAAATTCAAACTGTTACTGGAAACGAACTCTTCAACATAGAAGAACGAAATTTGCGGAACCAAGTCGCGTTAGTGTAGTGATCATTACGTGAAAGTATCATCCTGTTTGGGTGAAAAAATATTTCCTGAGATTTCTGGAGATTCGTATATTTGGGAAGCCTGGCAACCCCTTTCCATGAAAGTGTTTCTCGCCGGTCACTGTTAGGGCTACATCAAGAGGAAACAAAACATAGAGATAGAACGTGAAACTACTTTATTGTGTCAAGTTTCAAGAAGCTAGCACAAACCGTGTTGGATTTAGAGTTCCAAATACATCTATCAATATAGGAGAAAACAGAGTGAAACCTAAAAATTCAAACTGTTACTGGAAACGAACGCTTCAACATAGAAGAACGAAATTTGGGGAACCAAGTCGCCTTAGTGTACTGATCATTACCTGAAAGTATCATCCTGTTTGGGTGAAAAAATATTTCTGAGATTTCTGGAGATTCGCATATTTGGGAAGCCTGGCAACCCCTTTCCATGAAAGTGTTTCTCGCCAGTCACTGTTAGGGCTACATCAAGAGGAAACAAAACATAGAGATAGAACGTGAAACTACTTTATTGTGTCAAGTTTCAAGAAGCTAGCAAAAACCGTGTTGGATTTAGAGTTCCAAATACCTCTATCAATATAGAAGAAAACAGAGTGAAACCTAAAAATTCAAACTGTTACTGGAAACGAACGCTTCAACATAGAAGAACGAAATTTAGGGAACCAAGTCGCCTTAGTGTACTGATCATTACCTGAAAGTATCATCCAGTTTGGGTGAAAAAATATTTGCTGCGATTTCTGGAGATTTGTAATTTTGGGAAGCCACCCCTTTCCATGAAAGTGTTTCTCGACAGTCAATGCTTAGGGCTACATCAAGAGGAAACAAAACATAGAGATAGAACGTGAAACTACGTTATTGTGTCAAGTTTCAAGAAGCTAGCACAAACCGTGTTGGATTTAGAGTTCCAAATACATCTATCAATATAGGAGAAAACAGAGTGAAACCTAAAAATTCAAACTGTTACTGGAAACGAACGCTTCAACATAGAAGAACGAAATTTGGGGAACCAAGTCGCCTTAGTGTACTGATCATTACCTGAAAGTATCATCCTGTTTGGGTGAGAAAATATTTGCTGAGATTTCTGGAGATTCGTAATTTTGGGAAGCCTGGCAACCCCTTTCCATGAAAGTGTTTCTCGCCAGTCACTGCTTAGGGCTACATCAAGAGGAAACAAAACATAGAGATAGAACGTGAAACTACTTTATTGTGTCAAGTTTCAAGAAGCTAGCACAAACCGTGTTGGATTTAGAGTTCCAAATACATCTATCAATATAGGAGAAAACAGAGTGAAACCTAAAAATTCAAACTGTTATTGGAAACGAACGCTTCAACATAGAAGAACGAAATTTGGGGAACCAAGTCGCCTTAGTGTACTGATCATTACCTGAAAGTATCATCCAGTTTGGGTGAAAAAATATTTCCTGAGATTTCTGGAGATTCGTATATTTGGGAAGACTGGCAACCCCTTTCCATGAAAGTGTTTCTCGCCAGTCACTGTTAGGGCTACATCAAGAGGAAACAAAACATAGAGATAGAACGTGAAACTACTTTATAGTGTCAAGTTTCAAGAAGCTAGCACAAACCGTGTTGGATTTAGAGTTCCAAATACATCTATCAATATAGGAGAAAACAGAGTGAAACCTAAAAATTCAAACTGTTACTGGAAACGAACGCTTCAACATAGAAGAACGAAATTTGGGGAACCAAGTCGCCTTAGTGTACTGATCATTACCTGAAAGTATCATCCTGTTTGGGTGAAAAAATATTTCTGAGATTTCTGGAGATTCGCATATTTGGGAAGCCTGGCAACCCCTTTCCATGAAAGTGTTTCTCGCCAGTCACTGTTAGGGCTACATCAAGAGGAAACAAAACATAGAGATAGAACGTGAAACTACTTTATTGTGTCAAGTTTCAAGAAGCTAGCAAAAACCGTGTTGGATTTAGAGTTCCAAATACCTCTATCAATATAGAAGAAAACAGAGTGAAACCTAAAAATTCAAACTGTTACTGGAAACGAACGCTTCAACATAGAAGAACGAAATTTGGGGAACCAAGTCGCCTTAGTGT
Source organism: Spermophilus citellus (assembly GCF_964194105.1). Lineage (NCBI taxonomy): Eukaryota > Metazoa > Chordata > Mammalia > Rodentia > Sciuridae > Spermophilus > Spermophilus citellus. The sequence continues at coordinate 15,891,751 of NC_138188.1, forward strand.
ACTGATCATTACCTGAAAGTATCATCCAGTTTGGGTGAAAAAATATTTGCTGCGATTTCTGGAGATTCGTAATTTTGGGAAGCCACCCCTTTCCATGAAAGTGTTTCTCGACAGTCAATGCTTAGGGCCACATCAAGAGGAAACAAAACATAGAGATAGAACGTGAAACTACGTTATTGTGTCAAGTTTCAAGAAGCTAGCACAAACCGTGTTGGATTTAGAGTTCCAAATACATCTATCAATATAGGAGAAAACAGAGTGAAACCTAAAAATTCAAACTGTTACTGGAAACGAACGCTTCAACATAGAAGAACGAAATTTGGGGAACCAAGTCGCCTTAGTGTACTGATCATTACCTGAAAGTATCATCCTGTTTGGGTGTGAAAATATTTGCTGAGATTTCTGGAGATTCGTAATTTTGGGAAGCCTGGCAACCCCTTTCCATGAAATTGTTTCTCGCCAGTCACTGCTTAGGGCTACATCAAGAGGAAACAAAATATAGAGATAGAACGTGAAACTACTTTATTGTGTCAAGTTTCAAGAAGCTAGCACAAACCGTGTTGGATTTAGAGTTCCAAATACATCTATCAATATAGGAGAAAACAGAGTGAAACCTAAAAATTCAAACTGTTATTGGAAACGAACGCTTCAACATAGAAGAACGAAATTTGGGGAACCAAGTCGCCTTAGTGTACTGATCATTACCTGAAAGTATCATCCTGTTTGGGTGAAAAAATATTTCCTGAGATTTCTGGAGATTCGTATATTTGGGAAGCCTGGCAACCCCTTTCCATGAAAGTGTTTCTCGCCAGTCACTGTTAGGGCTACATCAAGAGGAAACAAAACATAGAGATAGAACGTGAAACTACTTTATTGTGTCAAGTTTCAAGAAGCTAGCACAAACCTTGTTGGATTCAGAGTTCCAAATACATCTATCAATATAGGAGAAAACAGAGTGAAACCTAAAAATTCAAACTGTTACTGGAAACGAACGCTTCAACATAGAAGAACGAAATTTGGGGAACCAAGTCGCGTTAGTGTAGTGATCATTACCTGAAAGTATCATCCAGTTTGGGTGAAAAAATATTTCCTGAGATTTCTGGAGATTCGTAATTTTGGGAAGCCACCCCTTTCCATGAAAGTGTTTCTCGCCGGTCACTGTTAGGGCTACATCAAGAGGAAACAAAACATAGAGATAGAACGTGAAACTACTTTATTGTGTCAAGTTTCAAGAAGCTAGCACAAACCGTGTTGGATTTAGAGTTCCAAATACATCTATCAATATAGGAGAAAACAGAGTGAAACCTAAAAATTCAAACTGTTACTGGAAACGAACGCTTCAACATAGAAGAACGAAATTTGGGGAACCAAGTCGCCTTAGTGTACTGATCATTACCTGAAAGTATCATCCAGTTTGGGTGAAAAAATATTTGCTGAGATATCTGGAGATTTGTAATTTTAGGAAGCTTGGCAACCCCTTTCCATGTAAGTGTTTCTCCTCAGTCACTGCTTGGGGCTACATCAAGAGGAAACAAAACATAGAGATAGAACGTGAAATTACTTTATTGTGTCAAGTTTCAAGAAGCTAGCACAAACCGTGTTGGATTTAGAGTTCCAAATACATCTATCAATATAGGAGAAAACAGAGTGAAACCTAAAAATTCAAACTGTTACTGGAAACGAACGCTTCAACATAGAAGAACGAAATTTGGGGAACCAAGTCGCCTTAGTGTACTGATCATGACCTGAAAGTATCATCCAGTTTGGGTGAAAAAATATTTGCTGAGATATCTGGAGATTTGTAATTTTAGGAAGCTTGGCAACCCCTTTCCATGTAAGTGTTTCTCCTCAGTCACTGCTTGGGGCTACATCAAGAGGAAACAAAACATAGAGATAGAACGTGAAATTACTTTATTGTGTCAAGTTTCAAGAAGCTAGCACAAACCGTGTTGGATTTAGAGTTCCAAATACATCTATCAATATAGGAGAAAACAGAGTGAAACCTAAAAATTCAAACTGTTACTGGAAACGAACGCTTCAACATAGAAGAACGAAATTTGGGGAACCAAGTCGCCTTAGTGTACTGATCATTACCTGAAAGTATCATCCTGTTTGGGTGAAAAAATATTTCCTGAGATTTCTGGAGATTCGTATATTTGGGAAGCCTGGCAACCCCTTTCCATGAAAGTGTTTCTCGCCAGTCACTGTTAGGGCTACATCAAGAGGAAACAAAACATAGAGATAGAACGTGAAACTACTTTATTGTGTCAAGTTTCAAGAACCTAGCACAAACCTTGTTGGATTCAGAGTTCCAAATACATCTACCAATATAGGAGAAAACAGAGTGAAACCTAAAAATTCAAACTGTTACTGGAAACGAACGCTTCAACATAGAAGAACGAAATTGGGGGAACCACGTCGCCTTAGTGTACTGATCATTACCTGAAAGTATCATCCAGTTTGGGTGAAAAAATATTTGCTGAGATTTCTGGAGATTCGTAATTTTGGGAAGCCTGGCAACCCCTTTCCATGAAAGTGTTTCTCGCCAGTCACTGCTTAGGGCTACATCAAGAGGAAACAAAACATAGAGATAGAACGTGAAACTACTTTATTGCGTCAAGTTTCAAGAAGCTAGCACAAACCGTGTTGGATTCAGAGTTCCAAATACATCTATCAATATAGGAGAAAACAGAGTGAAACCTAAAAATTCAAACTGTTACTGGAAACGAACGCTTCAACATAGAAGAACGAAATTTGGGGAACCAAGTCGCCTTAGTGTACTGATCATTACCTGAAAGTATCATCCAGTTTGGGTGAAAAAAATATTTGCTGAGATTTCTGGAGATTCGTAATTTTGGGAAGCCTGGCAACCCCTTTCCATGAAAGTGTTTTTTGCCAGTCACTGCTTAGGGCTACATCAAGAGGAAACAAAACATAGAGATAGAACGTGAAACTGCTTTATTGTGTCAAGTTTCCAGAAGCTAGCACAAACCGTGTTGGATTCAGAGTTCCAAATACATCTATCAATATAGGAGAAAACAGAGTGAAACCTAAAAATTCAAACTGTTACTGGAAACGAACGCTTCAACATAGAAGAACGAAATTTGGGGAACCAAGTCGCCTTAGTGTACTGATCATTACCTGAAAGTATCATTGTGTTTGGGTGAGAAAATATTTGCTGAGATTTCTGGAGATTCGTAATTTTGGGAAGCCTGGCAACCCCTTTCCATGAAAGTGTTTCTCGCCAGTCACTGTTAGGGCTACATCAAGAGGAAACAAAACATAGAGATAGAACGTGAAACTACTTTATTGTGTCAAGTTTCAAGAACCTAGCACAAACCTTGTTGGATTCAGAGTTCCAAATACATCTATCAATATAGGAGAAAACAGAGTGAAACCTAAAAATTCAAACTGTTACTGGAAACGAACGCTTCAACATAGAAGAACGAAATTTGGGGAACCAAGTCGCCTACGTTTACTGATCATTACCTGAAAGTATCATCCTGTTTGGGTGAAAAAATATTTGCTGAGATTTCTGGAGATTCGTATATTTGGGAAGCCTGGCAACCCCTTTCCATGAAAGTGTTTCTCGCCAGTCACTGTTAGGGCTACATCAAGAGGAAACAAAACATAGAGATAGAACGTGAAACTACTTTATTGTGTCAAGTTTCAAGAAGGTAGCACAAACCGTGTTGGATTTAGAGTTCCAAATACATCTATCAATATAGGAGAAAACAGAGTGAAACCTAAAAATTCAAACTGTTACTGGAAACGAACGCTTCAACATAGAAGAACGAAATTTGGGGAACCAAGTCGCCTTAGTGTACTGATCATTACCTGAAAGTATCATCCAGTTTGGGTGAAAAAATATTTGCTGCGATTTCTGGAGATTCGTAATTTTGGGAAGCCACCCCTTTCCATGAAAGTGTTTCTCGACAGTCAATGCTTAGGGCCACATCAAGAGGAAACAAAACATAGAGATAGAACGTGAAACTACGTTATTGTGTCAAGTTTCAAGAAGCTAGCACAAACCGTGTTGGATTTAGAGTTCCAAATACATCTATCAATATAGGAGAAAACAGAGTGAAACCTAAAAATTCAAACTGTTACTGGAAACGAACGCTTCAACATAGAAGAACGAAATTTGGGGAACCAAGTCGCCTTAGTGTACTGATCATTACCTGAAAGTATCATCCAGTTTGGGTGAAAAAAATATTTGCTGAGATTTCTGGAGATTCGTAATTTTGGGAAGCCTGGCAACCCCTTTCCATGAAAGTGTTTTTTGCCAGTCACTGCTTAGGGCTACATCAAGAGGAAACAAAACATAGAGATAGAACGTGAAACTGCTTTATTGTGTCAAGTTTCCAGAAGCTAGCACAAACCGTGTTGGATTTAGAGTTCCAAATACATCTATCAATATAGGAGAAAACAGAGTGAAACCTAAAAATTCAAACTGTTACTGGAAACGAACTCTTCAACATAGAAGAACGAAATTTGCGGAACCAAGTCGCGTTAGTGTAGTGATCATTACGTGAAAGTATCATCCTGTTTGGGTGAAAAAATATTTCCTGAGATTTCTGGAGATTCGTATATTTGGGAAGCCTGGCAACCCCTTTCCATGAAAGTGTTTCTCGCCGGTCACTGTTAGGGCTACATCAAGAGGAAACAAAACATAGAGATAGAACGTGAAACTACTTTATTGTGTCAAGTTTCAAGAAGCTAGCACAAACCGTGTTGGATTTAGAGTTCCAAATACATCTATCAATATAGGAGAAAACAGAGTGAAACCTAAAAATTCAAACTGTTACTGGAAACGAACGCTTCAACATAGAAGAACGAAATTTGGGGAACCAAGTCGCCTTAGTGTACTGATCATTACCTGAAAGTATCATCCTGTTTGGGTGAAAAAATATTTCTGAGATTTCTGGAGATTCGCATATTTGGGAAGCCTGGCAACCCCTTTCCATGAAAGTGTTTCTCGCCAGTCACTGTTAGGGCTACATCAAGAGGAAACAAAACATAGAGATAGAACGTGAAACTACTTTATTGTGTCAAGTTTCAAGAAGCTAGCAAAAACCGTGTTGGATTTAGAGTTCCAAATACCTCTATCAATATAGAAGAAAACAGAGTGAAACCTAAAAATTCAAACTGTTACTGGAAACGAACGCTTCAACATAGAAGAACGAAATTTAGGGAACCAAGTCGCCTTAGTGTACTGATCATTACCTGAAAGTATCATCCAGTTTGGGTGAAAAAATATTTGCTGCGATTTCTGGAGATTTGTAATTTTGGGAAGCCACCCCTTTCCATGAAAGTGTTTCTCGACAGTCAATGCTTAGGGCTACATCAAGAGGAAACAAAACATAGAGATAGAACGTGAAACTACGTTATTGTGTCAAGTTTCAAGAAGCTAGCACAAACCGTGTTGGATTTAGAGTTCCAAATACATCTATCAATATAGGAGAAAACAGAGTGAAACCTAAAAATTCAAACTGTTACTGGAAACGAACGCTTCAACATAGAAGAACGAAATTTGGGGAACCAAGTCGCCTTAGTGTACTGATCATTACCTGAAAGTATCATCCTGTTTGGGTGAGAAAATATTTGCTGAGATTTCTGGAGATTCGTAATTTTGGGAAGCCTGGCAACCCCTTTCCATGAAAGTGTTTCTCGCCAGTCACTGCTTAGGGCTACATCAAGAGGAAACAAAACATAGAGATAGAACGTGAAACTACTTTATTGTGTCAAGTTTCAAGAAGCTAGCACAAACCGTGTTGGATTTAGAGTTCCAAATACATCTATCAATATAGGAGAAAACAGAGTGAAACCTAAAAATTCAAACTGTTATTGGAAACGAACGCTTCAACATAGAAGAACGAAATTTGGGGAACCAAGTCGCCTTAGTGTACTGATCATTACCTGAAAGTATCATCCAGTTTGGGTGAAAAAATATTTCCTGAGATTTCTGGAGATTCGTATATTTGGGAAGCCTGGCAACCCCTTTCCATGAAAGTGTTTCTCGCCAGTCACTGTTAGGGCTACATCAAGAGGAAACAAAACATAGAGATAGAACGTGAAACTACTTTATAGTGTCAAGTTTCAAGAAGCTAGCACAAACCGTGTTGGATTTAGAGTTCCAAATACATCTATCAATATAGGAGAAAACAGAGTGAAACCTAAAAATTCAAACTGTTACTGGAAACGAACGCTTCAACATAGAAGAACGAAATTTGGGGAACCAAGTCGCCTTAGTGTACTGATCATTACCTGAAAGTATCATCCTGTTTGGGTGAAAAAATATTTCTGAGATTTCTGGAGATTCGCATATTTGGGAAGCCTGGCAACCCCTTTCCATGAAAGTGTTTCTCGCCAGTCACTGTTAGGGCTACATCAAGAGGAAACAAAACATAGAGATAGAACGTGAAACTACTTTATTGTGTCAAGTTTCAAGAAGCTAGCAAAAACCGTGTTGGATTTAGAGTTCCAAATACCTCTATCAATATAGAAGAAAACAGAGTGAAACCTAAAAATTCAAACTGTTACTGGAAACGAACGCTTCAACATAGAAGAACGAAATTTGGGGAACCAAGTCGCCTTAGTGTACTGATCATTACCTGAAAGTATCATCCAGTTTGGGTGAAAAAATATTTGCTGCGATTTCTGGAGATTCGTAATTTTGGGAAGCCACCCCTTTCCATGAAAGTGTTTCTCGACAGTCAATGCTTAGGGCCACATCAAGAGGAAACAAAACATAGAGATAGAACGTGAAACTACGTTATTGTGTCAAGTTTCAAGAAGCTAGCACAAACCGTGTTGGATTTAGAGTTCCAAATACATCTATCAATATAGGAGAAAACAGAGTGAAACCTAAAAATTCAAACTGTTACTGGAAACGAACGCTTCAACATAGAAGAACGAAATTTGGGGAACCAAGTCGCCTTAGTGTACTGATCATTACCTGAAAGTATCATCCTGTTTGGGTGTGAAAATATTTGCTGAGATTTCTGGAGATTCGTAATTTTGGGAAGCCTGGCAACCCCTTTCCATGAAATTGTTTCTCGCCAGTCACTGCTTAGGGCTACATCAAGAGGAAACAAAATATAGAGATAGAACGTGAAACTACTTTATTGTGTCAAGTTTCAAGAAGCTAGCACAAACCGTGTTGGATTTAGAGTTCCAAATACATCTATCAATATAGGAGAAAACAGAGTGAAACCTAAAAATTCAAACTGTTATTGGAAACGAACGCTTCAACATAGAAGAACGAAATTTGGGGAACCAAGTCGCCTTAGTGTACTGATCATTACCTGAAAGTATCATCCTGTTTGGGTGAAAAAATATTTCCTGAGATTTCTGGAGATTCGTATATTTGGGAAGCCTGGCAACCCCTTTCCATGAAAGTGTTTCTCGCCAGTCACTGTTAGGGCTACATCAAGAGGAAACAAAACATAGAGATAGAACGTGAAACTACTTTATTGTGTCAAGTTTCAAGAAGCTAGCACAAACCTTGTTGGATTCAGAGTTCCAAATACATCTATCAATATAGGAGAAAACAGAGTGAAACCTAAAAATTCAAACTGTTACTGGAAACGAACGCTTCAACATAGAAGAACGAAATTTGGGGAACCAAGTCGCGTTAGTGTAGTGATCATTACCTGAAAGTATCATCCAGTTTGGGTGAAAAAATATTTCCTGAGATTTCTGGAGATTCGTAATTTTGGGAAGCCACCCCTTTCCATGAAAGTGTTTCTCGCCGGTCACTGTTAGGGCTACATCAAGAGGAAACAAAACATAGAGATAGAACGTGAAACTACTTTATTGTGTCAAGTTTCAAGAAGCTAGCACAAACCGTGTTGGATTTAGAGTTCCAAATACATCTATCAATATAGGAGAAAACAGAGTGAAACCTAAAAATTCAAACTGTTACTGGAAACGAACGCTTCAACATAGAAGAACGAAATTTGGGGAACCAAGTCGCCTTAGTGTACTGATCATTACCTGAAAGTATCATCCAGTTTGGGTGAAAAAATATTTGCTGAGATATCTGGAGATTTGTAATTTTAGGAAGCTTGGCAACCCCTTTCCATGTAAGTGTTTCTCCTCAGTCACTGCTTGGGGCTACATCAAGAGGAAACAAAACATAGAGATAGAACGTGAAATTACTTTATTGTGTCAAGTTTCAAGAAGCTAGCACAAACCGTGTTGGATTTAGAGTTCCAAATACATCTATCAATATAGGAGAAAACAGAGTGAAACCTAAAAATTCAAACTGTTACTGGAAACGAACGCTTCAACATAGAAGAACGAAATTTGGGGAACCAAGTCGCCTTAGTGTACTGATCATGACCTGAAAGTATCATCCAGTTTGGGTGAAAAAAATATTTGCTGAGATTTCTGGAGATTCGTAATTTTGGGAAGCCTGGCAACCCCTTTCCATGAAAGTGTTTTTTGCCAGTCACTGCTTAGGGCTACATCAAGAGGAAACAAAACATAGAGATAGAACGTGAAACTACTTTATTGTGTCAAGTTTCCAGAAGCTAGCACAAACCGTGTTGGATTTAGAGTTCCAAATACATCTATCAATATAGGAGAAAACAGAGTGAAACCTAAAAATTCAAACTGTTACTGGAAACGAACGCTTCAACATAGAAGAACGAAATTTGGGGAACCAAGTCGCGTTAGTGTAGTGATCATTACGTGAAAGTATCATCCTGTTTGGGTGAAAAAATATTTCCTGAGATTTCTGGAGATTCGTATATTTGGGAAGCCTGGCAACCCCTTTCCATGAAAGTGTTTCTCGCCGGTCACTGTTAGGGCTACATCAAGAGGAAACAAAACATAGAGATAGAACGTGAAACTACTTTATTGTGTCAAGTTTCAAGAAGCTAGCACAAACCGTGTTGGATTTAGAGTTCCAAATACATCTATCAATATAGGAGAAAACAGAGTGAAACCTAAAAATTCAAACTGTTACTGGAAACGAACGCTTCAACATAGAAGAACGAAATTTGGGGAACCAAGTCGCCTTAGTGTAGTGATCATTACGTGAAAGTATCATCCTGTTTGGGTGAAAAAATATTTCCTGAGATTTCTGGAGATTCGTATATTTGGGAAGCCTGGCAACCCCTTTCCATGGAAGTGTTTCTCGCCGGTCACTGTTAGGGCTACATCAAGAGGAAACAAAACATAGAGATAGAACGTGAAACTACTTTATTGTGTCAAGTTTCAAGAAGCTAGCACAAACCGTGTTGGATTTAGAGTTCCAAATACATCTATCAATATAGGAGAAAACAGAGTGAAACCTAAAAATTCAAACTGTTACTGGAAACGAACGCTTCAACATAGAAGAACGAAATTTGGGGAACCAAGTCGCCTTAGTGTACTGATCATTACCTGAAAGTATCATCCTGTTTGGGTGAAAAAATATTTCTGAGATTTCTGGAGATTCGCATATTTGGGAAGCCTGGCAACCCCTTTCCATGAAAGTGTTTCTCGCCAGTCACTGTTAGGGCTACATCAAGAGGAAACAAAACATAGAGATAGAACGTGAAACTACTTTATTGTGTCAAGTTTCAAGAAGCTAGCAAAAACCGTGTTGGATTTAGAGTTCCAAATACCTCTATCAATATAGAAGAAAACAGAGTGAAACCTAAAAATTCAAACTGTTACTGGAAACGAACGCTTCAACATAGAAGAACGAAATTTAGGGAACCAAGTCGCCTTAGTGTACTGATCATTACCTGAAAGTATCATCCAGTTTGGGTGAAAAAATATTTGCTGCGATTTCTGGAGATTCGTAATTTTGGGAAGCCACCCCTTTCCATGAAAGTGTTTCTCGACAGTCAATGCTTAGGGCTACATCAAGAGGAAACAAAACATAGAGATAGAACGTGAAACTACGTTATTGTGTCAAGTTTCAAGAAGCTAGCACAAACCGTGTTGGATTTAGAGTTCCAAATACATCTATCAATATAGGAGAAAACAGAGTGAAACCTAAAAATTCAAACTGTTACTGGAAACGAACGCTTCAACATAGAAGAACGAAATTTGGGGAACCAAGTCGCCTTAGTGTACTGATCATTACCTGAAAGTATCATCCTGTTTGGGTGAAAAAATATTTCCTGAGATTTCTGGAGATTCGTATATTTGGGAAGCCTGGCAACCCCTTTCCATGAAAGTGTTTCTCGCCAGTCACTGTTAGGGCTACATCAAGAGGAAACAAAACATAGAGATAGAACGTGAAACTACTTTATTGTGTCAAGTTTCAAGAACCTAGCACAAACCTTGTTGGATTCAGAGTTCCAAATACATCTATCAATATAGGAGAAAACAGAGTGAAACCTAAAAATTCAAACTGTTACTGGAAACGAACGCTTCAACATAGAAGAACGAAATTGGGGGAACCACGTCGCCTTAGTGTACTGATCATTACCTGAAAGTATCATCCAGTTTGGGTGAAAAAATATTTGCTGAGATTTCTGGAGATTCGTAATTTTGGGAAGCCTGGCAACCCCTTTCCATGAAAGTGTTTCTCGCCAGTCACTGCTTAGGGCTACATCAAGAGGAAACAAAACATAGAGATAGAACGTGAAACTACTTTATTGCGTCAAGTTTCAAGAAGCTAGCACAAACCCTGTTGGATTCAGAGTTCCAAATACATCTATCAATATAGGAGAAAACAGAGTGAAACCTAAAAATTCAAACTGTTACTGGAAACGAACGCTTCAACATAGAAGAACGAAATTTGGGGAACCAAGTCGCCTTAGTGTACTGATCATTACCTGAAAGTATCATCCAGTTTGGGTGAAAAAAATATTTGCTGAGATTTCTGGAGATTCGTAATTTTGGGAAGCCTGGCAACCCCTTTCCATGAAAGTGTTTTTTGCCAGTCACTGCTTAGGGCTACATCAAGAGGAAACAAAACATAGAGATAGAACGTGAAACTGCTTTATTGTGTCAAGTTTCCAGAAGCTAGCACAAACCGTGTTGGATTCAGAGTTCCAAATACATCTATCAATATAGGAGAAAACAGAGTGAAACCTAAAAATTCAAACTGTTACTGGAAACGAACGCTTCAACATAGAAGAACGAAATTTGGGGAACCAAGTCGCCTTAGTGTACTGATCATTACCTGAAAGTATCATCCAGTTTGGGTGAAAAAATATTTGCTGCGATTTCTGGAGATTCGTAATTTTGGGAAGCCACCCCTTTCCATGAAAGTGTTTCTCGACAGTCAATGCTTAGGGCTACATCAAGAGGAAACAAAACATAGAGATAGAACGTGAAACTACGTTATTGTGTCAAGTTTCAAGAAGCTAGCACAAACCGTGTTGGATTTAGAGTTCCAAATACATCTATCAATATAGGAGAAAACAGAGTGAAACCTAAAAATTCAAACTGTTACTGGAAACGAACGCTTCAACATAGAAGAACGAAATTTGGGGAACCAAGTCGCCTTAGTGTACTGATCATTACCTGAAAGTATCATCCTGTTTGGGTGTGAAAATATTTGCTGAGATTTCTGGAGATTCGTAATTTTGGGAAGCCTGGCAACCCCTTTCCATGAAATTGTTTCTCGCCAGTCACTGCTTAGGGCTACATCAAGAGGAAACAAAATATAGAGATAGAACGTGAAACTACTTTATTGTGTCAAGTTTCAAGAAGCTAGCACAAACCGTGTTGGATTTAGAGTTCCAAATACATCTATCAATATAGGAGAAAACAGAGTGAAACCTAAAAATTCAAACTGTTACTGGAAACGAACGCTTCAACATAGAAGAACGAAATTTGGGGAACCAAGTCGCGTTAGTGTAGTGATCATTACGTGAAAGTATCATCCTGTTTGGGTGAAAAAATATTTCCTGAGATTTGTGGAGATTCGTAATTTTGGGAAGCCTGGCAACCCCTTTCCATGAAAGTGTTTCTCGCCGGTCACTGTTAGGGCTACATCAAGAGGAAACAAAACAGAGATAGAACGTGAAACTACTTTATTGTGTCAAGTTTCAAGAAGCTAGCACAAACCGTGTTGGATTTAGAGTTCCAAATACATCTATCAATATAGGAGAAAACAGAGTGAAACCTAAAAATTCAAACTGTTACTGGAAACGAACGCTTCAACATAGAAGAACGAAATTTGGGGAACCAAGTCGCCTTAGTGTACTGATCATTACCTGAAAGTATCATCCAGTTTGGGTGAAAAAAATATTTGCTGAGATTTCTGGAGATTCGTAATTTTGGGAAGCCTGGCAACCCCTTTCCATGAAAGTGTTTTTTGCCAGTCACTGCTTAGGGCTACATCAAGAGGAAACAAAACATAGAGATAGAACGTGAAACTGCTTTATTGTGTCAAGTTTCCAGAAGCTAGCACAAACCGTGTTGGATTTAGAGTTCCAAATACATCTATCAATATAGGAGAAAACAGAGTGAAACCTAAAAATTCAAACTGTTACTGGAAACGAACGCTTCAACATAGAAGAACGAAATTTGGGGAACCAAGTCGCGTTAGTGTAGTGATCATTACGTGAAAGTATCATCCTGTTTGGGTGAAAAAATATTTCCTGAGATTTCTGGAGATTCGTATATTTGGGAAGCCTGGCAACCCCTTTCCATGAAAGTGTTTCTCGCCAGTCACTGTTAGGGCTACATCAAGAGGAAACAAAACATAGAGATAGAACGTGAAACTACTTTATAGTGTCAAGTTTCAAGAAGCTAGCACAAACCGTGTTGGATTTAGAGTTCCAAATACATCTATCAATATAGGAGAAAACAGAGTGAAACCTAAAAATTCAAACTATTACTGGAAACGAACGCTTCAACATAGAAGAACGAAATTTGGGGAACCAAGTCGCCTTAGTGTACTGATCATTACCTGAAAGTATCATCCTGTTTGGGTGAGAAAATATTTGCTGAGATTTCTGGAGATTCGTAATTTTGGGAAGCCTGGCAACCCCTTTCCATGAAAGTGTTTCTCGCCAGTCACTGCTTAGGGCTACATCAAGAGGAAACAAAACATAGAGATAGAACGTGAAACTACTTTATTGTGTCAAGTTTCAAGAAGCTAGCACAAACCGTGTTGGATTTAGAGTTCCAAATACATCTATCAATATAGGAGAAAACAGAGTGAAACCTAAAAATTCAAACTGTTATTGGAAACGAACGCTTCAACATAGAAGAACGAAATTTGGGGAACCAAGTCGCCTTAGTGTACTGATCATTACCTGAAAGTATCATCCTGTTTGGGTGAAAAAATATTTCCTGAGATTTCTGGAGATTCGTATATTTGGGAAGCCTGGCAACCCCTTTCCATGAAAGTGTTTCTCGCCAGTCACTGTTAGGGCTACATCAAGAGGAAACAAAACATAGAGATAGAACGTGAAACTACTTTATAGTGTCAAGTTTCAAGAAGCTAGCACAAACCGTGTTGGATTTAGAGTTCCAAATACATCTATCAATATAGGAGAAAACAGAGTGAAACCTAAAAATTCAAACTGTTACTGGAAACGAACGCTTCAACATAGAAGAACGAAATTTGGGGAACCAAGTCGCCTTAGTGTACTGATCATTACCTGAAAGTATCATCCTGTTTGGGTGAAAAAATATTTCTGAGATTTCTGGAGATTCGCATATTTGGGAAGCCTGGCAACCCCTTTCCATGAAAGTGTTTCTCGCCAGTCACTGTTAGGGCTACATCAAGAGGAAACAAAACATAGAGATAGAACGTGAAACTACTTTATTGTGTCAAGTTTCAAGAAGCTAGCAAAAACCGTGTTGGATTTAGAGTTCCAAATACCTCTATCAATATAGAAGAAAACAGAGTGAAACCTAAAATTCAAACTGTTACTGGAAACGAACGCTTCAACATAGAAGAACGAAATTTGGGGAACCAAGTCGCCTTAGTGTACTGATCATTACCTGAAAGTATCATCCAGTTTGGGTGAAAAAATATTTGCTGCGATTTCTGGAGATTCGTAATTTTGGGAAGCCACCCCTTTCCATGAAAGTGTTTCTCGACAGTCAATGCTTAGGGCCACATCAAGAGGAAACAAAACATAGAGATAGAACGTGAAACTACGTTATTGTGTCAAGTTTCAAGAAGCTAGCACAAACCGTGTTGGATTTAGAGTTCCAAATACATCTATCAATATAGGAGAAAACAGAGTGAAACCTAAAAATTCAAACTGTTACTGGAAACGAACGCTTCAACATAGAAGAACGAAATTTGGGGAACCAAGTCGCCTTAGTGTACTGATCATTACCTGAAAGTATCATCCTGTTTGGGTGTGAAAATATTTGCTGAGATTTCTGGAGATTCGTAATTTTGGGAAGCCTGGCAACCCCTTTCCATGAAATTGTTTCTCGCCAGTCACTGCTTAGGGCTACATCAAGAGGAAACAAAACATAGAGATAGAACGTGAAACTACTTTATTGTGTCAAGTTTCAAGAAGCTAGCACAAACCGTGTTGGATTTAGAGTTCCAAATACATCTATCAATATAGGAGAAAACAGAGTGAAACCTAAAAATTCAAACTGTTATTGGAAACGAACGCTTCAACATAGAAGAACGAAATTTGGGGAACCAAGTCGCCTTAGTGTACTGATCATTACCTGAAAGTATCATCCTGTTTGGGTGAAAAAATATTTCCTGAGATTTCTGGAGATTCGTATATTTGGGAAGCCTGGCAACCCCTTTCCATGAAAGTGTTTCTCGCCAGTCACTGTTAGGGCTACATCAAGAGGAAACAAAACATAGAGATAGAACGTGAAACTACTTTATTGTGTCAAGTTTCAAGAAGCTAGCACAAACCTTGTTGGATTCAGAGTTCCAAATACATCTATCAATATAGGAGAAAACAGAGTGAAACCTAAAAATTCAAACTGTTACTGGAAACGAACGCTTCAACATAGAAGAACGAAATTTGGGGAACCAAGTCGCCTTAGTGTACTGATCATTACCTGAAAGTATCATCCTGTTTGGGTGAGAAAATATTTGCTGAGATTTCTGGAGATTCGTAATTTTGGGAAGCCTGGCAACCCCTTTCCATGAAAGTGTTTCTCGCCAGTCACTGCTTAGGGCTACATCAAGAGGAAACAAAACATAGAGATAGAACGTGAAACTACTTTATTGTGTCAAGTTTCAAGAAGCTAGCACAAACCGTGTTGGATTTAGAGTTCCAAATACATCTATCAATATAGGAGAAAACAGAGTGAAACCTAAAAATTCAAACTGTTATTGGAAACGAACGCTTCAACATAGAAGAACGAAATTTGGGGAACCAAGTCGCCTTAGTGTACTGATCATTACCTGAAAGTATCATCCTGTTTGGGTGAAAAAATATTTCCTGAGATTTCTGGAGATTCGTATATTTGGGAAGCCTGGCAACCCCTTTCCATGAAAGTGTTTCTCGCCAGTCACTGTTAGGGCTACATCAAGAGGAAACAAAACATAGAGATAGAACGTGAAACTACTTTATAGTGTCAAGTTTCAAGAAGCTAGCACAAACCGTGTTGGATTTAGAGTTCCAAATACATCTATCAATATAGGAGAAAACAGAGTGAAACCTAAAAATTCAAACTGTTACTGGAAACGAACGCTTCAACATAGAAGAACGAAATTTGGGGAACCAAGTCGCCTTAGTGTACTGATCATTACCTGAAAGTATCATCCTGTTTGGGTGAAAAAATATTTTTGAGATTTCTGGAGATTCGCATATTTGGGAAGCCTGGCAACCCCTTTCCATGGAAGTGTTTCTCGCCAGTCACTGTTAGGGCTACATCAAGAGGAAACAAAACATAGAGATAGAACGTGAAACTACTTTATTGTGTCAAGTTTCAAGAAGCTAGCAAAAACCGTGTTGGATTTAGAGTTCCAAATACCTCTATCAATATAGAAGAAAACAGAGTGAAACCTAAAAATTCAAACTGTTACTGGAAACGAACGCTTCAACATAGAAGAACGAAATTTGGGGAACCAAGTCGCCTTAGTGTACTGATCATTACCTGAAAGTATCATCCAGTTTGGGTGAAAAAATATTTGCTGCGATTTCTGGAGATTCGTAATTTTGGGAAGCCACCCCTTTCCATGAAAGTGTTTCTCGACAGTCAATGCTTAGGGCCACATCAAGAGGAAACAAAACATAGAGATAGAACGTGAAACTACGTTATTGTGTCAAGTTTCAAGAAGCTAGCACAAACCGTGTTGGATTTAGAGTTCCAAATACATCTATCAATATAGGAGAAAACAGAGTGAAACCTAAAAATTCAAACTGTTACTGGAAACGAACGCTTCAACATAGAAGAACGAAATTTGGGGAACCAAGTCGCCTTAGTGTACTGATCATTACCTGAAAGTATCATCCTGTTTGGGTGAGAAAATATTTGCTGAGATTTCTGGAGATTCGTAATTTTGGGAAGCCTGGCAACCCCTTTCCATGAAAGTGTTTCTCGCCAGTCACTGCTTAGGGCTACATCAAGAGGAAACAAAACATAGAGATAGAACGTGAAACTACTTTATTGTGTCAAGTTTCAAGAAGCTAGCACAAACCGTGTTGGATTTAGAGTTCCAAATACATCTATCAATATAGGAGAAAACAGAGTGAAACCTAAAAATTCAAACTGTTATTGGAAACGAACGCTTCAACATAGAAGAACGAAATTTGGGGAACCAAGTCGCCTTAGTGTACTGATCATTACCTGAAAGTATCATCCTGTTTGGGTGAAAAAATATTTCCTGAGATTTCTGGAGATTCGTATATTTGGGAAGCCTGGCAACCCCTTTCCATGAAAGTGTTTCTCGCCAGTCACTGTTAGGGCTACATCAAGAGGAAACAAAACGTAGAGATAGAACGTGAAACTACTTTATAGTGTCAAGTTTCAAGAAGCTAGCACAAACCGTGTTGGATTTAGAGTTCCAAATACATCTATCAATATAGGAGAAAACAGAGTGAAACCTAAAAATTCAAACTGTTACTGGAAACGAACGCTTCAACATAGAAGAACGAAATTTGGGGAACCAAGTCGCCTTAGTGTACTGATCATTACCTGAAAGTATCATCCTGTTTGGGTGAAAAAATATTTCTGAGATTTCTGGAGATTCGCATATTTGGGAAGCCTGGCAACCCCTTTCCATGAAAGTGTTTCTCGCCAGTCACTGTTAGGGCTACATCAAGAGGAAACAAAACATAGAGATAGAACGTGAAACTACTTTATTGTGTCAAGTTTCAAGAAGCTAGCAAAAACCGTGTTGGATTTAGAGTTCCAAATACCTCTATCAATATAGAAGAAAACAGAGTGAAACCTAAAAATTCAAACTGTTACTGGAAACGAACGCTTCAACATAGAAGAACGAAATTTGGGGAACCAAGTCGCCTTAGTGTACTGATCATTACCTGAAAGTATCATCCAGTTTGGGTGAAAAAATATTTGCTGCGATTTCTGGAGATTCGTAATTTTGGGAAGCCACCCCTTTCCATGAAAGTGTTTCTCGACAGTCAATGCTTAGGGCCACATCAAGAGGAAACAAAACATAGAGATAGAACGTGAAACTACGTTATTGTGTCAAGTTTCAAGAAGCTAGCACAAACCGTGTTGGATTTAGAGTTCCAAATACATCTATCAATATAGGAGAAAACAGAGTGAAACCTAAAAATTCAAACTGTTACTGGAAACGAACGCTTCAACATAGAAGAACGAAATTTGGGGAACCAAGTCGCCTTAGTGTACTGATCATTACCTGAAAGTATCATCCTGTTTGGGTGTGAAAATATTTGCTGAGATTTCTGGAGATTCGTAATTTTGGGAAGCCTGGCAACCCCTTTCCATGAAATTGTTTCTCGCCAGTCACTGCTTAGGGCTACATCAAGAGGAAACAAAATATAGAGATAGAACGTGAAACTACTTTATTGTGTCAAGTTTCAAGAAGCTAGCACAAACCGTGTTGGATTTAGAGTTCCAAATACATCTATCAATATAGGAGAAAACAGAGTGAAACCTAAAAATTCAAACTGTTATTGGAAACGAACGCTTCAACATAGAAGAACGAAATTTGGGGAACCAAGTCGCCTTAGTGTACTGATCATTACCTGAAAGTATCATCCTGTTTGGGTGAAAAAATATTTCCTGAGATTTCTGGAGATTCGTATATTTGGGAAGCCTGGCAACCCCTTTCCATGAAAGTGTTTCTCGCCAGTCACTGTTAGGGCTACATCAAGAGGAAACAAAACATAGAGATAGAACGTGAAACTACTTTATTGTGTCAAGTTTCAAGAAGCTAGCACAAACCTTGTTGGATTCAGAGTTCCAAATACATCTATCAATATAGGAGAAAACAGAGTGAAACCTAAAAATTCAAACTGTTACTGGAAACGAACGCTTCAACATAGAAGAACGAAATTTGGGGAACCAAGTCGCGTTAGTGTAGTGATCATTACCTGAAAGTATCATCCAGTTTGGGTGAAAAAATATTTCCTGAGATTTCTGGAGATTCGTAATTTTGGGAAGCCACCCCTTTCCATGAAAGTGTTTCTCGCCGGTCACTGTTAGGGCTACATCAAGAGGAAACAAAACATAGAGATAGAACGTGAAACTACTTTATTGTGTCAAGTTTCAAGAAGCTAGCACAAACCGTGTTGGATTTAGAGTTCCAAATACATCTATCAATATAGGAGAAAACAGAGTGAAACCTAAAAATTCAAACTGTTACTGGAAACGAACGCTTCAACATAGAAGAACGAAATTTGGGGAACCAAGTCGCCTTAGTGTACTGATCATTACCTGAAAGTATCATCCAGTTTGGGTGAAAAAATATTTGCTGAGATATCTGGAGATTTGTAATTTTAGGAAGCTTGGCAACCCCTTTCCATGTAAGTGTTTCTCCTCAGTCACTGCTTGGGGCTACATCAAGAGGAAACAAAACATAGAGATAGAACGTGAAATTACTTTATTGTGTCAAGTTTCAAGAAGCTAGCACAAACCGTGTTGGATTTAGAGTTCCAAATACATCTATCAATATAGGAGAAAACAGAGTGAAACCTAAAAATTCAAACTGTTACTGGAAACGAACGCTTCAACATAGAAGAACGAAATTTGGGGAACCAAGTCGCCTTAGTGTACTGATCATTACCTGAAAGTATCATCCAGTTTGGGTGAAAAAAATATTTGCTGAGATTTCTGGAGATTCGTAATTTTGGGAAGCCTGGCAACCCCTTTCCATGAAAGTGTTTTTTGCCAGTCACTGCTTAGGGCTACATCAAGAGGAAACAAAACATAGAGATAGAACGTGAAACTGCTTTATTGTGTCAAGTTTCCAGAAGCTAGCACAAACCGTGTTGGATTTAGAGTTCCAAATACATCTATCAATATAGGAGAAAACAGAGTGAAACCTAAAAATTCAAACTGTTACTGGAAACGAACGCTTCAACATAGAAGAACGAAATTTGGGGAACCAAGTCGCGTTAGTGTAGTGATCATTACGTGAAAGTATCATCCTGTTTGGGTGAAAAAATATTTCCTGAGATTTCTGGAGATTCGTATATTTGGGAAGCCTGGCAACCCCTTTCCATGAAAGTGTTTCTCGCCGGTCACTGTTAGGGCTACATCAAGAGGAAACAAAACATAGAGATAGAACGTGAAACTACTTTATTGTGTCAAGTTTCAAGAAGCTAGCACAAACCGTGTTGGATTTAGAGTTCCAAATACATCTATCAATATAGGAGAAAACAGAGTGAAACCTAAAAATTCAAACTGTTACTGGAAACGAACGCTTCAACATAGAAGAACGAAATTTGGGGAACCAAGTCGCCTTAGTGTAGTGATCATTACGTGAAAGTATCATCCTGTTTGGGTGAAAAAATATTTCCTGAGATTTCTGGAGATTCGTATATTTGGGAAGCCTGGCAACCCCTTTCCATGGAAGTGTTTCTCGCCGGTCACTGTTAGGGCTACATCAAGAGGAAACAAAACATAGAGATAGAACGTGAAACTACTTTATTGTGTCAAGTTTCAAGAAGCTAGCACAAACCGTGTTGGATTTAGAGTTCCAAATACATCTATCAATATAGGAGAAAACAGAGTGAAACCTAAAAATTCAAACTGTTACTGGAAACGAACGCTTCAACATAGAAGAACGAAATTTGGGGAACCAAGTCGCCTTAGTGTACTGATCATTACCTGAAAGTATCATCCTGTTTGGGTGAAAAAATATTTCTGAGATTTCTGGAGATTCGCATATTTGGGAAGCCTGGCAACCCCTTTCCATGAAAGTGTTTCTCGCCAGTCACTGTTAGGGCTACATCAAGAGGAAACAAAACATAGAGATAGAACGTGAAACTACTTTATTGTGTCAAGTTTCAAGAAGCTAGCAAAAACCGTGTTGGATTTAGAGTTCCAAATACCTCTATCAATATAGAAGAAAACAGAGTGAAACCTAAAAATTCAAACTGTTACTGGAAACGAACGCTTCAACATAGAAGAACGAAATTTAGGGAACCAAGTCGCCTTAGTGTACTGATCATTACCTGAAAGTATCATCCAGTTTGGGTGAAAAAATATTTGCTGCGATTTCTGGAGATTCGTAATTTTGGGAAGCCACCCCTTTCCATGAAAGTGTTTCTCGACAGTCAATGCTTAGGGCTACATCAAGAGGAAACAAAACATAGAGATAGAACGTGAAACTACGTTATTGTGTCAAGTTTCAAGAAGCTAGCACAAACCGTGTTGGATTTAGAGTTCCAAATACATCTATCAATATAGGAGAAAACAGAGTGAAACCTAAAAATTCAAACTGTTACTGGAAACGAACGCTTCAACATAGAAGAACGAAATTTGGGGAACCAAGTCGCCTTAGTGTACTGATCATTACCTGAAAGTATCATCCTGTTTGGGTGAAAAAATATTTCCTGAGATTTCTGGAGATTCGTATATTTGGGAAGCCTGGCAACCCCTTTCCATGAAAGTGTTTCTCGCCAGTCACTGTTAGGGCTACATCAAGAGGAAACAAAACATAGAGATAGAACGTGAAACTACTTTATTGTGTCAAGTTTCAAGAAGCTAGCACAAACCGTGTTGGATTTAGAGTTCCAAATACATCTATCAATATAGGAGAAAACAGAGTGAAACCTAAAAATTCAAACTGTTACTGGAAACGAACGCTTCAACATAGAAGAACGAAATTTGGGGAACCAAGTCACGTTAGTGTAGTGATCATTACGTGAAAGTATCATCCTGTTTGGGTGAAAAAATATTTCCTGAGATTTGTGGAGATTCGTATATTTGGGAAGCCTGGCAACCCCTTTCCATGAAAGTGTTTCTCGCCGGTCACTGTTAGGGCTACATCAAGAGGAAACAAAACAGAGATAGAACGTGAAACTACTTTATTGTGTCAAGTTTCAAGAAGCTAGCACAAACCGTGTTGGATTTAGAGTTCCAAATACATCTATCAATATAGGAGAAAACAGAGTGAAACCTAAAAATTCAAACTGTTACTGGAAACGAACGCTTCAACATAGAAGAACGAAATTTGGGGAACCAAGTCGCCTTAGTGTACTGATCATTACCTGAAAGTATCATCCAGTTTGGGTGAAAAAAATATTTGCTGAGATTTCTGGAGATTCGTAATTTTGGGAAGCCTGGCAACCCCTTTCCATGAAAGTGTTTTTTGCCAGTCACTGCTTAGGGCTACATCAAGAGGAAACAAAACATAGAGATAGAACGTGAAACTGCTTTATTGTGTCAAGTTTCCAGAAGCTAGCACAAACCGTGTTGGATTTAGAGTTCCAAATACATCTATCAATATAGGAGAAAACAGAGTGAAACCTAAAAATTCAAACTGTTACTGGAAACGAACGCTTCAACATAGAAGAACGAAATTTGGGGAACCAAGTCGCGTTAGTGTAGTGATCATTACGTGAAAGTATCATCCTGTTTGGGTGAAAAAATATTTCCTGAGATTTCTGGAGATTCGTATATTTGGGAAGCCTGGCAACCCCTTTCCATGAAAGTGTTTCTCGCCAGTCACTGTTAGGGCTACATCAAGAGGAAACAAAACATAGAGATAGAACGTGAAACTACTTTATAGTGTCAAGTTTCAAGAAGCTAGCACAAACCGTGTTGGATTTAGAGTTCCAAATACATCTATCAATATAGGAGAAAACAGAGTGAAACCTAAAAATTCAAACTATTACTGGAAACGAACGCTTCAACATAGAAGAACGAAATTTGGGGAACCAAGTCGCCTTAGTGTACTGATCATTACCTGAAAGTATCATCCTGTTTGGGTGAGAAAATATTTGCTGAGATTTCTGGAGATTCGTAATTTTGGGAAGCCTGGCAACCCCTTTCCATGAAAGTGTTTCTCGCCAGTCACTGCTTAGGGCTACATCAAGAGGAAACAAAACATAGAGATAGAACGTGAAACTACTTTATTGTGTCAAGTTTCAAGAAGCTAGCACAAACCGTGTTGGATTTAGAGTTCCAAATACATCTATCAATATAGGAGAAAACAGAGTGAAACCTAAAAATTCAAACTGTTATTGGAAACGAACGCTTCAACATAGAAGAACGAAATTTGGGGAACCAAGTCGCCTTAGTGTACTGATCATTACCTGAAAGTATCATCCTGTTTGGGTGAAAAAATATTTCCTGAGATTTCTGGAGATTCGTATATTTGGGAAGCCTGGCAACCCCTTTCCATGAAAGTGTTTCTCGCCAGTCACTGTTAGGGCTACATCAAGAGGAAACAAAACATAGAGATAGAACGTGAAACTACTTTATAGTGTCAAGTTTCAAGAAGCTAGCACAAACCGTGTTGGATTTAGAGTTCCAAATACATCTATCAATATAGGAGAAAACAGAGTGAAACCTAAAAATTCAAACTGTTACTGGAAACGAACGCTTCAACATAGAAGAACGAAATTTGGGGAACCAAGTCGCCTTAGTGTACTGATCATTACCTGAAAGTATCATCCTGTTTGGGTGAAAAAATATTTCTGAGATTTCTGGAGATTCGCATATTTGGGAAGCCTGGCAACCCCTTTCCATGAAAGTGTTTCTCGCCAGTCACTGTTAGGGCTACATCAAGAGGAAACAAAACATAGAGATAGAACGTGAAACTACTTTATTGTGTCAAGTTTCAAGAAGCTAGCAAAAACCGTGTTGGATTTAGAGTTCCAAATACCTCTATCAATATAGAAGAAAACAGAGTGAAACCTAAAAATTCAAACTGTTACTGGAAACGAACGCTTCAACATAGAAGAACGAAATTTGGGGAACCAAGTCGCCTTAGTGTACTGATCATTACCTGAAAGTATCATCCAGTTTGGGTGAAAAAATATTTGCTGCGATTTCTGGAGATTTGTAATTTTGGGAAGCCACCCCTTTCCATGAAAGTGTTTCTCGACAGTCAATGCTTAGGGCCACATCAAGAGGAAACAAAACATAGAGATAGAACGTGAAACTACGTTATTGTGTCAAGTTTCAAGAAGCTAGCACAAACCGTGTTGGATTTAGAGTTCCAAATACATCTATCAATATAGGAGAAAACAGAGTGAAACCTAAAAATTCAAACTGTTACTGGAAACGAACGCTTCAACATAGAAGAACGAAATTTGGGGAACCAAGTCGCCTTAGTGTACTGATCATTACCTGAAAGTATCATCCTGTTTGGGTGTGAAAATATTTGCTGAGATTTCTGGAGATTCGTAATTTTGGGAAGCCTGGCAACCCCTTTCCATGAAATTGTTTCTCGCCAGTCACTGCTTAGGGCTACATCAAGAGGAAACAAAATATAGAGATAGAACGTGAAACTACTTTATTGTGTCAAGTTTCAAGAAGCTAGCACAAACCGTGTTGGATTTAGAGTTCCAAATACATCTATCAATATAGGAGAAAACAGAGTGAAACCTAAAAATTCAAACTGTTATTGGAAACGAACGCTTCAACATAGAAGAACGAAATTTGGGGAACCAAGTCGCCTTAGTGTACTGATCATTACCTGAAAGTATCATCCTGTTTGGGTGAAAAAATATTTCCTGAGATTTCTGGAGATTCGTATATTTGGGAAGCCTGGCAACCCCTTTCCATGAAAGTGTTTCTCGCCAGTCACTGTTAGGGCTACATCAAGAGGAAACAAAACATAGAGATAGAACGTGAAACTACTTTATTGTGTCAAGTTTCAAGAAGCTAGCACAAACCTTGTTGGATTCAGAGTTCCAAATACATCTATCAATATAGGAGAAAACAGAGTGAAACCTAAAAATTCAAACTGTTACTGGAAACGAACGCTTCAACATAGAAGAACGAAATTTGGGGAACCAAGTCGCCTTAGTGTACTGATCATTACCTGAAAGTATCATCCTGTTTGGGTGAGAAAATATTTGCTGAGATTTCTGGAGATTCGTAATTTTGGGAAGCCTGGCAACCCCTTTCCATGAAAGTGTTTCTCGCCAGTCACTGCTTAGGGCTACATCAAGAGGAAACAAAACATAGAGATAGAACGTGAAACTACTTTATTGTGTCAAGTTTCAAGAAGCTAGCACAAACCGTGTTGGATTTAGAGTTCCAAATACATCTATCAATATAGGAGAAAACAGAGTGAAACCTAAAAATTCAAACTGTTATTGGAAACGAACGCTTCAACATAGAAGAACGAAATTTGGGGAACCAAGTCGCCTTAGTGTACTGATCATTACCTGAAAGTATCATCCTGTTTGGGTGAAAAAATATTTCCTGAGATTTCTGGAGATTCGTATATTTGGGAAGCCTGGCAACCCCTTTCCATGAAAGTGTTTCTCGCCAGTCACTGTTAGGGCTACATCAAGAGGAAACAAAACATAGAGATAGAACGTGAAACTACTTTATAGTGTCAAGTTTCAAGAAGCTAGCACAAACCGTGTTGGATTTAGAGTTCCAAATACATCTATCAATATAGGAGAAAACAGAGTGAAACCTAAAAATTCAAACTGTTACTGGAAACGAACGCTTCAACATAGAAGAACGAAATTTGGGGAACCAAGTCGCCTTAGTGTACTGATCATTACCTGAAAGTATCATCCTGTTTGGGTGAAAAAATATTTCTGAGATTTCTGGAGATTCGCATATTTGGGAAGCCTGGCAACCCCTTTCCATGAAAGTGTTTCTCGCCAGTCACTGTTAGGGCTACATCAAGAGGAAACAAAACATAGAGATAGAACGTGAAACTACTTTATTGTGTCAAGTTTCAAGAAGCTAGCAAAAACCGTGTTGGATTTAGAGTTCCAAATACCTCTATCAATATAGAAGAAAACAGAGTGAAACCTAAAAATTCAAACTGTTACTGGAAACGAACGCTTCAACATAGAAGAACGAAATTTGGGGAACCAAGTCGCCTTAGTGTACTGATCATTACCTGAAAGTATCATCCAGTTTGGGTGAAAAAATATTTGCTGCGATTTCTGGAGATTCGTAATTTTGGGAAGCCACCCCTTTCCATGAAAGTGTTTCTCGACAGTCAATGCTTAGGGCCACATCAAGAGGAAACAAAACATAGAGATAGAACGTGAAACTACGTTATTGTGTCAAGTTTCAAGAAGCTAGCACAAACCGTGTTGGATTTAGAGTTCCAAATACATCTATCAATATAGGAGAAAACAGAGTGAAACCTAAAAATTCAAACTGTTACTGGAAACGAACGCTTCAACATAGAAGAACGAAATTTGGGGAACCAAGTCGCCTTAGTGTACTGATCATTACCTGAAAGTATCATCCTGTTTGGGTGTGAAAATATTTGCTGAGATTTCTGGAGATTCGTAATTTTGGGAAGCCTGGCAACCCCTTTCCATGAAATTGTTTCTCGCCAGTCACTGCTTAGGGCTACATCAAGAGGAAACAAAATATAGAGATAGAACGTGAAACTACTTTATTGTGTCAAGTTTCAAGAAGCTAGCACAAACCGTGTTGGATTTAGAGTTCCAAATACATCTATCAATATAGGAGAAAACAGAGTGAAACCTAAAAATTCAAACTGTTATTGGAAACGAACGCTTCAACATAGAAGAACGAAATTTGGGGAACCAAGTCGCCTTAGTGTACTGATCATTACCTGAAAGTATCATCCTGTTTGGGTGAAAAAATATTTCCTGAGATTTCTGGAGATTCGTATATTTGGGAAGCCTGGCAACCCCTTTCCATGAAAGTGTTTCTCGCCAGTCACTGTTAGGGCTACATCAAGAGGAAACAAAACATAGAGATAGAACGTGAAACTACTTTATTGTGTCAAGTTTCAAGAAGCTAGCACAAACCTTGTTGGATTCAGAGTTCCAAATACATCTATCAATATAGGAGAAAACAGAGTGAAACCTAAAAATTCAAACTGTTACTGGAAACGAACGCTTCAACATAGAAGAACGAAATTTGGGGAACCAAGTCGCGTTAGTGTAGTGATCATTACCTGAAAGTATCATCCAGTTAGGGTGAAAAAATATTTCCTGAGATTTCTGGAGATTCGTAATTTTGGGAAGCCACCCCTTTCCATGAAAGTGTTTCTCGCCGGTCACTGTTAGGGCTACATCAAGAGGAAACAAAACATAGAGATAGAACGTGAAACTACTTTATTGTGTCAAGTTTCAAGAAGCTAGCACAAACCGTGTTGGATTTAGAGTTCCAAATACATCTATCAATATAGGAGAAAACAGAGTGAAACCTAAAAATTCAAACTGTTACTGGAAACGAACGCTTCAACATAGAAGAACGAAATTTGGGGAACCAAGTCGCCTTAGTGTACTGATCATTACCTGAAAGTATCATCCAGTTTGGGTGAAAAAATATTTGCTGAGATATCTGGAGATTTGTAATTTTAGGAAGCTTGGCAACCCCTTTCCATGTAAGTGTTTCTCCTCAGTCACTGCTTGGGGCTACATCAAGAGGAAACAAAACATAGAGATAGAACGTGAAATTACTTTATTGTGTCAAGTTTCAAGAAGCTAGCACAAACCGTGTTGGATTTAGAGTTCCAAATACATCTATCAATATAGGAGAAAACAGAGTGAAACCTAAAAATTCAAACTGTTACTGGAAACGAACGCTTCAACATAGAAGAACGAAATTTGGGGAACCAAGTCGCCTTAGTGTACTGATCATTACCTGAAAGTATCATCCAGTTTGGGTGAAAAAAATATTTGCTGAGATTTCTGGAGATTCGTAATTTTGGGAAGCCTGGCAACCCCTTTCCATGAAAGTGTTTTTTGCCAGTCACTGCTTAGGGCTACATCAAGAGGAAACAAAACATAGAGATAGAACGTGAAACTGCTTTATTGTGTCAAGTTTCCAGAAGCTAGCACAAACCGTGTTGGATTTAGAGTTCCAAATACATCTATCAATATAGGAGAAAACAGAGTGAAACCTAAAAATTCAAACTGTTACTGGAAACGAACGCTTCAACATAGAAGAACGAAATTTGGGGAACCAAGTCGCGTTAGTGTAGTGATCATTACGTGAAAGTATCATCCTGTTTGGGTGAAAAAATATTTCCTGAGATTTCTGGAGATTCGTATATTTGGGAAGCCTGGCAACCCCTTTCCATGAAAGTGTTTCTCGCCGGTCACTGTTAGGGCTACATCAAGAGGAAACAAAACATAGAGATAGAACGTGAAACTACTTTATTGTGTCAAGTTTCAAGAAGCTAGCACAAACCGTGTTGGATTTAGAGTTCCAAATACATCTATCAATATAGGAGAAAACAGAGTGAAACCTAAAAATTCAAACTGTTACTGGAAACGAACGCTTCAACATAGAAGAACGAAATTTGGGGAACCAAGTCGCCTTAGTGTAGTGATCATTACGTGAAAGTATCATCCTGTTTGGGTGAAAAAATATTTCCTGAGATTTCTGGAGATTCGTATATTTGGGAAGCCTGGCAACCCCTTTCCATGGAAGTGTTTCTCGCCGGTCACTGTTAGGGCTACATCAAGAGGAAACAAAACATAGAGATAGAACGTGAAACTACTTTATTGTGTCAAGTTTCAAGAAGCTAGCACAAACCGTGTTGGATTTAGAGTTCCAAATACATCTATCAATATAGGAGAAAACAGAGTGAAACCTAAAAATTCAAACTGTTACTGGAAACGAACGCTTCAACATAGAAGAACGAAATTTGGGGAACCAAGTCGCCTTAGTGTACTGATCATTACCTGAAAGTATCATCCTGTTTGGGTGAAAAAATATTTCTGAGATTTCTGGAGATTCGCATATTTGGGAAGCCTGGCAACCCCTTTCCATGAAAGTGTTTCTCGCCAGTCACTGTTAGGGCTACATCAAGAGGAAACAAAACATAGAGATAGAACGTGAAACTACTTTATTGTGTCAAGTTTCAAGAAGCTAGCAAAAACCGTGTTGGATTTAGAGTTCCAAATACCTCTATCAATATAGAAGAAAACAGAGTGAAACCTAAAAATTCAAACTGTTACTGGAAACGAACGCTTCAACATAGAAGAACGAAATTTAGGGAACCAAGTCGCCTTAGTGTACTGATCATTACCTGAAAGTATCATCCAGTTTGGGTGAAAAAATATTTGCTGCGATTTCTGGAGATTCGTAATTTTGGGAAGCCACCCCTTTCCATGAAAGTGTTTCTCGACAGTCAATGCTTAGGGCTACATCAAGAGGAAACAAAACATAGAGATAGAACGTGAAACTACGTTATTGTGTCAAGTTTCAAGAAGCTAGCACAAACCGTGTTGGATTTAGAGTTCCAAATACATCTATCAATATAGGAGAAAACAGAGTGAAACCTAAAAATTCAAACTGTTACTGGAAACGAACGCTTCAACATAGAAGAACGAAATTTGGGGAACCAAGTCGCCTTAGTGTACTGATCATTACCTGAAAGTATCATCCTGTTTGGGTGAAAAAATATTTCCTGAGATTTCTGGAGATTCGTATATTTGGGAAGCCTGGCAACCCCTTTCCATGAAAGTGTTTCTCGCCAGTCACTGTTAGGGCTACATCAAGAGGAAACAAAACATAGAGATAGAACGTGAAACTACTTTATTGTGTCAAGTTTCAAGAACCTAGCACAAACCTTGTTGGATTCAGGGTTCCAAATACATCTATCAATATAGGAGAAAACAGAGTGAAACCTAAAAATTCAAACTGTTACTGGAAACGAACGCTTCAACATAGAAGAACGAAATTGGGGGAACCACGTCGCCTTAGTGTACTGATCATTACCTGAAAGTATCATCCAGTTTGGGTGAAAAAATATTTGCTGAGATTTCTGGAGATTCGTAATTTTGGGAAGCCTGGCAACCCCTTTCCATGAAAGTGTTTCTCGCCAGTCACTGCTTAGGGCTACATCAAGAGGAAACAAAACATAGAGATAGAACGTGAAACTACTTTATTGCGTCAAGTTTCAAGAAGCTAGCACAAACCGTGTTGGATTCAGAGTTCCAAATACATCTATCAATATAGGAGAAAACAGAGTGAAACCTAAAAATTCAAACTGTTACTGGAAACGAACGCTTCAACATAGAAGAACGAAATTTGGGGAACCAAGTCGCCTTAGTGTACTGATCATTACCTGAAAGTATCATCCAGTTTGGGTGAAAAAAATATTTGCTGAGATTTCTGGAGATTCGTAATTTTGGGAAGCCTGGCAACCCCTTTCCATGAAAGTGTTTTTTGCCAGTCACTGCTTAGGGCTACATCAAGAGGAAACAAAACATAGAGATAGAACGTGAAACTGCTTTATTGTGTCAAGTTTCCAGAAGCTAGCACAAACCGTGTTGGATTCAGAGTTCCAAATACATCTATCAATATAGGAGAAAACAGAGTGAAACCTAAAAATTCAAACTGTTACTGGAAACGAACGCTTCAACATAGAAGAACGAAATTTGGGGAACCAAGTCGCCTTAGTGTACTGATCATTACCTGAAAGTATCATTGTGTTTGGGTGAGAAAATATTTGCTGAGATTTCTGGAGATTCGTAATTTTGGGAAGCCTGGCAACCCCTTTCCATGAAAGTGTTTCTCGCCAGTCACTGTTAGGGCTACATCAAGAGGAAACAAAACATAGAGATAGAACGTGAAACTACTTTATTGTGTCAAGTTTCAAGAACCTAGCACAAACCTTGTTGGATTCAGAGTTCCAAATACATCTATCAATATAGGAGAAAACAGAGTGAAACCTAAAAATTCAAACTGTTACTGGAAACGAACGCTTCAACATAGAAGAACGAAATTTGGGGAACCAAGTCGCCTACGTTTACTGATCATTACCTGAAAGTATCATCCTGTTTGGGTGAAAAAATATTTGCTGAGATTTCTGGAGATTCGTATATTTGGGAAGCCTGGCAACCCCTTTCCATGAAAGTGTTTCTCGCCAGTCACTGTTAGGGCTACATCAAGAGGAAACAAAACATAGAGATAGAACGTGAAACTACTTTATTGTGTCAAGTTTCAAGAAGGTAGCACAAACCGTGTTGGATTTAGAGTTCCAAATACATCTATCAATATAGGAGAAAACAGAGTGAAACCTAAAAATTCAAACTGTTACTGGAAACGAACGCTTCAACATAGAAGAACGAAATTTGGGGAACCAAGTCGCCTTAGTGTACTGATCATTACCTGAAAGTATCATCCAGTTTGGGTGAAAAAATATTTGCTGAGATTTCTGGAGATTCGTAATTTTGGGAAGCCACCCCTCTCCATGAAAGTGTTTATCGCCAGTCACTGCTTAGGGCTACATCAAGAGGAAACAAAACATAGAGATAGAACGTGAAACTACTTTATTGTGTCAAGTTTCAAGAACCTAGCACAAACCTTGTTGGATTCAGAGTTCCAAATACATCTATCAATATAGGAGAAAACAGAGTGAAACCTAAAAATTCAAACTGTTACTGGAAACGAACGCTTCAACATAGAAGAACGAAATTTGGGGAACGAAGTCGCCTTAGTGTACTGATCATTACCTGAAAGTATCATCCTGTTTGGGTGAAAAAATATTTGCTGAGATTTCTGGAGATTTGTAATTTTAGGAAGCTTGGCAACCCCTTTCCATGAAAGTGTTTCTCCTCAGTCACTGCTTGGGGCTACATCAAGAGGAAACAAAACATAGAGATAGAACGTGAAATTACTTTATTGTGTCAAGTTTCAAGAAGCTAGCACAAACCGTGTTGGATTTAGAGTTCCAAATACATCTATCAATATAGGAGAAAACAGAGTGAAACCTAAAAATTCAAACTGTTACTGGAAACGAACGCTTCAACATAGAAGAACGACATTTGGAGAACCAAGTCGCCTTAGTGTACTGATCATTACCTGAAAGTATCATCCAGTTTGGGTGAAAAAATATTTGCTGAGATTTCTGGAGATTCGTAATTTTGGAAAGCTTGGCAACCCCTTTCCATGAAAGTGTTTCTTGCCAGTCACTGCTTAGGGCTACATCAAGAGGAAACAAAACATAGAGATAGAACGTGAAACTGCTTTATTGTGTCAAGTTTCAAGAAGCTAGCACAAACCGTGTTGGATTTAGAGTTCCAAATACATCTATCAATATAGGAGAAAACAGAGTGAAACCTAAAAATTCAAACTGTTACTGGAAACGAACGCTTCAACATAGAAGAACGAAATTTGGGGAACCAAGTCGCGTTAGTGTAGTGATCATTACCTGAAAGTATCATCCAGTTTGGGTGAAAAAATATTTCCTGAGATTTCTGGAGATTCGTAATTTTGGGAAGCCACCCCTTTCCATGAAAGTGTTTATCGCCAGTCACTGCTTAGGGCTACATCAAGAGGAAACAAAACATAGAGATAGAACGTGAAACTACTTTATTGTGTCAAGTTTCAAGAAGCTAGCACAAACCGTGTTGGATTTAGAGTTCCAAATACATCTATCAACATAGGAGAAAACAGAGTGAAACCTAAAAATTCAAACTGTTACTGGAAACGAACGCTTCAACATAGAAGAACGAAATTTGGGGAACCAAGTCGACTTAGTGTACTGATCATTACCTGAAAGTATCATCCTGTTTGGGTGAAAAAATATTTCCTGAGATTTCTGGAGATTCGTATATTTGGGAAGCCTGGCAACCCCTTTCCATGAAAGTGTTTCTCGCCAGTCACTGTTAGGGCTACATCAAGAGGAAACAAAACATAGAGATAGAACGTGAAACTACTTTATTGTGTCAAGTTTCAAGAAGCTAGCACAAACCGTGTTGGATTTAGAGTTCCAAATATATCTATCAATATAGGAGAAAACAGAGTGAAACCTAAAAATTCAAACTGTTACTGGAAACGAACGCTTCAACATAGAAGAACGAAATTTGGGGAACCAAGTCGCCTTAGTGTACTGATCATTACCTGAAAGTATCATCCAGTTTGGGTGAAAAAATATTTGCTGCGATTTCTGGAGATTCGTAATTTTGGGAAGCCACCCCTTTCCATGAAAGTGTTTCTCGACAGTCAATGCTTAGGGCCACATCAAGAGGAAACAAAACATAGAGATAGAACGTGAAACTACGTTATTGTGTCAAGTTTCAAGAAGCTAGCACAAACCGTGTTGGATTTAGAGTTCCAAATACATCTATCAATATAGGAGAAAACAGAGTGAAACCTAAAAATTCAAACTGTTACTGGAAACGAACGCTTCAACATAGAAGAACGAAATTTGGGGAACCAAGTCGCCTTAGTGTACTGATCATTACCTGAAAGTATCATCCTGTTTGGGTGTGAAAATATTTGCTGAGATTTCTGGAGATTCGTAATTTTGGGAAGCCTGGCAACCCCTTTCCATGAAATTGTTTCTCGCCAGTCACTGCTTAGGGCTACATCAAGAGGAAACAAAATATAGAGATAGAACGTGAAACTACTTTATTGTGTCAAGTTTCAAGAAGCTAGCACAAACCGTGTTGGATTTAGAGTTCCAAATACATCTATCAATATAGGAGAAAACAGAGTGAAACCTAAAAATTCAAACTGTTATTGGAAACGAACGCTTCAACATAGAAGAACGAAATTTGGGGAACCAAGTCGCCTTAGTGTACTGATCATTACCTGAAAGTATCATCCTGTTTGGGTGAAAAAATATTTCCTGAGATTTCTGGAGATTCGTATATTTGGGAAGCCTGGCAACCCCTTTCCATGAAAGTGTTTCTCGCCAGTCACTGTTAGGGCTACATCAAGAGGAAACAAAACATAGAGATAGAACGTGAAACTACTTTATTGTGTCAAGTTTCAAGAAGCTAGCACAAACCTTGTTGGATTCAGAGTTCCAAATACATCTATCAATATAGGAGAAAACAGAGTGAAACCTAAAAATTCAAACTGTTACTGGAAACGAACGCTTCAACATAGAAGAACGAAATTTGGGGAACCAAGTCGCGTTAGTGTAGTGATCATTACCTGAAAGTATCATCCAGTTAGGGTGAAAAAATATTTCCTGAGATTTCTGGAGATTCGTAATTTTGGGAAGCCACCCCTTTCCATGAAAGTGTTTCTCGCCGGTCACTGTTAGGGCTACATCAAGAGGAAACAAAACATAGAGATAGAACGTGAAACTACTTTATTGTGTCAAGTTTCAAGAAGCTAGCACAAACCGTGTTGGATTTAGAGTTCCAAATACATCTATCAATATAGGAGAAAACAGAGTGAAACCTAAAAATTCAAACTGTTACTGGAAACGAACGCTTCAACATAGAAGAACGAAATTTGGGGAACCAAGTCGCCTTAGTGTACTGATCATTACCTGAAAGTATCATCCAGTTTGGGTGAAAAAATATTTGCTGAGATATCTGGAGATTTGTAATTTTAGGAAGCTTGGCAACCCCTTTCCATGTAAGTGTTTCTCCTCAGTCACTGCTTGGGGCTACATCAAGAGGAAACAAAACATAGAGATAGAACGTGAAATTACTTTATTGTGTCAAGTTTCAAGAAGCTAGCACAAACCGTGTTGGATTTAGAGTTCCAAATACATCTATCAATATAGGAGAAAACAGAGTGAAACCTAAAAATTCAAACTGTTACTGGAAACGAACGCTTCAACATAGAAGAACGAAATTTGGGGAACCAAGTCGCCTTAGTGTACTGATCATTACCTGAAAGTATCATCCAGTTTGGGTGAAAAAAATATTTGCTGAGATTTCTGGAGATTCGTAATTTTGGGAAGCCTGGCAACCCCTTTCCATGAAAGTGTTTTTTGCCAGTCACTGCTTAGGGCTACATCAAGAGGAAACAAAACATAGAGATAGAACGTGAAACTGCTTTATTGTGTCAAGTTTCCAGAAGCTAGCACAAACCGTGTTGGATTTAGAGTTCCAAATACATCTATCAATATAGGAGAAAACAGAGTGAAACCTAAAAATTCAAACTGTTACTGGAAACGAACGCTTCAACATAGAAGAACGAAATTTGGGGAACCAAGTCGCGTTAGTGTAGTGATCATTACGTGAAAGTATCATCCTGTTTGGGTGAAAAAATATTTCCTGAGATTTCTGGAGATTCGTATATTTGGGAAGCCTGGCAACCCCTTTCCATGAAAGTGTTTCTCGCCGGTCACTGTTAGGGCTACATCAAGAGGAAACAAAACATAGAGATAGAACGTGAAACTACTTTATTGTGTCAAGTTTCAAGAAGCTAGCACAAACCGTGTTGGATTTAGAGTTCCAAATACATCTATCAATATAGGAGAAAACAGAGTGAAACCTAAAAATTCAAACTGTTACTGGAAACGAACGCTTCAACATAGAAGAACGAAATTTGGGGAACCAAGTCGCCTTAGTGTAGTGATCATTACGTGAAAGTATCATCCTGTTTGGGTGAAAAAATATTTCCTGAGATTTCTGGAGATTCGTATATTTGGGAAGCCTGGCAACCCCTTTCCATGGAAGTGTTTCTCGCCGGTCACTGTTAGGGCTACATCAAGAGGAAACAAAACATAGAGATAGAACGTGAAACTACTTTATTGTGTCAAGTTTCAAGAAGCTAGCACAAACCGTGTTGGATTTAGAGTTCCAAATACATCTATCAATATAGGAGAAAACAGAGTGAAACCTAAAAATTCAAACTGTTACTGGAAACGAACGCTTCAACATAGAAGAACGAAATTTGGGGAACCAAGTCGCCTTAGTGTACTGATCATTACCTGAAAGTATCATCCTGTTTGGGTGAAAAAATATTTCTGAGATTTCTGGAGATTCGCATATTTGGGAAGCCTGGCAACCCCTTTCCATGAAAGTGTTTCTCGCCAGTCACTGTTAGGGCTACATCAAGAGGAAACAAAACATAGAGATAGAACGTGAAACTACTTTATTGTGTCAAGTTTCAAGAAGCTAGCAAAAACCGTGTTGGATTTAGAGTTCCAAATACCTCTATCAATATAGAAGAAAACAGAGTGAAACCTAAAAATTCAAACTGTTACTGGAAACGAACGCTTCAACATAGAAGAACGAAATTTAGGGAACCAAGTCGCCTTAGTGTACTGATCATTACCTGAAAGTATCATCCAGTTTGGGTGAAAAAATATTTGCTGCGATTTCTGGAGATTCGTAATTTTGGGAAGCCACCCCTTTCCATGAAAGTGTTTCTCGACAGTCAATGCTTAGGGCTACATCAAGAGGAAACAAAACATAGAGATAGAACGTGAAACTACGTTATTGTGTCAAGTTTCAAGAAGCTAGCACAAACCGTGTTGGATTTAGAGTTCCAAATACATCTATCAATATAGGAGAAAACAGAGTGAAACCTAAAAATTCAAACTGTTACTGGAAACGAACGCTTCAACATAGAAGAACGAGATTTGGGGAACCAAGTCGCCTTAGTGTACTGATCATTACCTGAAAGTATCATCCTGTTTGGGTGAAAAAATATTTCCTGAGATTTCTGGAGATTCGTATATTTGGGAAGCCTGGCAACCCCTTTCCATGAAAGTGTTTCTCGCCAGTCACTGTTAGGGCTACATCAAGAGGAAACAAAACATAGAGATAGAACGTGAAACTACTTTATTGTGTCAAGTTTCAAGAACCTAGCACAAACCTTGTTGGATTCAGGGTTCCAAATACATCTATCAATATAGGAGAAAACAGAGTGAAACCTAAAAATTCAAACTGTTACTGGAAACGAACGCTTCAACATAGAAGAACGAAATTGGGGGAACCACGTCGCCTTAGTGTACTGATCATTACCTGAAAGTATCATCCAGTTTGGGTGAAAAAATATTTGCTGAGATTTCTGGAGATTCGTAATTTTGGGAAGCCTGGCAACCCCTTTCCATGAAAGTGTTTCTCGCCAGTCACTGCTTAGGGCTACATCAAGAGGAAACAAAACATAGAGATAGAACGTGAAACTACTTTATTGCGTCAAGTTTCAAGAAGCTAGCACAAACCGTGTTGGATTCAGAGTTCCAAATACATCTATCAATATAGGAGAAAACAGAGTGAAACCTAAAAATTCAAACTGTTACTGGAAACGAACGCTTCAACATAGAAGAACGAAATTTGGGGAACCAAGTCGCCTTAGTGTACTGATCATTACCTGAAAGTATCATCCAGTTTGGGTGAAAAAAATATTTGCTGAGATTTCTGGAGATTCGTAATTTTGGGAAGCCTGGCAACCCCTTTCCATGAAAGTGTTTTTTGCCAGTCACTGCTTAGGGCTACATCAAGAGGAAACAAAACATAGAGATAGAACGTGAAACTGCTTTATTGTGTCAAGTTTCCAGAAGCTAGCACAAACCGTGTTGGATTCAGAGTTCCAAATACATCTATCAATATAGGAGAAAACAGAGTGAAACCTAAAAATTCAAACTGTTACTGGAAACGAACGCTTCAACATAGAAGAACGAAATTTGGGGAACCAAGTCGCCTTAGTGTACTGATCATTACCTGAAAGTATCATTGTGTTTGGGTGAGAAAATATTTGCTGAGATTTCTGGAGATTCGTAATTTTGGGAAGCCTGGCAACCCCTTTCCATGAAAGTGTTTCTCGCCAGTCACTGTTAGGGCTACATCAAGAGGAAACAAAACATAGAGATAGAACGTGAAACTACTTTATTGTGTCAAGTTTCAAGAACCTAGCACAAACCTTGTTGGATTCAGAGTTCCAAATACATCTATCAATATAGGAGAAAACAGAGTGAAACCTAAAAATTCAAACTGTTACTGGAAACGAACGCTTCAACATAGAAGAACGAAATTTGGGGAACCAAGTCGCCTACGTTTACTGATCATTACCTGAAAGTATCATCCTGTTTGGGTGAAAAAATATTTGCTGAGATTTCTGGAGATTCGTATATTTGGGAAGCCTGGCAACCCCTTTCCATGAAAGTGTTTCTCGCCAGTCACTGTTAGGGCTACATCAAGAGGAAACAAAACATAGAGATAGAACGTGAAACTACTTTATTGTGTCAAGTTTCAAGAAGGTAGCACAAACCGTGTTGGATTTAGAGTTCCAAATACATCTATCAATATAGGAGAAAACAGAGTGAAACCTAAAAATTCAAACTGTTACTGGAAACGAACGCTTCAACATAGAAGAACGAAATTTGGGGAACCAAGTCGCCTTAGTGTACTGATCATTACCTGAAAGTATCATCCAGTTTGGGTGAAAAAATATTTGCTGAGATTTCTGGAGATTCGTAATTTTGGGAAGCCACCCCTCTCCATGAAAGTGTTTATCGCCAGTCACTGCTTAGGGCTACATCAAGAGGAAACAAAACATAGAGATAGAACGTGAAACTACTTTATTGTGTCAAGTTTCAAGAACCTAGCACAAACCTTGTTGGATTCAGAGTTCCAAATACATCTATCAATATAGGAGAAAACAGAGTGAAACCTAAAAATTCAAACTGTTACTGGAAACGAACGCTTCAACATAGAAGAACGAAATTTGGGGAACGAAGTCGCCTTAGTGTACTGATCATTACCTGAAAGTATCATCCTGTTTGGGTGAAAAAATATTTGCTGAGATTTCTGGAGATTTGTAATTTTAGGAAGCTTGGCAACCCCTTTCCATGAAAGTGTTTCTCCTCAGTCACTGCTTGGGGCTACATCAAGAGGAAACAAAACATAGAGATAGAACGTGAAATTACTTTATTGTGTCAAGTTTCAAGAAGCTAGCACAAACCGTGTTGGATTTAGAGTTCCAAATACATCTATCAATATAGGAGAAAACAGAGTGAAACCTAAAAATTCAAACTGTTACTGGAAACGAACGCTTCAACATAGAAGAACGACATTTGGAGAACCAAGTCGCCTTAGTGTACTGATCATTACCTGAAAGTATCATCCAGTTTGGGTGAAAAAATATTTGCTGAGATTTCTGGAGATTCGTAATTTTGGAAAGCTTGGCAACCCCTTTCCATGAAAGTGTTTCTTGCCAGTCACTGCTTAGGGCTACATCAAGAGGAAACAAAACATAGAGATAGAACGTGAAACTGCTTTATTGTGTCAAGTTTCAAGAAGCTAGCACAAACCGTGTTGGATTTAGAGTTCCAAATACATCTATCAATATAGGAGAAAACAGAGTGAAACCTAAAAATTCAAACTGTTACTGGAAACGAACGCTTCAACATAGAAGAACGAAATTTGGGGAACCAAGTCGCGTTAGTGTAGTGATCATTACCTGAAAGTATCATCCAGTTTGGGTGAAAAAATATTTCCTGAGATTTCTGGAGATTCGTAATTTTGGGAAGCCACCCCTTTCCATGAAAGTGTTTATCGCCAGTCACTGCTTAGGGCTACATCAAGAGGAAACAAAACATAGAGATAGAACGTGAAACTACTTTATTGTGTCAAGTTTCAAGAAGCTAGCACAAACCGTGTTGGATTTAGAGTTCCAAATACATCTATCAACATAGGAGAAAACAGAGTGAAACCTAAAAATTCAAACTGTTACTGGAAACGAACGCTTCAACATAGAAGAACGAAATTTGGGGAACCAAGTCGACTTAGTGTACTGATCATTACCTGAAAGTATCATCCTGTTTGGGTGAAAAAATATTTCCTGAGATTTCTGGAGATTCGTATATTTGGGAAGCCTGGCAACCCCTTTCCATGAAAGTGTTTCTCGCCAGTCACTGTTAGGGCTACATCAAGAGGAAACAAAACATAGAGATAGAACGTGAAACTACTTTATTGTGTCAAGTTTCAAGAAGCTAGCACAAACCGTGTTGGATTTAGAGTTCCAAATATATCTATCAATATAGGAGAAAACAGAGTGAAACCTAAAAATTCAAACTGTTACTGGAAACGAACGCTTCAACATAGAAGAACGAAATTTGGGGAACCAAGTCGCCTTAGTGTACTGATCATTACCTGAAAGTATCATCCAGTTTGGGTGAAAAAATATTTGCTGCGATTTCTGGAGATTCGTAATTTTGGGAAGCCACCCCTTTCCATGAAAGTGTTTCTCGACAGGCAATGCTTAGGGCTACATCAAGAGGAAACAAAACATAGAGATAGAACGTGAAACTACGTTATTGTGTCAAGTTTCAAGAAGCTAGCACAAACCGTGTTGGATTTAGAGTTCCAAATACATCTATCAATATAGGAGAAAACAGAGTGAAACCTAAAAATTCAAACTGTTACTGGAAACGAACGCTTCAACATAGAAGAACGAAATTTGGGGAACCAAGTCGCCTTAGTGTACTGATCATTACCTGAAAGTATCATCCTGTTTGGGTGTGAAAATATTTGCTGAGATTTCTGGAGATTCGTAATTTTGGGAAGCCTGGCAACCCCTTTCCATGAAATTGTTTCTCGCCAGTCACTGCTTAGGGCTACATCAAGAGGAAACAAAATATAGAGATAGAACGTGAAACTACTTTATTGTGTCAAGTTTCAAGAAGCTAGCACAAACCGTGTTGGATTTAGAGTTCCAAATACATCTATCAATATAGGAGAAAACAGAGTGAAACCTAAAAATTCAAACTGTTACTGGAAACGAACGCTTCAACATAGAAGAACGAAATTTGGGGAACCAAGTCGCGTTAGTGTAGTGATCATTACGTGAAAGTATCATCCTGTTTGGGTGAAAAAATATTTCCTGAGATTTGTGGAGATTCGTATATTTGGGAAGCCTGGCAACCCCTTTCCATGAAAGTGTTTCTCGCCGGTCACTGTTAGGGCTACATCAAGAGGAAACAAAACAGAGATAGAACGTGAAACTACTTTATTGTGTCAAGTTTCAAGAAGCTAGCACAAACCGTGTAGGATTTAGAGTTCCAAATACATCTATCAATATAGGAGAAAACAGAGTGAAACCTAAAAATTCAAACTGTTACTGGAAACGAACGCTTCAACATAGAAGAACGAAATTTGGGGAACCAAGTCGCCTTAGTGTACTGATCATTACCTGAAAGTATCATCCAGTTTGGGTGAAAAAAATATTTGCTGAGATTTCTGGAGATTCGTAATTTTGGGAAGCCTGGCAACCCCTTTCCATGAAAGTGTTTTTTGCCAGTCACTGCTTAGGGCTACATCAAGAGGAAACAAAACATAGAGATAGAACGTGAAACTGCTTTATTGTGTCAAGTTTCCAGAAGCTAGCACAAACCGTGTTGGATTTAGAGTTCCAAATACATCTATCAATATAGGAGAAAACAGAGTGAAACCTAAAAATTCAAACTGTTACTGGAAACGAACGCTTCAATATAGAAGAACGAAATTTGCAGAACCAAGTCGCGTTAGTGTAGTGATCATTACGTGAAAGTATCATCCTGTTTGGGTGAAAAAATATTTCCTGAGATTTCTGGAGATTCGTATATTTGGGAAGCCTGGCAACCCCTTTCCATGAAAGTGTTTCTCGCCGGTCACTGTTAGGGCTACATCAAGAGGAAACAAAACATAGAGATAGAACGTGAAACTACTTTATTGTGTCAAGTTTCAAGAAGCTAGCACAAACCGTGTTGGATTTAGAGTTCCAAATACATCTATCAATATAGGAGAAAACAGAGTGAAACCTAAAAATTCAAACTGTTACTGGAAACGAACGCTTCAACATAGAAGAACGAAATTTGGGGAACCTAGTCGCCTTAGTGTACTGATCATTACCTGAAAGTATCATCCTGTTTGGGTGAAAAAATATTTCTGAGATTTCTGGAGATTCGCATATTTGGGAAGCCTGGCAACCCCTTTCCATGAAAGTGTTTCTCGCCAGTCACTGTTAGGGCTACATCAAGAGGAAACAAAACATAGAGATAGAACGTGAAACTACTTTATTGTGTCAAGTTTCAAGAAGCTAGCAAAAACCGTGTTGGATTTAGAGTTCCAAATACCTCTATCAATATAGAAGAAAACAGAGTGAAACCTAAAAATTCAAACTGTTACTGGAAACGGACGCTTCAACATAGAAGAACGAAATTTAGGGAACCAAGTCGCCTTAGTGTACTGATCATTACCTGAAAGTATCATCCAGTTTGGGTGAAAAAATATTTGCTGCGATTTCTGGAGATTTGTAATTTTGGGAAGCCACCCCTTTCCATGAAAGTGTTTCTCGACAGTCAATGCTTAGGGCTACATCAAGAGGAAACAAAACATAGAGATAGAACGTGAAACTACGTTATTGTGTCAAGTTTCAAGAAGCTAGCACAAACCGTGTTGGATTTAGAGTTCCAAATACATCTATCAATATAGGAGAAAACAGAGTGAAACCTAAAAATTCAAACTGTTACTGGAAACGAACGCTTCAACATAGAAGAACGAAATTTGGGGAACCAAGTCGCCTTAGTGTACTGATCATTACCTGAAAGTATCATCCTGTTTGGGTGAGAAAATATTTGCTGAGATTTCTGGAGATTCGTAATTTTGGGAAGCCTGGCAACCCCTTTCCATGAAAGTGTTTCTCGCCAGTCACTGCTTAGGGCTACATCAAGAGGAAACAAAACATAGAGATAGAACGTGAAACTACTTTATTGTGTCAAGTTTCAAGAAGCTAGCACAAACCGTGTTGGATTTAGAGTTCCAAATACATCTATCAATATAGGAGAAAACAGAGTGAAACCTAAAAATTCAAACTGTTATTGGAAACGAACGCTTCAACATAGAAGAACGAAATTTGGGGAACCAAGTCGCCTTAGTGTACTGATCATTACCTGAAAGTATCATCCTGTTTGGGTGAAAAAATATTTCCTGAGATTTCTGGAGATTCGTAATTTTGGGAAGCCTGGCAACCCCTTTCCATGAAAGTGTTCCTCGCCAGTCACTGTTAGGGCTACATCAAGAGGAAACAAAACATAGAGATAGAACGTGAAACTACTTTATTGTGTCAAGTTTCAAGAAGCTAGCACAAACCGTGTTGGATTTAGAGTTCCAAATACATCTATCAATATAGGAGAAAACAGAGTGAAACCTAAAAATTCAAACTGTTACTGGAAACGAACGCTTCAACATAGAAGAACGAAATTTGGGGAACCAAGTCGCCTTAGTGTACTGATCATTACCTGAAAGTATCATCCTGTTTGGGTGAAAAAATATTTCTGAGATTTCTGGAGATTCGCATATTTGGGAAGCCTGGCAACCCCTTTCCATGAAAGTGTTTCTCGCCAGTCACTGTTAGGGCTACATCAAGAGGAAACAAAACATAGAGATAGAACGTGAAACTACTTTATTGTGTCAAGTTTCAAGAAGCTAGCAAAAACCGTGTTGGATTTAGAGTTCCAAATACCTCTATCAATATAGAAGAAAACAGAGTGAAACCTAAAAATTCAAACTGTTACTGGAAACGAACGCTTCAACATAGAAGAACGAAATTTGGGGAACCAAGTCGCCTTAGTGTACTGATCATTACCTGAAAGTATCATCCAGTTTGGGTGAAAAAATATTTGCTGCGATTTCTGGAGATTCGTAATTTTGGGAAGCCACCCCTTTCCATGAAAGTGTTTCTCGACAGTCAATGCTTAGGGCTACATCAAGAGGAAACAAAACATAGAGATAGAACGTGAAACTACGTTATTGTGTCAAGTTTCAAGAAGCTAGCACAAACCGTGTTGGATTTAGAGTTCCAAATACATCTATCAATATAGGAGAAAACAGAGTGAAACCTAAAAATTCAAACTGTTACTGGAAACGAACGCTTCAACATAGAAGAACGAAATTTGGGGAACCAAGTCGCCTTAGTGTACTGATCATTACCTGAAAGTATCATCCAGTTTGGGTGAAAAAATATTTGCTGAGATATCTGGAGATTTGTAATTTTAGGAAGCTTGGCAACCCCTTTCCATGTAAGTGTTTCTCCTCAGTCACTGCTTGGGGCTACATCAAGAGGAAACAAAACATAGAGATAGAACGTGAAATTACTTTATTGTGTCAAGTTTCAAGAAGCTAGCACAAACCGTGTTGGATTTAGAGTTCCAAATACATCTATCAATATAGGAGAAAACAGAGTGAAACCTAAAAATTCAAACTGTTACTGGAAACGAACGCTTCAACATAGAAGAACGAAATTTGGGGAACCAAGTCGCCTTAGTGTACTGATCATTACCTGAAAGTATCATCCAGTTTGGGTGAAAAAAATATTTGCTGAGATTTCTGGAGATTCGTAATTTTGGGAAGCCTGGCAACCCCTTTCCATGAAAGTGTTTTTTGCCAGTCACTGCTTAGGGCTACATCAAGAGGAAACAAAACATAGAGATAGAACGTGAAACTGCTTTATTGTGTCAAGTTTCCAGAAGCTAGCACAAACCGTGTTGGATTTAGAGTTCCAAATACATCTATCAATATAGGAGAAAACAGAGTGAAACCTAAAAATTCAAACTGTTACTGGAAACGAACGCTTCAACATAGAAGAACGAAATTTGCGGAACCAAGTCGCGTTAGTGTAGTGATCATTACGTGAAAGTATCATCCTGTTTGGGTGAAAAAATATTTCCTGAGATTTCTGGAGATTCGTATATTTGGGAAGCCTGGCAACCCCTTTCCATGAAAGTGTTTCTCGCCGGTCACTGTTAGGGCTACATCAAGAGGAAACAAAACATAGAGATAGAACGTGAAACTACTTTATTGTGTCAAGGTTCAAGAAGCTAGCACAAACCGTGTTGGATTTAGAGTTCCAAATACATCTATCAATATAGGAGAAAACAGAGTGAAACCTAAAAATTCAAACTGTTACTGGAAACGAACGCTTCAACATAGAAGAACGAAATT
Organism: Spermophilus citellus; assembly: GCF_964194105.1. NCBI lineage: Eukaryota > Metazoa > Chordata > Mammalia > Rodentia > Sciuridae > Spermophilus > Spermophilus citellus. The sequence continues at coordinate 15,935,847 of NC_138188.1, forward strand.
TGGGGAACCAAGTCGCCTTAGTGTACTGATCATTACCTGAAAGTATCATCCTGTTTGGGTGAAAAAATATTTCCTGAGATTTCTGGAGATTCGTAATTTTGGGAAGCCACCCCTTTCCATGAAAGTGTTTATCGCCAGTCACTGCTTAGGGCTACATCAAGAGGAAACAAAACATAGAGATAGAACGTGAAACTACTTTATTGTGTCAAGTTTCAAGAAGCTAGCACAAACCGTGTTGGATTTAGAGTTCCAAATACATCTATCAACATAGGAGAAAACAGAGTGAAACCTAAAAATTCAAACTGTTACTGGAAACGAACGCTTCAACATAGAAGAACGAAATTTGGGGAACCAAGTCGACTTAGTGTACTGATCATTACCTGAAAGTATCATCCTGTTTGGGTGAAAAAATATTTCCTGAGATTTCTGGAGATTCGTATATTTGGGAAGCCTGGCAACCCCTTTCCATGAAAGTGTTTCTCGCCAGTCACTGTTAGGGCTACATCAAGAGGAAACAAAACATAGAGATAGAACGTGAAACTACTTTATTGTGTCAAGTTTCAAGAAGCTAGCACAAACCGTGTTGGATTTAGAGTTCCAAATATATCTATCAATATAGGAGAAAACAGAGTGAAACCTAAAAATTCAAACTGTTACTGGAAACGAACGCTTCAACATAGAAGAACGAAATTTGGGGAACCAAGTCGCCTTAGTGTACTGATCATTACCTGAAAGTATCATCCAGTTTGGGTGAAAAAATATTTGCTGCGATTTCTGGAGATTCGTAATTTTGGGAAGCCACCCCTTTCCATGAAAGTGTTTCTCGACAGTCAATGCTTAGGGCTACATCAAGAGGAAACAAAACATAGAGATAGAACGTGAAACTACTTTATTGTGTCAAGTTTCAAGAAGCTAGCACAAACCGTGTTGGATTTAGAGTTCCAAATACATCTATCAATATAGGAGAAAACAGAGTGAAACCTAAAAATTCAAACTGTTACTGGAAACGAACGCTTCAACATAGAAGAACGAAATTTGGGGAACCAAGTCGCGTTAGTGTAGTGATCATTACGTGAAAGTATCATCCTGTTTGGGTGAAAAAATATTTCCTGAGATTTCTGGAGATTCGTATATTTGGGAAGCCTGGCAACCCCTTTCCATGAAAGTGTTTCTCGCCGGTCACTGTTAGGGCTACATCAAGAGGAAACAAAACAGAGATAGAACGTGAAACTACTTTATTGTGTCAAGTTTCAAGAAGCTAGCACAAACCGTGTTGGATTTAGAGTTCCAAATACATCTATCAATATAGGAGAAAACAGAGTGAAACCTAAAAATTCAAACTGTTACTGGAAACGAACGCTTCAACATAGAAGAACGAAATTTGGGGAACCAAGTCGCCTTAGTGTACTGATCATTACCTGAAAGTATCATCCAGTTTGGGTGAAAAAAATATTTGCTGAGATTTCTGGAGATTCGTAATTTTGGGAAGCCTGGCAACCCCTTTCCATGAAAGTGTTTTTTGCCAGTCACTGCTTAGGGCTACATCAAGAGGAAACAAAACATAGAGATAGAACGTGAAACTGCTTTATTGTGTCAAGTTTCCAGAAGCTAGCACAAACCGTGTTGGATTTAGAGTTCCAAATACATCTATCAATATAGGAGAAAACAGAGTGAAACCTAAAAATTCAAACTGTTACTGGAAACGAACGCTTCAATATAGAAGAACGAAATTTGCAGAACCAAGTCGCGTTAGTGTAGTGATCATTACGTGAAAGTATCATCCTGTTTGGGTGAAAAAATATTTCCTGAGATTTCTGGAGATTCGTATATTTGGGAAGCCTGGCAACCCCTTTCCATGAAAGTGTTTCTCGCCGGTCACTGTTAGGGCTACATCAAGAGGAAACAAAACATAGAGATAGAACGTGAAACTACTTTATTGTGTCAAGTTTCAAGAAGCTAGCACAAACCGTGTTGGATTTAGAGTTCCAAATACATCTATCAATATAGGAGAAAACAGAGTGAAACCTAAAAATTCAAACTGTTACTGGAAACGAACGCTTCAACATAGAAGAACGAAATTTGGGGAACCAAGTCGCCTTAGTGTACTGATCATTACCTGAAAGTATCATCCTGTTTGGGTGAAAAAATATTTCTGAGATTTCTGGAGATTCGCATATTTGGGAAGCCTGGCAACCCCTTTCCATGAAAGTGTTTCTCGCCAGTCACTGTTAGGGCTACATCAAGAGGAAACAAAACATAGAGATAGAACGTGAAACTACTTTATTGTGTCAAGTTTCAAGAAGCTAGCAAAAACCGTGTTGGATTTAGAGTTCCAAATACCTCTATCAATATAGAAGAAAACAGAGTGAAACCTAAAAATTCAAACTGTTACTGGAAACGGACGCTTCAACATAGAAGAACGAAATTTAGGGAACCAAGTCGCCTTAGTGTACTGATCATTACCTGAAAGTATCATCCAGTTTGGGTGAAAAAATATTTGCTGCGATTTCTGGAGATTTGTAATTTTGGGAAGCCACCCCTTTCCATGAAAGTGTTTCTCGACAGTCAATGCTTAGGGCTACATCAAGAGGAAACAAAACATAGAGATAGAACGTGAAACTACGTTATTGTGTCAAGTTTCCAGAAGCTAGCACAAACCGTGTTGGATTTAGAGTTCCAAATACATCTATCAATATAGGAGAAAACAGAGTGAAACCTAAAAATTCAAACTGTTACTGGAAACGAACGCTTCAACATAGAAGAACGAAATTTGCGGAACCAAGTCGCGTTAGTGTAGTGATCATTACGTGAAAGTATCATCCTGTTTGGGTGAAAAAATATTTCCTGAGATTTCTGGAGATTCGTATATTTGGGAAGCCTGGCAACCCCTTTCCATGAAAGTGTTTCTCGCCGGTCACTGTTAGGGCTACATCAAGAGGAAACAAAACGTAGAGATAGAACGTGAAACTACTTTATTGTGTCAAGTTTCAAGAAGCTAGCACAAACCGTGTTGGATTTAGAGTTCCAAATACATCTATCAATATAGGAGAAAACAGAGTGAAACCTAAAAATTCAAACTGTTACTGGAAACGAACGCTTCAACATAGAAGAACGAAATTTGGGGAACCAAGTCGCCTTAGTGTACTGATCATTACCTGAAAGTATCATCCTGTTTGGGTGAAAAAATATTTCTGAGATTTCTGGAGATTCGCATATTTGGGAAGCCTGGCAACCCCTTTCCATGAAAGTGTTTCTCGCCAGTCACTGTTAGGGCTACATCAAGAGGAAACAAAACATAGAGATAGAACGTGAAACTACTTTATTGTGTCAAGTTTCAAGAAGCTAGCAAAAACCGTGTTGGATTTAGAGTTCCAAATACCTCTATCAATATAGAAGAAAACAGTGAAACCTAAAAATTCAAACTGTTACTGGAAACGAACGCTTCAACATAGAAGAACGAAATTTAGGGAACCAAGTCGCCTTAGTGTACTGATCATTACCTGAATGTATCATCCAGTTTGGGTGAAAAAATATTTGCTGCGATTTCTGGAGATTTGTAATTTTGGGAAGCCACCCCTTTCCATGAAAGTGTTTCTCGACAGTCAATGCTTAGGGCTACATCAAGAGGAAACAAAACATAGAGATAGAACGTGAAACTACGTTATTGTGTCAAGTTTCAAGAAGCTAGCACAAACCGTGTTGGATTTAGAGTTCCAAATACATCTATCAATATAGGAGAAAACAGAGTGAAACCTAAAAATTCAAACTGTTACTGGAAACGAACGCTTCAACATAGAAGAACGAAATTTGGGGAACCAAGTCGCCTTAGTGTACTGATCATTACCTGAAAGTATCATCCTGTTTGGGTGAGAAAATATTTGCTGAGATTTCTGGAGATTCGTAATTTTGGGAAGCCTGGCAACCCCTTTCCATGAAAGTGTTTCTCGCCAGTCACTGCTTAGGGCTACATCAAGAGGAAACAAAACATAGAGATAGAACGTGAAACTACTTTATTGTGTCAAGTTTCAAGAAGCTAGCACAAACCGTGTTGGATTTAGAGTTCCAAATACATCTATCAATATAGGAGAAAACAGAGTGAAACCTAAAAATTCAAACTGTTACTGGAAACGAACGCTTCAACATAGAAGAACGAAATTTGGGGAACCAAGTCGCCTTAGTGTACTGATCATTACCTGAAAGTATCATCCTGTTTGGGTGAAAAAATATTTCCTGAGATTTCTGGAGATTCGTAATTTTGGGAAGCCTGGCAACCCCTTTCCATGAAAGTGTTCCTCGCCAGTCACTGTTAGGGCTACATCAAGAGGAAACAAAACATAGAGATAGAACGTGAAACTACTTTATTGTGTCAAGTTTCAAGAAGCTAGCACAAACCGTGTTGGATTTAGAGTTCCAAATACATCTATCAATATAGGAGAAAACAGAGTGAAACCTAAAAATTCAAACTGTTACTGGAAACGAACGCTTCAACATAGAAGAACGAAATTTGGGGAACCAAGTCGCCTTAGTGTACTGATCATTACCAGAAAGTATCATCCTGTTTGGGTGAAAAAATATTTCTGAGATTTCTGGAGATTCGCATATTTGGGAAGCCTGGCAACCCCTTTCCATGAAAGTGTTTCTCGCCAGTCACTGTTAGGGCTACATCAAGAGGAAACAAAACATAGAGATAGAACGTGAAACTACTTTATTGTGTCAAGTTTCAAGAAGCTAGCAAAAACCGTGTTGGATTTAGAGTTCCAAATACATCTATCAATATAGGAGAAAACAGAGTGAAACCTAAAAATTCAAACTGTTACTGGAAACGAACGCTTCAACATAGAAGAACGAAATTTGGGGAACCAAGTCGCCTTAGTGTACTGATCATTACCTGAAAGTATCATCCAGTTTGGGTGAAAAAATATTTGCTGCGATTTCTGGAGATTCGTAATTTTGGGAAGCCACCCCTTTCCATGAAAGTGTTTCTCGACAGTCAATGCTTAGGGCTACATCAAGAGGAAACAAAACATAGAGATAGAACGTGAAACTACGTTATTGTGTCAAGTTTCAAGAAGCTAGCACAAACCGTGTTGGATTTAGAGTTCCAAATACATCTATCAATATAGGAGAAAACAGAGTGAAACCTAAAAATTCAAACTGTTACTGGAAACGAACGCTTCAACATAGAAGAACGAAATTTGGGGAACCAAGTCGCCTTAGTGTACTGATCATTACCTGAAAGTATCATCCAGTTTGGGTGAAAAAATATTTGCTGAGATATCTGGAGATTTGTAATTTTAGGAAGCTTGGCAACCCCTTTCCATGTAAGTGTTTCTCCTCAGTCACTGCTTGGGGCTACATCAAGAGGAAACAAAACATAGAGATAGAACGTGAAATTACTTTATTGTGTCAAGTTTCAAGAAGCTAGCACAAACCGTGTTGGATTTAGAGTTCCAAATACATCTATCAATATAGGAGAAAACAGAGTGAAACCTAAAAATTCAAACTGTTACTGGAAACGAACGCTTCAACATAGAAGAACGAAATTTGGGGAACCAAGTCGCCTTAGTGTACTGATCATTACCTGAAAGTATCATCCAGTTTGGGTGAAAAAAATATATGCTGAGATTTCTGGAGATTCGTAATTTTGGGAAGCCTGGCAACCCCTTTCCATGAAAGTGTTTTTTGCCAGTCACTGCTTAGGGCTACATCAAGAGGAAACAAAACATCGAGATAGAACGTGAAACTGCTTTATTGTGTCAAGTTTCCAGAAGCTAGCACAAACCGTGTTGGATTTAGAGTTCCAAATACATCTATCAATATAGGAGAAAACAGAGTGAAACCTAAAAATTCAAACTGTTACTGGAAACGAACGCTTCAACATAGAAGAACGAAATTTGCGGAACCAAGTCGCGTTAGTGTAGTGATCATTACGTGAAAGTATCATCCTGTTTGGGTGAAAAAATATTTCCTGAGATTTCTGGAGATTCGTATATTTGGGAAGCCTGGCAACCCCTTTCCATGAAAGTGTTTCTCGCCGGTCACTGTTAGGGCTACATCAAGAGGAAACAAAACATAGAGATAGAACGTGAAACTACTTTATTGTGTCAAGTTTCAAGAAGCTAGCACAAACCGTGTTGGATTTAGAGTTCCAAATACATCTATCAATATAGGAGAAAACAGAGTGAAACCTAAAAATTCAAACTGTTACTGGAAACGAACGCTTCAACATAGAAGAACGAAATTTGGGGAACCAAGTCGCCTTAGTGTACTGATCATTACCTGAAAGTATCATCCTGTTTGGGTGAAAAAATATTTCTGAGATTTCTGGAGATTCGCATATTTGGGAAGCCTGGCAACCCCTTTCCATGAAAGTGTTTCTCGCCAGTCACTGTTAGGGCTACATCAAGAGGAAACAAAACATAGAGATAGAACGTGAAACTACTTTATTGTGTCAAGTTTCAAGAAGCTAGCAAAAACCGTGTTGGATTTAGAGTTCCAAATACCTCTATCAATATAGAAGAAAACACAGTGAAACCTAAAAATTCAAACTGTTACTGGAAACGAACGCTTCAACATAGAAGAACGAAATTTAGGGAACCAAGTCGCCTTAGTGTACTGATCATTACCTGAAAGTATCATCCAGTTTGGGTGAAAAAATATTTGCTGCGATTTCTGGAGATTTGTAATTTTGGGAAGCCACCCCTTTCCATGAAAGTGTTTCTCGACAGTCAATGCTTAGGGCTACATCAAGAGGAAACAAAACATAGAGATAGAACGTGAAACTACGTTATTGTGTCAAGTTTCAAGAAGCTAGCACAAACCGTGTTGGATTTAGAGTTCCAAATACATCTATCAATATAGGAGAAAACAGAGTGAAACCTAAAAATTCAAACTGTTACTGGAAACGAACGCTTCAACATAGAAGAACGAAATTTGGGGAACCAAGTCGCCTTAGTGTACTGATCATTACCTGAAAGTATCATCCTGTTTGGGTGAGAAAATATTTGCTGAGATTTCTGGAGATTCATAATTTTGGGAAGCCTGGCAACCCCTTTCCATGAAAGTGTTTCTCGCCAGTCACTGCTTAGGGCTACATCAAGAGGAAACAAAACATAGAGATAGAACGTGAAACTACTTTATTGTGTCAAGTTTCAAGAAGCTAGCACAAACCGTGTTGGATTTAGAGTTCCAAATACATCTATCAATATAGGAGAAAACAGAGTGAAACCTAAAAATTCAAACTGTTACTGGAAACGAACGCTTCAACATAGAAGAACGAAATTTGGGGAACCAAGTCGCCTTAGTGTACTGATCATTACCTGAAAGTATCATCCTGTTTGGGTGAGAAAATATTTGCTGAGATTTCTGGAGATTCGTATATTTGGGAAGCCTGGCAACCCCTTTCCATGAAAGTGTTTCTCGCCAGTCACTGTTAGGGCTACATCAAGAGGAAACAAAACATAGAGATAGAACGTGAAACTACTTTATTGTGTCAAGTTTCAAGAAGCTAGCACAAACCGTGTTGGATTTAGAGTTCCAAATACATCTATCAATATAGGAGAAAACAGAGTGAAACCTAAAAATTCAAACTGTTACTGGAAACGAACGCTTCAACATAGAAGAACGAAATTTGGGGAACCAAGTCGCCTTAGTGTACTGATCATTACCTGAAAGTATCATCCTGTTTGGGTGAAAAAATATTTCTGAGATTTCTGGAGATTCGCATATTTGGGAAGCCTGGCAACCCCTTTCCATGAAAGTGTTTCTCGCCAGTCACTGTTAGGGCTACATCAAGAGGAAACAAAACATAGAGATAGAACGTGAAACTACTTTATTGTGTCAAGTTTCAAGAAGCTAGCAAAAACCGTGTTGGATTTAGAGTTCCAAATACCTCTATCAATATAGAAGAAAACAGAGTGAAACCTAAAAATTCAAACTGTTACTGGAAACGAACGCTTCAACATAGAAGAACGAAATTTGGGGAACCAAGTCGCCTTAGTGTACTGATCATTACCTGAAAGTATCATCCAGTTTGGGTGAAAAAATATTTGCTGCGATTTCTGGAGATTCGTAATTTTGGGAAGCCACCCCTTTCCATGAAAGTGTTTCTCGACAGTCAATGCTTAGGGCTACATCAAGAGGAAACAAAACATAGAGATAGAACGTGAAACTACGTTATTGTGTCAAGTTTCAAGAAGCTAGCACAAACCGTGTTGGATTTAGAGTTCCAAATACATCTATCAATATAGGAGAAAACAGAGTGAAACCTAAAAATTCAAACTGTTACTGGAAACGAACGCTTCAACATAGAAGAACGAAATTTGGGGAACCAAGTCGCCTTAGTGTACTGATCATTACCTGAAAGTATCATCCAGTTTGGGTGAAAAAATATTTGCTGAGATATCTGGAGATTTGTAATTTTAGGAAGCTTGGCAACCCCTTTCCATGTAAGTGTTTCTCCTCAGTCACTGCTTGGGGCTACATCAAGAGGAAACAAAACATAGAGATAGAACGTGAAATTACTTTATTGTGTCAAGTTTCAAGAAGCTAGCACAAACCGTGTTGGATTTAGAGTTCCAAATACATCTATCAATATAGGAGAAAACAGAGTGAAACCTAAAAATTCAAACTGTTACTGGAAACGAACGCTTCAACATAGAAGAACGAAATTTGGGGAACCAAGTCGCCTTAGTGTACTGATCATTACCTGAAAGTATCATCCAGTTTGGGTGAAAAAAATATTTGCTGAGATTTCTGGAGATTCGTAATTTTGGGAAGCCTGGCAACCCCTTTCCATGAAAGTGTTTTTTGCCAGTCACTGCTTAGGGCTACATCAAGAGGAAACAAAACATAGAGATAGAACGTGAAACTGCTTTATTGTGTCAAGTTTCCAGAAGCTAGCACAAACCGTGTTGGATTTAGAGTTCCAAATACATCTATCAATATAGGAGAAAACAGAGTGAAACCTAAAAATTCAAACTGTTACTGGAAACGAACGCTTCAACATAGAAGAACGAAATTTGCGGAACCAAGTCGCGTTAGTGTAGTGATCATTACGTGAAAGTATCATCCTGTTTGGGTGAAAAAATATTTCCTGAGATTTCTGGAGATTCGTATATTTGGGAAGCCTGGCAACCCCTTTCCATGAAAGTGTTTCTCGCCGGTCACTGTTAGGGCTACATCAAGAGGAAACAAAACATAGAGATAGAACGTGAAACTACTTTATTGTGTCAAGTTTCAAGAAGCTAGCACAAACCGTGTTGGATTTAGAGTTCCAAATACATCTATCAATATAGGAGAAAACAGAGTGAAACCTAAAAATTCAAACTGTTACTGGAAACGAACGCTTCAACATAGAAGAACGAAATTTGGGGAACCAAGTCGCCTTAGTGTACTGATCATTACCTGAAAGTATCATCCAGTTTGGGTGAAAAAATATTTGCTGAGATATCTGGAGATTTGTAATTTTAGGAAGCTTGGCAACCCCTTTCCATGTAAGTGTTTCTCCTCAGTCACTGCTTGGGGCTACATCAAGAGGAAACAAAACATAGAGATAGAACGTGAAATTACTTTATTGTGTCAAGTTTCAAGAAGCTAGCACAAACCGTGTTGGATTTAGAGTTCCAAATACATCTATCAATATAGGAGAAAACAGAGTGAAACCTAAAAATTCAAACTGTTACTGGAAACGAACGCTTCAACATAGAAGAACGAAATTTGGGGAACCAAGTCGCCTTAGTGTACTGATCATTACCTGAAAGTATCATCCAGTTTGGGTGAAAAAAATATTTGCTGAGATTTCTGGAGATTCGTAATTTTGGGAAGCCTGGCAACCCCTTTCCATGAAAGTGTTTTTTGCCAGTCACTGCTTAGGGCTACATCAAGAGGAAACAAAACATAGAGATAGAACGTGAAACTGCTTTTCAAGTTTCCAGAAGCTAGCACAAACCGTGTTGGATTTAGAGTTCCAAATACATCTATCAATATAGGAGAAAACAGAGTGAAACCTAAAAATTCAAACTGTTACTGGAAACGAACGCTTCAACATAGAAGAACGAAATTTGGGGAACCAAGTCGCGTTAGTGTAGTGATCATTACGTGAAAGTATCATCCTGTTTGGGTGAAAAAATATTTCCTGAGATTTCTGGAGATTCGTATATTTGGGAAGCCTGGCAACCCCTTTCCATGAAAGTGTTTCTCGCCGGTCACTGTTAGGGCTACATCAAGAGGAAACAAAACATAGAGATAGAACGTGAAACTACTTTATTGTGTCAAGTTTCAAGAAGCTAGCACAAACCGTGTTGGATTTAGAGTTCCAAATACATCTATCAATATAGGAGAAAACAGAGTGAAACCTAAAAATTCAAACTGTTACTGGAAACGAACGCTTCAACATAGAAGAACGAAATTTGGGGAACCAAGTCGCCTTAGTGTACTGATCATTACCTGAAAGTATCATCCTGTTTGGGTGAAAAAATATTTCCTGAGATTTCTGGAGATTCGCATATTTGGGAAGCCTGGCAACCCCTTTCCATGAAAGTGTTTGTCGCCAGTCACTGTTAGGGCTACATCAAGAGGAAACAAAACATAGAGATAGAACGTGAAACTACTTTATTGTGTCAAGTTTCAAGAAGCTAGCAAAAACCGTGTTGGATTTAGAGTTCCAAATACCTCTATCAATATAGAAGAAAACAGAGTGAAACCTAAAAATTCAAACTGTTACTGGAAACGAACGCTTCAACATAGAAGAACGAAATTTAGGGAACCAAGTCGCCTTAGTGTACTGATCATTACCTGAAAGTATCATCCAGTTTGGGTGAAAAAATATTTGCTGCGATTTCTGGAGATTCGTAATTTTGGGAAGCCACCCCTTTCCATGAAAGTGTTTCTCGACAGTCAATGCTTAGGGCTACATCAAGAGGAAACAAAACATAGAGATAGAACGTGAAACTACTTTATTGTGTCAAGTTTCAAGAACCTAGCACAAACCTTGTTGGATTCAGAGTTCCAAATACATCTATCAATATAGGAGAAAACAGAGTGAAACCTAAAAATTCAAACTGTTACTGGAAACGAACGCTTCAACATAGAAGAACGAAATTGGGGGAACCACGTCGCCTTAGTGTACTGATCATTACCTGAAAGTATCATCCAGTTTGGGTGAAAAAATATTTGCTGAGATTTCTGGAGATTCGTAATTTTGAGAAGCCTGGCAACCCCTTTCCATGAAAGTGTTTCTCGCCAGTCACTGCTTAGGGCTACATCAAGAGGAAACAAAACATAGAGATAGAACGTGAAACTACTTTATTGCGTCAAGTTTCAAGAAGCTAGCACAAACCGTGTTGGATTCAGAGTTCCAAATACATCTATCAATATAGGAGAAAACAGAGTGAAACCTAAAAATTCAAACTGTTACTGGAAACGAACGCTTCAACATAGAAGAACGAAATTTGGGGAACCAAGTCGCCTTAGTGTACTGATCATTACCTGAAAGTATCATCCAGTTTGGGTGAAAAAAATATTTGCTGAGATTTCTGGAGATTTGTAATTTTAGGAAGCTTGGCAACCCCTTTCCATGAAAGTGTTTCTCCTCAGTCACTGCTTGGGGCTACATCAAGAGGAAACAAAACATAGAGATAGAACGTGAAATTACTTTATTGTGTCAAGTTTCAAGAAGCTAGCACAAACCGTGTTGGATTTAGAGTTCCAAATACATCTATCAATATAGGAGAAAACAGAGTGAAACCTAAAAATTCAAACTGTTACTGGAAACGAACGCTTCAACATAGAAGAACGACATTTGGGGAACCAAGTCGCCTTAGTGTACTGATCATTACCTGAAAGTATCATCCAGTTTGGGTGAAAAAAATATTTGCTGAGATTTCTGGAGATTCGTATATTTGGGAAGCCTGGCAACCCCTTTCCATGAAAGTGTTTCTCGCCGGTCACTGTTAGGGCTACATCAAGAGGAAACAAAACATAGAGATAGAACGTGAAACTACTTTATTGTGTCAAGTTTCAAGAAGCTAGCACAAACCGTGTTGGATTTAGAGTTCCAAATACATCTATCAATATAGGAGAAAACAGAGTGAAACCTAAAAATTCAAACTGTTACTGGAAACGAACGCTTCAACATAGAAGAACGAAATTTGGGGAACCAAGTCGCCTTAGTGTACTGATCATTACCTGAAAGTATCATCCTGTTTGGGTGAAAAAATATTTCTGAGATTTCTGGAGATTCGCATATTTGGGAAGCCTGGCAACCCCTTTCCATGAAAGTGTTTCTCGCCAGTCACTGTTAGGGCTACATCAAGAGGAAACAAAACATAGAGATAGAACGTGAAACTACTTTATTGTGTCAAGTTTCAAGAAGCTAGCAAAAACCGTGTTGGATTTAGAGTTCCAAATACCTCTATCAATATAGAAGAAAACAGAGTGAAACCTAAAAATTCAAACTGTTACTGGAAACGAACGCTTCAACATAGAAGAACGAAATTTAGGGAACCAAGTCGCCTTAGTGTACTGATCATTACCTGAAAGTATCATCCAGTTTGGGTGAAAAAATATTTGCTGCGATTTCTGGAGATTTGTAATTTTGGGAAGCCACCCCTTTCCATGAAAGTGTTTCTCGACAGTCAATGCTTAGGGCTACATCAAGAGGAAACAAAACATAGAGATAGAACGTGAAACTACGTTATTGTGTCAAGTTTCAAGAAGCCAGCACAAACCGTGTTGGATTTAGAGTTCCAAATACATCTATCAATATAGGAGAAAACAGAGTGAAACCTAAAAATTCAAACTGTTACTGGAAACGAACGCTTCAACATAGAAGAACGAAATTTGGGGAACCAAGTCGCCTTAGTGTACTGATCATTACCTGAAAGTATCATCCTGTTTGGGTGAGAAAATATTTGCTGAGATTTCTGGAGATTCGTAATTTTTTGAAGCCTGGCAACCCCTTTCCATGAAAGTGTTTCTCGCCAGTCACTGCTTAGGGCTACATCAAGAGGAAACAAAACATAGAGATAGAACGTGAAACTACTTTATTGTGTCAAGTTTCAAGAAGCTAGCACAAACCGTGTTGGATTTAGAGTTCCAAATACATCTATCAATATAGGAGAAAACAGAGTGAAACCTAAAAATTCAAACTGTTACTGGAAACGAACGCTTCAACATAGAAGAACGAAATTTGGGGAACCAAGTCGCCTTAGTGTACTGATCATTACCTGAAAGTATCATCCTGTTTGGGTGAGAAAATATTTGCTGAGATTTCTGGAGATTCGTATATTTGGGAAGCCTGGCAACCCCTTTCCATGAAAGTGTTTCTCGCCAGTCACTGTTAGGGCTACATCAAGAGGAAACAAAACATAGAGATAGAACGTGAAACTACTTTATTGTGTCAAGTTTCAAGAAGCTAGCACAAACCGTGTTGGATTTAGAGTTCCAAATACATCTATCAATATAGGAGAAAACAGAGTGAAACCTAAAAATTCAAACTGTTACTGGAAACGAACGCTTCAACATAGAAGAACGAAATTTGGGGAACCAAGTCGCCTTAGTGTACTGATCATTACCTGAAAGTATCATCCTGTTTGGGTGAAAAAATATTTCTGAGATTTCTGGAGATTCGCATATTTGGGAAGCCTGGCAACCCCTTTCCATGAAAGTGTTTCTCGCCAGTCACTGTTAGGGCTACATCAAGAGGAAACAGAACATAGAGATAGAACGTGAAACTACTTTATTGTGTCAAGTTTCAAGAAGCTAGCAAAAACCGTGTTGGATTTAGAGTTCCAAATACCTCTATCAATATAGAAGAAAACAGAGTGAAACCTAAAAATTCAAACTGTTACTGGAAACGAACGCTTCAACATAGAAGAACGAAATTTGGGGAACCAAGTCGCCTTAGTGTACTGATCATTACCTGAAAGTATCATCCAGTTTGGGTGAAAAAATATTTGCTGCGATTTCTGGAGATTCGTAATTTTGGGAAGCCACCCCTTTCCATGAAAGTGTTTCTCGACAGTCAATGCTTAGGGCTACATCAAGAGGAAACAAAACATAGAGATAGAACGTGAAACTACGTTATTGTGTCAAGTTTCAAGAAGCTAGCACAAACCGTGTTGGATTTAGAGTTCCAAATACATCTATCAATATAGGAGAAAACAGAGTGAAACCTAAAAATTCAAACTGTTACTGGAAACGAACGCTTCAACATAGAAGAACGAAATTTGGAGAACCAAGTCGCCTTAGTGTACTGATCATTACCTGAAAGTATCATCCTGTTTGGGTGTGAAAATATTTGCTGAGATTTCTGGAGATTCGTAATTTTGGGAAGCCTGGCAACCCCTTTCCATGAAATTGTTTCTCGCCAGTCACTGCTTAGGGCTACATCAAGAGGAAACAAAATATAGAGATAGAACGTGAAACTACTTTATTGTGTCAAGTTTCAAGAAGCTAGCACAAACCGTGTTGGATTTAGAGTTCCAAATACATCTATCAATATAGGAGAAAACAGAGTGAAACCTAAAAATTCAAACTGTTATTGGAAACGAACGCTTCAACATAGAAGAACGAAATTTGGGGAACCAAGTCGCCTTAGTGTACTGATCATTACCTGAAAGTATCATCCTGTTTGGGTGAAAAAATATTTCCTGAGATTTCTGGAGATTCGTAATTTTGGGAAGCCTGGCAACCCCTTTCCATGAAAGTGTTCCTCGCCAGTCACTGTTAGGGCTACATCAAGAGGAAACAAAACATAGAGATAGAACGTGAAACTACTTTATTGTGTCAAGTTTCAAGAAGCTAGCACAAACCGTGTTGGATTTAGAGTTCCAAATACATCTATCAATATAGGAGAAAACAGAGTGAAACCTAAAAATTCAAACTGTTACTGGAAACGAACGCTTCAACATAGAAGAACGAAATTTGGGGAACCAAGTCGCCTTAGTGTACTGATCATTACCTGAAAGTATCATCCTGTTTGGGTGAAAAAATATTTCTGAGATTTCTGGAGATTCGCATATTTGGGAAGCCTGGCAACCCCTTTCCATGAAAGTGTTTCTCGCCAGTCACTGTTAGGGCTACATCAAGAGGAAACAAAACATAGAGATAGAACGTGAAACTACTTTATTGTGTCAAGTTTCAAGAAGCTAGCAAAAACCGTGTTGGATTTAGAGTTCCAAATACCTCTATCAATATAGAAGAAAACAGAGTGAAACCTAAAAATTCAAACTGTTACTGGAAACGAACGCTTCAACATAGAAGAACGAAATTTGGGGAACCAAGTCGCCTTAGTGTACTGATCATTACCTGAAAGTATCATCCAGTTTGGGTGAAAAAATATTTGCTGCGATTTCTGGAGATTCGTAATTTTGGGAAGCCACCCCTTTCCATGAAAGTGTTTCTCGACAGTCAATGCTTAGGGCTACATCAAGAGGAAACAAAACATAGAGATAGAACGTGAAACTACGTTATTGTGTCAAGTTTCAAGAAGCTAGCACAAACCGTGTTGGATTTAGAGTTCCAAATACATCTATCAATATAGGAGAAAACAGAGTGAAACCTAAAAATTCAAACTGTTACTGGAAACGAACGCTTCAACATAGAAGAACGAAATTTGGGGAACCAAGTCGCCTTAGTGTACTGATCATTACCTGAAAGTATCATCCAGTTTGGGTGAAAAAATATTTGCTGAGATATCTGGAGATTTGTAATTTTAGGAAGCTTGGCAACCCCTTTCCATGTAAGTGTTTCTCCTCAGTCACTGCTTGGGGCTACATCAAGAGGAAACAAAACATAGAGATAGAACGTGAAATTACTTTATTGTGTCAAGTTTCAAGAAGCTAGCACAAACCGTGTTGGATTTAGAGTTCCAAATACATCTATCAATATAGGAGAAAACAGAGTGAAACCTAAAAATTCAAACTGTTACTGGAAACGAACGCTTCAACATAGAAGAACGAAATTTGGGGAACCAAGTCGCCTTAGTGTACTGATCATTACCTGAAAGTATCATCCAGTTTGGGTGAAAAAAATATTTGCTGAGATTTCTGGAGATTCGTAATTTTGGGAAGCCTGGCAACCCCTTTCCATGAAAGTGTTTTTTGCCAGTCACTGCTTAGGGCTACATCAAGAGGAAACAAAACATAGAGATAGAACGTGAAACTGCTTTATTGTGTCAAGTTTCCAGAAGCTAGCACAAACCGTGTTGGATTTAGAGTTCCAAATACATCTATCAATATAGGAGAAAACAGAGTGAAACCTAAAAATTCAAACTGTTACTGGAAACGAACGCTTCAACATAGAAGAACGAAATTTAGGGAACCAAGTCGCCTTAGTGTACTGATCATTACCTGAAAGTATCATCCAGTTTGGGTGAAAAAATATTTGCTGCGATTTCTGGAGACTTGTAATTTTGGGAAGCCACCCCTTTCCATGAAAGTGTTTCTCGACAGTCAATGCTTAGGGCTACATGAAGAGGAAACAAAACATAGAGATAGAACGTGAAACTACGTTATTGTGTCAAGTTTCAAAAAGCTAGCACAAACCGTGTTGGATTTAGAGTTCCAAATACATCTATCAATATAGGAGAAAACAGAGTGAAACCTAAAAATTCAAACTGTTACTGGAAACGAACGCTTCAACATAGAAGAACGAAATTTGGGGAACCAAGTCGCCTTAGTGTACTGATCATTACCTGAAAGTATCATCCTGTTTGGGTGAGAAAATATTTGCTGAGATTTCTGGAGATTCGTAATTTTGGGAAGCCTGGCAACCCCTTTCCATGAAAGTGTTTCTCGCCAGTCACTGCTTAGGGCTACATCAAGAGGAAACAAAACATAGAGATAGAACGTGAAACTACTTTATTGTGTCAAGTTTCAAGAAGCTAGCACAAACCGTGTTGGATTTAGAGTTCCAAATACATCTATCAATATAGGAGAAAACAGAGTGAAACCTAAAAATTCAAACTGTTACTGGAAACGAACGCTTCAACATAGAAGAACGAAATTTGGGGAACCAAGTCGCCTTAGTGTACTGATCATTACCTGAAAGTATCATCCTGTTTGGGTGAAAAAATATTTCCTGAGATTTCTGGAGATTCGTAATTTTGGGAAGCCTGGCAACCCCTTTCCATGAAAGTGTTCCTCGCCAGTCACTGTTAGGGCTACATCAAGAGGAAACAAAACATAGAGATAGAACGTGAAACTACTTTATTGTGTCAAGTTTCAAGAAGCTAGCACAAACCGTGTTGGATTTAGAGTTCCAAATACATCTATCAATATAGGAGAAAACAGAGTGAAACCTAAAAATTCAAACTGTTACTGGAAACGAACGCTTCAACATAGAAGAACGAAATTTGGGGAACCAAGTCGCCTTAGTGTACTGATCATTACCTGAAAGTATCATCCTGTTTGGGTGAAAAAATATTTCTGAGATTTCTGGAGATTCGCATATTTGGGAAGCCTGGCAACCCCTTTCCATGAAAGTGTTTCTCGCCAGTCACTGTTAGGGCTACATCAAGAGGAAACAAAACATAGAGATAGAACGTGAAACTACTTTATTGTGTCAAGTTTCAAGAAGCTAGCAAAAACCGTGTTGGATTTAGAGTTCCAAATACCTCTATCAATATAGAAGAAAACAGAGTGAAACCTAAAAATTCAAACTGTTACTGGAAACGAACGCTTCAACATAGAAGAACGAAATTTGGGGAACCAAGTCGCCTTAGTGTACTGATCATTACCTGAAAGTATCATCCAGTTTGGGTGAAAAAATATTTGCTGCGATTTCTGGAGATTCGTAATTTTGGGAAGCCACCCCTTTCCATGAAAGTGTTTCTCGACAGTCAATGCTTAGGGCTACATCAAGAGGAAACAAAACATAGAGATAGAACGTGAAACTACGTTATTGTGTCAAGTTTCAAGAAGCTAGCACAAACCGTGTTGGATTTAGAGTTCCAAATACATCTATCAATATAGGAGAAAACAGAGTGAAACCTAAAAATTCAAACTGTTACTGGAAACGAACGCTTCAACATAGAAGAACGAAATTTGGGGAACCAAGTCGCCTTAGTGTACTGATCATTACCTGAAAGTATCATCCAGTTTGGGTGAAAAAATATTTGCTGAGATATCTGGAGATTTGTAATTTTAGGAAGCTTGGCAACCCCTTTCCATGTAAGTGTTTCTCCTCAGTCACTGCTTGGGGCTACATCAAGAGGAAACAAAACATAGAGATAGAACGTGAAATTACTTTATTGTGTCAAGTTTCAAGAAGCTAGCACAAACCGTGTTGGATTTAGAGTTCCAAATACATCTATCAATATAGGAGAAAACAGAGTGAAACCTAAAAATTCAAACTGTTACTGGAAACGAACGCTTCAACATAGAAGAACGAAATTTGGGGAACCAAGTCGCCTTAGTGTACTGATCATTACCTGAAAGTATCATCCAGTTTGGGTGAAAAAAATATTTGCTGAGATTTCTGGAGATTCGTAATTTTGGGAAGCCTGGCAACCCCTTTCCATGAAAGTGTTTTTTGCCAGTCACTGCTTAGGGCTACATCAAGAGGAAACAAAACATAGAGATAGAACGTGAAACTGCTTTATTGTGTCAAGTTTCCAGAAGCTAGCACAAACCGTGTTGGATTTAGAGTTCCAAATACATCTATCAATATAGGAGAAAACAGAGTGAAACCTAAAAATTCAAACTGTTACTGGAAACGAACGCTTCAACATAGAAGAACGAAATTTAGGGAACCAAGTCGCCTTAGTGTACTGATCATTACCTGAAAGTATCATCCAGTTTGGGTGAAAAAATATTTGCTGCGATTTCTGGAGACTTGTAATTTTGGGAAGCCACCCCTTTCCATGAAAGTGTTTCTCGACAGTCAATGCTTAGGGCTACATCAAGAGGAAACAAAACATAGAGATAGAACGTGAAACTACGTTATTGTGTCAAGTTTCAAAAAGCTAGCACAAACCGTGTTGGATTTAGAGTTCCAAATACATCTATCAATATAGGAGAAAACAGAGTGAAACCTAAAAATTCAAACTGTTACTGGAAACGAACGCTTCAACATAGAAGAACGAAATTTGGGGAACCAAGTCGCCTTAGTGTACTGATCATTACCTGAAAGTATCATCCTGTTTGGGTGAGAAAATATTTGCTGAGATTTCTGGAGATTCGTAATTTTGGGAAGCCTGGCAACCCCTTTCCATGAAAGTGTTTCTCGCCAGTCACTGCTTAGGGCTACATCAAGAGGAAACAAAACATAGAGATAGAACGTGAAACTACTTTATTGTGTCAAGTTTCAAGAAGCTAGCACAAACCGTGTTGGATTTAGAGTTCCAAATACATCTATCAATATAGGAGAAAACAGAGTGAAACCTAAAAATTCAAACTGTTACTGGAAACGAACGCTTCAACATAGAAGAACGAAATTTGGGGAACCAAGTCGCCTTAGTGTACTGATCATTACCTGAAAGTATCATCCTGTTTGGGTGAGAAAATATTTGCTGAGATTTCTGGAGATTCGTATATTTGGGAAGCCTGGCAACCCCTTTCCATGAAAGTGTTTCTCGCCAGTCACTGTTAGGGCTACATCAAGAGGAAACAAAACATAGAGATAGAACGTGAAACTACTTTATTGTGTCAAGTTTCAAGAAGCTAGCACAAACCGTGTTGGATTTAGAGTTCCAAATACATCTATCAATATAGGAGAAAACAGAGTGAAACCTAAAAATTCAAACTGTTACTGGAAACGAACGCTTCAACATAGAAGAACGAAATTTGGGGAACCAAGTCGCCTTAGTGTACTGATCATTACCTGAAAGTATCATCCTGTTTGGGTGAAAAAATATTTCTGAGATTTCTGGAGATTCGCATATTTGGGAAGCCTGGCAACCCCTTTCCATGAAAGTGTTTCTCGCCAGTCACTGTTAGGGCTACATCAAGAGGAAACAAAACATAGAGATAGAACGTGAAACTACTTTATTGTGTCAAGTTTCAAGAAGCTAGCAAAAACCGTGTTGGATTTAGAGTTCCAAATACCTCTATCAATATAGAAGAAAACAGAGTGAAACCTAAAAATTCAAACTGTTACTGGAAACGAACGCTTCAACATAGAAGAACGAAATTTGGGGAACCAAGTCGCCTTAGTGTACTGATCATTACCTGAAAGTATCATCCAGTTTGGGTGAAAAAATATTTGCTGCGATTTCTGGAGATTCGTAATTTTGGGAAGCCACCCCTTTCCATGAAAGTGTTTCTCGACAGTCAATGCTTAGGGCTACATCAAGAGGAAACAAAACATAGAGATAGAACGTGAAACTACGTTATTGTGTCAAGTTTCAAGAAGCTAGCACAAACCGTGTTGGATTTAGAGTTCCAAATACATCTATCAATATAGGAGAAAACAGAGTGAAACCTAAAAATTCAAACTGTTACTGGAAACGAACGCTTCAACATAGAAGAACGAAATTTGGGGAACCAAGTCGCCTTAGTGTACTGATCATTACCTGAAAGTATCATCCAGTTTGGGTGAAAAAATATTTGCTGAGATATCTGGAGATTTGTAATTTTAGGAAGCTTGGCAACCCCTTTCCATGAAAGTGTTTTTTGCCAGTCACTGCTTAGGGCTACATCAAGAGGAAACAAAACATAGAGATAGAACGTGAAACTGCTTTATTGTGTCAAGTTTCCAGAAGCTAGCACAAACCGTGTTGGATTTAGAGTTCCAAATACATCTATCAATATAGGAGAAAACAGAGTGAAACCTAAAAATTCAAACTGTTACTGGAAACGAACGCTTCAACATAGAAGAACGAAATTTGCCGAACCAAGTCGCGTTAGTGTAGTGATCATTACGTGAAAGTATCATCCTGTTTGGGTGAAAAAATATTTCCTGAGATTTCTGGAGATTCGTATATTTGGGAAGCCTGGCAACCCCTTTCCATGAAAGTGTTTCTCGCCGGTCACTGTTAGGGCTACATCAAGAGGAAACAAAACATAGAGATAGAACGTGAAACTACTTTATTGTGTCAAGTTTCAAGAAGCTAGCACAAACCGTGTTGGATTTAGAGTTCCAAATACATCTATCAATATAGGAGAAAACAGAGTGAAACCTAAAAATTCAAACTGTTACTGGAAACGAACGCTTCAACATAGAAGAACGAAATTTGGGGAACCAAGTCGCCTTAGTGTACTGATCATTACCTGAAAGTATCATCCAGTTTGGGTGAAAAAATATTTCTGAGATTTCTGGAGATTCGCATATTTGGGAAGCCTGGCAACCCCTTTCCATGAAAGTGTTTCTCGCCAGTCACTGTTAGGGCTACATCAAGAGGAAACAAAACATAGAGATAGAACGTGAAACTACTTTATTGTGTCAAGTTTCAAGAAGCTAGCAAAAACCGTGTTGGATTTAGAGTTCCAAATACCTCTATCAATATAGAAGAAAACAGAGTGAAACCTAAAAATTCAAACTGTTACTGGAAACGAACGCTTCAACATAGAAGAACGAAATTTAGGGAACCAAGTCGCCTTAGTGTACTGATCATTACCTGAAAGTATCATCCAGTTTGGGTGAAAAAATATTTGCTGCGATTTCTGGAGATTTGTAATTTTGGGAAGCCACCCCTTTCCATGAAAGTGTTTCTCGACAGTCAATGCTTAGGGCTACATCAAGAGGAAACAAAACATAGAGATAGAACGTGAAACTACGTTATTGTGTCAAGTTTCAAAAAGCTAGCACAAACCGTGTTGGATTTAGAGTTCCAAATACATCTATCAATATAGGAGAAAACAGAGTGAAACCTAAAAATTCAAACTGTTACTGGAAACGAACGCTTCAACATAGAAGAACGAAATTTGGGGAACCAAGTCGCCTTAGTGTACTGATCATTACCTGAAAGTATCATCCTGTTTGGGTGAGAAAATATTTGCTGAGATTTCTGGAGATTCGTAATTTTGGGAAGCCTGGCAACCCCTTTCCATGAAAGTGTTTCTCGCCAGTCACTGCTTAGGGCTACATCAAGAGGAAACAAAACATAGAGATAGAACGTGAAACTACTTTATTGTGTCAAGTTTCAAGAAGCTAGCACAAACCGTGTTGGATTTAGAGTTCCAAATACATCTATCAATATAGGAGAAAACAGAGTGAAACCTAAAAATTCAAACTGTTACTGGAAACGAACGCTTCAACATAGAAGAACGAAATTTGGGGAACCAAGTCGCCTTAGTGTACTGATCATTACCTGAAAGTATCATCCTGTTTGGGTGAGAAAATATTTGCTGAGATTTCTGGAGATTCGTATATTTGGGAAGCCTGGCAACCCCTTTCCATGAAAGTGTTTCTCGCCAGTCACTGTTAGGGCTACATCAAGAGGAAACAAAACATAGAGATAGAACGTGAAACTACTTTATTGTGTCAAGTTTCAAGAAGCTAGCACAAACCGTGTTGGATTTAGAGTTCCAAATACATCTATCAATATAGGAGAAAACAGAGTGAAACCTAAAAATTCAAACTGTTACTGGAAACGAACGCTTCAACATAGAAGAACGAAATTTGGGGAACCAAGTCGCCTTAGTGTACTGATCATTACCTGAAAGTATCATCCAGTTTGGGTGAAAAAATATTTGCTGCGATTTCTGGAGATTCGTAATTTTGGGAAGCCACCCCTTTCCATGAAAGTGTTTCTCGACAGTCAATGCTTAGGGCTACATCAAGAGGAAACAAAACATAGAGATAGAACGTGAAACTACGTTACTGTGTCAAGTTTCAAGAAGCTAGCACAAACCGTGTTGGATTTAGAGTTCCAAATACATCTATCAATATAGGAGAAAACAGAGTGAAACCTAAAAATTCAAACTGTTACTGGAAACGAACGCTTCAACATAGAAGAACGAAATTTGGGGAACCAAGTCGCCTTAGTGTACTGATCATTACCTGAAAGTATCATCCTGTTTGGGTGTGAAAATATTTGCTGAGATTTCTGGAGATTCGTAATTTTGGGAAGCCTGGCAACCCCTTTCCATGAAATTGTTTCTTGCCAGTCACTGCTTAGGGCTACATCAAGAGGAAACAAAATATAGAGATAGAACGTGAAACTACTTTATTGTGTCAAGTTTCAAGAAGCTAGCACAAACCGTGTTGGATTTAGAGTTCCAAATACATCTATCAATATAGGAGAAAACAGAGTGAAACCTAAAAATTCAAACTGTTATTGGAAACGAACGCTTCAACATAGAAGAACGAAATTTGGGGAACCAAGTCGCCTTAGTGTACTGATCATTACCTGAAAGTATCATCCTGTTTGGGTGAAAAAATATTTCCTGAGATTTCTGGAGATTCGTATATTTGGGAAGCCTGGCAACCCCTTTCCATGAAAGTGTTTCTCGCCAGTCACTGTTAGGGCTACATCAAGAGGAAACAAAACATAGAGATAGAACGTGAAACTACTTTATTGTGTCAAGTTTCAAGAAGCTAGCACAAACCTTGTTGGATTCAGAGTTCCAAATACATCTATCAATATAGGAGAAAACAGAGTGAAACCTAAAAATTCAAACTGTTACTGGAAACGAACGCTTTAACATAGAAGAACGAAATTTGGGGAACCAAGTCGCGTTAGTGTAGTGATCATTACCTGAAAGTATCATCCAGTTTGGGTGAAAAAATATTTCCTGAGATTTCTGGAGATTCGTAATTTTGGGAAGCCACCCCTTTCCATGAAAGTGTTTCTCGCCGGTCACTGTTAGGGCTACATCAAGAGGAAACAAAACATAGAGATAGAACGTGAAACTACTTTATTGTGTCAAGTTTCAAGAAGCTAGCACAAACCGTGTTGGATTTAGAGTTCCAAATACATCTATCAATATAGGAGAAAACAGAGTGAAACCTAAAAATTCAAACTGTTACTGGAAACGAACGCTTCAACATAGAAGAACGAAATTTGGGGAACCAAGTCGCCTTAGTGTACTGATCATTACCTGAAAGTATCATCCAGTTTGGGTGAAAAAATATTTGCTGAGATATCTGGAGATTTGTAATTTTAGGAAGCTTGGCAACCCCTTTCCATGTAAGTGTTTCTCCTCAGTCACTGCTTGGGGCTACATCAAGAGGAAACAAAACATAGAGATAGAACGTGAAACTGCTTTTCAAGTTTCCAGAAGCTAGCACAAACCGTGTTGGATTTAGAGTTCCAAATACATCTATCAATATAGGAGAAAACAGAGTGAAACCTAAAAATTCAAACTGTTACTGGAAACGAACGCTTCAACATAGAAGAACGAAATTTGGGGAACCAAGTCGCGTTAGTGTAGTGATCATTACGTGAAAGTATCATCCTGTTTGGGTGAAAAAATATTTCCTGAGATTTCTGGAGATTCGTATATTTGGGAAGCCTGGCAACCCCTTTCCATGAAAGTGTTTCTCGCCGGTCACTGTTAGGGCTACATCAAGAGGAAACAAAACATAGAGATAGAACGTGAAACTACTTTATTGTGTCAAGTTTCAAGAAGCTAGCACAAACCGTGTTGGATTTAGAGTTCCAAATACATCTATCAATATAGGAGAAAACAGAGTGAAACCTAAAAATTCAAACTGTTACTGGAAACGAACGCTTCAACATAGAAGAACGAAATTTGGGGAACCAAGTCGCCTTAGTGTACTGATCATTACCTGAAAGTATCATCCTGTTTGGGTGAAAAAATATTTCCTGAGATTTCTGGAGATTCGCATATTTGGGAAGCCTGGCAACCCCTTTCCATGAAAGTGTTTCTCGCCAGTCACTGTTAGGGCTACATCAAGAGGAAACAAAACATAGAGATAGAACGTGAAACTACTTTATTGTGTCAAGTTTCAAGAAGCTAGCAAAAACCGTGTTGGATTTAGAGTTCCAAATACCTCTATCAATATAGAAGAAAACAGAGTGAAACCTAAAAATTCAAACTGTTACTGGAAACGAACGCTTCAACATAGAAGAACGAAATTTAGGGAACCAAGTCGCCTTAGTGTACTGATCATTACCTGAAAGTATCATCCAGTTTGGGTGAAAAAATATTTGCTGCGATTTCTGGAGATTCGTAATTTTGGGAAGCCACCCCTTTCCATGAAAGTGTTTCTCGACAGTCAATGCTTAGGGCTACATCAAGAGGAAACAAAACATAGAGATAGAACGTGAAACTACTTTATTGTGTCAAGTTTCAAGAACCTAGCACAAACCTTGTTGGATTCAGAGTTCCAAATACATCTATCAATATAGGAGAAAACAGAGTGAAACCTAAAAATTCAAACTGTTACTGGAAACGAACGCTTCAACATAGAAGAACGAAATTGGGGGAACCACGTCGCCTTAGTGTACTGATCATTACCTGAAAGTATCATCCAGTTTGGGTGAAAAAATATTTGCTGAGATTTCTGGAGATTCGTAATTTTGAGAAGCCTGGCAACCCCTTTCCATGAAAGTGTTTCTCGCCAGTCACTGCTTAGGGCTACATCAAGAGGAAACAAAACATAGAGATAGAACGTGAAACTACTTTATTGCGTCAAGTTTCAAGAAGCTAGCACAAACCGTGTTGGATTCAGAGTTCCAAATACATCTATCAATATAGGAGAAAACAGAGTGAAACCTAAAAATTCAAACTGTTACTGGAAACGAACGCTTCAACATAGAAGAACGAAATTTGGGGAACCAAGTCGCCTTAGTGTACTGATCATTACCTGAAAGTATCATCCAGTTTGGGTGAAAAAAATATTTGCTGAGATTTCTGGAGATTTGTAATTTTAGGAAGCTTGGCAACCCCTTTCCATGAAAGTGTTTCTCCTCAGTCACTGCTTGGGGCTACATCAAGAGGAAACAAAACATAGAGATAGAACGTGAAATTACTTTATTGTGTCAAGTTTCAAGAAGCTAGCACAAACCGTGTTGGATTTAGAGTTCCAAATACATCTATCAATATAGGAGAAAACAGAGTGAAACCTAAAAATTCAAACTGTTACTGGAAACGAACGCTTCAACATAGAAGAACGACATTTGGGGAACCAAGTCGCCTTAGTGTACTGATCATTACCTGAAAGTATCATCCAGTTTGGGTGAAAAAATATTTGCTGAGATTTCTGGAGATTCGTAATTTTGGAAAGCATGGCAACCCCTTTCCATGAAAGTGTTTCTTGCCAGTCACTGCTTAGGGCTACATCAAGAGGAAACAAAACATAGAGATAGAACGTGAAACTGCTTTATTGTGTCAAGTTTCAAGAAGCTAGCACAAACCGTGTTGGATTTAGAGTTCCAAATACATCTATCAATATAGGAGAAAACAGAGTGAAACCTAAAAATTCAAACTGTTACTGGAAACGAACGCTTCAACATAGAAGAACGAAATTTGGGGAACCAAGTCGCGTTAGTGTAGTGATCATTATCTGAAAGTATCATCCAGTTTGGGTGAAAAAATATTTCCTGAGATTTCTGGAGATTCGTAATTTTGGGAAGCCACCCCTCTCCATGAAAGTGTTTATCGCCAGTCACTGCTTAGGGCTACATCAAGAGGAAACAAAACATAGAGATAGAACGTGAAACTACTTTATTGTGTCAAGTTTCAAGAACCTAGCACAAACCTTGTTGGATTCAGAGTTCCAAATACATCTATCAATATAGGAGAAAACAGAGTGAAACCTAAAAATTCAAACTGTTACTGGAAACGAACGCTTCAACATAGAAGAACGAAATTTGGGGAACCAAGTTGCCTTAGTGTACTGATCATTACCTGAAAGTATCATCCTGTTTGGGTGAAAAAATATTTGCTGAGATTTCTGGAGATTTGTAATTTTAGGAAGCTTGGCAACCCCTTTCCATGAAAGTGTTTCTCCTCAGTCACTGCTTGGGGCTACATCAAGAGGAAACAAAACATAGAGATAGAACGTGAAATTACTTTATTGTGTCAAGTTTCAAGAAGCTAGCACAAACCGTGTTGGATTTAGAGTTCCAAATACATCTATCAATATAGGAGAAAACAGAGTGAAACCTAAAAATTCAAACTGTTACTGGAAACGAACGCTTCAACATAGAAGAACGACATTTGGGGAACCAAGTCGCCTTAGTGTACTGATCATTACCTGAAAGTATCATCCAGTTTGGGTGAAAAAATATTTGCTGAGATTTCTGGAGATTCGTAATTTTGGAAAGCATGGCAACCCCTTTCCATGAAAGTGTTTCTTGCCAGTCACTGCTTAGGGCTACATCAAGAGGAAACAAAACATAGAGATAGAACGTGAAACTACGTTATTGTGTCAAGTTTCAAGAAGCTAGCACAAACCGTGTTGGATTTAGAGTTCCAAATACATCTATCAATATAGGAGAAAACAGAGTGAAACCTAAAAATTCAAACTGTTACTGGAAACGAACGCTTCAACATAGAAGAACGAAATTTGGGGAACCAAGTCGCCTTAGTGTACTGATCATTACCTGAAAGTATCATCCAGTTTGGGTGAAAAAATATTTCCTGAGGTTTCTGGAGATTCGTAATTTTGGGAAGCCACCCCTTTCCATGAAAGTGTTTATCGCCAGTCACTGCTTAGGGCTACATCAAGAGGAAACAAAACATAGAGATAGAACGTGAAACTACTTTATTGTGTCAAGTTTCAAGAAGCTAGCAAAAACCGTGTTGGATTTAGAGTTCCAAATACCTCTATCAATATAGAAGAAAACAGAGTGAAACCTAAAAATTCAAACTGTTACTGGAAACGAACGCTTCAACATAGAAGAACGAAATTTGGGGAACCAAGTCGCCTTAGTGTACTGATCATTACCTGAAAGTATCATCCAGTTTGGGTGAAAAAATATTTGCTGCGATTTCTGGAGATTCGTAATTTTGGGAAGCCACCCCTTTCCATGAAAGTGTTTCTCGACAGTCAATGCTTAGGGCTACATCAAGAGGAAACAAAACATAGAGATAGAACGTGAAACTACGTTATTGTGTCAAGTTTCAAGAAGCTAGCACAAACCGTGTTGGATTTAGAGTTCCAAATACATCTATCAATATAGGAGAAAACAGAGTGAAACCTAAAAATTCAAACTGTTACTGGAAACGAACGCTTCAACATAGAAGAACGAAATTTGGGGAACCAAGTCGCCTTAGTGTGCTGATCATTACCTGAAAGTATCATCCAGTTTGGGTGAAAAAATATTTGCTGAGATATCTGGAGATTTGTAATTTTAGGAAGCTTGGCAACCCCTTTCCATGTAAGTGTTTCTCCTCAGTCACTGCTTGGGGCTACATCAAGAGGAAACAAAACATAGAGATAGAACGTGAAATTACTTTATTGTGTCAAGTTTCAAGAAGCTAGCACAAACCGTGTTGGATTTAGAGTTCCAAATACATCTATCAATATAGGAGAAAACAGAGTGAAACCTAAAAATTCAAACTGTTACTGGAAACGAACGCTTCAACATAGAAGAACGAAATTTGGGGAACCAAGTCGCCTTAGTGTACTGATCATTACCTGAAAGTATCATCCAGTTTGGGTGAAAAAAATATTTGCTGAGATTTCTGGAGATTCGTAATTTTGGGAAGCCTGGCAACCCCTTTCCATGAAAGTGTTTTTTGCCAGTCACTGCTTAGGGCTACATCAAGAGGAAACAAAACATAGAGATAGAACGTGAAACTGCTTTATTGTGTCAAGTTTCCAGAAGCTAGCACAAACCGTGTTGGATTTAGAGTTCCAAATACATCTATCAATATAGGAGAAAACAGAGTGAAACCTAAAAATTCAAACTGTTACTGGAAACGAACGCTTCAACATAGAAGAACGAAATTTGCGGAACCAAGTAGCGTTAGTGTAGTGATCATTACGTGAAAGTATCATCCTGTTTGGGTGAAAAAATATTTCCTGAGATTTCTGGAGATTCGTATATTTGGGAAGCCTGGCAACCCCTTTCCATGAAAGTGTTTCTCGCCGGTCACTGTTAGGGCTACATCAAGAGGAAACAAAACATAGAGATAGAACGTGAAACTACTTTATTGTGTCAAGTTTCAAGAAGCTAGCACAAACCGTGTTGGATTTAGAGTTCCAAATACATCTATCAATATAGGAGAAAACAGAGTGAAACCTAAAAATTCAAACTGTTACTGGAAACGAACGCTTCAACATAGAAGAACGAAATTTGGGGAACCAAGTCGCCTTAGTGTACTGATCATTACCTGAAAGTATCATCCTGTTTGGGTGAAAAAATATTTCTGAGATTTCTGGAGATTCGCATATTTGGGAAGCCTGGCAACCCCTTTCCATGAAAGTGTTTCTCGCCAGTCACTGTTAGGGCTACATCAAGAGGAAACAAAACATAGAGATAGAACGTGAAACTGCTTTATTGTGTCAAGTTTCAAGAAGCTAGCAAAAACCGTGTTGGATTTAGAGTTCCAAATACCTCTATCAATATAGAAGAAAACAGAGTGAAACCTAAAAATTCAAACTGTTACTGGAAACGAACGCTTCAACATAGAAGAACGAAATTTAGGGAACCAAGTCGCCTTAGTGTACTGATCATTACCTGAAAGTATCATCCAGTTTGGGTGAAAAAATATTTGCTGCGATTTCTGGAGATTTGTAATTTTGGGAAGCCACCCCTTTCCATGAAAGTGTTTCTCGACAGTCAATGCTTAGGGCTACATCAAGACGAAACAAAACATAGAGATAGAACGTGAAACTACGTTATTGTGTCAAGTTTCAAGAAGCTAGCACAAACCGTGTTGGATTTAGAGTTCCAAATACATCTATCAATATAGGAGAAAACAGAGTGAAACCTAAAAATTCAAACTGTTACTGGAAACGAACGCTTCAACATAGAAGAACGAAATTTGGGGAACCAAGTCGCCTTAGTGTACTGATCATTACCTGAAAGTATCATCCTGTTTGGGTGAGAAAATATTTGCTGAGATTTCTGGAGATTCGTAATTTTGGGAAGCCTGGCAACCCCTTTCCATGAAAGTGTTTCTCGCCAGTCACTGCTTAGGGCTACATCAAGAGGAAACAAAACATAGAGATAGAACGTGAAACTACTTTATTGTGTCAAGTTTCAAGAAGCTAGCACAAACCGTGTTGGATTTAGAGTTCCAAATACATCTATCAATATAGGAGAAAACAGAGTGAAACCTAAAAATTCAAACTGTTATTGGAAACGAACGCTTCAACATAGAAGAACGAAATTTGGGGAACCAAGTCGCCTTAGTGTACTGATCATTACCTGAAAGTATCATCCTGTTTGGGTGAAAAAATATTTCCTGAGATTTCTGGAGATTCGTATATTTGGGAAGCCTGGCAACCCCTTTCCATGAAAGTGTTTCTCGCCAGTCACTGTTAGGGCTACATCAAGAGGAAACAAAACATAGAGATAGAACGTGAAACTACTTTATTGTGTCAAGTTTCAAGAAGCTAGCACAAACCGTGTTGGATTTAGAGTTCCAAATACATCTATCAATATAGGAGAAAACAGAGTGAAACCTGAAAATTCAAACTGTTACTGGAAACGAACGCTTCAACATAGAAGAACGAAATTTGGGGAACCAAGTCGCCTTAGTGTACTGATCATTACCTGAAAGTATCATCCTGTTTGGGTGAAAAAATATTTCTGAGATTTCTGGAGATTCGCATATTTGGGAAGCCTGGCAACCCCTTTCCATGAAAGTGTTTCTCGCCAGTCACTGTTAGGGCTACATCAAGAGGA
The DNA here is from genome assembly GCF_964194105.1 of Spermophilus citellus. NCBI lineage: Eukaryota > Metazoa > Chordata > Mammalia > Rodentia > Sciuridae > Spermophilus > Spermophilus citellus. Next base: position 15,966,559 of record NC_138188.1, read on the forward strand.
AACAAAACATAGAGATAGAACGTGAAACTACTTTATTGTGTCAAGTTTCAAGAAGCTAGCAAAAACCGTGTTGGATTTAGAGTTCCAAATACCTCTATCAATATAGAAGAAAACAGAGTGAAACCTAAAAATTCAAACTGTTACTGGAAACGAACGCTTCAACATAGAAGAACGAAATTTGGGGAACCAAGTCGCCTTAGTGTACTGATCATTACCTGAAAGTATCATCCAGTTTGGGTGAAAAAATATTTGCTGCGATTTCTGGAGATTCGTAATTTTGGGAAGCCACCCCTTTCCATGAAAGTGTTTCTCGACAGTCAATGCTTAGGGCTACATCAAGAGGAAACAAAACATAGAGATAGAACGTGAAACTACGTTATTGTGTCAAGTTTCAAGAAGCTAGCACAAACCGTGTTGGATTTAGAGTTCCAAATACATCTATCAATATAGGAGAAAACAGAGTGAAACCTAAAAATTCAAACTGTTACTGGAAACGAACGCTTCAACATAGAAGAACGAAATTTGGGGAACCAAGTCGCCTTAGTGTACTGATCATTACCTGAAAGTATCATCCTGTTTGGGTGTGAAAATATTTGCTGAGATTTCTGGAGATTCGTAATTTTGGGAAGCCTGGCAACCCCTTTCCATGAAATTGTTTCTCGCCAGTCACTGCTTAGGGCTACATCAAGAGGAAACAAAATATAGAGATAGAACGTGAAACTACTTTATTGTGTCAAGTTTCAAGAAGCTAGCACAAACCGTGTTGGATTTAGAGTTCCAAATACATCTATCAATATAGGAGAAAACAGAGTGAAACCTAAAAATTCAAACTGTTATTGGAAACGAACGCTTCAACATAGAAGAACGAAATTTGGGGAACCAAGTCGCCTTAGTGTACTGATCATTACCTGAAAGTATCATCCTGTTTGGGTGAAAAAATATTTCCTGAGATTTCTGGAGATTCGTAATTTTGGGAAGCCTGGCAACCCCTTTCCATGAAAGTGTTCCTCGCCAGTCACTGTTAGGGCTACATCAAGAGGAAACAAAACATAGAGATAGAACGTGAAACTACTTTATTGTGTCAAGTTTCAAGAAGCTAGCACAAACCGTGTTGGATTTAGAGTTCCAAATACATCTATCAATATAGGAGAAAACAGAGTGAAACCTAAAAATTCAAACTGTTACTGGAAACGAACGCTTCAACATAGAAGAACGAAATTTGGGGAACCAAGTCGCCTTAGTGTACTGATCATTACCTGAAAGTATCATCCTGTTTGGGTGAAAAAATATTTCTGAGATTTCTGGAGATTCGCATATTTGGGAAGCCTGGCAACCCCTTTCCATGAAAGTGTTTCTCGCCAGTCACTGTTAGGGCTACATCAAGAGGAAACAAAACATAGAGATAGAACGTGAAACTACTTTATTGTGTCAAGTTTCAAGAAGCTAGCAAAAACCGTGTTGGATTTAGAGTTCCAAATACCTCTATCAATATAGAAGAAAACAGAGTGAAACCTAAAAATTCAAACTGTTACTGGAAACGAACGCTTCAACATAGAAGAACGAAATTTGGGGAACCAAGTCGCCTTAGTGTACTGATCATTACCTGAAAGTATCATCCAGTTTGGGTGAAAAAATATTTGCTGCGATTTCTGGAGATTCGTAATTTTGGGAAGCCACCCCTTTCCATGAAAGTGTTTCTCGACAGTCAATGCTTAGGGCTACATCAAGAGGAAACAAAACATAGAGATAGAACGTGAAACTACGTTATTGTGTCAAGTTTCAAGAAGCTAGCACAAACCGTGTTGGATTTAGAGTTCCAAATACATCTATCAATATAGGAGAAAACAGAGTGAAACCTAAAAATTCAAACTGTTACTGGAAACGAACGCTTCAACATAGAAGAACGAAATTTGGGGAACCAAGTCGCCTTAGTGTACTGATCATTACCTGAAAGTATCATCCAGTTTGGGTGAAAAAATATTTGCTGAGATATCTGGAGATTTGTAATTTTAGGAAGCTTGGCAACCCCTTTCCATGTAAGTGTTTCTCCTCAGTCACTGCTTGGGGCTACATCAAGAGGAAACAAAACATAGAGATAGAACGTGAAATTACTTTATTGTGTCAAGTTTCAAGAAGCTAGCACAAACCGTGTTGGATTTAGAGTTCCAAATACATCTATCAATATAGGAGAAAACAGAGTGAAACCTAAAAATTCAAACTGTTACTGGAAACGAACGCTTCAACATAGAAGAACGAAATTTGGGGAACCAAGTCGCCTTAGTGTACTGATCATTACCTGAAAGTATCATCCAGTTTGGGTGAAAAAAATATTTGCTGAGATTTCTGGAGATTCGTAATTTTGGGAAGCCTGGCAACCCCTTTCCATGAAAGTGTTTTTTGCCAGTCACTGCTTAGGGCTACATCAAGAGGAAACAAAACATAGAGATAGAACGTGAAACTGCTTTATTGTGTCAAGTTTCCAGAAGCTAGCACAAACCGTGTTGGATTTAGAGTTCCAAATACATCTATCAATATAGGAGAAAACAGAGTGAAACCTAAAAATTCAAACTGTTACTGGAAACGAACGCTTCAACATAGAAGAACGAAATTTAGGGAACCAAGTCGCCTTAGTGTACTGATCATTACCTGAAAGTATCATCCAGTTTGGGTGAAAAAATATTTGCTGCGATTTCTGGAGATTTGTAATTTTGGGAAGCCACCCCTTTCCATGAAAGTGTTTCTCGACAGTCAATGCTTAGGGCTACATCAAGAGGAAACAAAACATAGAGATAGAACGTGAAACTACGTTATTGTGTCAAGTTTCAAAAAGCTAGCACAAACCGTGTTGGATTTAGAGTTCCAAATACATCTATCAATATAGGAGAAAACAGAGTGAAACCTAAAAATTCAAACTGTTACTGGAAACGAACGCTTCAACATAGAAGAACGAAATTTGGGGAACCAAGTCGCCTTAGTGTACTGATCATTACCTGAAAGTATCATCCTGTTTGGGTGAGAAAATATTTGCTGAGATTTCTGGAGATTCGTAATTTTGGGAAGCCTGGCAACCCCTTTCCATGAAAGTGTTTCTCGCCAGTCACTGCTTAGGGCTACATCAAGAGGAAACAAAACATAGAGATAGAACGTGAAACTACTTTATTGTGTCAAGTTTCAAGAAGCTAGCACAAACCGTGTTGGATTTAGAGTTCCAAATACATCTATCAATATAGGAGAAAACAGAGTGAAACCTAAAAATTCAAACTGTTACTGGAAACGAACGCTTCAACATAGAAGAACGAAATTTGGGGAACCAAGTCGCCTTAGTGTACTGATCATTACCTGAAAGTATCATCCTGTTTGGGTGAGAAAATATTTGCTGAGATTTCTGGAGATTCGTATATTTGGGAAGCCTGGCAACCCCTTTCCATGAAAGTGTTTCTCGCCAGTCACTGTTAGGGCTACATCAAGAGGAAACAAAACATAGAGATAGAACGTGAAACTACTTTATTGTGTCAAGTTTCAAGAAGCTAGCACAAACCGTGTTGGATTTAGAGTTCCAAATACATCTATCAATATAGGAGAAAACAGAGTGAAACCTAAAAATTCAAACTGTTACTGGAAACGAACGCTTCAACATAGAAGAACGAAATTTGGGGAACCAAGTCGCCTTAGTGTACTGATCATTACCTGAAAGTATCATCCTGTTTGGGTGAAAAAATATTTCTGAGATTTCTGGAGATTCGCATATTTGGGAAGCCTGGCAACCCCTTTCCATGAAAGTGTTTCTCGCCAGTCACTGTTAGGGCTACATCAAGAGGAAACAAAACATAGAGATAGAACGTGAAACTACTTTATTGTGTCAAGTTTCAAGAAGCTAGCAAAAACCGTGTTGGATTTAGAGTTCCAAATACCTCTATCAATATAGAAGAAAACAGAGTGAAACCTAAAAATTCAAACTGTTACTGGAAACGAACGCTTCAACATAGAAGAACGAAATTTGGGGAACCAAGTCGCCTTAGTGTACTGATCATTACCTGAAAGTATCATCCAGTTTGGGTGAAAAAATATTTGCTGCGATTTCTGGAGATTCGTAATTTTGGGAAGCCACCCCTTTCCATGAAAGTGTTTCTCGACAGTCAATGCTTAGGGCTACATCAAGAGGAAACAAAACATAGAGATAGAACGTGAAACTACGTTATTGTGTCAAGTTTCAAGAAGCTAGCACAAACCGTGTTGGATTTAGAGTTCCAAATACATCTATCAATATAGGAGAAAACAGAGTGAAACCTAAAAATTCAAACTGTTACTGGAAACGAACGCTTCAACATAGAAGAACGAAATTTGGGGAACCAAGTCGCCTTAGTGTACTGATCATTACCTGAAAGTATCATCCAGTTTGGGTGAAAAAATATTTGCTGAGATATCTGGAGATTTGTAATTTTAGGAAGCTTGGCAACCCCTTTCCATGAAAGTGTTTTTTGCCAGTCACTGCTTAGGGCTACATCAAGAGGAAACAAAACATAGAGATAGAACGTGAAACTGCTTTATTGTGTCAAGTTTCCAGAAGCTAGCACAAACCGTGTTGGATTTAGAGTTCCAAATACATCTATCAATATAGGAGAAAACAGAGTGAAACCTAAAAATTCAAACTGTTACTGGAAACGAACGCTTCAACATAGAAGAACGAAATTTGCGGAACCAAGTCGCGTTAGTGTAGTGATCATTACGTGAAAGTATCATCCTGTTTGGGTGAAAAAATATTTCCTGAGATTTCTGGAGATTCGTATATTTGGGAAGCCTGGCAACCCCTTTCCATGAAAGTGTTTCTCGCCGGTCACTGTTAGGGCTACATCAAGAGGAAACAAAACATAGAGATAGAACGTGAAACTACTTTATTGTGTCAAGTTTCAAGAAGCTAGCACAAACCGTGTTGGATTTAGAGTTCCAAATACATCTATCAATATAGGAGAAAACAGAGTGAAACCTAAAAATTCAAACTGTTACTGGAAACGAACGCTTCAACATAGAAGAACGAAATTTGGGGAACCAAGTCGCCTTAGTGTACTGATCATTACCTGAAAGTATCATCCAGTTTGGGTGAAAAAATATTTCTGAGATTTCTGGAGATTCGCATATTTGGGAAGCCTGGCAACCCCTTTCCATGAAAGTGTTTCTCGCCAGTCACTGTTAGGGCTACATCAAGAGGAAACAAAACATAGAGATAGAACGTGAAACTACTTTATTGTGTCAAGTTTCAAGAAGCTAGCAAAAACCGTGTTGGATTTAGAGTTCCAAATACCTCTATCAATATAGAAGAAAACAGAGTGAAACCTAAAAATTCAAACTGTTACTGGAAACGAACGCTTCAACATAGAAGAACGAAATTTAGGGAACCAAGTCGCCTTAGTGTACTGATCATTACCTGAAAGTATCATCCAGTTTGGGTGAAAAAATATTTGCTGCGATTTCTGGAGATTTGTAATTTTGGGAAGCCACCCCTTTCCATGAAAGTGTTTCTCGACAGTCAATGCTTAGGGCTACATCAAGAGGAAACAAAACATAGAGATAGAACGTGAAACTACGTTATTGTGTCAAGTTTCAAAAAGCTAGCACAAACCGTGTTGGATTTAGAGTTCCAAATACATCTATCAATATAGGAGAAAACAGAGTGAAACCTAAAAATTCAAACTGTTACTGGAAACGAACGCTTCAACATAGAAGAACGAAATTTGGGGAACCAAGTCGCCTTAGTGTACTGATCATTACCTGAAAGTATCATCCTGTTTGGGTGAGAAAATATTTGCTGAGATTTCTGGAGATTCGTAATTTTGGGAAGCCTGGCAACCCCTTTCCATGAAAGTGTTTCTCGCCAGTCACTGCTTAGGGCTACATCAAGAGGAAACAAAACATAGAGATAGAACGTGAAACTACTTTATTGTGTCAAGTTTCAAGAAGCTAGCACAAACCGTGTTGGATTTAGAGTTCCAAATACATCTATCAATATAGGAGAAAACAGAGTGAAACCTAAAAATTCAAACTGTTACTGGAAACGAACGCTTCAACATAGAAGAACGAAATTTGGGGAACCAAGTCGCCTTAGTGTACTGATCATTACCTGAAAGTATCATCCTGTTTGGGTGAGAAAATATTTGCTGAGATTTCTGGAGATTCGTATATTTGGGAAGCCTGGCAACCCCTTTCCATGAAAGTGTTTCTCGCCAGTCACTGTTAGGGCTACATCAAGAGGAAACAAAACATAGAGATAGAACGTGAAACTACTTTATTGTGTCAAGTTTCAAGAAGCTAGCACAAACCGTGTTGGATTTAGAGTTCCAAATACATCTATCAATATAGGAGAAAACAGAGTGAAACCTAAAAATTCAAACTGTTACTGGAAACGAACGCTTCAACATAGAAGAACGAAATTTGGGGAACCAAGTCGCCTTAGTGTACTGATCATTACCTGAAAGTATCATCCAGTTTGGGTGAAAAAATATTTGCTGCGATTTCTGGAGATTCGTAATTTTGGGAAGCCACCCCTTTCCATGAAAGTGTTTCTCGACAGTCAATGCTTAGGGCTACATCAAGAGGAAACAAAACATAGAGATAGAACGTGAAACTACGTTACTGTGTCAAGTTTCAAGAAGCTAGCACAAACCGTGTTGGATTTAGAGTTCCAAATACATCTATCAATATAGGAGAAAACAGAGTGAAACCTAAAAATTCAAACTGTTACTGGAAACGAACGCTTCAACATAGAAGAACGAAATTTGGGGAACCAAGTCGCCTTAGTGTACTGATCATTACCTGAAAGTATCATCCTGTTTGGGTGTGAAAATATTTGCTGAGATTTCTGGAGATTCGTAATTTTGGGAAGCCTGGCAACCCCTTTCCATGAAATTGTTTCTCGCCAGTCACTGCTTAGGGCTACATCAAGAGGAAACAAAATATAGAGATAGAACGTGAAACTACTTTATTGTGTCAAGTTTCAAGAAGCTAGCACAAACCGTGTTGGATTTAGAGTTCCAAATACATCTATCAATATAGGAGAAAACAGAGTGAAACCTAAAAATTCAAACTGTTATTGGAAACGAACGCTTCAACATAGAAGAACGAAATTTGGGGAACCAAGTCGCCTTAGTGTACTGATCATTACCTGAAAGTATCATCCTGTTTGGGTGAAAAAATATTTCCTGAGATTTCTGGAGATTCGTATATTTGGGAAGCCTGGCAACCCCTTTCCATGAAAGTGTTTCTCGCCAGTCACTGTTAGGGCTACATCAAGAGGAAACAAAACATAGAGATAGAACGTGAAACTACTTTATTGTGTCAAGTTTCAAGAAGCTAGCACAAACCTTGTTGGATTCAGAGTTCCAAATACATCTATCAATATAGGAGAAAACAGAGTGAAACCTAAAAATTCAAACTGTTACTGGAAACGAACGCTTTAACATAGAAGAACGAAATTTGGGGAACCAAGTCGCGTTAGTGTAGTGATCATTACCTGAAAGTATCATCCAGTTTGGGTGAAAAAATATTTCCTGAGATTTCTGGAGATTCGTAATTTTGGGAAGCCACCCCTTTCCATGAAAGTGTTTCTCGCCGGTCACTGTTAGGGCTACATCAAGAGGAAACAAAACATAGAGATAGAACGTGAAACTACTTTATTGTGTCAAGTTTCAAGAAGCTAGCACAAACCGTGTTGGATTTAGAGTTCCAAATACATCTATCAATATAGGAGAAAACAGAGTGAAACCTAAAAATTCAAACTGTTACTGGAAACGAACGCTTCAACATAGAAGAACGAAATTTGGGGAACCAAGTCGCCTTAGTGTACTGATCATTACCTGAAAGTATCATCCAGTTTGGGTGAAAAAATATTTGCTGAGATATCTGGAGATTTGTAATTTTAGGAAGCTTGGCAACCCCTTTCCATGTAAGTGTTTCTCCTCAGTCACTGCTTGGGGCTACATCAAGAGGAAACAAAACATAGAGATAGAACGTGAAATTACTTTATTGTGTCAAGTTTCAAGAAGCTAGCACAAACCGTGTTGGATTTAGAGTTCCAAATACATCTATCAATATAGGAGAAAACAGAGTGAAACCTAAAAATTCAAACTGTTACTGGAAACGAACGCTTCAACATAGAAGAACGAAATTTGGGGAACCAAGTCGCCTTAGTGTACTGATCATTACCTGAAAGTATCATCCAGTTTGGGTGAAAAAAATATTTGCTGAGATTTCTGGAGATTCGTAATTTTGGGAAGCCTGGCAACCCCTTTCCATGAAAGTGTTTTTTGCCAGTCACTGCTTAGGGCTACATCAAGAGGAAACAAAACATAGAGATAGAACGTGAAACTGCTTTTCAAGTTTCCAGAAGCTAGCACAAACCGTGTTGGATTTAGAGTTCCAAATACATCTATCAATATAGGAGAAAACAGAGTGAAACCTAAAAATTCAAACTTTTACTGGAAACGAACGCTTCAACATAGAAGAACGAAATTTGGGGAACCAAGTCGCGTTAGTGTAGTGATCATTACGTGAAAGTATCATCCTGTTTGGGTGAAAAAATATTTCCTGAGATTTCTGGAGATTCGTATATTTGGGAAGCCTGGCAACCCCTTTCCATGAAAGTGTTTCTCGCCGGTCACTGTTAGGGCTACATCAAGAGGAAACAAAACATAGAGATAGAACGTGAAACTACTTTATTGTGTCAAGTTTCAAGAAGCTAGCACAAACCGTGTTGGATTTAGAGTTCCAAATACATCTATCAATATAGGAGAAAACAGAGTGAAACCTAAAAATTCAAACTGTTACTGGAAACGAACGCTTCAACATAGAAGAACGAAATTTGGGGAACCAAGTCGCCTTAGTGTACTGATCATTACCTGAAAGTATCATCCTGTTTGGGTGAAAAAATATTTCCTGAGATTTCTGGAGATTCGCATATTTGGGAAGCCTGGCAACCCCTTTCCATGAAAGTGTTTCTCGCCAGTCACTGTTAGGGCTACATCAAGAGGAAACAAAACATAGAGATAGAACGTGAAACTACTTTATTGTGTCAAGTTTCAAGAAGCTAGCAAAAACCGTGTTGGATTTAGAGTTCCAAATACCTCTATCAATATAGAAGAAAACAGAGTGAAACCTAAAAATTCAAACTGTTACTGGAAACGAACGCTTCAACATAGAAGAACGAAATTTAGGGAACCAAGTCGCCTTAGTGTACTGATCATTACCTGAAAGTATCATCCAGTTTGGGTGAAAAAATATTTGCTGCGATTTCTGGAGATTCGTAATTTTGGGAAGCCACCCCTTTCCATGAAAGTGTTTCTCGACAGTCAATGCTTAGGGCTACATCAAGAGGAAACAAAACATAGAGATAGAACGTGAAACTACTCTATTGTGTCAAGTTTCAAGAACCTAGCACAAACCTTGTTGGATTCAGAGTTCCAAATACATCTATCAATATAGGAGAAAACAGAGTGAAACCTAAAAATTCAAACTGTTACTGGAAACGAACGCTTCAACATAGAAGAACGAAATTGGGGGAACCACGTCGCCTTAGTGTACTGATCATTACCTGAAAGTATCATCCAGTTTGGGTGAAAAAATATTTGCTGAGATTTCTGGAGATTCGTAATTTTGAGAAGCCTGGCAACCCCTTTCCATGAAAGTGTTTCTCGCCAGTCACTGCTTAGGGCTACATCAAGAGGAAACAAAACATAGAGATAGAACGTGAAACTACTTTATTGCGTCAAGTTTCAAGAAGCTAGCACAAACCGTGTTGGATTCAGAGTTCCAAATACATCTATCAATATAGGAGAAAACAGAGTGAAACCTAAAAATTCAAACTGTTACTGGAAACGAACGCTTCAACATAGAAGAACGAAATTTGGGGAACCAAGTCGCCTTAGTGTACTGATCATTACCTGAAAGTATCATCCTGTTTGGGTGAGAAAATATTTGCTGAGATTTCTGGAGATTCGTAATTTTGGGAAGCCTGGCAACCCCTTTCCATGAAAGTGTTTCTCGCCAGTCACTGCTTAGGGCTACATCAAGAGGAAACAAAACATAGAGATAGAACGTGAAACTACTTTATTGTGTCAAGTTTCAAGAAGCTAGCACAAACCGTGTTGGATTTAGAGTTCCAAATACATCTATCAATATAGGAGAAAACAGAGTGAAACCTAAAAATTCAAACTGTTACTGGAAACGAACGCTTCAACATAGAAGAACGAAATTTGGGGAACCAAGTCGCCTTAGTGTACTGATCATTACCTGAAAGTATCATCCTGTTTGGGTGAGAAAATATTTGCTGAGATTTCTGGAGATTCGTATATTTGGGAAGCCTGGCAACCCCTTTCCATGAAAGTGTTTCTCGCCAGTCACTGTTAGGGCTACATCAAGAGGAAACAAAACATAGAGATAGAACGTGAAACTACTTTATTGTGTCAAGTTTCAAGAAGCTAGCACAAACCGTGTTGGATTTAGAGTTCCAAATACATCTATCAATATAGGAGAAAACAGAGTGAAACCTAAAAATTCAAACTGTTACTGGAAACGAACGCTTCAACATAGAAGAACGAAATTTGGGGAACCAAGTCGCCTTAGTGTACTGATCATTACCTGAAAGTATCATCCTGTTTGGGTGAAAAAATATTTCTGAGATTTCTGGAGATTCGCATATTTGGGAAGCCTGGCAACCCCTTTCCATGAAAGTGTTTCTCGCCAGTCACTGTTAGGGCTACATCAAGAGGAAACAAAACATAGAGATAGAACGTGAAACTACTTTATTGTGTCAAGTTTCAAGAAGCTAGCAAAAACCGTGTTGGATTTAGAGTTCCAAATACCTCTATCAATATAGAAGAAAACAGAGTGAAACCTAAAAATTCAAACTGTTACTGGAAACGAACGCTTCAACATAGAAGAACGAAATTTGGGGAACCAAGTCGCCTTAGTGTACTGATCATTACCTGAAAGTATCATCCAGTTTGGGTGAAAAAATATTTGCTGCGATTTCTGGAGATTCGTAATTTTGGGAAGCCACCCCTTTCCATGAAAGTGTTTCTCGACAGTCAATGCTTAGGGCTACATCAAGAGGAAACAAAACATAGAGATAGAACGTGAAACTACGTTATTGTGTCAAGTTTCAAGAAGCTAGCACAAACCGTGTTGGATTTAGAGTTCCAAATACATCTATCAATATAGGAGAAAACAGAGTGAAACCTAAAAATTCAAACTGTTACTGGAAACGAACGCTTCAACATAGAAGAACGAAATTTGGGGAACCAAGTCGCCTTAGTGTACTGATCATTACCTGAAAGTATCATCCAGTTTGGGTGAAAAAATATTTGCTGAGATATCTGGAGATTTGTAATTTTAGGAAGCTTGGCAACCCCTTTCCATGAAAGTGTTTTTTGCCAGTCACTGCTTAGGGCTACATCAAGAGGAAACAAAACATAGAGATAGAACGTGAAACTGCTTTATTGTGTCAAGTTTCCAGAAGCTAGCACAAACCGTGTTGGATTTAGAGTTCCAAATACATCTATCAATATAGGAGAAAACAGAGTGAAACCTAAAAATTCAAACTGTTACTGGAAACGAACGCTTCAACATAGAAGAACGAAATTTGCGGAACCAAGTCGCGTTAGTGTAGTGATCATTACGTGAAAGTATCATCCTGTTTGGGTGAAAAAATATTTCCTGAGATTTCTGGAGATTCGTATATTTGGGAAGCCTGGCAACCCCTTTCCATGAAAGTGTTTCTCGCCGGTCACTGTTAGGGCTACATCAAGAGGAAACAAAACATAGAGATAGAACGTGAAACTACTTTATTGTGTCAAGTTTCAAGAAGCTAGCACAAACCGTGTTGGATTTAGAGTTCCAAATACATCTATCAATATAGGAGAAAACAGAGTGAAACCTAAAAATTCAAACTGTTACTGGAAACGAACGCTTCAACATAGAAGAACGAAATTTGGGGAACCAAGTCGCCTTAGTGTACTGATCATTACCTGAAAGTATCATCCTGTTTGGGTGAGAAAATATTTGCTGAGATTTCTGGAGATTCGTAATTTTGGGAAGCCTGGCAACCCCTTTCCATGAAAGTGTTTCTCGCCAGTCACTGCTTAGGGCTACATCAAGAGGAAACAAAACATAGAGATAGAACGTGAAACTACTTTATTGTGTCAAGTTTCAAGAAGCTAGCACAAACCGTGTTGGATTTAGAGTTCCAAATACATCTATCAATATAGGAGAAAACAGAGTGAAACCTAAAAATTCAAACTGTTACTGGAAACGAACGCTTCAACATAGAAGAACGAAATTTGGGGAACCAAGTCGCCTTAGTGTACTGATCATTACCTGAAAGTATCATCCTGTTTGGGTGAGAAAATATTTGCTGAGATTTCTGGAGATTCGTATATTTGGGAAGCCTGGCAACCCCTTTCCATGAAAGTGTTTCTCGCCAGTCACTGTTAGGGCTACATCAAGAGGAAACAAAACATAGAGATAGAACGTGAAACTACTTTATTGTGTCAAGTTTCAAGAAGCTAGCACAAACCGTGTTGGATTTAGAGTTCCAAATACATCTATCAATATAGGAGAAAACAGAGTGAAACCTAAAAATTCAAACTGTTACTGGAAACGAACGCTTCAACATAGAAGAACGAAATTTGGGGAACCAAGTCGCCTTAGTGTACTGATCATTACCTGAAAGTATCATCCAGTTTGGGTGAAAAAATATTTGCTGCGATTTCTGGAGATTCGTAATTTTGGGAAGCCACCCCTTTCCATGAAAGTGTTTCTCGACAGTCAATGCTTAGGGCTACATCAAGAGGAAACAAAACATAGAGATAGAACGTGAAACTACGTTACTGTGTCAAGTTTCAAGAAGCTAGCACAAACCGTGTTGGATTTAGAGTTCCAAATACATCTATCAATATAGGAGAAAACAGAGTGAAACCTAAAAATTCAAACTGTTACTGGAAACGAACGCTTCAACATAGAAGAACGAAATTTGGGGAACCAAGTCGCCTTAGTGTACTGATCATTACCTGAAAGTATCATCCTGTTTGGGTGTGAAAATATTTGCTGAGATTTCTGGAGATTCGTAATTTTGGGAAGCCTGGCAACCCCTTTCCATGAAATTGTTTCTCGCCAGTCACTGCTTAGGGCTACATCAAGAGGAAACAAAATATAGAGATAGAACGTGAAACTACTTTATTGTGTCAAGTTTCAAGAAGCTAGCACAAACCGTGTTGGATTTAGAGTTCCAAATACATCTATCAATATAGGAGAAAACAGAGTGAAACCTAAAAATTCAAACTGTTATTGGAAACGAACGCTTCAACATAGAAGAACGAAATTTGGGGAACCAAGTCGCCTTAGTGTACTGATCATTACCTGAAAGTATCATCCTGTTTGGGTGAAAAAATATTTCCTGAGATTTCTGGAGATTCGTATATTTGGGAAGCCTGGCAACCCCTTTCCATGAAAGTGTTTCTCGCCAGTCACTGTTAGGGCTACATCAAGAGGAAACAAAACATAGAGATAGAACGTGAAACTACTTTATTGTGTCAAGTTTCAAGAAGCTAGCACAAACCTTGTTGGATTCAGAGTTCCAAATACATCTATCAATATAGGAGAAAACAGAGTGAAACCTAAAAATTCAAACTGTTACTGGAAACGAACGCTTTAACATAGAAGAACGAAATTTGGGGAACCAAGTCGCGTTAGTGTAGTGATCATTACCTGAAAGTATCATCCAGTTTGGGTGAAAAAATATTTCCTGAGATTTCTGGAGATTCGTAATTTTGGGAAGCCACCCCTTTCCATGAAAGTGTTTCTCGCCGGTCACTGTTAGGGCTACATCAAGAGGAAACAAAACATAGAGATAGAACGTGAAACTACTTTATTGTGTCAAGTTTCAAGAAGCTAGCACAAACCGTGTTGGATTTAGAGTTCCAAATACATCTATCAATATAGGAGAAAACAGAGTGAAACCTAAAAATTCAAACTGTTACTGGAAACGAACGCTTCAACATAGAAGAACGAAATTTGGGGAACCAAGTCGCCTTAGTGTACTGATCATTACCTGAAAGTATCATCCAGTTTGCGTGAAAAAATATTTGCTGAGATATCTGGAGATTTGTAATTTTAGGAAGCTTGGCAACCCCTTTCCATGTAAGTGTTTCTCCTCAGTCACTGCTTGGGGCTACATCAAGAGGAAACAAAACATAGAGATAGAACGTGAAATTACTTTATTGTGTCAAGTTTCAAGAAGCTAGCACAAACCGTGTTGGATTTAGAGTTCCAAATACATCTATCAATATAGGAGAAAACAGAGTGAAACCTAAAAATTCAAACTGTTACTGGAAACGAACGCTTCAACATAGAAGAACGAAATTTGGGGAACCAAGTCGCCTTAGTGTACTGATCATTACCTGAAAGTATCATCCAGTTTGGGTGAAAAAAATATTTGCTGAGATTTCTGGAGATTCGTAATTTTGGGAAGCCTGGCAACCCCTTTCCATGAAAGTGTTTTTTGCCAGTCACTGCTTAGGGCTACATCAAGAGGAAACAAAACATAGAGATAGAACGTGAAACTGCTTTTCAAGTTTCCAGAAGCTAGCACAAACCGTGTTGGATTTAGAGTTCCAAATACATCTATCAATATAGGAGAAAACAGAGTGAAACCTAAAAATTCAAACTGTTACTGGAAACGAACGCTTCAACATAGAAGAACGAAATTTGGGGAACCAAGTCGCGTTAGTGTAGTGATCATTACGTGAAAGTATCATCCTGTTTGGGTGAAAAAATATTTCCTGAGATTTCTGGAGATTCGTATATTTGGGAAGCCTGGCAACCCCTTTCCATGAAAGTGTTTCTCGCCGGTCACTGTTAGGGCTACATCAAGAGGAAACAAAACATAGAGATAGAACGTGAAACTACTTTATTGTGTCAAGTTTCAAGAAGCTAGCACAAACCGTGTTGGATTTAGAGTTCCAAATACATCTATCAATATAGGAGAAAACAGAGTGAAACCTAAAAATTCAAACTGTTACTGGAAACGAACGCTTCAACATAGAAGAACGAAATTTGGGGAACCAAGTCGCCTTAGTGTACTGATCATTACCTGAAAGTATCATCCTGTTTGGGTGAAAAAATATTTCCTGAGATTTCTGGAGATTCGCATATTTGGGAAGCCTGGCAACCCCTTTCCATGAAAGTGTTTCTCGCCAGTCACTGTTAGGGCTACATCAAGAGGAAACAAAACATAGAGATAGAACGTGAAACTACTTTATTGTGTCAAGTTTCAAGAAGCTAGCAAAAACCGTGTTGGATTTAGAGTTCCAAATACCTCTATCAATATAGAAGAAAACAGAGTGAAACCTAAAAATTCAAACTGTTACTGGAAACGAACGCTTCAACATAGAAGAACGAAATTTAGGGAACCAAGTCGCCTTAGTGTACTGATCATTACCTGAAAGTATCATCCAGTTTGGGTGAAAAAATATTTGCTGCGATTTCTGGAGATTCGTAATTTTGGGAAGCCACCCCTTTCCATGAAAGTGTTTCTCGACAGTCAATGCTTAGGGCTACATCAAGAGGAAACAAAACATAGAGATAGAACGTGAAACTACTTTATTGTGTCAAGTTTCAAGAACCTAGCACAAACCTTGTTGGATTCAGAGTTCCAAATACATCTATCAATATAGGAGAAAACAGAGTGAAACCTAAAAATTCAAACTGTTACTGGAAACGAACGCTTCAACATAGAAGAACGAAATTGGGGGAACCACGTCGCCTTAGTGTACTGATCATTACCTGAAAGTATCATCCAGTTTGGGTGAAAAAATATTTGCTGAGATTTCTGGAGATTCGTAATTTTGAGAAGCCTGGCAACCCCTTTCCATGAAAGTGTTTCTCGCCAGTCACTGCTTAGGGCTACATCAAGAGGAAACAAAACATAGAGATAGAACGTGAAACTACTTTATTGCGTCAAGTTTCAAGAAGCTAGCACAAACCGTGTTGGATTCAGAGTTCCAAATACATCTATCAATATAGGAGAAAACAGAGTGAAACCTAAAAATTCAAACTGTTACTGGAAACGAACGCTTCAACATAGAAGAACGAAATTTGGGGAACCAAGTCGCCTTAGTGTACTGATCATTACCTGAAAGTATCATCCAGTTTGGGTGAAAAAAATATTTGCTGAGATTTCTGGAGATTTGTAATTTTAGGAAGCTTGGCAACCCCTTTCCATGAAAGTGTTTCTCCTCAGTCACTGCTTGGGGCTACATCAAGAGGAAACAAAACATAGAGATAGAACGTGAAATTACTTTATTGTGTCAAGTTTCAAGAAGCTAGCACAAACCGTGTTGGATTTAGAGTTCCAAATACATCTATCAATATAGGAGAAAACAGAGTGAAACCTAAAAATTCAAACTGTTACTGGAAACGAACGCTTCAACATAGAAGAACGACATTTGGGGAACCAAGTCGCCTTAGTGTACTGATCATTACCTGAAAGTATCATCCAGTTTGGGTGAAAAAATATTTGCTGAGATTTCTGGAGATTCGTAATTTTGGAAAGCATGGCAACCCCTTTCCATGAAAGTGTTTCTTGCCAGTCACTGCTTAGGGCTACATCAAGAGGAAACAAAACATAGAGATAGAACGTGAAACTGCTTTATTGTGTCAAGTTTCAAGAAGCTAGCACAAACCGTGTTGGATTTAGAGTTCCAAATACATCTATCAATATAGGAGAAAACAGAGTGAAACCTAAAAATTCAAACTGTTACTGGAAACGAACGCTTCAACATAGAAGAACGAAATTTGGGGAACCAAGTCGCGTTAGTGTAGTGATCATTATCTGAAAGTATCATCCAGTTTGGGTGAAAAAATATTTCCTGAGATTTCTGGAGATTCGTAATTTTGGGAAGCCACCCCTCTCCATGAAAGTGTTTATCGCCAGTCACTGCTTAGGGCTACATCAAGAGGAAACAAAACATAGAGATAGAACGTGAAACTACTTTATTGTGTCAAGTTTCAAGAACCTAGCACAAACCTTGTTGGATTCAGAGTTCCAAATACATCTATCAATATAGGAGAAAACAGAGTGAAACCTAAAAATTCAAACTGTTACTGGAAACGAACGCTTCAACATAGAAGAACGAAATTTCGGGAACCAAGTTGCCTTAGTGTACTGATCATTACCTGAAAGTATCATCCTGTTTGGGTGAAAAAATATTTGCTGAGATTTCTGGAGATTTGTAATTTTAGGAAGCTTGGCAACCCCTTTCCATGAAAGTGTTTCTCCTCAGTCACTGCTTGGGGCTACATCAAGAGGAAACAAAACATAGAGATAGAACGTGAAATTACTTTATTGTGTCAAGTTTCAAGAAGCTAGCACAAACCGTGTTGGATTTAGAGTTCCAAATACATCTATCAATATAGGAGAAAACAGAGTGAAACCTAAAAATTCAAACTGTTACTGGAAACGAACGCTTCAACATAGAAGAACGACATTTGGGGAACCAAGTCGCCTTAGTGTACTGATCATTACCTGAAAGTATCATCCAGTTTGGGTGAAAAAATATTTGCTGAGATTTCTGGAGATTCGTAATTTTGGAAAGCATGGCAACCCCTTTCCATGAAAGTGTTTCTTGCCAGTCACTGCTTAGGGCTACATCAAGAGGAAACAAAACATAGAGATAGAACGTGAAACTACGTTATTGTGTCAAGTTTCAAGAAGCTAGCACAAACCGTGTTGGATTTAGAGTTCCAAATACATCTATCAATATAGGAGAAAACAGAGTGAAACCTAAAAATTCAAACTGTTACTGGAAACGAACGCTTCAACATAGAAGAACGAAATTTGGGGAACCAAGTCGCCTTAGTGTACTGATCATTACCTGAAAGTATCATCCAGTTTGGGTGAAAAAATATTTCCTGAGGTTTCTGGAGATTCGTAATTTTGGGAAGCCACCCCTTTCCATGAAAGTGTTTATCGCCAGTCACTGCTTAGGGCTACATCAAGAGGAAACAAAACATAGAGATAGAACGTGAAACTACTTTATTGTGTCAAGTTTCAAGAAGCTAGCAAAAACCGTGTTGGATTTAGAGTTCCAAATACCTCTATCAATATAGAAGAAAACAGAGTGAAACCTAAAAATTCAAACTGTTACTGGAAACGAACGCTTCAACATAGAAGAACGAAATTTGGGGAACCAAGTCGCCTTAGTGTACTGATCATTACCTGAAAGTATCATCCAGTTTGGGTGAAAAAATATTTGCTGCGATTTCTGGAGATTCGTAATTTTGGGAAGCCACCCCTTTCCATGAAAGTGTTTCTCGACAGTCAATGCTTAGGGCTACATCAAGAGGAAACAAAACATAGAGATAGAACGTGAAACTACGTTATTGTGTCAAGTTTCAAGAAGCTAGCACAAACCGTGTTGGATTTAGAGTTCCAAATACATCTATCAATATAGGAGAAAACAGAGTGAAACCTAAAAATTCAAACTGTTACTGGAAACGAACGCTTCAACATAGAAGAACGAAATTTGGGGAACCAAGTCGCCTTAGTGTGCTGATCATTACCTGAAAGTATCATCCAGTTTGGGTGAAAAAATATTTGCTGAGATATCTGGAGATTTGTAATTTTAGGAAGCTTGGCAACCCCTTTCCATGTAAGTGTTTCTCCTCAGTCACTGCTTGGGGCTACATCAAGAGGAAACAAAACATAGAGATAGAACGTGAAATTACTTTATTGTGTCAAGTTTCAAGAAGCTAGCACAAACCGTGTTGGATTTAGAGTTCCAAATACATCTATCAATATAGGAGAAAACAGAGTGAAACCTAAAAATTCAAACTGTTACTGGAAACGAACGCTTCAACATAGAAGAACGAAATTTGGGGAACCAAGTCGCCTTAGTGTACTGATCATTACCTGAAAGTATCATCCAGTTTGGGTGAAAAAAATATTTGCTGAGATTTCTGGAGATTCGTAATTTTGGGAAGCCTGGCAACCCCTTTCCATGAAAGTGTTTTTTGCCAGTCACTGCTTAGGGCTACATCAAGAGGAAACAAAACATAGAGATAGAACGTGAAACTGCTTTATTGTGTCAAGTTTCCAGAAGCTAGCACAAACCGTGTTGGATTTAGAGTTCCAAATACATCTATCAATATAGGAGAAAACAGAGTGAAACCTAAAAATTCAAACTGTTACTGGAAACGAACGCTTCAACATAGAAGAACGAAATTTGCGGAACCAAGTAGCGTTAGTGTAGTGATCATTACGTGAAAGTATCATCCTGTTTGGGTGAAAAAATATTTCCTGAGATTTCTGGAGATTCGTATATTTGGGAAGCCTGGCAACCCCTTTCCATGAAAGTGTTTCTCGCCGGTCACTGTTAGGGCTACATCAAGAGGAAACAAAACATAGAGATAGAACGTGAAACTACTTTATTGTGTCAAGTTTCAAGAAGCTAGCACAAACCGTGTTGGATTTAGAGTTCCAAATACATCTATCAATATAGGAGAAAACAGAGTGAAACCTAAAAATTCAAACTGTTACTGGAAACGAACGCTTCAACATAGAAGAACGAAATTTGGGGAACCAAGTCGCCTTAGTGTACTGATCATTACCTGAAAGTATCATCCTGTTTGGGTGAAAAAATATTTCTGAGATTTCTGGAGATTCGCATATTTGGGAAGCCTGGCAACCCCTTTCCATGAAAGTGTTTCTCGCCAGTCACTGTTAGGGCTACATCAAGAGGAAACAAAACATAGAGATAGAACGTGAAACTGCTTTATTGTGTCAAGTTTCAAGAAGCTAGCAAAAACCGTGTTGGATTTAGAGTTCCAAATACCTCTATCAATATAGAAGAAAACAGAGTGAAACCTAAAAATTCAAACTGTTACTGGAAACGAACGCTTCAACATAGAAGAACGAAATTTAGGGAACCAAGTCGCCTTAGTGTACTGATCATTACCTGAAAGTATCATCCAGTTTGGGTGAAAAAATATTTGCTGCGATTTCTGGAGATTTGTAATTTTGGGAAGCCACCCCTTTCCATGAAAGTGTTTCTCGACAGTCAATGCTTAGGGCTACATCAAGACGAAACAAAACATAGAGATAGAACGTGAAACTACGTTATTGTGTCAAGTTTCAAGAAGCTAGCACAAACCGTGTTGGATTTAGAGTTCCAAATACATCTATCAATATAGGAGAAAACAGAGTGAAACCTAAAAATTCAAACTGTTACTGGAAACGAACGCTTCAACATAGAAGAACGAAATTTGGGGAACCAAGTCGCCTTAGTGTACTGATCATTACCTGAAAGTATCATCCTGTTTGGGTGAGAAAATATTTGCTGAGATTTCTGGAGATTCGTAATTTTGGGAAGCCTGGCAACCCCTTTCCATGAAAGTGTTTCTCGCCAGTCACTGCTTAGGGCTACATCAAGAGGAAACAAAACATAGAGATAGAACGTGAAACTACTTTATTGCGTCAAGTTTCAAGAAGCTAGCACAAACCGTGTTGGATTCAGAGTTCCAAATACATCTATCAATATAGGAGAAAACAGAGTGAAACCTAAAAATTCAAACTGTTACTGGAAACGAACGCTTCAACATAGAAGAACGAAATTTGGGGAACCAAGTCGCCTTAGTGTACTGATCATTACCTGAAAGTATCATCCTGTTTGGGTGAGAAAATATTTGCTGAGATTTCTGGAGATTCGTAATTTTGGGAAGCCTGGCAACCCCTTTCCATGAAAGTGTTTCTCGCCAGTCACTGCTTAGGGCTACATCAAGAGGAAACAAAACATAGAGATAGAACGTGAAACTACTTTATTGTGTCAAGTTTCAAGAAGCTAGCACAAACCGTGTTGGATTTAGAGTTCCAAATACATCTATCAATATAGGAGAAAACAGAGTGAAACCTAAAAATTCAAACTGTTACTGGAAACGAACGCTTCAACATAGAAGAACGAAATTTGGGGAACCAAGTCGCCTTAGTGTACTGATCATTACCTGAAAGTATCATCCTGTTTGGGTGAGAAAATATTTGCTGAGATTTCTGGAGATTCGTATATTTGGGAAGCCTGGCAACCCCTTTCCATGAAAGTGTTTCTCGCCAGTCACTGTTAGGGCTACATCAAGAGGAAACAAAACATAGAGATAGAACGTGAAACTACTTTATTTTGTCAAGTTTCAAGAAGCTAGCACAAACCGTGTTGGATTTAGAGTTCCAAATACATCTATCAATATAGGAGAAAACAGAGTGAAACCTAAAAATTCAAACTGTTACTGGAAACGAACGCTTCAACATAGAAGAACGAAATTTGGGGAACCAAGTCGCCTTAGTGTACTGATCATTACCTGAAAGTATCATCCTGTTTGGGTGAAAAAATATTTCTGAGATTTCTGGAGATTCGCATATTTGGGAAGCCTGGCAACCCCTTTCCATGAAAGTGTTTCTCGCCAGTCACTGTTAGGGCTACATCAAGAGGAAACAAAACATAGAGATAGAACGTGAAACTACTTTATTGTGTCAAGTTTCAAGAAGCTAGCAAAAACCGTGTTGGATTTAGAGTTCCAAATACCTCTATCAATATAGAAGAAAACAGAGTGAAACCTAAAAATTCAAACTGTTACTGGAAACGAACGCTTCAACATAGAAGAACGAAATTTGGGGAACCAAGTCGCCTTAGTGTACTGATCATTACCTGAAAGTATCATCCAGTTTGGGTGAAAAAATATTTGCTGCGATTTCTGGAGATTCGTAATTTTGGGAAGCCACCCCTTTCCATGAAAGTGTTTCTCGACAGTCAATGCTTAGGGCTACATCAAGAGGAAACAAAACATAGAGATAGAACGTGAAACTACGTTATTGTGTCAAGTTTCAAGAAGCTAGCACAAACCGTGTTGGATTTAGAGTTCCAAATACATCTATCAATATAGGAGAAAACAGAGTGAAACCTAAAAATTCAAACTGTTACTGGAAACGAACGCTTCAACATAGAAGAACGAAATTTGGGGAACCAAGTCGCCTTAGTGTACTGATCATTACCTGAAAGTATCATCCAGTTTGGGTGAAAAAATATTTGCTGAGATATCTGGAGATTTGTAATTTTAGGAAGCTTGGCAACCCCTTTCCATGAAAGTGTTTTTTGCCAGTCACTGCTTAGGGCTACATCAAGAGGAAACAAAACATAGAGATAGAACGTGAAACTGCTTTATTGTGTCAAGTTTCCAGAAGCTAGCACAAACCGTGTTGGATTTAGAGTTCCAAATACATCTATCAATATAGGAGAAAACAGAGTGAAACCTAAAAATTCAAACTGTTACTGGAAACGAACGCTTCAACATAGAAGAACGAAATTTGCGGAACCAAGTCGCGTTAGTGTAGTGATCATTACGTGAAAGTATCATCCTGTTTGGGTGAAAAAATATTTCCTGAGATTTCTGGAGATTCGTATATTTGGGAAGCCTGGCAACCCCTTTCCATGAAAGTGTTTCTCGCCGGTCACTGTTAGGGCTACATCAAGAGGAAACAAAACATAGAGATAGAACGTGAAACTACTTTATTGTGTCAAGTTTCAAGAAGCTAGCACAAACCGTGTTGGATTTAGAGTTCCAAATACATCTATCAATATAGGAGAAAACAGAGTGAAACCTAAAAATTCAAACTGTTACTGGAAACGAACGCTTCAACATAGAAGAACGAAATTTGGGGAACCAAGTCGCCTTAGTGTACTGATCATTACCTGAAAGTATCATCCTGTTTGGGTGAGAAAATATTTGCTGAGATTTCTGGAGATTCGTAATTTTGGGAAGCCTGGCAACCCCTTTCCATGAAAGTGTTTCTCGCCAGTCACTGCTTAGGGCTACATCAAGAGGAAACAAAACATAGAGATAGAACGTGAAACTACTTTATTGTGTCAAGTTTCAAGAAGCTAGCACAAACCGTGTTGGATTTAGAGTTCCAAATACATCTATCAATATAGGAGAAAACAGAGTGAAACCTAAAAATTCAAACTGTTACTGGAAACGAACGCTTCAACATAGAAGAACGAAATTTGGGGAACCAAGTCGCCTTAGTGTACTGATCATTACCTGAAAGTATCATCCTGTTTGGGTGAGAAAATATTTGCTGAGATTTCTGGAGATTCGTATATTTGGGAAGCCTGGCAACCCCTTTCCATGAAAGTGTTTCTCGCCAGTCACTGTTAGGGCTACATCAAGAGGAAACAAAACATAGAGATAGAACGTGAAACTACTTTATTGTGTCAAGTTTCAAGAAGCTAGCACAAACCGTGTTGGATTTAGAGTTCCAAATACATCTATCAATATAGGAGAAAACAGAGTGAAACCTAAAAATTCAAACTGTTACTGGAAACGAACGCTTCAACATAGAAGAACGAAATTTGGGGAACCAAGTCGCCTTAGTGTACTGATCATTACCTGAAAGTATCATCCAGTTTGGGTGAAAAAATATTTGCTGCGATTTCTGGAGATTCGTAATTTTGGGAAGCCACCCCTTTCCATGAAAGTGTTTCTCGACAGTCAATGCTTAGGGCTACATCAAGAGGAAACAAAACATAGAGATAGAACGTGAAACTACGTTACTGTGTCAAGTTTCAAGAAGCTAGCACAAACCGTGTTGGATTTAGAGTTCCAAATACATCTATCAATATAGGAGAAAACAGAGTGAAACCTAAAAATTCAAACTGTTACTGGAAACGAACGCTTCAACATAGAAGAACGAAATTTGGGGAACCAAGTCGCCTTAGTGTACTGATCATTACCTGAAAGTATCATCCTGTTTGGGTGTGAAAATATTTGCTGAGATTTCTGGAGATTCGTAATTTTGGGAAGCCTGGCAACCCCTTTCCATGAAATTGTTTCTCGCCAGTCACTGCTTAGGGCTACATCAAGAGGAAACAAAATATAGAGATAGAACGTGAAACTACTTTATTGTGTCAAGTTTCAAGAAGCTAGCACAAACCGTGTTGGATTTAGAGTTCCAAATACATCTATCAATATAGGAGAAAACAGAGTGAAACCTAAAAATTCAAACTGTTACTGGAAACGAACGCTTCAACATAGAAGAACGAAATTTGGGGAACCAAGTCGCCTTAGTGTACTGATCATTACCTGAAAGTATCATCCTGTTTGGGTGAAAAAATATTTCCTGAGATTTCTGGAGATTCGTATATTTGGGAAGCCTGGCAACCCCTTTCCATGAAAGTGTTTCTCGCCAGTCACTGTTAGGGCTACATCAAGAGGAAACAAAACATAGAGATAGAACGTGAAACTACTTTATTGTGTCAAGTTTCAAGAAGCTAGCACAAACCTTGTTGGATTCAGAGTTCCAAATACATCTATCAATATAGGAGAAAACAGAGTGAAACCTAAAAATTCAAACTGTTACTGGAAACGAACGCTTTAACATAGAAGAACGAAATTTGGGGAACCAAGTCGCGTTAGTGTAGTGATCATTACCTGAAAGTATCATCCAGTTTGGGTGAAAAAATATTTCCTGAGATTTCTGGAGATTCGTAATTTTGGGAAGCCACCCCTTTCCATGAAAGTGTTTCTCGCCGGTCACTGTTAGGGCTACATCAAGAGGAAACAAAACATAGAGATAGAACGTGAAACTACTTTATTGTGTCAAGTTTCAAGAAGCTAGCACAAACCGTGTTGGATTTAGAGTTCCAAATACATCTATCAATATAGGAGAAAACAGAGTGAAACCTAAAAATTCAAACTGTTACTGGAAACGAACGCTTCAACATAGAAGAACGAAATTTGGGGAACCAAGTCGCCTTAGTGTACTGATCATTACCTGAAAGTATCATCCAGTTTGGGTGAAAAAATATTTGCTGAGATATCTGGAGATTTGTAATTTTAGGAAGCTTGGCAACCCCTTTCCATGTAAGTGTTTCTCCTCAGTCACTGCTTGGGGCTACATCAAGAGGAAACAAAACATAGAGATAGAACGTGAAATTACTTTATTGTGTCAAGTTTCAAGAAGCTAGCACAAACCGTGTTGGATTTAGAGTTCCAAATACATCTATCAATATAGGAGAAAACAGAGTGAAACCTAAAAATTCAAACTGTTACTGGAAACGAACGCTTCAACATAGAAGAACGAAATTTGGGGAACCAAGTCGCCTTAGTGTACTGATCATTACCTGAAAGTATCATCCAGTTTGGGTGAAAAAAATATTTGCTGAGATTTCTGGAGATTCGTAATTTTGGGAAGCCTGGCAACCCCTTTCCATGAAAGTGTTTTTTGCCAGTCACTGCTTAGGGCTACATCAAGAGGAAACAAAACATAGAGATAGAACGTGAAACTGCTTTTCAAGTTTCCAGAAGCTAGCACAAACCGTGTTGGATTTAGAGTTCCAAATACATCTATCAATATAGGAGAAAACAGAGTGAAACCTAAAAATTCAAACTGTTACTGGAAACGAACGCTTCAACATAGAAGAACGAAATTTGGGGAACCAAGTCGCGTTAGTGTAGTGATCATTACGTGAAAGTATCATCCTGTTTGGGTGAAAAAATATTTCCTGAGATTTCTGGAGATTCGTATATTTGGGAAGCCTGGCAACCCCTTTCCATGAAAGTGTTTCTCGCCGGTCACTGTTAGGGCTACATCAAGAGGAAACAAAACATAGAGATAGAACGTGAAACTACTTTATTGTGTCAAGTTTCAAGAAGCTAGCACAAACCGTGTTGGATTTAGAGTTCCAAATACATCTATCAATATAGGAGAAAACAGAGTGAAACCTAAAAATTCAAACTGTTACTGGAAACGAACGCTTCAACATAGAAGAACGAAATTTGGGGAACCAAGTCGCCTTAGTGTACTGATCATTACCTGAAAGTATCATCCTGTTTGGGTGAAAAAATATTTCCTGAGATTTCTGGAGATTCGCATATTTGGGAAGCCTGGCAACCCCTTTCCATGAAAGTGTTTCTCGCCAGTCACTGTTAGGGCTACATCAAGAGGAAACAAAACATAGAGATAGAACGTGAAACTACTTTATTGTGTCAAGTTTCAAGAAGCTAGCACAAACCGTGTTGGATTTAGAGTTCCAAATACATCTATCAATATAGGAGAAAACAGAGTGAAACCTAAAAATTCAAACTGTTACTGGAAACGAACGCTTCAACATAGAAGAACGAAATTTGGGGAACCAAGTCGCCTTAGTGTACTGATCATTACCTGAAAGTATCATCCAGTTTGGGTGAAAAAATATTTGCTGCGATTTCTGGAGATTCGTAATTTTGGGAAGCCACCCCTTTCCATGAAAGTGTTTCTCGACAGTCAATGCTTAGGGCTACATCAAGAGGAAACAAAACATAGAGATAGAACGTGAAACTACGTTACTGTGTCAAGTTTCAAGAAGCTAGCACAAACCGTGTTGGATTTAGAGTTCCAAATACATCTATCAATATAGGAGAAAACAGAGTGAAACCTAAAAATTCAAACTGTTACTGGAAACGAACGCTTCAACATAGAAGAACGAAATTTGGGGAACCAAGTCGCCTTAGTGTACTGATCATTACCTGAAAGTATCATCCAGTTTGGGTGAGAAAATATTTGCTGAGATTTCTGGAGATTCGTAATTTTGGGAAGCCTGGCAACCCCTTTCCATGAAAGTGTTTCTCCTCAGTCACTGCTTGGGGCTACATCAAGAGGAAACAAAACATAGAGATAGAACGTGAAATTACTTTATTGTGTCAAGTTTCAAGAAGCTAGCACAAACCGTGTTGGATTTAGAGTTCCAAATACATCTATCAATATAGGAGAAAACAGAGTGAAACCTAAAAATTCAAACTGTTACTGGAAACGAACGCTTCAACATAGAAGAACGAAATTTGGGGAACCAAGTCGCCTTAGTGTACTGATCATTACCTGAAAGTATCATCCAGTTTGGGTGAAAAAATATTTGCTGAGATATCTGGAGATTTGTAATTTTAGGAAGCTTGGCAACCCCTTTCCATGAAAGTGTTTTTTGCCAGTCACTGCTTAGGGCTACATCAAGAGGAAACAAAACATAGAGATAGAACGTGAAACTGCTTTATTGTGTCAAGTTTCCAGAAGCTAGCACAAACCGTGTTGGATTTAGAGTTCCAAATACATCTATCAATATAGGAGAAAACAGAGTGAAACCTAAAAATTCAAACTGTTACTGGAAACGAACGCTTCAACATAGAAGAACGACATTTGGGGAACCAAGTCGCCTTAGTGTACTGATCATTACCTGAAAGTATCATCCAGTTTGGGTGAAAAAATATTTGCTGAGATTTCTGGAGATTCGTAATTTTGGAAAGCATGGCAACCCCTTTCCATGAAAGTGTTTCTTGCCAGTCACTGCTTAGGGCTACATCAAGAGGAAACAAAACATAGAGATAGAACGTGAAACTACGTTATTGTGTCAAGTTTCAAGAAGCTAGCACAAACCGTGTTGGATTTAGAGTTCCAAATACATCTATCAATATAGGAGAAAACAGAGTGAAACCTAAAAATTCAAACTGTTACTGGAAACGAACGCTTCAACATAGAAGAACGAAATTTGGGGAACCAAGTCGCCTTAGTGTACTGATCATTACCTGAAAGTATCATCCAGTTTGGGTGAAAAAATATTTCCTGAGGTTTCTGGAGATTCGTAATTTTGGGAAGCCACCCCTTTCCATGAAAGTGTTTATCGCCAGTCACTGCTTAGGGCTACATCAAGAGGAAACAAAACATAGAGATAGAACGTGAAACTACTTTATTGTGTCAAGTTTCAAGAAGCTAGCAAAAACCGTGTTGGATTTAGAGTTCCAAATACCTCTATCAATATAGAAGAAAACAGAGTGAAACCTAAAAATTCAAACTGTTACTGGAAACGAACGCTTCAACATAGAAGAACGAAATTTGGGGAACCAAGTCGCCTTAGTGTACTGATCATTACCTGAAAGTATCATCCAGTTTGGGTGAAAAAATATTTGCTGCGATTTCTGGAGATTCGTAATTTTGGGAAGCCACCCCTTTCCATGAAAGTGTTTCTCGACAGTCAATGCTTAGGGCTACATCAAGAGGAAACAAAACATAGAGATAGAACGTGAAACTACGTTATTGTGTCAAGTTTCAAGAAGCTAGCACAAACCGTGTTGGATTTAGAGTTCCAAATACATCTATCAATATAGGAGAAAACAGAGTGAAACCTAAAAATTCAAACTGTTACTGGAAACGAACGCTTCAACATAGAAGAACGAAATTTGGGGAACCAAGTCGCCTTAGTGTGCTGATCATTACCTGAAAGTATCATCCAGTTTGGGTGAAAAAATATTTGCTGAGATATCTGGAGATTTGTAATTTTAGGAAGCTTGGCAACCCCTTTCCATGTAAGTGTTTCTCCTCAGTCACTGCTTGGGGCTACATCAAGAGGAAACAAAACATAGAGATAGAACGTGAAATTACTTTATTGTGTCAAGTTTCAAGAAGCTAGCACAAACCGTGTTGGATTTAGAGTTCCAAATACATCTATCAATATAGGAGAAAACAGAGTGAAACCTAAAAATTCAAACTGTTACTGGAAACGAACGCTTCAACATAGAAGAACGAAATTTGGGGAACCAAGTCGCCTTAGTGTACTGATCATTACCTGAAAGTATCATCCAGTTTGGGTGAAAAAAATATTTGCTGAGATTTCTGGAGATTCGTAATTTTGGGAAGCCTGGCAACCCCTTTCCATGAAAGTGTTTTTTGCCAGTCACTGCTTAGGGCTACATCAAGAGGAAACAAAACATAGAGATAGAACGTGAAACTGCTTTATTGTGTCAAGTTTCCAGAAGCTAGCACAAACCGTGTTGGATTTAGAGTTCCAAATACATCTATCAATATAGGAGAAAACAGAGTGAAACCTAAAAATTCAAACTGTTACTGGAAACGAACGCTTCAACATAGAAGAACGAAATTTGCGGAACCAAGTAGCGTTAGTGTAGTGATCATTACGTGAAAGTATCATCCTGTTTGGGTGAAAAAATATTTCCTGAGATTTCTGGAGATTCGTATATTTGGGAAGCCTGGCAACCCCTTTCCATGAAAGTGTTTCTCGCCGGTCACTGTTAGGGCTACATCAAGAGGAAACAAAACATAGAGATAGAACGTGAAACTACTTTATTGTGTCAAGTTTCAAGAAGCTAGCACAAACCGTGTTGGATTTAGAGTTCCAAATACATCTATCAATATAGGAGAAAACAGAGTGAAACCTAAAAATTCAAACTGTTACTGGAAACGAACGCTTCAACATAGAAGAACGAAATTTGGGGAACCAAGTCGCCTTAGTGTACTGATCATTACCTGAAAGTATCATCCTGTTTGGGTGAAAAAATATTTCTGAGATTTCTGGAGATTCGCATATTTGGGAAGCCTGGCAACCCCTTTCCATGAAAGTGTTTCTCGCCAGTCACTGTTAGGGCTACATCAAGAGGAAACAAAACATAGAGATAGAACGTGAAACTGCTTTATTGTGTCAAGTTTCAAGAAGCTAGCAAAAACCGTGTTGGATTTAGAGTTCCAAATACCTCTATCAATATAGAAGAAAACAGAGTGAAACCTAAAAATTCAAACTGTTACTGGAAACGAACGCTTCAACATAGAAGAACGAAATTTAGGGAACCAAGTCGCCTTAGTGTACTGATCATTACCTGAAAGTATCATCCAGTTTGGGTGAAAAAATATTTGCTGCGATTTCTGGAGATTTGTAATTTTGGGAAGCCACCCCTTTCCATGAAAGTGTTTCTCGACAGTCAATGCTTAGGGCTACATCAAGACGAAACAAAACATAGAGATAGAACGTGAAACTACGTTATTGTGTCAAGTTTCAAGAAGCTAGCACAAACCGTGTTGGATTTAGAGTTCCAAATACATCTATCAATATAGGAGAAAACAGAGTGAAACCTAAAAATTCAAACTGTTACTGGAAACGAACGCTTCAACATAGAAGAACGAAATTTGGGGAACCAAGTCGCCTTAGTGTACTGATCATTACCTGAAAGTATCATCCTGTTTGGGTGAGAAAATATTTGCTGAGATTTCTGGAGATTCGTAATTTTGGGAAGCCTGGCAACCCCTTTCCATGAAAGTGTTTCTCGCCAGTCACTGCTTAGGGCTACATCAAGAGGAAACAAAACATAGAGATAGAACGTGAAACTACTTTATTGCGTCAAGTTTCAAGAAGCTAGCACAAACCGTGTTGGATTCAGAGTTCCAAATACATCTATCAATATAGGAGAAAACAGAGTGAAACCTAAAAATTCAAACTGTTACTGGAAACGAACGCTTCAACATAGAAGAACGAAATTTGGGGAACCAAGTCGCCTTAGTGTACTGATCATTACCTGAAAGTATCATCCTGTTTGGGTGAGAAAATATTTGCTGAGATTTCTGGAGATTCGTAATTTTGGGAAGCCTGGCAACCCCTTTCCATGAAAGTGTTTCTCGCCAGTCACTGCTTAGGGCTACATCAAGAGGAAACAAAACATAGAGATAGAACGTGAAACTACTTTATTGTGTCAAGTTTCAAGAAGCTAGCACAAACCGTGTTGGATTTAGAGTTCCAAATACATCTATCAATATAGGAGAAAACAGAGTGAAACCTAAAAATTCAAACTGTTACTGGAAACGAACGCTTCAACATAGAAGAACGAAATTTGGGGAACCAAGTCGCCTTAGTGTACTGATCATTACCTGAAAGTATCATCCTGTTTGGGTGAGAAAATATTTGCTGAGATTTCTGGAGATTCGTATATTTGGGAAGCCTGGCAACCCCTTTCCATGAAAGTGTTTCTCGCCAGTCACTGTTAGGGCTACATCAAGAGGAAACAAAACATAGAGATAGAACGTGAAACTACTTTATTGTGTCAAGTTTCAAGAAGCTAGCACAAACCGTGTTGGATTTAGAGTTCCAAATACATCTATCAATATAGGAGAAAACAGAGTGAAACCTAAAAATTCAAACTGTTACTGGAAACGAACGCTTCAACATAGAAGAACGAAATTTGGGGAACCAAGTCGCCTTAGTGTACTGATCATTACCTGAAAGTATCATCCTGTTTGGGTGAAAAAATATTTCTGAGATTTCTGGAGATTCGCATATTTGGGAAGCCTGGCAACCCCTTTCCATGAAAGTGTTTCTCGCCAGTCACTGTTAGGGCTACATCAAGAGGAAACAAAACATAGAGATAGAACGTGAAACTACTTTATTGTGTCAAGTTTCAAGAAGCTAGCAAAAACCGTGTTGGATTTAGAGTTCCAAATACCTCTATCAATATAGAAGAAAACAGAGTGAAACCTAAAAATTCAAACTGTTACTGGAAACGAACGCTTCAACATAGAAGAACGAAATTTGGGGAACCAAGTCGCCTTAGTGTACTGATCATTACCTGAAAGTATCATCCAGTTTGGGTGAAAAAATATTTGCTGCGATTTCTGGAGATTCGTAATTTTGGGAAGCCACCCCTTTCCATGAAAGTGTTTCTCGACAGTCAATGCTTAGGGCTACATCAAGAGGAAACAAAACATAGAGATAGAACGTGAAACTACGTTATTGTGTCAAGTTTCAAGAAGCTAGCACAAACCGTGTTGGATTTAGAGTTCCAAATACATCTATCAATATAGGAGAAAACAGAGTGAAACCTAAAAATTCAAACTGTTACTGGAAACGAACGCTTCAACATAGAAGAACGAAATTTGGGGAACCAAGTCGCCTTAGTGTACTGATCATTACCTGAAAGTATCATCCTGTTTGGGTGAAAAAATATTTCTGAGATTTCTGGAGATTCGCATATTTGGGAAGCCTGGCAACCCCTTTCCATGAAAGTGTTTCTCGCCAGTCACTGTTAGGGCTACATCAAGAGGAAACAAAACATAGAGATAGAACGTGAAACTACTTTATTGTGTCAAGTTTCAAGAAGCTAGCACAAACCTTGTTGGATTCAGAGTTCCAAATACATCTATCAATATAGGAGAAAACAGAGTGAAACCTAAAAATTCAAACTGTTACTGGAAACGAACGCTTTAACATAGAAGAACGAAATTTGGGGAACCAAGTCGCGTTAGTGTAGTGATCATTACCTGAAAGTATCATCCAGTTTGGGTGAAAAAATATTTCCTGAGATTTCTGGAGATTCGTAATTTTGGGAAGCCACCCCTTTCCATGAAAGTGTTTCTCGCCGGTCACTGTTAGGGCTACATCAAGAGGAAACAAAACATAGAGATAGAACGTGAAACTACTTTATTGTGTCAAGTTTCAAGAAGCTAGCACAAACCGTGTTGGATTTAGAGTTCCAAATACATCTATCAATATAGGAGAAAACAGAGTGAAACCTAAAAATTCAAACTGTTACTGGAAACGAACGCTTCAACATAGAAGAACGAAATTTGGGGAACCAAGTCGCCTTAGTGTACTGATCATTACCTGAAAGTATCATCCAGTTTGGGTGAAAAAATATTTGCTGAGATATCTGGAGATTTGTAATTTTAGGAAGCTTGGCAACCCCTTTCCATGTAAGTGTTTCTCCTCAGTCACTGCTTGGGGCTACATCAAGAGGAAACAAAACATAGAGATAGAACGTGAAATTACTTTATTGTGTCAAGTTTCAAGAAGCTAGCACAAACCGTGTTGGATTTAGAGTTCCAAATACATCTATCAATATAGGAGAAAACAGAGTGAAACCTAAAAATTCAAACTGTTACTGGAAACGAACGCTTCAACATAGAAGAACGAAATTTGGGGAACCAAGTCGCCTTAGTGTACTGATCATTACCTGAAAGTATCATCCAGTTTGGGTGAAAAAAATATTTGCTGAGATTTCTGGAGATTCGTAATTTTGGGAAGCCTGGCAACCCCTTTCCATGAAAGTGTTTTTTGCCAGTCACTGCTTAGGGCTACATCAAGAGGAAACAAAACATAGAGATAGAACGTGAAACTGCTTTTCAAGTTTCCAGAAGCTAGCACAAACCGTGTTGGATTTAGAGTTCCAAATACATCTATCAATATAGGAGAAAACAGAGTGAAACCTAAAAATTCAAACTGTTACTGGAAACGAACGCTTCAACATAGAAGAACGAAATTTGGGGAACCAAGTCGCGTTAGTGTAGTGATCATTACGTGAAAGTATCATCCTGTTTGGGTGAAAAAATATTTCCTGAGATTTCTGGAGATTCGTATATTTGGGAAGCCTGGCAACCCCTTTCCATGAAAGTGTTTCTCGCCGGTCACTGTTAGGGCTACATCAAGAGGAAACAAAACATAGAGATAGAACGTGAAACTACTTTATTGTGTCAAGTTTCAAGAAGCTAGCACAAACCGTGTTGGATTTAGAGTTCCAAATACATCTATCAATATAGGAGAAAACAGAGTGAAACCTAAAAATTCAAACTGTTACTGGAAACGAACGCTTCAACATAGAAGAACGAAATTTGGGGAACCAAGTCGCCTTAGTGTACTGATCATTACCTGAAAGTATCATCCTGTTTGGGTGAAAAAATATTTCCTGAGATTTCTGGAGATTCGCATATTTGGGAAGCCTGGCAACCCCTTTCCATGAAAGTGTTTCTCGCCAGTCACTGTTAGGGCTACATCAAGAGGAAACAAAACATAGAGATAGAACGTGAAACTACTTTATTGTGTCAAGTTTCAAGAAGCTAGCACAAACCGTGTTGGATTTAGAGTTCCAAATACATCTATCAATATAGGAGAAAACAGAGTGAAACCTAAAAATTCAAACTGTTACTGGAAACGAACGCTTCAACATAGAAGAACGAAATTTGGGGAACCAAGTCGCCTTAGTGTACTGATCATTACCTGAAAGTATCATCCAGTTTGGGTGAAAAAATATTTGCTGCGATTTCTGGAGATTCGTAATTTTGGGAAGCCACCCCTTTCCATGAAAGTGTTTCTCGACAGTCAATGCTTAGGGCTACATCAAGAGGAAACAAAACATAGAGATAGAACGTGAAACTACGTTACTGTGTCAAGTTTCAAGAAGCTAGCACAAACCGTGTTGGATTTAGAGTTCCAAATACATCTATCAATATAGGAGAAAACAGAGTGAAACCTAAAAATTCAAACTGTTACTGGAAACGAACGCTTCAACATAGAAGAACGAAATTTGGGGAACCAAGTCGCCTTAGTGTACTGATCATTACCTGAAAGTATCATCCTGTTTGGGTGTGAAAATATTTGCTGAGATTTCTGGAGATTCGTAATTTTGGGAAGCCTGGCAACCCCTTTCCATGAAATTGTTTCTCGCCAGTCACTGCTTAGGGCTACATCAAGAGGAAACAAAATATAGAGATAGAACGTGAAACTACTTTATTGTGTCAAGTTTCAAGAAGCTAGCACAAACCGTGTTGGATTTAGAGTTCCAAATACATCTATCAATATAGGAGAAAACAGAGTGAAACCTAAAAATTCAAACTGTTATTGGAAACGAACGCTTCAACATAGAAGAACGAAATTTGGGGAACCAAGTCGCCTTAGTGTACTGATCATTACCTGAAAGTATCATCCTGTTTGGGTGAAAAAATATTTCCTGAGATTTCTGGAGATTCGTATATTTGGGAAGCCTGGCAACCCCTTTCCATGAAAGTGTTTCTCGCCAGTCACTGTTAGGGCTACATCAAGAGGAAACAAAACATAGAGATAGAACGTGAAACTACTTTATTGTGTCAAGTTTCAAGAAGCTAGCACAAACCTTGTTGGATTCAGAGTTCCAAATACATCTATCAATATAGGAGAAAACAGAGTGAAACCTAAAAATTCAAACTGTTACTGGAAACGAACGCTTTAACATAGAAGAACGAAATTTGGGGAACCAAGTCGCGTTAGTGTAGTGATCATTACCTGAAAGTATCATCCAGTTTGGGTGAAAAAATATTTCCTGAGATTTCTGGAGATTCGTAATTTTGGGAAGCCACCCCTTTCCATGAAAGTGTTTCTCGCCGGTCACTGTTAGGGCTACATCAAGAGGAAACAAAACATAGAGATAGAACGTGAAACTACTTTATTGTGTCAAGTTTCAAGAAGCTAGCACAAACCGTGTTGGATTTAGAGTTCCAAATACATCTATCAATATAGGAGAAAACAGAGTGAAACCTAAAAATTCAAACTGTTACTGGAAACGAACGCTTCAACATAGAAGAACGAAATTTGGGGAACCAAGTCGCCTTAGTGTACTGATCATTACCTGAAAGTATCATCCAGTTTGGGTGAAAAAATATTTGCTGAGATATCTGGAGATTTGTAATTTTAGGAAGCTTGGCAACCCCTTTCCATGTAAGTGTTTCTCCTCAGTCACTGCTTGGGGCTACATCAAGAGGAAACAAAACATAGAGATAGAACGTGAAATTACTTTATTGTGTCAAGTTTCAAGAAGCTAGCACAAACCGTGTTGGATTTAGAGTTCCAAATACATCTATCAATATAGGAGAAAACAGAGTGAAACCTAAAAATTCAAACTGTTACTGGAAACGAACGCTTCAACATAGAAGAACGAAATTTGGGGAACCAAGTCGCCTTAGTGTACTGATCATTACCTGAAAGTATCATCCAGTTTGGGTGAAAAAAATATTTGCTGAGATTTCTGGAGATTCGTAATTTTGGGAAGCCTGGCAACCCCTTTCCATGAAAGTGTTTTTTGCCAGTCACTGCTTAGGGCTACATCAAGAGGAAACAAAACATAGAGATAGAACGTGAAACTGCTTTTCAAGTTTCCAGAAGCTAGCACAAACCGTGTTGGATTTAGAGTTCCAAATACATCTATCAATATAGGAGAAAACAGAGTGAAACCTAAAAATTCAAACTGTTACTGGAAACGAACGCTTCAACATAGAAGAACGAAATTTGGGGAACCAAGTCGCGTTAGTGTAGTGATCATTACGTGAAAGTATCATCCTGTTTGGGTGAAAAAATATTTCCTGAGATTTCTGGAGATTCGTATATTTGGGAAGCCTGGCAACCCCTTTCCATGAAAGTGTTTCTCGCCGGTCACTGTTAGGGCTACATCAAGAGGAAACAAAACATAGAGATAGAACGTGAAACTACTTTATTGTGTCAAGTTTCAAGAAGCTAGCACAAACCGTGTTGGATTTAGAGTTCCAAATACATCTATCAATATAGGAGAAAACAGAGTGAAACCTAAAAATTCAAACTGTTACTGGAAACGAACGCTTCAACATAGAAGAACGAAATTTGGGGAACCAAGTCGCCTTAGTGTACTGATCATTACCTGAAAGTATCATCCTGTTTGGGTGAAAAAATATTTCCTGAGATTTCTGGAGATTCGCATATTTGGGAAGCCTGGCAACCCCTTTCCATGAAAGTGTTTCTCGCCAGTCACTGTTAGGGCTACATCAAGAGGAAACAAAACATAGAGATAGAACGTGAAACTACTTTATTGTGTCAAGTTTCAAGAAGCTAGCAAAAACCGTGTTGGATTTAGAGTTCCAAATACCTCTATCAATATAGAAGAAAACAGAGTGAAACCTAAAAATTCAAACTGTTACTGGAAACGAACGCTTCAACATAGAAGAACGAAATTTAGGGAACCAAGTCGCCTTAGTGTACTGATCATTACCTGAAAGTATCATCCAGTTTGGGTGAAAAAATATTTGCTGCGATTTCTGGAGATTCGTAATTTTGGGAAGCCACCCCTTTCCATGAAAGTGTTTCTCGACAGTCAATGCTTAGGGCTACATCAAGAGGAAACAAAACATAGAGATAGAACGTGAAACTACTTTATTGTGTCAAGTTTCAAGAACCTAGCACAAACCTTGTTGGATTCAGAGTTCCAAATACATCTATCAATATAGGAGAAAACAGAGTGAAACCTAAAAATTCAAACTGTTACTGGAAACGAACGCTTCAACATAGAAGAACGAAATTGGGGGAACCACGTCGCCTTAGTGTACTGATCATTACCTGAAAGTATCATCCAGTTTGGGTGAAAAAATATTTGCTGAGATTTCTGGAGATTCGTAATTTTGAGAAGCCTGGCAACCCCTTTCCATGAAAGTGTTTCTCGCCAGTCACTGCTTAGGGCTACATCAAGAGGAAACAAAACATAGAGATAGAACGTGAAACTACTTTATTGCGTCAAGTTTCAAGAAGCTAGCACAAACCGTGTTGGATTCAGAGTTCCAAATACATCTATCAATATAGGAGAAAACAGAGTGAAACCTAAAAATTCAAACTGTTACTGGAAACGAACGCTTCAACATAGAAGAACGAAATTTGGGGAACCAAGTCGCCTTAGTGTACTGATCATTACCTGAAAGTATCATCCAGTTTGGGTGAAAAAAATATTTGCTGAGATTTCTGGAGATTTGTAATTTTAGGAAGCTTGGCAACCCCTTTCCATGAAAGTGTTTCTCCTCAGTCACTGCTTGGGGCTACATCAAGAGGAAACAAAACATAGAGATAGAACGTGAAATTACTTTATTGTGTCAAGTTTCAAGAAGCTAGCACAAACCGTGTTGGATTTAGAGTTCCAAATACATCTATCAATATAGGAGAAAACAGAGTGAAACCTAAAAATTCAAACTGTTACTGGAAACGAACGCTTCAACATAGAAGAACGACATTTGGGGAACCAAGTCGCCTTAGTGTACTGATCATTACCTGAAAGTATCATCCAGTTTGGGTGAAAAAATATTTGCTGAGATTTCTGGAGATTCGTAATTTTGGAAAGCATGGCAACCCCTTTCCATGAAAGTGTTTCTTGCCAGTCACTGCTTAGGGCTACAACAAGAGGAAACAAAACATAGAGATAGAACGTGAAACTGCTTTATTGTGTCAAGTTTCAAGAAGCTAGCACAAACCGTGTTGGATTTAGAGTTCCAAATACATCTATCAATATAGGAGAAAACAGAGTGAAACCTAAAAATTCAAACTGTTACTGGAAACGAACGCTTCAACATAGAAGAACGAAATTTGGGGAACCAAGTCGCGTTAGTGTAGTGATCATTATCTGAAAGTATCATCCAGTTTGGGTGAAAAAATATTTCCTGAGATTTCTGGAGATTCGTAATTTTGGGAAGCCACCCCTCTCCATGAAAGTGTTTATCGCCAGTCACTGCTTAGGGCTACATCAAGAGGAAACAAAACATAGAGATAGAACGTGAAACTACTTTATTGTGTCAAGTTTCAAGAACCTAGCACAAACCTTGTTGGATTCAGAGTTCCAAATACATCTATCAATATAGGAGAAAACAGAGTGAAACCTAAAAATTCAAACTGTTACTGGAAACGAACGCTTCAACATAGAAGAACGAAATTTGGGGAACCAAGTTGCCTTAGTGTACTGATCATTACCTGAAAGTATCATCCTGTTTGGGTGAAAAAATATTTGCTGAGATTTCTGGAGATTTGTAATTTTAGGAAGCTTGGCAACCCCTTTCCATGAAAGTGTTTCTCCTCAGTCACTGCTTGGGGCTACATCAAGAGGAAACAAAACATAGAGATAGAACGTGAAATTACTTTATTGTGTCAAGTTTCAAGAAGCTAGCACAAACCGTGTTGGATTTAGAGTTCCAAATACATCTATCAATATAGGAGAAAACAGAGTGAAACCTAAAAATTCAAACTGTTACTGGAAACGAACGCTTCAACATAGAAGAACGACATTTGGGGAACCAAGTCGCCTTAGTGTACTGATCATTACCTGAAAGTATCATCCAGTTTGGGTGAAAAAATATTTGCTGAGATTTCTGGAGATTCGTAATTTTGGAAAGCATGACAACCCCTTTCCATGAAAGTGTTTCTTGCCAGTCACTGCTTAGGGCTACATCAAGAGGAAACAAAACATAGAGATAGAACGTGAAACTACGTTATTGTGTCAAGTTTCAAGAAGCTAGCACAAACCGTGTTGGATTTAGAGTTCCAAATACATCTATCAATATAGGAGAAAACAGAGTGAAACCTAAAAATTCAAACTGTTACTGGAAACGAACGCTTCAACATAGAAGAACGAAATTTGGGGAACCAAGTCGCCTTAGTGTACTGATCATTACCTGAAAGTATCATCCAGTTTGGGTGAAAAAATATTTCCTGAGGTTTCTGGAGATTCGTAATTTTGGGAAGCCACCCCTTTCCATGAAAGTGTTTATCGCCAGTCACTGCTTAGGGCTACATCAAGAGGAAACAAAACATAGAGATAGAACGTGAAACTACTTTATTGTGTCAAGTTTCAAGAAGCTAGCAAAAACCGTGTTGGATTTAGAGTTCCAAATACCTCTATCAATATAGAAGAAAACAGAGTGAAACCTAAAAATTCAAACTGTTACTGGAAACGAACGCTTCAACATAGAAGAACGAAATTTGGGGAACCAAGTCGCCTTAGTGTACTGATCATTACCTGAAAGTATCATCCAGTTTGGGTGAAAAAATATTTGCTGCGATTTCTGGAGATTCGTAATTTTGGGAAGCCACCCCTTTCCATGAAAGTGTTTCTCGACAGTCAATGCTTAGGGCTACATCAAGAGGAAACAAAACATAGAGATAGAACGTGAAACTACGTTATTGTGTCAAGTTTCAAGAAGCTAGCACAAACCGTGTTGGATTTAGAGTTCCAAATACATCTATCAATATAGGAGAAAACAGAGTGAAACCTAAAAATTCAAACTGTTACTGGAAACGAACGCTTCAACATAGAAGAACGAAATTTGGGGAACCAAGTCGCCTTAGTGTGCTGATCATTACCTGAAAGTATCATCCAGTTTGGGTGAAAAAATATTTGCTGAGATATCTGGAGATTTGTAATTTTAGGAAGCTTGGCAACCCCTTTCCATGTAAGTGTTTCTCCTCAGTCACTGCTTGGGGCTACATCAAGAGGAAACAAAACATAGAGATAGAACGTGAAATTACTTTATTGTGTCAAGTTTCAAGAAGCTAGCACAAACCGTGTTGGATTTAGAGTTCCAAATACATCTATCAATATAGGAGAAAACAGAGTGAAACCTAAAAATTCAAACTGTTACTGGAAACGAACGCTTCAACATAGAAGAACGAAATTTGGGGAACCAAGTCGCCTTAGTGTACTGATCATTACCTGAAAGTATCATCCAGTTTGGGTGAAAAAAATATTTGCTGAGATTTCTGGAGATTCGTAATTTTGGGAAGCCTGGCAACCCCTTTCCATGAAAGTGTTTTTTGCCAGTCACTGCTTAGGGCTACATCAAGAGGAAACAAAACATAGAGATAGAACGTGAAACTGCTTTATTGTGTCAAGTTTCCAGAAGCTAGCACAAACCGTGTTGGATTTAGAGTTCCAAATACATCTATCAATATAGGAGAAAACAGAGTGAAACCTAAAAATTCAAACTGTTACTGGAAACGAACGCTTCAACATAGAAGAACGAAATTTGCGGAACCAAGTAGCGTTAGTGTAGTGATCATTACGTGAAAGTATCATCCTGTTTGGGTGAAAAAATATTTCCTGAGATTTCTGGAGATTCGTATATTTGGGAAGCCTGGCAACCCCTTTCCATGAAAGTGTTTCTCGCCGGTCACTGTTAGGGCTACATCAAGAGGAAACAAAACATAGAGATAGAACGTGAAACTACTTTATTGTGTCAAGTTTCAAGAAGCTAGCACAAACCGTGTTGGATTTAGAGTTCCAAATACATCTATCAATATAGGAGAAAACAGAGTGAAACCTAAAAATTCAAACTGTTACTGGAAACGAACGCTTCAACATAGAAGAACGAAATTTGGGGAACCAAGTCGCCTTAGTGTACTGATCATTACCTGAAAGTATCATCCTGTTTGGGTGAAAAAATATTTCTGAGATTTCTGGAGATTCGCATATTTGGGAAGCCTGGCAACCCCTTTCCATGAAAGTGTTTCTCGCCAGTCACTGTTAGGGCTACATCAAGAGGAAACAAAACATAGAGATAGAACGTGAAACTGCTTTATTGTGTCAAGTTTCAAGAAGCTAGCAAAAACCGTGTTGGATTTAGAGTTCCAAATACCTCTATCAATATAGAAGAAAACAGAGTGAAACCTAAAAATTCAAACTGTTACTGGAAACGAACGCTTCAACATAGAAGAACGAAATTTAGGGAACCAAGTCGCCTTAGTGTACTGATCATTACCTGAAAGTATCATCCAGTTTGGGTGAAAAAATATTTGCTGCGATTTCTGGAGATTTGTAATTTTGGGAAGCCACCCCTTTCCATGAAAGTGTTTCTCGACAGTCAATGCTTAGGGCTACATCAAGACGAAACAAAACATAGAGATAGAACGTGAAACTACGTTATTGTGTCAAGTTTCAAGAAGCTAGCACAAACCGTGTTGGATTTAGAGTTCCAAATACATCTATCAATATAGGAGAAAACAGAGTGAAACCTAAAAATTCAAACTGTTAC
Source organism: Spermophilus citellus (assembly GCF_964194105.1). Taxonomy (NCBI): domain Eukaryota; kingdom Metazoa; phylum Chordata; class Mammalia; order Rodentia; family Sciuridae; genus Spermophilus; species Spermophilus citellus. The sequence goes on from NC_138188.1 coordinate 16,008,002, forward strand.
TGGAAACGAACGCTTCAACATAGAAGAACGAAATTTGGGGAACCAAGTCGCCTTAGTGTACTGATCATTACCTGAAAGTATCATCCTGTTTGGGTGAGAAAATATTTGCTGAGATTTCTGGAGATTCGTAATTTTGGGAAGCCTGGCAACCCCTTTCCATGAAAGTGTTTCTCGCCAGTCACTGCTTAGGGCTACATCAAGAGGAAACAAAACATAGAGATAGAACGTGAAACTACTTTATTGTGTCAAGTTTCAAGAAGCTAGCACAAACCGTGTTGGATTTAGAGTTCCAAATACATCTATCAATATAGGAGAAAACAGAGTGAAACCTAAAAATTCAAACTGTTATTGGAAACGAACGCTTCAACATAGAAGAACGAAATTTGGGGAACCAAGTCGCCTTAGTGTACTGATCATTACCTGAAAGTATCATCCTGTTTGGGTGAAAAAATATTTCCTGAGATTTCTGGAGATTCGTATATTTGGGAAGCCTGGCAACCCCTTTCCATGAAAGTGTTTCTCGCCAGTCACTGTTAGGGCTACATCAAGAGGAAACAAAACATAGAGATAGAACGTGAAACTACTTTATTGTGTCAAGTTTCAAGAAGCTAGCACAAACCGTGTTGGATTTAGAGTTCCAAATACATCTATCAATATAGGAGAAAACAGAGTGAAACCTGAAAATTCAAACTGTTACTGGAAACGAACGCTTCAACATAGAAGAACGAAATTTGGGGAACCAAGTCGCCTTAGTGTACTGATCATTACCTGAAAGTATCATCCTGTTTGGGTGAAAAAATATTTCTGAGATTTCTGGAGATTCGCATATTTGGGAAGCCTGGCAACCCCTTTCCATGAAAGTGTTTCTCGCCAGTCACTGTTAGGGCTACATCAAGAGGAAACAAAACATAGAGATAGAACGTGAAACTACTTTATTGTGTCAAGTTTCAAGAAGCTAGCAAAAACCGTGTTGGATTTAGAGTTCCAAATACCTCTATCAATATAGAAGAAAACAGAGTGAAACCTAAAAATTCAAACTGTTACTGGAAACGAACGCTTCAACATAGAAGAACGAAATTTGGGGAACCAAGTCGCCTTAGTGTACTGATCATTACCTGAAAGTATCATCCAGTTTGGGTGAAAAAATATTTGCTGCGATTTCTGGAGATTCGTAATTTTGGGAAGCCACCCCTTTCCATGAAAGTGTTTCTCGACAGTCAATGCTTAGGGCTACATCAAGAGGAAACAAAACATAGAGATAGAACGTGAAACTACGTTATTGTGTCAAGTTTCAAGAAGCTAGCACAAACCGTGTTGGATTTAGAGTTCCAAATACATCTATCAATATAGGAGAAAACAGAGTGAAACCTAAAAATTCAAACTGTTACTGGAAACGAACGCTTCAACATAGAAGAACGAAATTTGGGGAACCAAGTCGCCTTAGTGTACTGATCATTACCTGAAAGTATCATCCTGTTTGGGTGTGAAAATATTTGCTGAGATTTCTGGAGATTCGTAATTTTGGGAAGCCTGGCAACCCCTTTCCATGAAATTGTTTCTCGCCAGTCACTGCTTAGGGCTACATCAAGAGGAAACAAAATATAGAGATAGAACGTGAAACTACTTTATTGTGTCAAGTTTCAAGAAGCTAGCACAAACCGTGTTGGATTTAGAGTTCCAAATACATCTATCAATATAGGAGAAAACAGAGTGAAACCTAAAAATTCAAACTGTTATTGGAAACGAACGCTTCAACATAGAAGAACGAAATTTGGGGAACCAAGTCGCCTTAGTGTACTGATCATTACCTGAAAGTATCATCCTGTTTGGGTGAAAAAATATTTCCTGAGATTTCTGGAGATTCGTATATTTGGGAAGCCTGGCAACCCCTTTCCATGAAAGTGTTTCTCGCCAGTCACTGTTAGGGCTACATCAAGAGGAAACAAAACATAGAGATAGAACGTGAAACTACTTTATTGTGTCAAGTTTCAAGAAGCTAGCACAAACCTTGTTGGATTCAGAGTTCCAAATACATCTATCAATATAGGAGAAAACAGAGTGAAACCTAAAAATTCAAACTGTTACTGGAAACGAACGCTTCAACATAGAAGAACGAAATTTGGGGAACCAAGTCGCGTTAGTGTAGTGATCATTACCTGAAAGTATCATCCAGTTTGGGTGAAAAAATATTTCCTGAGATTTCTGGAGATTCGTAATTTTGGGAAGCCACCCCTTTCCATGAAAGTGTTTCTCGCCGGTCACTGTTAGGGCTACATCAAGAGGAAACAAAACATAGAGATAGAACGTGAAACTACTTTATTGTGTCAAGTTTCAAGAAGCTAGCACAAACCGTGTTGGATTTAGAGTTCCAAATACATCTATCAATATAGGAGAAAACAGAGTGAAACCTAAAAATTCAAACTGTTACTGGAAACAAACGCTTCAACATAGAAGAACGAAATTTGGGGAACCAAGTCGCCTTAGTGTACTGATCATTACCTGAAAGTATCATCCTGTTTGGGTGAAAAAATATTTCTGAGATTTCTGGAGATTCGCATATTTGGGAAGCCTGGCAACCCCTTTCCATGAAAGTGTTTCTCGCCAGTCACTGTTAGGGCTACATCAAGAGGAAACAAAACATAGAGATAGAACGTGAAACTACTTTATTGTGTCAAGTTTCAAGAAGCTAGCAAAAACCGTGTTGGATTTAGAGTTCCAAATACCTCTATCAATATAGAAGAAAACAGAGTGAAACCTAAAAATTCAAACTGTTACTGGAAACGAACGCTTCAACATAGAAGAACGAAATTTGGGGAACCAAGTCGCCTTAGTGTACTGATCATTACCTGAAAGTATCATCCAGTTTGGGTGAAAAAATATTTGCTGCGATTTCTGGAGATTCGTAATTTTGGGAAGCCACCCCTTTCCATGAAAGTGTTTCTCGACAGTCAATGCTTAGGGCTACATCAAGAGGAAACAAAACATAGAGATAGAACGTGAAACTACGTTATTGTGTCAAGTTTCAAGAAGCTAGCACAAACCGTGTTGGATTTAGAGTTCCAAATACATCTATCAATATAGGAGAAAACAGAGTGAAACCTAAAAATTCAAACTGTTACTGGAAACGAACGCTTCAACATAGAAGAACGAAATTTGGGGAACCAAGTCGCCTTAGTGTACTGATCATTACCTGAAAGTATCATCCAGTTTGGGTGAAAAAATATTTGCTGAGATATCTGGAGATTTGTAATTTTAGGAAGCTTGGCAACCCCTTTCCATGTAAGTGTTTCTCCTCAGTCACTGCTTGGGGCTACATCAAGAGGAAACAAAACATAGAGATAGAACGTGAAATTACTTTATTGTGTCAAGTTTCAAGAAGCTAGCACAAACCGTGTTGGATTTAGAGTTCCAAATACATCTATCAATATAGGAGAAAACAGAGTGAAACCTAAAAATTCAAACTGTTACTGGAAACGAACGCTTCAACATAGAAGAACGAAATTTGGGGAACCAAGTCGCCTTAGTGTACTGATCATTACCTGAAAGTATCATCCTGTTTGGGTGAAAAAATATTTCCTGAGATTTCTGGAGATTCGTATATTTGGGAAGCCTGGCAACCCCTTTCCATGAAAGTGTTTCTCGCCAGTCACTGTTAGGGCTACATCAAGAGGAAACAAAACATAGAGATAGAACGTGAAACTACTTTATTGTGTCAAGTTTCAAGAAGCTAGCACAAACCGTGTTGGATTTAGAGTTCCAAATACATCTATCAATATAGGAGAAAACAGAGTGAAACCTGAAAATTCAAACTGTTACTGGAAACGAACGCTTCAACATAGAAGAACGAAATTTGGGGAACCAAGTCGCCTTAGTGTACTGATCATTACCTGAAAGTATCATCCTGTTTGGGTGAAAAAATATTTCTGAGATTTCTGGAGATTCGCATATTTGGGAAGCCTGGCAACCCCTTTCCATGAAAGTGTTTCTCGCCAGTCACTGTTAGGGCTACATCAAGAGGAAACAAAACATAGAGATAGAACGTGAAACTACTTTATTGTGTCAAGTTTCAAGAAGCTAGCAAAAACCGTGTTGGATTTAGAGTTCCAAATACCTCTATCAATATAGAAGAAAACAGAGTGAAACCTAAAAATTCAAACTGTTACTGGAAACGAACGCTTCAACATAGAAGAACGAAATTTGGGGAACCAAGTCGCCTTAGTGTACTGATCATTACCTGAAAGTATCATCCAGTTTGGGTGAAAAAATATTTGCTGCGATTTCTGGAGATTCGTAATTTTGGGAAGCCACCCCTTTCCATGAAAGTGTTTCTCGACAGTCAATGCTTAGGGCTACATCAAGAGGAAACAAAACATAGAGATAGAACGTGAAACTACGTTATTGTGTCAAGTTTCAAGAAGCTAGCACAAACCGTGTTGGATTTAGAGTTCCAAATACATCTATCAATATAGGAGAAAACAGAGTGAAACCTAAAAATTCAAACTGTTACTGGAAACGAACGCTTCAACATAGAAGAACGAAATTTGGGGAACCAAGTCGCCTTAGTGTACTGATCATTACCTGAAAGTATCATCCTGTTTGGGTGTGAAAATATTTGCTGAGATTTCTGGAGATTCGTAATTTTGGGAAGCCTGGCAACCCCTTTCCATGAAATTGTTTCTCGCCAGTCACTGCTTAGGGCTACATCAAGAGGAAACAAAATATAGAGATAGAACGTGAAACTACTTTATTGTGTCAAGTTTCAAGAAGCTAGCACAAACCGTGTTGGATTTAGAGTTCCAAATACATCTATCAATATAGGAGAAAACAGAGTGAAACCTAAAAATTCAAACTGTTATTGGAAACGAACGCTTCAACATAGAAGAACGAAATTTGGGGAACCAAGTCGCCTTAGTGTACTGATCATTACCTGAAAGTATCATCCTGTTTGGGTGAAAAAATATTTCCTGAGATTTCTGGAGATTCGTATATTTGGGAAGCCTGGCAACCCCTTTCCATGAAAGTGTTTCTCGCCAGTCACTGTTAGGGCTACATCAAGAGGAAACAAAACATAGAGATAGAACGTGAAACTACTTTATTGTGTCAAGTTTCAAGAAGCTAGCACAAACCTTGTTGGATTCAGAGTTCCAAATACATCTATCAATATAGGAGAAAACAGAGTGAAACCTAAAAATTCAAACTGTTACTGGAAACGAACGCTTCAACATAGAAGAACGAAATTTGGGGAACCAAGTCGCGTTAGTGTAGTGATCATTACCTGAAAGTATCATCCAGTTTGGGTGAAAAAATATTTCCTGAGATTTCTGGAGATTCGTAATTTTGGGAAGCCACCCCTTTCCATGAAAGTGTTTCTCGCCGGTCACTGTTAGGGCTACATCAAGAGGAAACAAAACATAGAGATAGAACGTGAAACTACTTTATTGTGTCAAGTTTCAAGAAGCTAGCACAAACCGTGTTGGATTTAGAGTTCCAAATACATCTATCAATATAGGAGAAAACAGAGTGAAACCTAAAAATTCAAACTGTTACTGGAAACAAACGCTTCAACATAGAAGAACGAAATTTGGGGAACCAAGTCGCCTTAGTGTACTGATCATTACCTGAAAGTATCATCCTGTTTGGGTGAAAAAATATTTCTGAGATTTCTGGAGATTCGCATATTTGGGAAGCCTGGCAACCCCTTTCCATGAAAGTGTTTCTCGCCAGTCACTGTTAGGGCTACATCAAGAGGAAACAAAACATAGAGATAGAACGTGAAACTACTTTATTGTGTCAAGTTTCAAGAAGCTAGCAAAAACCGTGTTGGATTTAGAGTTCCAAATACCTCTATCAATATAGAAGAAAACAGAGTGAAACCTAAAAATTCAAACTGTTACTGGAAACGAACGCTTCAACATAGAAGAACGAAATTTGGGGAACCAAGTCGCCTTAGTGTACTGATCATTACCTGAAAGTATCATCCAGTTTGGGTGAAAAAATATTTGCTGCGATTTCTGGAGATTCGTAATTTTGGGAAGCCACCCCTTTCCATGAAAGTGTTTCTCGACAGTCAATGCTTAGGGCTACATCAAGAGGAAACAAAACATAGAGATAGAACGTGAAACTACGTTATTGTGTCAAGTTTCAAGAAGCTAGCACAAACCGTGTTGGATTTAGAGTTCCAAATACATCTATCAATATAGGAGAAAACAGAGTGAAACCTAAAAATTCAAACTGTTACTGGAAACGAACGCTTCAACATAGAAGAACGAAATTTGGGGAACCAAGTCGCCTTAGTGTACTGATCATTACCTGAAAGTATCATCCAGTTTGGGTGAGAAAATATTTGCTGAGATTTCTGGAGATTCGTAATTTTGGGAAGCCTGGCAACCCCTTTCCATGAAAGTGTTTCTCCTCAGTCACTGCTTGGGGCTACATCAAGAGGAAACAAAACATAGAGATAGAACGTGAAATTACTTTATTGTGTCAAGTTTCAAGAAGCTAGCACAAACCGTGTTGGATTTAGAGTTCCAAATACATCTATCAATATAGGAGAAAACAGAGTGAAACCTAAAAATTCAAACTGTTACTGGAAACGAACGCTTCAACATAGAAGAACGAAATTTGGGGAACCAAGTCGCCTTAGTGTACTGATCATTACCTGAAAGTATCATCCAGTTTGGGTGAAAAAATATTTGCTGCGATTTCTGGAGATTCGTAATTTTGGGAAGCCACCCCTTTCCATGAAAGTGTTTCTCGACAGTCAATGCTTAGGGCTACATCAAGAGGAAACAAAACATAGAGATAGAACGTGAAACTACGTTATTGTGTCAAGTTTCAAGAAGCTAGCACAAACCGTGTTGGATTTAGAGTTCCAAATACATCTATCAATATAGGAGAAAACAGAGTGAAACCTAAAAATTCAAACTGTTACTGGAAACGAACGCTTCAACATAGAAGAACGAAATTTGGGGAACCAAGTCGCCTTAGTGTACTGATCATTACCTGAAAGTATCATCCAGTTTGGGTGAAAAAATATTTGCTGAGATATCTGGAGATTTGTAATTTTAGGAAGCTTGGCAACCCCTTTCCATGTAAGTGTTTCTCCTCAGTCACTGCTTGGGGCTACATCAAGAGGAAACAAAACATAGAGATAGAACGTGAAATTACTTTATTGTGTCAAGTTTCAAGAAGCTAGCACAAACCGTGTTGGATTTAGAGTTCCAAATACATCTATCAATATAGGAGAAAACAGAGTGAAACCTAAAAATTCAAACTGTTACTGGAAACGAACGCTTCAACATAGAAGAACGAAATTTGGGGAACCAAGTCGCCTTAGTGTACTGATCATTACCTGAAAGTATCATCCTGTTTGGGTGAAAAAATATTTCCTGAGATTTCTGGAGATTCGTATATTTGGGAAGCCTGGCAACCCCTTTCCATGAAAGTGTTTCTCGCCAGTCACTGTTAGGGCTACATCAAGAGGAAACAAAACATAGAGATAGAACGTGAAACTACTTTATTGTGTCAAGTTTCAAGAAGCTAGCACAAACCGTGTTGGATTTAGAGTTCCAAATACATCTATCAATATAGGAGAAAACAGAGTGAAACCTGAAAATTCAAACTGTTACTGGAAACGAACGCTTCAACATAGAAGAACGAAATTTGGGGAACCAAGTCGCCTTAGTGTACTGATCATTACCTGAAAGTATCATCCTGTTTGGGTGAAAAAATATTTCTGAGATTTCTGGAGATTCGCATATTTGGGAAGCCTGGCAACCCCTTTCCATGAAAGTGTTTCTCGCCAGTCACTGTTAGGGCTACATCAAGAGGAAACAAAACATAGAGATAGAACGTGAAACTACTTTATTGTGTCAAGTTTCAAGAAGCTAGCAAAAACCGTGTTGGATTTAGAGTTCCAAATACCTCTATCAATATAGAAGAAAACAGAGTGAAACCTAAAAATTCAAACTGTTACTGGAAACGAACGCTTCAACATAGAAGAACGAAATTTGGGGAACCAAGTCGCCTTAGTGTACTGATCATTACCTGAAAGTATCATCCAGTTTGGGTGAAAAAATATTTGCTGCGATTTCTGGAGATTCGTAATTTTGGGAAGCCACCCCTTTCCATGAAAGTGTTTCTCGACAGTCAATGCTTAGGGCTACATCAAGAGGAAACAAAACATAGAGATAGAACGTGAAACTACGTTATTGTGTCAAGTTTCAAGAAGCTAGCACAAACCGTGTTGGATTTAGAGTTCCAAATACATCTATCAATATAGGAGAAAACAGAGTGAAACCTAAAAATTCAAACTGTTACTGGAAACGAACGCTTCAACATAGAAGAACGAAATTTGGGGAACCAAGTCGCCTTAGTGTACTGATCATTACCTGAAAGTATCATCCTGTTTGGGTGTGAAAATATTTGCTGAGATTTCTGGAGATTCGTAATTTTGGGAAGCCTGGCAACCCCTTTCCATGAAATTGTTTCTCGCCAGTCACTGCTTAGGGCTACATCAAGAGGAAACAAAATATAGAGATAGAACGTGAAACTACTTTATTGTGTCAAGTTTCAAGAAGCTAGCACAAACCGTGTTGGATTTAGAGTTCCAAATACATCTATCAATATAGGAGAAAACAGAGTGAAACCTAAAAATTCAAACTGTTATTGGAAACGAACGCTTCAACATAGAAGAACGAAATTTGGGGAACCAAGTCGCCTTAGTGTACTGATCATTACCTGAAAGTATCATCCTGTTTGGGTGAAAAAATATTTCCTGAGATTTCTGGAGATTCGTATATTTGGGAAGCCTGGCAACCCCTTTCCATGAAAGTGTTTCTCGCCAGTCACTGTTAGGGCTACATCAAGAGGAAACAAAACATAGAGATAGAACGTGAAACTACTTTATTGTGTCAAGTTTCAAGAAGCTAGCACAAACCTTGTTGGATTCAGAGTTCCAAATACATCTATCAATATAGGAGAAAACAGAGTGAAACCTAAAAATTCAAACTGTTACTGGAAACGAACGCTTCAACATAGAAGAACGAAATTTGGGGAACCAAGTCGCGTTAGTGTAGTGATCATTACCTGAAAGTATCATCCAGTTTGGGTGAAAAAATATTTCCTGAGATTTCTGGAGATTCGTAATTTTGGGAAGCCACCCCTTTCCATGAAAGTGTTTCTCGCCGGTCACTGTTAGGGCTACATCAAGAGGAAACAAAACATAGAGATAGAACGTGAAACTACTTTATTGTGTCAAGTTTCAAGAAGCTAGCACAAACCGTGTTGGATTTAGAGTTCCAAATACATCTATCAATATAGGAGAAAACAGAGTGAAACCTAAAAATTCAAACTGTTACTGGAAACAAACGCTTCAACATAGAAGAACGAAATTTGGGGAACCAAGTCGCCTTAGTGTACTGATCATTACCTGAAAGTATCATCCTGTTTGGGTGAAAAAATATTTCTGAGATTTCTGGAGATTCGCATATTTGGGAAGCCTGGCAACCCCTTTCCATGAAAGTGTTTCTCGCCAGTCACTGTTAGGGCTACATCAAGAGGAAACAAAACATAGAGATAGAACGTGAAACTACTTTATTGTGTCAAGTTTCAAGAAGCTAGCAAAAACCGTGTTGGATTTAGAGTTCCAAATACCTCTATCAATATAGAAGAAAACAGAGTGAAACCTAAAAATTCAAACTGTTACTGGAAACGAACGCTTCAACATAGAAGAACGAAATTTGGGGAACCAAGTCGCCTTAGTGTACTGATCATTACCTGAAAGTATCATCCAGTTTGGGTGAAAAAATATTTGCTGCGATTTCTGGAGATTCGTAATTTTGGGAAGCCACCCCTTTCCATGAAAGTGTTTCTCGACAGTCAATGCTTAGGGCTACATCAAGAGGAAACAAAACATAGAGATAGAACGTGAAACTACGTTATTGTGTCAAGTTTCAAGAAGCTAGCACAAACCGTGTTGGATTTAGAGTTCCAAATACATCTATCAATATAGGAGAAAACAGAGTGAAACCTAAAAATTCAAACTGTTACTGGAAACGAACGCTTCAACATAGAAGAACGAAATTTGGGGAACCAAGTCGCCTTAGTGTACTGATCATTACCTGAAAGTATCATCCAGTTTGGGTGAAAAAATATTTGCTGACATATCTGGAGATTTGTAATTTTAGGAAGCTTGGCAACCCCTTTCCATGTAAGTGTTTCTCCTCAGTCACTGCTTGGGGCTACATCAAGAGGAAACAAAACATAGAGATAGAACGTGAAATTACTTTATTGTGTCAAGTTTCAAGAAGCTAGCACAAACCGTGTTGGATTTAGAGTTCCAAATACATCTATCAATATAGGAGAAAACAGAGTGAAACCTAAAAATTCAAACTGTTACTGGAAACGAACGCTTCAACATAGAAGAACGAAATTTGGGGAACCAAGTCGCCTTAGTGTACTGATCATTACCTGAAAGTATCATCCAGTTTGGGTGAAAAAATATTTGCTGCGATTTCTGGAGATTTGTAATTTTGGGAAGCCACCCCTTTCCATGAAAGTGTTTCTCGACAGTCAATGCTTAGGGCTACATCAAGAGGAAACAAAACATAGAGATAGAACGTGAAACTACGTTATTGTGTCAAGTTTCAAGAAGCTAGCACAAACCGTGTTGGATTTAGAGTTCCAAATACATCTATCAATATAGGAGAATACAGAGTGAAACCTAAAAATTCAAACTGTTACTGGAAACGAACGCTTCAACATAGAAGAACGAAATTTGGGGAACCAAGTCGCCTTAGTGTACTGATCATTACCTGAAAGTATCATCCTGTTTGGGTGAGAAAATATTTGCTGAGATTTCTGGAGATTCGTAATTTTGGGAAGCCTGGCAACCCCTTTCCATGAAAGTGTTTCTCGCCAGTCACTGCTTAGGGCTACATCAAGAGGAAACAAAACATAGAGATAGAACGTGAAACTACTTTATTGTGTCAAGTTTCAAGAAGCTAGCACAAACCGTGTTGGATTTAGAGTTCCAAATACATCTATCAATATAGGAGAAAACAGAGTGAAACCTGAAAATTCAAACTGTTACTGGAAACGAACGCTTCAACATAGAAGAACGAAATTTGGGGAACCAAGTCGCCTTAGTGTACTGATCATTACCTGAAAGTATCATCCTGTTTGGGTGAAAAAATATTTCTGAGATTTCTGGAGATTCGCATATTTGGGAAGCCTGGCAACCCCTTTCCATGAAAGTGTTTCTCGCCAGTCACTGTTAGGGCTACATCAAGAGGAAACAAAACATAGAGATAGAACGTGAAACTACTTTATTGTGTCAAGTTTCAAGAAGCTAGCAAAAACCGTGTTGGATTTAGAGTTCCAAATACCTCTATCAATATAGAAGAAAACAGAGTGAAACCTAAAAATTCAAACTGTTACTGGAAACGAACGCTTCAACATAGAAGAACGAAATTTGGGGAACCAAGTCGCCTTAGTGTACTGATCATTACCTGAAAGTATCATCCAGTTTGGGTGAAAAAATATTTGCTGCGATTTCTGGAGATTCGTAATTTTGGGAAGCCACCCCTTTCCATGAAAGTGTTTCTCGACAGTCAATGCTTAGGGCTACATCAAGAGGAAACAAAACATAGAGATAGAACGTGAAACTACGTTATTGTGTCAAGTTTCAAGAACCTAGCACAAACCTTGTTGGATTCAGAGTTCCAAATACATCTATCAATATAGGAGAAAACAGAGTGAAACCTAAAAATTCAAACTGTTACTGGAAACGAACGCTTCAACATAGAAGAACGAAATTTGGGGAACCAAGTCGCCTTAGTGTACTGATCATTACCTGAAAGTATCATCCTGTTTGGGTGTGAAAATATTTGCTGAGATTTCTGGAGATTCGTAATTTTGGGAAGCCTGGCAACCCCTTTCCATGAAATTGTTTCTCGCCAGTCACTGCTTAGGGCTACATCAAGAGGAAACAAAATATAGAGATAGAACGTGAAACTACTTTATTGTGTCAAGTTTCAAGAAGCTAGCACAAACCGTGTTGGATTTAGAGTTCCAAATACATCTATCAATATAGGAGAAAACAGAGTGAAACCTAAAAATTCAAACTGTTATTGGAAACGAACGCTTCAACATAGAAGAACGAAATTTGGGGAACCAAGTCGCCTTAGTGTACTGATCATTACCTGAAAGTATCATCCTGTTTGGGTGAAAAAATATTTCCTGAGATTTCTGGAGATTCGTATATTTGGGAAGCCTGGCAACCCCTTTCCATGAAAGTGTTTCTCGCCAGTCACTGTTAGGGCTACATCAAGAGGAAACAAAACATAGAGATAGAACGTGAAACTACTTTATTGTGTCAAGTTTCAAGAAGCTAGCACAAACCTTGTTGGATTCAGAGTTCCAAATACATCTATCAATATAGGAGAAAACAGAGTGAAACCTAAAAATTCAAACTGTTACTGGAAACGAACGCTTCAACATAGAAGAACGAAATTTGGGGAACCAAGTCGCGTTAGTGTAGTGATCATTACCTGAAAGTATCATCCAGTTTGGGTGAAAAAATATTTCCTGAGATTTCTGGAGATTCGTAATTTTGGGAAGCCACCCCTTTCCATGAAAGTGTTTCTCGCCGGTCACTGTTAGGGCTACATCAAGAGGAAACAAAACATAGAGATAGAACGTGAAACTACTTTATTGTGTCAAGTTTCAAGAAGCTAGCACAAACCGTGTTGGATTTAGAGTTCCAAATACATCTATCAATATAGGAGAAAACAGAGTGAAACCTAAAAATTCAAACTGTTACTGGAAACAAACGCTTCAACATAGAAGAACGAAATTTGGGGAACCAAGTCGCCTTAGTGTACTGATCATTACCTGAAAGTATCATCCTGTTTGGGTGAAAAAATATTTCTGAGATTTCTGGAGATTCGCATATTTGGGAAGCCTGGCAACCCCTTTCCATGAAAGTGTTTCTCGCCAGTCACTGTTAGGGCTACATCAAGAGGAAACAAAACATAGAGATAGAACGTGAAACTACTTTATTGTGTCAAGTTTCAAGAAGCTAGCAAAAACCGTGTTGGATTTAGAGTTCCAAATACCTCTATCAATATAGAAGAAAACAGAGTGAAACCTAAAAATTCAAACTGTTACTGGAAACGAACGCTTCAACATAGAAGAACGAAATTTGGGGAACCAAGTCGCCTTAGTGTACTGATCATTACCTGAAAGTATCATCCAGTTTGGGTGAAAAAATATTTGCTGCGATTTCTGGAGATTCGTAATTTTGGGAAGCCACCCCTTTCCATGAAAGTGTTTCTCGACAGTCAATGCTTAGGGCTACATCAAGAGGAAACAAAACATAGAGATAGAACGTGAAACTACGTTATTGTGTCAAGTTTCAAGAAGCTAGCACAAACCGTGTTGGATTTAGAGTTCCAAATACATCTATCAATATAGGAGAAAACAGAGTGAAACCTAAAAATTCAAACTGTTACTGGAAACGAACGCTTCAACATAGAAGAACGAAATTTGGGGAACCAAGTCGCCTTAGTGTACTGATCATTACCTGAAAGTATCATCCAGTTTGGGTGAAAAAATATTTGCTGAGATATCTGGAGATTTGTAATTTTAGGAAGCTTGGCAACCCCTTTCCATGTAAGTGTTTCTCCTCAGTCACTGCTTGGGGCTACATCAAGAGGAAACAAAACATAGAGATAGAACGTGAAATTACTTTATTGTGTCAAGTTTCAAGAAGCTAGCACAAACCGTGTTGGATTTAGAGTTCCAAATACATCTATCAATATAGGAGAAAACAGAGTGAAACCTAAAAATTCAAACTGTTACTGGAAACGAACGCTTCAACATAGAAGAACGAAATTTGGGGAACCAAGTCGCCTTAGTGTACTGATCATTACCTGAAAGTATCATCCTGTTTGGGTGAAAAAATATTTCCTGAGATTTCTGGAGATTCGTATATTTGGGAAGCCTGGCAACCCCTTTCCATGAAAGTGTTTCTCGCCAGTCACTGTTAGGGCTACATCAAGAGGAAACAAAACATAGAGATAGAACGTGAAACTACTTTATTGTGTCAAGTTTCAAGAAGCTAGCACAAACCGTGTTGGATTTAGAGTTCCAAATACATCTATCAATATAGGAGAAAACAGAGTGAAACCTGAAAATTCAAACTGTTACTGGAAACGAACGCTTCAACATAGAAGAACGAAATTTGGGGAACCAAGTCGCCTTAGTGTACTGATCATTACCTGAAAGTATCATCCTGTTTGGGTGAAAAAATATTTCTGAGATTTCTGGAGATTCGCATATTTGGGAAGCCTGGCAACCCCTTTCCATGAAAGTGTTTCTCGCCAGTCACTGTTAGGGCTACATCAAGAGGAAACAAAACATAGAGATAGAACGTGAAACTACTTTATTGTGTCAAGTTTCAAGAAGCTAGCAAAAACCGTGTTGGATTTAGAGTTCCAAATACCTCTATCAATATAGAAGAAAACAGAGTGAAACCTAAAAATTCAAACTGTTACTGGAAACGAACGCTTCAACATAGAAGAACGAAATTTGGGGAACCAAGTCGCCTTAGTGTACTGATCATTACCTGAAAGTATCATCCAGTTTGGGTGAAAAAATATTTGCTGCGATTTCTGGAGATTCGTAATTTTGGGAAGCCACCCCTTTCCATGAAAGTGTTTCTCGACAGTCAATGCTTAGGGCTACATCAAGAGGAAACAAAACATAGAGATAGAACGTGAAACTACGTTATTGTGTCAAGTTTCAAGAAGCTAGCACAAACCGTGTTGGATTTAGAGTTCCAAATACATCTATCAATATAGGAGAAAACAGAGTGAAACCTAAAAATTCAAACTGTTACTGGAAACGAACGCTTCAACATAGAAGAACGAAATTTGGGGAACCAAGTCGCCTTAGTGTACTGATCATTACCTGAAAGTATCATCCTGTTTGGGTGTGAAAATATTTGCTGAGATTTCTGGAGATTCGTAATTTTGGGAAGCCTGGCAACCCCTTTCCATGAAATTGTTTCTCGCCAGTCACTGCTTAGGGCTACATCAAGAGGAAACAAAATATAGAGATAGAACGTGAAACTACTTTATTGTGTCAAGTTTCAAGAAGCTAGCACAAACCGTGTTGGATTTAGAGTTCCAAATACATCTATCAATATAGGAGAAAACAGAGTGAAACCTAAAAATTCAAACTGTTATTGGAAACGAACGCTTCAACATAGAAGAACGAAATTTGGGGAACCAAGTCGCCTTAGTGTACTGATCATTACCTGAAAGTATCATCCTGTTTGGGTGAAAAAATATTTCCTGAGATTTCTGGAGATTCGTATATTTGGGAAGCCTGGCAACCCCTTTCCATGAAAGTGTTTCTCGCCAGTCACTGTTAGGGCTACATCAAGAGGAAACAAAACATAGAGATAGAACGTGAAACTACTTTATTGTGTCAAGTTTCAAGAAGCTAGCACAAACCTTGTTGGATTCAGAGTTCCAAATACATCTATCAATATAGGAGAAAACAGAGTGAAACCTAAAAATTCAAACTGTTACTGGAAACGAACGCTTCAACATAGAAGAACGAAATTTGGGGAACCAAGTCGCGTTAGTGTAGTGATCATTACCTGAAAGTATCATCCAGTTTGGGTGAAAAAATATTTCCTGAGATTTCTGGAGATTCGTAATTTTGGGAAGCCACCCCTTTCCATGAAAGTGTTTCTCGCCGGTCACTGTTAGGGCTACATCAAGAGGAAACAAAACATAGAGATAGAACGTGAAACTACTTTATTGTGTCAAGTTTCAAGAAGCTAGCACAAACCGTGTTGGATTTAGAGTTCCAAATACATCTATCAATATAGGAGAAAACAGAGTGAAACCTAAAAATTCAAACTGTTACTGGAAACAAACGCTTCAACATAGAAGAACGAAATTTGGGGAACCAAGTCGCCTTAGTGTACTGATCATTACCTGAAAGTATCATCCTGTTTGGGTGAAAAAATATTTCTGAGATTTCTGGAGATTCGCATATTTGGGAAGCCTGGCAACCCCTTTCCATGAAAGTGTTTCTCGCCAGTCACTGTTAGGGCTACATCAAGAGGAAACAAAACATAGAGATAGAACGTGAAACTACTTTATTGTGTCAAGTTTCAAGAAGCTAGCAAAAACCGTGTTGGATTTAGAGTTCCAAATACCTCTATCAATATAGAAGAAAACAGAGTGAAACCTAAAAATTCAAACTGTTACTGGAAACGAACGCTTCAACATAGAAGAACGAAATTTGGGGAACCAAGTCGCCTTAGTGTACTGATCATTACCTGAAAGTATCATCCAGTTTGGGTGAAAAAATATTTGCTGCGATTTCTGGAGATTCGTAATTTTGGGAAGCCACCCCTTTCCATGAAAGTGTTTCTCGACAGTCAATGCTTAGGGCTACATCAAGAGGAAACAAAACATAGAGATAGAACGTGAAACTACGTTATTGTGTCAAGTTTCAAGAAGCTAGCACAAACCGTGTTGGATTTAGAGTTCCAAATACATCTATCAATATAGGAGAAAACAGAGTGAAACCTAAAAATTCAAACTGTTACTGGAAACGAACGCTTCAACATAGAAGAACGAAATTTGGGGAACCAAGTCGCCTTAGTGTACTGATCATTACCTGAAAGTATCATCCAGTTTGGGTGAGAAAATATTTGCTGAGATTTCTGGAGATTCGTAATTTTGGGAAGCCTGGCAACCCCTTTCCATGAAAGTGTTTCTCCTCAGTCACTGCTTGGGGCTACATCAAGAGGAAACAAAACATAGAGATAGAACGTGAAATTACTTTATTGTGTCAAGTTTCAAGAAGCTAGCACAAACCGTGTTGGATTTAGAGTTCCAAATACATCTATCAATATAGGAGAAAACAGAGTGAAACCTAAAAATTCAAACTGTTACTGGAAACGAACGCTTCAACATAGAAGAACGAAATTTGGGGAACCAAGTCGCCTTAGTGTACTGATCATTACCTGAAAGTATCATCCAGTTTGGGTGAAAAAATATTTGCTGCGATTTCTGGAGATTCGTAATTTTGGGAAGCCACCCCTTTCCATGAAAGTGTTTCTCGACAGTCAATGCTTAGGGCTACATCAAGAGGAAACAAAACATAGAGATAGAACGTGAAACTACGTTATTGTGTCAAGTTTCAAGAAGCTAGCACAAACCGTGTTGGATTTAGAGTTCCAAATACATCTATCAATATAGGAGAAAACAGAGTGAAACCTAAAAATTCAAACTGTTACTGGAAACGAACGCTTCAACATAGAAGAACGAAATTTGGGGAACCAAGTCGCCTTAGTGTACTGATCATTACCTGAAAGTATCATCCAGTTTGGGTGAAAAAATATTTGCTGAGATATCTGGAGATTTGTAATTTTAGGAAGCTTGGCAACCCCTTTCCATGTAAGTGTTTCTCCTCAGTCACTGCTTGGGGCTACATCAAGAGGAAACAAAACATAGAGATAGAACGTGAAATTACTTTATTGTGTCAAGTTTCAAGAAGCTAGCACAAACCGTGTTGGATTTAGAGTTCCAAATACATCTATCAATATAGGAGAAAACAGAGTGAAACCTAAAAATTCAAACTGTTACTGGAAACGAACGCTTCAACATAGAAGAACGAAATTTGGGGAACCAAGTCGCCTTAGTGTACTGATCATTACCTGAAAGTATCATCCTGTTTGGGTGAAAAAATATTTCCTGAGATTTCTGGAGATTCGTATATTTGGGAAGCCTGGCAACCCCTTTCCATGAAAGTGTTTCTCGCCAGTCACTGTTAGGGCTACATCAAGAGGAAACAAAACATAGAGATAGAACGTGAAACTACTTTATTGTGTCAAGTTTCAAGAAGCTAGCACAAACCGTGTTGGATTTAGAGTTCCAAATACATCTATCAATATAGGAGAAAACAGAGTGAAACCTGAAAATTCAAACTGTTACTGGAAACGAACGCTTCAACATAGAAGAACGAAATTTGGGGAACCAAGTCGCCTTAGTGTACTGATCATTACCTGAAAGTATCATCCTGTTTGGGTGAAAAAATATTTCTGAGATTTCTGGAGATTCGCATATTTGGGAAGCCTGGCAACCCCTTTCCATGAAAGTGTTTCTCGCCAGTCACTGTTAGGGCTACATCAAGAGGAAACAAAACATAGAGATAGAACGTGAAACTACTTTATTGTGTCAAGTTTCAAGAAGCTAGCAAAAACCGTGTTGGATTTAGAGTTCCAAATACCTCTATCAATATAGAAGAAAACAGAGTGAAACCTAAAAATTCAAACTGTTACTGGAAACGAACGCTTCAACATAGAAGAACGAAATTTGGGGAACCAAGTCGCCTTAGTGTACTGATCATTACCTGAAAGTATCATCCAGTTTGGGTGAAAAAATATTTGCTGCGATTTCTGGAGATTCGTAATTTTGGGAAGCCACCCCTTTCCATGAAAGTGTTTCTCGACAGTCAATGCTTAGGGCTACATCAAGAGGAAACAAAACATAGAGATAGAACGTGAAACTACGTTATTGTGTCAAGTTTCAAGAAGCTAGCACAAACCGTGTTGGATTTAGAGTTCCAAATACATCTATCAATATAGGAGAAAACAGAGTGAAACCTAAAAATTCAAACTGTTACTGGAAACGAACGCTTCAACATAGAAGAACGAAATTTGGGGAACCAAGTCGCCTTAGTGTACTGATCATTACCTGAAAGTATCATCCAGTTTGGGTGAAAAAATATTTGCTGAGATATCTGGAGATTTGTAATTTTAGGAAGCTTGGCAACCCCTTTCCATGTAAGTGTTTCTCCTCAGTCACTGCTTGGGGCTACATCAAGAGGAAACAAAACATAGAGATAGAACGTGAAATTACTTTATTGTGTCAAGTTTCAAGAAGCTAGCACAAACCGTGTTGGATTTAGAGTTCCAAATACATCTATCAATATAGGAGAAAACAGAGTGAAACCTAAAAATTCAAACTGTTACTGGAAACGAACGCTTCAACATAGAAGAACGAAATTTGGGGAACCAAGTCGCCTTAGTGTACTGATCATTACCTGAAAGTATCATCCTGTTTGGGTGAAAAAATATTTCCTGAGATTTCTGGAGATTCGTATATTTGGGAAGCCTGGCAACCCCTTTCCATGAAAGTGTTTCTCGCCAGTCACTGTTAGGGCTACATCAAGAGGAAACAAAACATAGAGATAGAACGTGAAACTACTTTATTGTGTCAAGTTTCAAGAAGCTAGCACAAACCGTGTTGGATTTAGAGTTCCAAATACATCTATCAATATAGGAGAAAACAGAGTGAAACCTGAAAATTCAAACTGTTACTGGAAACGAACGCTTCAACATAGAAGAACGAAATTTGGGGAACCAAGTCGCCTTAGTGTACTGATCATTACCTGAAAGTATCATCCTGTTTGGGTGAAAAAATATTTCTGAGATTTCTGGAGATTCGCATATTTGGGAAGCCTGGCAACCCCTTTCCATGAAAGTGTTTCTCGCCAGTCACTGTTAGGGCTACATCAAGAGGAAACAAAACATAGAGATAGAACGTGAAACTACTTTATTGTGTCAAGTTTCAAGAAGCTAGCAAAAACCGTGTTGGATTTAGAGTTCCAAATACCTCTATCAATATAGAAGAAAACAGAGTGAAACCTAAAAATTCAAACTGTTACTGGAAACGAACGCTTCAACATAGAAGAACGAAATTTGGGGAACCAAGTCGCCTTAGTGTACTGATCATTACCTGAAAGTATCATCCAGTTTGGGTGAAAAAATATTTGCTGCGATTTCTGGAGATTCGTAATTTTGGGAAGCCACCCCTTTCCATGAAAGTGTTTCTCGACAGTCAATGCTTAGGGCTACATCAAGAGGAAACAAAACATAGAGATAGAACGTGAAACTACGTTATTGTGTCAAGTTTCAAGAAGCTAGCACAAACCGTGTTGGATTTAGAGTTCCAAATACATCTATCAATATAGGAGAAAACAGAGTGAAACCTAAAAATTCAAACTGTTACTGGAAACGAACGCTTCAACATAGAAGAACGAAATTTGGGGAACCAAGTCGCCTTAGTGTACTGATCATTACCTGAAAGTATCATCCTGTTTGGGTGTGAAAATATTTGCTGAGATTTCTGGAGATTCGTAATTTTGGGAAGCCTGGCAACCCCTTTCCATGAAATTGTTTCTCGCCAGTCACTGCTTAGGGCTACATCAAGAGGAAACAAAATATAGAGATAGAACGTGAAACTACTTTATTGTGTCAAGTTTCAAGAAGCTAGCACAAACCGTGTTGGATTTAGAGTTCCAAATACATCTATCAATATAGGAGAAAACAGAGTGAAACCTAAAAATTCAAACTGTTATTGGAAACGAACGCTTCAACATAGAAGAACGAAATTTGGGGAACCAAGTCGCCTTAGTGTACTGATCATTACCTGAAAGTATCATCCTGTTTGGGTGAAAAAATATTTCCTGAGATTTCTGGAGATTCGTATATTTGGGAAGCCTGGCAACCCCTTTCCATGAAAGTGTTTCTCGCCAGTCACTGTTAGGGCTACATCAAGAGGAAACAAAACATAGAGATAGAACGTGAAACTACTTTATTGTGTCAAGTTTCAAGAAGCTAGCACAAACCTTGTTGGATTCAGAGTTCCAAATACATCTATCAATATAGGAGAAAACAGAGTGAAACCTAAAAATTCAAACTGTTACTGGAAACGAACGCTTCAACATAGAAGAACGAAATTTGGGGAACCAAGTCGCGTTAGTGTAGTGATCATTACCTGAAAGTATCATCCAGTTTGGGTGAAAAAATATTTCCTGAGATTTCTGGAGATTCGTAATTTTGGGAAGCCACCCCTTTCCATGAAAGTGTTTCTCGCCGGTCACTGTTAGGGCTACATCAAGAGGAAACAAAACATAGAGATAGAACGTGAAACTACTTTATTGTGTCAAGTTTCAAGAAGCTAGCACAAACCGTGTTGGATTTAGAGTTCCAAATACATCTATCAATATAGGAGAAAACAGAGTGAAACCTAAAAATTCAAACTGTTACTGGAAACAAACGCTTCAACATAGAAGAACGAAATTTGGGGAACCAAGTCGCCTTAGTGTACTGATCATTACCTGAAAGTATCATCCTGTTTGGGTGAAAAAATATTTCTGAGATTTCTGGAGATTCGCATATTTGGGAAGCCTGGCAACCCCTTTCCATGAAAGTGTTTCTCGCCAGTCACTGTTAGGGCTACATCAAGAGGAAACAAAACATAGAGATAGAACGTGAAACTACTTTATTGTGTCAAGTTTCAAGAAGCTAGCAAAAACCGTGTTGGATTTAGAGTTCCAAATACCTCTATCAATATAGAAGAAAACAGAGTGAAACCTAAAAATTCAAACTGTTACTGGAAACGAACGCTTCAACATAGAAGAACGAAATTTGGGGAACCAAGTCGCCTTAGTGTACTGATCATTACCTGAAAGTATCATCCAGTTTGGGTGAAAAAATATTTGCTGCGATTTCTGGAGATTCGTAATTTTGGGAAGCCACCCCTTTCCATGAAAGTGTTTCTCGACAGTCAAT
The DNA here is from genome assembly GCF_964194105.1 of Spermophilus citellus. NCBI lineage: Eukaryota > Metazoa > Chordata > Mammalia > Rodentia > Sciuridae > Spermophilus > Spermophilus citellus. The sequence continues at coordinate 16,029,669 of NC_138188.1, forward strand.
GCTTAGGGCTACATCAAGAGGAAACAAAACATAGAGATAGAACGTGAAACTACGTTATTGTGTCAAGTTTCAAGAAGCTAGCACAAACCGTGTTGGATTTAGAGTTCCAAATACATCTATCAATATAGGAGAAAACAGAGTGAAACCTAAAAATTCAAACTGTTACTGGAAACGAACGCTTCAACATAGAAGAACGAAATTTGGGGAACCAAGTCGCCTTAGTGTACTGATCATTACCTGAAAGTATCATCCAGTTTGGGTGAGAAAATATTTGCTGAGATTTCTGGAGATTCGTAATTTTGGGAAGCCTGGCAACCCCTTTCCATGAAAGTGTTTCTCCTCAGTCACTGCTTGGGGCTACATCAAGAGGAAACAAAACATAGAGATAGAACGTGAAATTACTTTATTGTGTCAAGTTTCAAGAAGCTAGCACAAACCGTGTTGGATTTAGAGTTCCAAATACATCTATCAATATAGGAGAAAACAGAGTGAAACCTAAAAATTCAAACTGTTACTGGAAACGAACGCTTCAACATAGAAGAACGAAATTTGGGGAACCAAGTCGCCTTAGTGTACTGATCATTACCTGAAAGTATCATCCAGTTTGGGTGAAAAAATATTTGCTGCGATTTCTGGAGATTCGTAATTTTGGGAAGCCACCCCTTTCCATGAAAGTGTTTCTCGACAGTCAATGCTTAGGGCTACATCAAGAGGAAACAAAACATAGAGATAGAACGTGAAACTACGTTATTGTGTCAAGTTTCAAGAAGCTAGCACAAACCGTGTTGGATTTAGAGTTCCAAATACATCTATCAATATAGGAGAAAACAGAGTGAAACCTAAAAATTCAAACTGTTACTGGAAACGAACGCTTCAACATAGAAGAACGAAATTTGGGGAACCAAGTCGCCTTAGTGTACTGATCATTACCTGAAAGTATCATCCAGTTTGGGTGAAAAAATATTTGCTGAGATATCTGGAGATTTGTAATTTTAGGAAGCTTGGCAACCCCTTTCCATGTAAGTGTTTCTCCTCAGTCACTGCTTGGGGCTACATCAAGAGGAAACAAAACATAGAGATAGAACGTGAAATTACTTTATTGTGTCAAGTTTCAAGAAGCTAGCACAAACCGTGTTGGATTTAGAGTTCCAAATACATCTATCAATATAGGAGAAAACAGAGTGAAACCTAAAAATTCAAACTGTTACTGGAAACGAACGCTTCAACATAGAAGAACGAAATTTGGGGAACCAAGTCGCCTTAGTGTACTGATCATTACCTGAAAGTATCATCCTGTTTGGGTGAAAAAATATTTCCTGAGATTTCTGGAGATTCGTATATTTGGGAAGCCTGGCAACCCCTTTCCATGAAAGTGTTTCTCGCCAGTCACTGTTAGGGCTACATCAAGAGGAAACAAAACATAGAGATAGAACGTGAAACTACTTTATTGTGTCAAGTTTCAAGAAGCTAGCACAAACCGTGTTGGATTTAGAGTTCCAAATACATCTATCAATATAGGAGAAAACAGAGTGAAACCTGAAAATTCAAACTGTTACTGGAAACGAACGCTTCAACATAGAAGAACGAAATTTGGGGAACCAAGTCGCCTTAGTGTACTGATCATTACCTGAAAGTATCATCCTGTTTGGGTGAAAAAATATTTCTGAGATTTCTGGAGATTCGCATATTTGGGAAGCCTGGCAACCCCTTTCCATGAAAGTGTTTCTCGCCAGTCACTGTTAGGGCTACATCAAGAGGAAACAAAACATAGAGATAGAACGTGAAACTACTTTATTGTGTCAAGTTTCAAGAAGCTAGCAAAAACCGTGTTGGATTTAGAGTTCCAAATACCTCTATCAATATAGAAGAAAACAGAGTGAAACCTAAAAATTCAAACTGTTACTGGAAACGAACGCTTCAACATAGAAGAACGAAATTTGGGGAACCAAGTCGCCTTAGTGTACTGATCATTACCTGAAAGTATCATCCAGTTTGGGTGAAAAAATATTTGCTGCGATTTCTGGAGATTCGTAATTTTGGGAAGCCACCCCTTTCCATGAAAGTGTTTCTCGACAGTCAATGCTTAGGGCTACATCAAGAGGAAACAAAACATAGAGATAGAACGTGAAACTACGTTATTGTGTCAAGTTTCAAGAAGCTAGCACAAACCGTGTTGGATTTAGAGTTCCAAATACATCTATCAATATAGGAGAAAACAGAGTGAAACCTAAAAATTCAAACTGTTACTGGAAACGAACGCTTCAACATAGAAGAACGAAATTTGGGGAACCAAGTCGCCTTAGTGTACTGATCATTACCTGAAAGTATCATCCTGTTTGGGTGTGAAAATATTTGCTGAGATTTCTGGAGATTCGTAATTTTGGGAAGCCTGGCAACCCCTTTCCATGAAATTGTTTCTCGCCAGTCACTGCTTAGGGCTACATCAAGAGGAAACAAAATATAGAGATAGAACGTGAAACTACTTTATTGTGTCAAGTTTCAAGAAGCTAGCACAAACCGTGTTGGATTTAGAGTTCCAAATACATCTATCAATATAGGAGAAAACAGAGTGAAACCTAAAAATTCAAACTGTTATTGGAAACGAACGCTTCAACATAGAAGAACGAAATTTGGGGAACCAAGTCGCCTTAGTGTACTGATCATTACCTGAAAGTATCATCCTGTTTGGGTGAAAAAATATTTCCTGAGATTTCTGGAGATTCGTATATTTGGGAAGCCTGGCAACCCCTTTCCATGAAAGTGTTTCTCGCCAGTCACTGTTAGGGCTACATCAAGAGGAAACAAAACATAGAGATAGAACGTGAAACTACTTTATTGTGTCAAGTTTCAAGAAGCTAGCACAAACCTTGTTGGATTCAGAGTTCCAAATACATCTATCAATATAGGAGAAAACAGAGTGAAACCTAAAAATTCAAACTGTTACTGGAAACGAACGCTTCAACATAGAAGAACGAAATTTGGGGAACCAAGTCGCGTTAGTGTAGTGATCATTACCTGAAAGTATCATCCAGTTTGGGTGAAAAAATATTTCCTGAGATTTCTGGAGATTCGTAATTTTGGGAAGCCACCCCTTTCCATGAAAGTGTTTCTCGCCGGTCACTGTTAGGGCTACATCAAGAGGAAACAAAACATAGAGATAGAACGTGAAACTACTTTATTGTGTCAAGTTTCAAGAAGCTAGCACAAACCGTGTTGGATTTAGAGTTCCAAATACATCTATCAATATAGGAGAAAACAGAGTGAAACCTAAAAATTCAAACTGTTACTGGAAACAAACGCTTCAACATAGAAGAACGAAATTTGGGGAACCAAGTCGCCTTAGTGTACTGATCATTACCTGAAAGTATCATCCTGTTTGGGTGAAAAAATATTTCTGAGATTTCTGGAGATTCGCATATTTGGGAAGCCTGGCAACCCCTTTCCATGAAAGTGTTTCTCGCCAGTCACTGTTAGGGCTACATCAAGAGGAAACAAAACATAGAGATAGAACGTGAAACTACTTTATTGTGTCAAGTTTCAAGAAGCTAGCAAAAACCGTGTTGGATTTAGAGTTCCAAATACCTCTATCAATATAGAAGAAAACAGAGTGAAACCTAAAAATTCAAACTGTTACTGGAAACGAACGCTTCAACATAGAAGAACGAAATTTGGGGAACCAAGTCGCCTTAGTGTACTGATCATTACCTGAAAGTATCATCCAGTTTGGGTGAAAAAATATTTGCTGCGATTTCTGGAGATTCGTAATTTTGGGAAGCCACCCCTTTCCATGAAAGTGTTTCTCGACAGTCAATGCTTAGGGCTACATCAAGAGGAAACAAAACATAGAGATAGAACGTGAAACTACGTTATTGTGTCAAGTTTCAAGAAGCTAGCACAAACCGTGTTGGATTTAGAGTTCCAAATACATCTATCAATATAGGAGAAAACAGAGTGAAACCTAAAAATTCAAACTGTTACTGGAAACGAACGCTTCAACATAGAAGAACGAAATTTGGGGAACCAAGTCGCCTTAGTGTACTGATCATTACCTGAAAGTATCATCCAGTTTGGGTGAAAAAATATTTGCTGAGATATCTGGAGATTTGTAATTTTAGGAAGCTTGGCAACCCCTTTCCATGTAAGTGTTTCTCCTCAGTCACTGCTTGGGGCTACATCAAGAGGAAACAAAACATAGAGATAGAACGTGAAATTACTTTATTGTGTCAAGTTTCAAGAAGCTAGCACAAACCGTGTTGGATTTAGAGTTCCAAATACATCTATCAATATAGGAGAAAACAGAGTGAAACCTAAAAATTCAAACTGTTACTGGAAACGAACGCTTCAACATAGAAGAACGAAATTTGGGGAACCAAGTCGCCTTAGTGTACTGATCATTACCTGAAAGTATCATCCAGTTTGGGTGAAAAAATATTTGCTGCGATTTCTGGAGATTTGTAATTTTGGGAAGCCACCCCTTTCCATGAAAGTGTTTCTCGACAGTCAATGCTTAGGGCTACATCAAGAGGAAACAAAACATAGAGATAGAACGTGAAACTACGTTATTGTGTCAAGTTTCAAGAAGCTAGCACAAACCGTGTTGGATTTAGAGTTCCAAATACATCTATCAATATAGGAGAATACAGAGTGAAACCTAAAAATTCAAACTGTTACTGGAAACGAACGCTTCAACATAGAAGAACGAAATTTGGGGAACCAAGTCGCCTTAGTGTACTGATCATTACCTGAAAGTATCATCCTGTTTGGGTGAGAAAATATTTGCTGAGATTTCTGGAGATTCGTAATTTTGGGAAGCCTGGCAACCCCTTTCCATGAAAGTGTTTCTCGCCAGTCACTGCTTAGGGCTACATCAAGAGGAAACAAAACATAGAGATAGAACGTGAAACTACTTTATTGTGTCAAGTTTCAAGAAGCTAGCACAAACCGTGTTGGATTTAGAGTTCCAAATACATCTATCAATATAGGAGAAAACAGAGTGAAACCTAAAAATTCAAACTGTTATTGGAAACGAACGCTTCAACATAGAAGAACGAAATTTGGGGAACCAAGTCGCCTTAGTGTACTGATCATTACCTGAAAGTATCATCCTGTTTGGGTGAAAAAATATTTCCTGAGATTTCTGGAGATTCGTATATTTGGGAAGCCTGGCAACCCCTTTCCATGAAAGTGTTTCTCGCCAGTCACTGTTAGGGCTACATCAAGAGGAAACAAAACATAGAGATAGAACGTGAAACTACTTTATTGTGTCAAGTTTCAAGAAGCTAGCACAAACCGTGTTGGATTTAGAGTTCCAAATACATCTATCAATATAGGAGAAAACAGAGTGAAACCTGAAAATTCAAACTGTTACTGGAAACGAACGCTTCAACATAGAAGAACGAAATTTGGGGAACCAAGTCGCCTTAGTGTACTGATCATTACCTGAAAGTATCATCCTGTTTGGGTGAAAAAATATTTCTGAGATTTCTGGAGATTCGCATATTTGGGAAGCCTGGCAACCCCTTTCCATGAAAGTGTTTCTCGCCAGTCACTGTTAGGGCTACATCAAGAGGAAACAAAACATAGAGATAGAACGTGAAACTACTTTATTGTGTCAAGTTTCAAGAAGCTAGCAAAAACCGTGTTGGATTTAGAGTTCCAAATACCTCTATCAATATAGAAGAAAACAGAGTGAAACCTAAAAATTCAAACTGTTACTGGAAACGAACGCTTCAACATAGAAGAACGAAATTTGGGGAACCAAGTCGCCTTAGTGTACTGATCATTACCTGAAAGTATCATCCAGTTTGGGTGAAAAAATATTTGCTGCGATTTCTGGAGATTCGTAATTTTGGGAAGCCACCCCTTTCCATGAAAGTGTTTCTCGACAGTCAATGCTTAGGGCTACATCAAGAGGAAACAAAACATAGAGATAGAACGTGAAACTACGTTATTGTGTCAAGTTTCAAGAAGCTAGCACAAACCGTGTTGGATTTAGAGTTCCAAATACATCTATCAATATAGGAGAAAACAGAGTGAAACCTAAAAATTCAAACTGTTACTGGAAACGAACGCTTCAACATAGAAGAACGAAATTTGGGGAACCAAGTCGCCTTAGTGTACTGATCATTACCTGAAAGTATCATCCTGTTTGGGTGTGAAAATATTTGCTGAGATTTCTGGAGATTCGTAATTTTGGGAAGCCTGGCAACCCCTTTCCATGAAATTGTTTCTCGCCAGTCACTGCTTAGGGCTACATCAAGAGGAAACAAAATATAGAGATAGAACGTGAAACTACTTTATTGTGTCAAGTTTCAAGAAGCTAGCACAAACCGTGTTGGATTTAGAGTTCCAAATACATCTATCAATATAGGAGAAAACAGAGTGAAACCTAAAAATTCAAACTGTTATTGGAAACGAACGCTTCAACATAGAAGAACGAAATTTGGGGAACCAAGTCGCCTTAGTGTACTGATCATTACCTGAAAGTATCATCCTGTTTGGGTGAAAAAATATTTCCTGAGATTTCTGGAGATTCGTATATTTGGGAAGCCTGGCAACCCCTTTCCATGAAAGTGTTTCTCGCCAGTCACTGTTAGGGCTACATCAAGAGGAAACAAAACATAGAGATAGAACGTGAAACTACTTTATTGTGTCAAGTTTCAAGAAGCTAGCACAAACCTTGTTGGATTCAGAGTTCCAAATACATCTATCAATATAGGAGAAAACAGAGTGAAACCTAAAAATTCAAACTGTTACTGGAAACGAACGCTTCAACATAGAAGAACGAAATTTGGGGAACCAAGTCGCCTTAGTGTACTGATCATTACCTGAAAGTATCATCCTGTTTGGGTGAGAAAATATTTGCTGAGATTTCTGGAGATTCGTAATTTTGGGAAGCCTGGCAACCCCTTTCCATGAAAGTGTTTCTCGCCAGTCACTGCTTAGGGCTACATCAAGAGGAAACAAAACATAGAGATAGAACGTGAAACTACTTTATTGTGACAAGTTTCAAGAAGCTAGCACAAACCGTGTTGGATTTAGAGTTCCAAATACATCTATCAATATAGGAGAAAACAGAGTGAAACCTAAAAATTCAAACTGTTATTGGAAACGAACGCTTCAACATAGAAGAACGAAATTTGGGGAACCAAGTCGCCTTAGTGTACTGATCATTACCTGAAAGTATCATCCTGTTTGGGTGAAAAAATATTTCCTGAGATTTCTGGAGATTCGTATATTTGGGAAGCCTGGCAACCCCTTTCCATGAAAGTGTTTCTCGCCAGTCACTGTTAGGGCTACATCAAGAGGAAACAAAACATAGAGATAGAACGTGAAACTACTTTATTGTGTCAAGTTTCAAGAAGCTAGCACAAACCGTGTTGGATTTAGAGTTCCAAATACATCTATCAATATAGGAGAAAACAGAGTGAAACCTGAAAATTCAAACTGTTACTGGAAACGAACGCTTCAACATAGAAGAACGAAATTTGGGGAACCAAGTCGCCTTAGTGTACTGATCATTACCTGAAAGTATCATCCAGTTTGGGTGAAAAAATATTTGCTGCGATTTCTGGAGATTCGTAATTTTGGGAAGCCACCCCTTTCCATGAAAGTGTTTTTCGACAGTCAATGCTTAGGGCTACATCAAGAGGAAACAAAACATAGAGATAGAACGTGAAACTACGTTATTGTGTCAAGTTTCAAGAAGCTAGCACAAACCGTGTTGGATTTAGAGTTCCAAATACATCTATCAATATAGGAGAAAACAGAGTGAAACCTAAAAATTCAAACTGTTACTGGAAACGAACGCTTCAACATAGAAGAACGAAATTTGGGGAACCAAGTCGCCTTAGTGTACTGATCATTACCTGAAAGTATCATCCTGTTTGGGTGTGAAAATATTTGCTGAGATTTCTGGAGATTCGTAATTTTGGGAAGCCTGGCAACCCCTTTCCATGAAATTGTTTCTCGCCAGTCACTGCTTAGGGCTACATCAAGAGGAAACAAAATATAGAGATAGAACGTGAAACTACTTTATTGTGTCAAGTTTCAAGAAGCTAGCACAAACCGTGTTGGATTTAGAGTTCCAAATACATCTATCAATATAGGAGAAAACAGAGTGAAACCTAAAAATTCAAACTGTTATTGGAAACGAACGCTTCAACATAGAAGAACGAAATTTGGGGAACCAAGTCGCCTTAGTGTACTGATCATTACCTGAAAGTATCATCCTGTTTGGGTGAAAAAATATTTCCTGAGATTTCTGGAGATTCGTATATTTGGGAAGCCTGGCAACCCCTTTCCATGAAAGTGTTTCTCGCCAGTCACTGTTAGGGCTACATCAAGAGGAAACAAAACATAGAGATAGAACGTGAAACTACTTTATTGTGTCAAGTTTCAAGAAGCTAGCACAAACCGTGTTGGATTTAGAGTTCCAAATACCTCTATCAATATAGAAGAAAACAGAGTGAAACCTAAAAATTCAAACTGTTACTGGAAACGAACGCTTCAACATAGAAGAACGAAATTTGGGGAACCAAGTCGCGTTAGTGTAGTGATCATTACCTGAAAGTATCATCCAGTTTGGGTGAAAAAATATTTCCTGAGATTTCTGGAGATTCGTAATTTTGGGAAGCCACCCCTTTCCATGAAAGTGTTTCTCGCCGGTCACTGTTAGGGCTACATCAAGAGGAAACAAAACATAGAGATAGAACGTGAAACTACTTTATTGTGTCAAGTTTCAAGAAGCTAGCACAAACCGTGTTGGATTTAGAGTTCCAAATACATCTATCAATATAGGAGAAAACAGAGTGAAACCTAAAAATTCAAACTGTTACTGGAAACAAACGCTTCAACATAGAAGAACGAAATTTGGGGAACCAAGTCGCCTTAGTGTACTGATCATTACCTGAAAGTATCATCCTGTTTGGGTGAAAAAATATTTCTGAGATTTCTGGAGATTCGCATATTTGGGAAGCCTGGCAACCCCTTTCCATGAAAGTGTTTCTCGCCAGTCACTGTTAGGGCTACATCAAGAGGAAACAAAACATAGAGATAGAACGTGAAACTACTTTATTGTGTCAAGTTTCAAGAAGCTAGCAAAAACCGTGTTGGATTTAGAGTTCCAAATACCTCTATCAATATAGAAGAAAACAGAGTGAAACCTAAAAATTCAAACTGTTACTGGAAACGAACGCTTCAACATAGAAGAACGAAATTTGGGGAACCAAGTCGCCTTAGTGTACTGATCATTACCTGAAAGTATCATCCAGTTTGGGTGAAAAAATATTTGCTGCGATTTCTGGAGATTCGTAATTTTGGGAAGCCACCCCTTTCCATGAAAGTGTTTCTCGACAGTCAATGCTTAGGGCTACATCAAGAGGAAACAAAACATAGAGATAGAACGTGAAACTACGTTATTGTGTCAAGTTTCAAGAAGCTAGCACAAACCGTGTTGGATTTAGAGTTCCAAATACATCTATCAATATAGGAGAAAACAGAGTGAAACCTAAAAATTCAAACTGTTACTGGAAACGAACGCTTCAACATAGAAGAACGAAATTTGGGGAACCAAGTCGCCTTAGTGTACTGATCATTACCTGAAAGTATCATCCAGTTTGGGTGAAAAAATATTTGCTGAGATATCTGGAGATTTGTAATTTTAGGAAGCTTGGCAACCCCTTTCCATGTAAGTGTTTCTCCTCAGTCACTGCTTGGGGCTACATCAAGAGGAAACAAAACATAGAGATAGAACGTGAAATTACTTTATTGTGTCAAGTTTCAAGAAGCTAGCACAAACCGTGTTGGATTTAGAGTTCCAAATACATCTATCAATATAGGAGAAAACAGAGTGAAACCTAAAAATTCAAACTGTTACTGGAAACGAACGCTTCAACATAGAAGAACGAAATTTGGGGAACCAAGTCGCCTTAGTGTACTGATCATTACCTGAAAGTATCATCCAGTTTGGGTGAAAAAATATTTGCTGCGATTTCTGGAGATTTGTAATTTTGGGAAGCCACCCCTTTCCATGAAAGTGTTTCTCGACAGTCAATGCTTAGGGCTACATCAAGAGGAAACAAAACATAGAGATAGAACGTGAAACTACGTTATTGTGTCAAGTTTCAAGAAGCTAGCACAAACCGTGTTGGATTTAGAGTTCCAAATACATCTATCAATATAGGAGAATACAGAGTGAAACCTAAAAATTCAAACTGTTACTGGAAACGAACGCTTCAACATAGAAGAACGAAATTTGGGGAACCAAGTCGCCTTAGTGTACTGATCATTACCTGAAAGTATCATCCTGTTTGGGTGAGAAAATATTTGCTGAGATTTCTGGAGATTCGTAATTTTGGGAAGCCTGGCAACCCCTTTCCATGAAAGTGTTTCTCGCCAGTCACTGCTTAGGGCTACATCAAGAGGAAACAAAACATAGAGATAGAACGTGAAACTACTTTATTGTGTCAAGTTTCAAGAAGCTAGCACAAACCGTGTTGGATTTAGAGTTCCAAATACATCTATCAATATAGGAGAAAACAGAGTGAAACCTAAAAATTCAAACTGTTATTGGAAACGAACGCTTCAACATAGAAGAACGAAATTTGGGGAACCAAGTCGCCTTAGTGTACTGATCATTACCTGAAAGTATCATCCTGTTTGGGTGAAAAAATATTTCCTGAGATTTCTGGAGATTCGTATATTTGGGAAGCCTGGCAACCCCTTTCCATGAAAGTGTTTCTCGCCAGTCACTGTTAGGGCTACATCAAGAGGAAACAAAACATAGAGATAGAACGTGAAACTACTTTATTGTGTCAAGTTTCAAGAAGCTAGCACAAACCGTGTTGGATTTAGAGTTCCAAATACATCTATCAATATAGGAGAAAACAGAGTGAAACCTGAAAATTCAAACTGTTACTGGAAACGAACGCTTCAACATAGAAGAACGAAATTTGGGGAACCAAGTCGCCTTAGTGTACTGATCATTACCTGAAAGTATCATCCTGTTTGGGTGAAAAAATATTTCTGAGATTTCTGGAGATTCGCATATTTGGGAAGCCTGGCAACCCCTTTCCATGAAAGTGTTTCTCGCCAGTCACTGTTAGGGCTACATCAAGAGGAAACAAAACATAGAGATAGAACGTGAAACTACTTTATTGTGTCAAGTTTCAAGAAGCTAGCAAAAACCGTGTTGGATTTAGAGTTCCAAATACCTCTATCAATATAGAAGAAAACAGAGTGAAACCTAAAAATTCAAACTGTTACTGGAAACGAACGCTTCAACATAGAAGAACGAAATTTGGGGAACCAAGTCGCCTTAGTGTACTGATCATTACCTGAAAGTATCATCCAGTTTGGGTGAAAAAATATTTGCTGCGATTTCTGGAGATTCGTAATTTTGGGAAGCCACCCCTTTCCATGAAAGTGTTTCTCGACAGTCAATGCTTAGGGCTACATCAAGAGGAAACAAAACATAGAGATAGAACGTGAAACTACGTTATTGTGTCAAGTTTCAAGAAGCTAGCACAAACCGTGTTGGATTTAGAGTTCCAAATACATCTATCAATATAGGAGAAAACAGAGTGAAACCTAAAAATTCAAACTGTTACTGGAAACGAACGCTTCAACATAGAAGAACGAAATTTGGGGAACCAAGTCGCCTTAGTGTACTGATCATTACCTGAAAGTATCATCCTGTTTGGGTGTGAAAATATTTGCTGAGATTTCTGGAGATTCGTAATTTTGGGAAGCCTGGCAACCCCTTTCCATGAAATTGCTTCTCGCCAGTCACTGCTTAGGGCTACATCAAGAGGAAACAAAATATAGAGATAGAACGTGAAACTACTTTATTGTGTCAAGTTTCAAGAAGCTAGCACAAACCGTGTTGGATTTAGAGTTCCAAATACATCTATCAATATAGGAGAAAACAGAGTGAAACCTAAAAATTCAAACTGTTATTGGAAACGAACGCTTCAACATAGAAGAACGAAATTTGGGGAACCAAGTCGCCTTAGTGTACTGATCATTACCTGAAAGTATCATCCTGTTTGGGTGAAAAAATATTTCCTGAGATTTCTGGAGATTCGTATATTTGGGAAGCCTGGCAACCCCTTTCCATGAAAGTGTTTCTCGCCAGTCACTGTTAGGGCTACATCAAGAGGAAACAAAACATAGAGATAGAACGTGAAACTACTTTATTGTGTCAAGTTTCAAGAAGCTAGCACAAACCTTGTTGGATTCAGAGTTCCAAATACATCTATCAATATAGGAGAAAACAGAGTGAAACCTAAAAATTCAAACTGTTACTGGAAACGAACGCTTCAACATAGAAGAACGAAATTTGGGGAACCAAGTCGCCTTAGTGTACTGATCATTACCTGAAAGTATCATCCTGTTTGGGTGAGAAAATATTTGCTGAGATTTCTGGAGATTCGTAATTTTGGGAAGCCTGGCAACCCCTTTCCATGAAAGTGTTTCTCGCCAGTCACTGCTTAGGGCTACATCAAGAGGAAACAAAACATAGAGATAGAACGTGAAACTACTTTATTGTGACAAGTTTCAAGAAGCTAGCACAAACCGTGTTGGATTTAGAGTTCCAAATACATCTATCAATATAGGAGAAAACAGAGTGAAACCTAAAAATTCAAACTGTTATTGGAAACGAACGCTTCAACATAGAAGAACGAAATTTGGGGAACCAAGTCGCCTTAGTGTACTGATCATTACCTGAAAGTATCATCCTGTTTGGGTGAAAAAATATTTCCTGAGATTTCTGGAGATTCGTATATTTGGGAAGCCTGGCAACCCCTTTCCATGAAAGTGTTTCTCGCCAGTCACTGTTAGGGCTACATCAAGAGGAAACAAAACATAGAGATAGAACGTGAAACTACTTTATTGTGTCAAGTTTCAAGAAGCTAGCACAAACCGTGTTGGATTTAGAGTTCCAAATACATCTATCAATATAGGAGAAAACAGAGTGAAACCTGAAAATTCAAACTGTTACTGGAAACGAACGCTTCAACATAGAAGAACGAAATTTGGGGAACCAAGTCGCCTTAGTGTACTGATCATTACCTGAAAGTATCATCCAGTTTGGGTGAAAAAATATTTGCTGCGATTTCTGGAGATTCGTAATTTTGGGAAGCCACCCCTTTCCATGAAAGTGTTTTTCGACAGTCAATGCTTAGGGCTACATCAAGAGGAAACAAAACATAGAGATAGAACGTGAAACTACGTTATTGTGTCAAGTTTCAAGAAGCTAGCACAAACCGTGTTGGATTTAGAGTTCCAAATACATCTATCAATATAGGAGAAAACAGAGTGAAACCTAAAAATTCAAACTGTTACTGGAAACGAACGCTTCAACATAGAAGAACGAAATTTGGGGAACCAAGTCGCCTTAGTGTACTGATCATTACCTGAAAGTATCATCCAGTTTGGGTGAAAAAATATTTGCTGAGATATCTGGAGATTTGTAATTTTAGGAAGCTTGGCAACCCCTTTCCATGTAAGTGTTTCTCCTCAGTCACTGCTTGGGGCTACATCAAGAGGAAACAAAACATAGAGATAGAACGTGAAATTACTTTATTGTGTCAAGTTTCAAGAAGCTAGCACAAACCGTGTTGGATTTAGAGTTCCAAATACATCTATCAATATAGGAGAAAACAGAGTGAAACCTAAAAATTCAAACTGTTACTGGAAACGAACGCTTCAACATAGAAGAACGAAATTTGGGGAACCAAGTCGCCTTAGTGTACTGATCATTACCTGAAAGTATCATCCAGTTTGGGTGAAAAAATATTTGCTGCGATTTCTGGAGATTTGTAATTTTGGGAAGCCACCCCTTTCCATGAAAGTGTTTCTCGACAGTCAATGCTTAGGGCTACATCAAGAGGAAACAAAACATAGAGATAGAACGTGAAACTACGTTATTGTGTCAAGTTTCAAGAAGCTAGCACAAACCGTGTTGGATTTAGAGTTCCAAATACATCTATCAATATAGGAGAATACAGAGTGAAACCTAAAAATTCAAACTGTTACTGGAAACGAACGCTTCAACATAGAAGAACGAAATTTGGGGAACCAAGTCGCCTTAGTGTACTGATCATTACCTGAAAGTATCATCCTGTTTGGGTGAGAAAATATTTGCTGAGATTTCTGGAGATTCGTAATTTTGGGAAGCCTGGCAACCCCTTTCCATGAAAGTGTTTCTCGCCAGTCACTGCTTAGGGCTACATCAAGAGGAAACAAAACATAGAGATAGAACGTGAAACTACTTTATTGTGTCAAGTTTCAAGAAGCTAGCACAAACCGTGTTGGATTTAGAGTTCCAAATACATCTATCAATATAGGAGAAAACAGAGTGAAACCTAAAAATTCAAACTGTTATTGGAAACGAACGCTTCAACATAGAAGAACGAAATTTGGGGAACCAAGTCGCCTTAGTGTACTGATCATTACCTGAAAGTATCATCCTGTTTGGGTGAAAAAATATTTCCTGAGATTTCTGGAGATTCGTATATTTGGGAAGCCTGGCAACCCCTTTCCATGAAAGTGTTTCTCGCCAGTCACTGTTAGGGCTACATCAAGAGGAAACAAAACATAGAGATAGAACGTGAAACTACTTTATTGTGTCAAGTTTCAAGAAGCTAGCACAAACCGTGTTGGATTTAGAGTTCCAAATACATCTATCAATATAGGAGAAAACAGAGTGAAACCTGAAAATTCAAACTGTTACTGGAAACGAACGCTTCAACATAGAAGAACGAAATTTGGGGAACCAAGTCGCCTTAGTGTACTGATCATTACCTGAAAGTATCATCCTGTTTGGGTGAAAAAATATTTCTGAGATTTCTGGAGATTCGCATATTTGGGAAGCCTGGCAACCCCTTTCCATGAAAGTGTTTCTCGCCAGTCACTGTTAGGGCTACATCAAGAGGAAACAAAACATAGAGATAGAACGTGAAACTACTTTATTGTGTCAAGTTTCAAGAAGCTAGCAAAAACCGTGTTGGATTTAGAGTTCCAAATACCTCTATCAATATAGAAGAAAACAGAGTGAAACCTAAAAATTCAAACTGTTACTGGAAACGAACGCTTCAACATAGAAGAACGAAATTTGGGGAACCAAGTCGCCTTAGTGTACTGATCATTACCTGAAAGTATCATCCAGTTTGGGTGAAAAAATATTTGCTGCGATTTCTGGAGATTCGTAATTTTGGGAAGCCACCCCTTTCCATGAAAGTGTTTCTCGACAGTCAATGCTTAGGGCTACATCAAGAGGAAACAAAACATAGAGATAGAACGTGAAACTACGTTATTGTGTCAAGTTTCAAGAAGCTAGCACAAACCGTGTTGGATTTAGAGTTCCAAATACATCTATCAATATAGGAGAAAACAGAGTGAAACCTAAAAATTCAAACTGTTACTGGAAACGAACGCTTCAACATAGAAGAACGAAATTTGGGGAACCAAGTCGCCTTAGTGTACTGATCATTACCTGAAAGTATCATCCTGTTTGGGTGTGAAAATATTTGCTGAGATTTCTGGAGATTCGTAATTTTGGGAAGCCTGGCAACCCCTTTCCATGAAATTGCTTCTCGCCAGTCACTGCTTAGGGCTACATCAAGAGGAAACAAAATATAGAGATAGAACGTGAAACTACTTTATTGTGTCAAGTTTCAAGAAGCTAGCACAAACCGTGTTGGATTTAGAGTTCCAAATACATCTATCAATATAGGAGAAAACAGAGTGAAACCTAAAAATTCAAACTGTTATTGGAAACGAACGCTTCAACATAGAAGAACGAAATTTGGGGAACCAAGTCGCCTTAGTGTACTGATCATTACCTGAAAGTATCATCCTGTTTGGGTGAAAAAATATTTCCTGAGATTTCTGGAGATTCGTATATTTGGGAAGCCTGGCAACCCCTTTCCATGAAAGTGTTTCTCGCCAGTCACTGTTAGGGCTACATCAAGAGGAAACAAAACATAGAGATAGAACGTGAAACTACTTTATTGTGTCAAGTTTCAAGAAGCTAGCACAAACCTTGTTGGATTCAGAGTTCCAAATACATCTATCAATATAGGAGAAAACAGAGTGAAACCTAAAAATTCAAACTGTTACTGGAAACGAACGCTTCAACATAGAAGAACGAAATTTGGGGAACCAAGTCGCCTTAGTGTACTGATCATTACCTGAAAGTATCATCCTGTTTGGGTGAGAAAATATTTGCTGAGATTTCTGGAGATTCGTAATTTTGGGAAGCCTGGCAACCCCTTTCCATGAAAGTGTTTCTCGCCAGTCACTGCTTAGGGCTACATCAAGAGGAAACAAAACATAGAGATAGAACGTGAAACTACTTTATTGTGACAAGTTTCAAGAAGCTAGCACAAACCGTGTTGGATTTAGAGTTCCAAATACATCTATCAATATAGGAGAAAACAGAGTGAAACCTAAAAATTCAAACTGTTATTGGAAACGAACGCTTCAACATAGAAGAACGAAATTTGGGGAACCAAGTCGCCTTAGTGTACTGATCATTACCTGAAAGTATCATCCTGTTTGGGTGAAAAAATATTTCCTGAGATTTCTGGAGATTCGTATATTTGGGAAGCCTGGCAACCCCTTTCCATGAAAGTGTTTCTCGCCAGTCACTGTTAGGGCTACATCAAGAGGAAACAAAACATAGAGATAGAACGTGAAACTACTTTATTGTGTCAAGTTTCAAGAAGCTAGCACAAACCGTGTTGGATTTAGAGTTCCAAATACATCTATCAATATAGGAGAAAACAGAGTGAAACCTGAAAATTCAAACTGTTACTGGAAACGAACGCTTCAACATAGAAGAACGAAATTTGGGGAACCAAGTCGCCTTAGTGTACTGATCATTACCTGAAAGTATCATCCAGTTTGGGTGAAAAAATATTTGCTGCGATTTCTGGAGATTCGTAATTTTGGGAAGCCACCCCTTTCCATGAAAGTGTTTTTCGACAGTCAATGCTTAGGGCTACATCAAGAGGAAACAAAACATAGAGATAGAACGTGAAACTACGTTATTGTGTCAAGTTTCAAGAAGCTAGCACAAACCGTGTTGGATTTAGAGTTCCAAATACATCTATCAATATAGGAGAAAACAGAGTGAAACCTAAAAATTCAAACTGTTACTGGAAACGAACGCTTCAACATAGAAGAACGAAATTTGGGGAACCAAGTCGCCTTAGTGTACTGATCATTACCTGAAAGTATCATCCTGTTTGGGTGTGAAAATATTTGCTGAGATTTCTGGAGATTCGTAATTTTGGGAAGCCTGGCAACCCCTTTCCATGAAATTGTTTCTCGCCAGTCACTGCTTAGGGCTACATCAAGAGGAAACAAAATATAGAGATAGAACGTGAAACTACTTTATTGTGTCAAGTTTCAAGAAGCTAGCACAAACCGTGTTGGATTTAGAGTTCCAAATACATCTATCAATATAGGAGAAAACAGAGTGAAACCTAAAAATTCAAACTGTTATTGGAAACGAACGCTTCAACATAGAAGAACGAAATTTGGGGAACCAAGTCGCCTTAGTGTACTGATCATTACCTGAAAGTATCATCCTGTTTGGGTGAAAAAATATTTCCTGAGATTTCTGGAGATTCGTATATTTGGGAAGCCTGGCAACCCCTTTCCATGAAAGTGTTTCTCGCCAGTCACTGTTAGGGCTACATCAAGAGGAAACAAAACATAGAGATAGAACGTGAAACTACTTTATTGTGTCAAGTTTCAAGAAGCTAGCACAAACCGTGTTGGATTTAGAGTTCCAAATACCTCTATCAATATAGAAGAAAACAGAGTGAAACCTAAAAATTCAAACTGTTACTGGAAACGAACGCTTCAACATAGAAGAACGAAATTTAGGGAACCAAGTCGCCTTAGTGTACTGATCATTACCTGAAAGTATCATCCAGTTTGGGTGAAAAAATATTTGCTGCGATTTCTGGAGATTTGTAATTTTGGGAAGCCACCCCTTTCCATGAAAGTGTTTCTCGACAGTCAATGCTTAGGGCTACATCAAGAGGAAACAAAACATAGAGATAGAACGTGAAACTACGTTATTGTGTCAAGTTTCAAGAAGCTAGCACAAACCGTGTTGGATTTAGAGTTCCAAATACATCTATCAATATAGGAGAAAACAGAGTGAAACCTAAAAATTCAAACTGTTACTGGAAACGAACGCTTCAACATAGAAGAACGAAATTTGGGGAACCAAGTCGCCTTAGTGTACTGATCATTACCTGAAAGTATCATCCTGTTTGGGTGAGAAAATATTTGCTGAGATTTCTGGAGATTCGTAATTTTGGGAAGCCTGGCAACCCCTTTCCATGAAAGTGTTTCTCGCCAGTCACTGCTTAGGGCTACATCAAGAGGAAACAAAACATAGAGATAGAACGTGAAACTACTTTATTGTGTCAAGTTTCAAGAAGCTAGCACAAACCGTGTTGGATTTAGAGTTCCAAATACATCTATCAATATAGGAGAAAACAGAGTGAAACCTAAAAATTCAAACTGTTATTGGAAACGAACGCTTCAACATAGAAGAACGAAATTTGGGGAACCAAGTCGCCTTAGTGTACTGATCATTACCTGAAAGTATCATCCTGTTTGGGTGAAAAAATATTTCCTGAGATTTCTGGAGATTCGTATATTTGGGAAGCCTGGCAACCCCTTTCCATGAAAGTGTTTCTCGCCAGTCACTGTTAGGGCTACATCAAGAGGAAACAAAACATAGAGATAGAACGTGAAACTACTTTATTGTGTCAAGTTTCAAGAAGCTAGCACAAACCGTGTTGGATTTAGAGTTCCAAATACATCTATCAATATAGGAGAAAACAGAGTGAAACCTAAAAATTCAAACTGTTACTGGAAACGAACGCTTCAACATAGAAGAACGAAATTTGGGGAACCAAGTCGCCTTAGTGTACTGATCATTACCTGAAAGTATCATCCTGTTTGGGTGAAAAAATATTTCTGAGATTTCTGGAGATTCGCATATTTGGGAAGCCTGGCAACCCCTTTCCATGAAAGTGTTTCTCGCCAGTCACTGTTAGGGCTACATCAAGAGGAAACAAAACATAGAGATAGAACGTGAAACTACTTTATTGTGTCAAGTTTCAAGAAGCTAGCAAAAACCGTGTTGGATTTAGAGTTCCAAATACCTCTATCAATATAGAAGAAAACAGAGTGAAACCTAAAAATTCAAACTGTTACTGGAAACGAACGCTTCAACATAGAAGAACGAAATTTGGGGAACCAAGTCGCCTTAGTGTACTGATCATTACCTGAAAGTATCATCCAGTTTGGGTGAAAAAATATTTGCTGCGATTTCTGGAGATTCGTAATTTTGGGAAGCCACCCCTTTCCATGAAAGTGTTTCTCGACAGTCAATGCTTAGGGCTACATCAAGAGGAAACAAAACATAGAGATAGAACGTGAAACTACGTTATTGTGTCAAGTTTCAAGAAGCTAGCACAAACCGTGTTGGATTTAGAGTTCCAAATACATCTATCAATATAGGAGAAAACAGAGTGAAACCTAAAAATTCAAACTGTTACTGGAAACGAACGCTTCAACATAGAAGAACGAAATTTGGGGAACCAAGTCGCCTTAGTGTACTGATCATTACCTGAAAGTATCATCCTGTTTGGGTGTGAAAATATTTGCTGAGATTTCTGGAGATTCGTAATTTTGGGAAGCCTGGCAACCCCTTTCCATGAAATTGTTTCTCGCCAGTCACTGCTTAGGGCTACATCAAGAGGAAACAAAATATAGAGATAGAACGTGAAACTACTTTATTGTGTCAAGTTTCAAGAAGCTAGCACAAACCGTGTTGGATTTAGAGTTCCAAATACATCTATCAATATAGGAGAAAATAGAGTGAAACCTAAAAATTCAAACTGTTATTGGAAACGAACGCTTCAACATAGAAGAACGAAATTTGGGGAACCAAGTCGCCTTAGTGTACTGATCATTACCTGAAAGTATCATCCTGTTTGGGTGAAAAAATATTTCCTGAGATTTCTGGAGATTCGTATATTTGGGAAGCCTGGCAACCCCTTTCCATGAAAGTGTTTCTCGCCAGTCACTGTTAGGGCTACATCAAGAGGAAACAAAACATAGAGATAGAACGTGAAACTACTTTATTGTGTCAAGTTTCAAGAAGCTAGCACAAACCTTGTTGGATTCAGAGTTCCAAATACATCTATCAATATAGGAGAAAACAGAGTGAAACCTAAAAATTCAAACTGTTACTGGAAACGAACGCTTCAACATAGAAGAACGAAATTTGGGGAACCAAGTCGCGTTAGTGTAGTGATCATTACCTGAAAGTATCATCCAGTTTGGGTGAAAAAATATTTCCTGAGATTTCTGGAGATTCGTAATTTTGGGAAGCCACCCCTTTCCATGAAAGTGTTTCTCGCCGGTCACTGTTAGGGCTACATCAAGAGGAAACAAAACATAGAGATAGAACGTGAAACTACTTTATTGTGTCAAGTTTCAAGAAGCTAGCACAAACCGTGTTGGATTTAGAGTTCCAAATACATCTATCAATATAGGAGAAAACAGAGTGAAACCTAAAAATTCAAACTGTTACTGGAAACGAACGCTTCAACATAGAAGAACGAAATTTGGGGAACCAAGTCGCCTTAGTGTACTGATCATTACCTGAAAGTATCATCCTGTTTGGGTGAAAAAATATTTCTGAGATTTCTGGAGATTCGCATATTTGGGAAGCCTGGCAACCCCTTTCCATGAAAGTGTTTCTCGCCAGTCACTGTTAGGGCTACATCAAGAGGAAACAAAACATAGAGATAGAACGTGAAACTACTTTATTGTGTCAAGTTTCAAGAAGCTAGCAAAAACCGTGTTGGATTTAGAGTTCCAAATACCTCTATCAATATAGAAGAAAACAGAGTGAAACCTAAAAATTCAAACTGTTACTGGAAACGAACGCTTCAACATAGAAGAACGAAATTTGGGGAACCAAGTCGCCTTAGTGTACTGATCATTACCTGAAAGTATCATCCAGTTTGGGTGAAAAAATATTTGCTGCGATTTCTGGAGATTCGTAATTTTGGGAAGCCACCCCTTTCCATGAAAGTGTTTCTCGACAGTCAATGCTTAGGGCTACATCAAGAGGAAACAAAACATAGAGATAGAACGTGAAACTACGTTATTGTGTCAAGTTTCAAGAAGCTAGCACAAACCGTGTTGGATTTAGAGTTCCAAATACATCTATCAATATAGGAGAAAACAGAGTGAAACCTAAAAATTCAAACTGTTACTGGAAACGAACGCTTCAACATAGAAGAACGAAATTTGGGGAACCAAGTCGCCTTAGTGTACTGATCATTACCTGAAAGTATCATCCTGTTTGGGTGTGAAAATATTTGCTGAGATTTCTGGAGATTCGTAATTTTGGGAAGCCTGGCAACCCCTTTCCATGAAATTGTTTCTCGCCAGTCACTGCTTAGGGCTACATCAAGAGGAAACAAAATATAGAGATAGAACGTGAAACTACTTTATTGTGTCAAGTTTCAAGAAGCTAGCACAAACCGTGTTGGATTTAGAGTTCCAAATACATCTATCAATATAGGAGAAAACAGAGTGAAACCTAAAAATTCAAACTGTTATTGGAAACGAACGCTTCAACATAGAAGAACGAAATTTGGGGAACCAAGTCGCCTTAGTGTACTGATCATTACCTGAAAGTATCATCCTGTTTGGGTGAAAAAATATTTCCTGAGATTTCTGGAGATTCGTATATTTGGGAAGCCTGGCAACCCCTTTCCATGAAAGTGTTTCTCGCCAGTCACTGTTAGGGCTACATCAAGAGGAAACAAAACATAGAGATAGAACGTGAAACTACTTTATTGTGTCAAGTTTCAAGAAGCTAGCACAAACCGTGTTGGATTTAGAGTTCCAAATACCTCTATCAATATAGAAGAA
Organism: Spermophilus citellus; assembly: GCF_964194105.1. NCBI lineage: Eukaryota > Metazoa > Chordata > Mammalia > Rodentia > Sciuridae > Spermophilus > Spermophilus citellus. The sequence goes on from NC_138188.1 coordinate 16,051,659, forward strand.
AACAGAGTGAAACCTAAAAATTCAAACTGTTACTGGAAACGAACGCTTCAACATAGAAGAACGAAATTTAGGGAACCAAGTCGCCTTAGTGTACTGATCATTACCTGAAAGTATCATCCAGTTTGGGTGAAAAAATATTTGCTGCGATTTCTGGAGATTTGTAATTTTGGGAAGCCACCCCTTTCCATGAAAGTGTTTCTCGACAGTCAATGCTTAGGGCTACATCAAGAGGAAACAAAACATAGAGATAGAACGTGAAACTACGTTATTGTGTCAAGTTTCAAGAAGCTAGCACAAACCGTGTTGGATTTAGAGTTCCAAATACATCTATCAATATAGGAGAAAACAGAGTGAAACCTAAAAATTCAAACTGTTACTGGAAACGAACGCTTCAACATAGAAGAACGAAATTTGGGGAACCAAGTCGCCTTAGTGTACTGATCATTACCTGAAAGTATCATCCTGTTTGGGTGAGAAAATATTTGCTGAGATTTCTGGAGATTCGTAATTTTGGGAAGCCTGGCAACCCCTTTCCATGAAAGTGTTTCTCGCCAGTCACTGCTTAGGGCTACATCAAGAGGAAACAAAACATAGAGATAGAACGTGAAACTACTTTATTGTGTCAAGTTTCAAGAAGCTAGCACAAACCGTGTTGGATTTAGAGTTCCAAATACATCTATCAATATAGGAGAAAACAGAGTGAAACCTAAAAATTCAAACTGTTATTGGAAACGAACGCTTCAACATAGAAGAACGAAATTTGGGGAACCAAGTCGCCTTAGTGTACTGATCATTACCTGAAAGTATCATCCTGTTTGGGTGAAAAAATATTTCCTGAGATTTCTGGAGATTCGTATATTTGGGAAGCCTGGCAACCCCTTTCCATGAAAGTGTTTCTCGCCAGTCACTGTTAGGGCTACATCAAGAGGAAACAAAACATAGAGATAGAACGTGAAACTACTTTATTGTGTCAAGTTTCAAGAAGCTAGCACAAACCGTGTTGGATTTAGAGTTCCAAATACATCTATCAATATAGGAGAAAACAGAGTGAAACCTAAAAATTCAAACTGTTACTGGAAACGAACGCTTCAACATAGAAGAACGAAATTTGGGGAACCAAGTCGCCTTAGTGTACTGATCATTACCTGAAAGTATCATCCTGTTTGGGTGAAAAAATATTTCTGAGATTTCTGGAGATTCGCATATTTGGGAAGCCTGGCAACCCCTTTCCATGAAAGTGTTTCTCGCCAGTCACTGTTAGGGCTACATCAAGAGGAAACAAAACATAGAGATAGAACGTGAAACTACTTTATTGTGTCAAGTTTCAAGAAGCTAGCAAAAACCGTGTTGGATTTAGAGTTCCAAATACCTCTATCAATATAGAAGAAAACAGAGTGAAACCTAAAAATTCAAACTGTTACTGGAAACGAACGCTTCAACATAGAAGAACGAAATTTGGGGAACCAAGTCGCCTTAGTGTACTGATCATTACCTGAAAGTATCATCCAGTTTGGGTGAAAAAATATTTGCTGCGATTTCTGGAGATTCGTAATTTTGGGAAGCCACCCCTTTCCATGAAAGTGTTTCTCGACAGTCAATGCTTAGGGCTACATCAAGAGGAAACAAAACATAGAGATAGAACGTGAAACTACGTTATTGTGTCAAGTTTCAAGAAGCTAGCACAAACCGTGTTGGATTTAGAGTTCCAAATACATCTATCAATATAGGAGAAAACAGAGTGAAACCTAAAAATTCAAACTGTTACTGGAAACGAACGCTTCAACATAGAAGAACGAAATTTGGGGAACCAAGTCGCCTTAGTGTACTGATCATTACCTGAAAGTATCATCCTGTTTGGGTGTGAAAATATTTGCTGAGATTTCTGGAGATTCGTAATTTTGGGAAGCCTGGCAACCCCTTTCCATGAAATTGTTTCTCGCCAGTCACTGCTTAGGGCTACATCAAGAGGAAACAAAATATAGAGATAGAACGTGAAACTACTTTATTGTGTCAAGTTTCAAGAAGCTAGCACAAACCTTGTTGGATTCAGAGTTCCAAATACATCTATCAATATAGGAGAAAACAGAGTGAAACCTAAAAATTCAAACTGTTACTGGAAACGAACGCTTCAACATAGAAGAACGAAATTTGGGGAACCAAGTCGCGTTAGTGTAGTGATCATTACCTGAAAGTATCATCCAGTTTGGGTGAAAAAATATTTCCTGAGATTTCTGGAGATTCGTAATTTTGGGAAGCCACCCCTTTCCATGAAAGTGTTTCTCGCCGGTCACTGTTAGGGCTACATCAAGAGGAAACAAAACATAGAGATAGAACGTGAAACTACTTTATTGTGTCAAGTTTCAAGAAGCTAGCACAAACCGTGTTGGATTTAGAGTTCCAAATACATCTATCAATATAGGAGAAAACAGAGTGAAACCTAAAAATTCAAACTGTTACTGGAAACGAACGCTTCAACATAGAAGAACGAAATTTGGGGAACCAAGTCGCCTTAGTGTACTGATCATTACCTGAAAGTATCATCCTGTTTGGGTGAAAAAATATTTCTGAGATTTCTGGAGATTCGCATATTTGGGAAGCCTGGCAACCCCTTTCCATGAAAGTGTTTCTCGCCAGTCACTGTTAGGGCTACATCAAGAGGAAACAAAACATAGAGATAGAACGTGAAACTACTTTATTGTGTCAAGTTTCAAGAAGCTAGCAAAAACCGTGTTGGATTTAGAGTTCCAAATACCTCTATCAATATAGAAGAAAACAGAGTGAAACCTAAAAATTCAAACTGTTACTGGAAACGAACGCTTCAACATAGAAGAACGAAATTTGGGGAACCAAGTCGCCTTAGTGTACTGATCATTACCTGAAAGTATCATCCAGTTTGGGTGAAAAAATATTTGCTGCGATTTCTGGAGATTCGTAATTTTGGGAAGCCACCCCTTTCCATGAAAGTGTTTCTCGACAGTCAATGCTTAGGGCTACATCAAGAGGAAACAAAACATAGAGATAGAACGTGAAACTACGTTATTGTGTCAAGTTTCAAGAAGCTAGCACAAACCGTGTTGGATTTAGAGTTCCAAATACATCTATCAATATAGGAGAAAACAGAGTGAAACCTAAAAATTCAAACTGTTACTGGAAACGAACGCTTCAACATAGAAGAACGAAATTTGGGGAACCAAGTCGCCTTAGTGTACTGATCATTACCTGAAAGTATCATCCAGTTTGGGTGAAAAAATATTTGCTGAGATATCTGGAGATTTGTAATTTTAGGAAGCTTGGCAACCCCTTTCCATGTAAGTGTTTCTCCTCAGTCACTGCTTGGGGCTACATCAAGAGGAAACAAAACATAGAGATAGAACGTGAAATTACTTTATTGTGTCAAGTTTCAAGAAGCTAGCACAAACCGTGTTGGATTTAGAGTTCCAAATACATCTATCAATATAGAAGAAAACAGAGTGAAACCTAAAAATTCAAACTGTTACTGGAAACGAACGCTTCAACATAGAAGAACGAAATTTGGGGAACCAAGTCGCCTTAGTGTACTGATCATTACCTGAAAGTATCATCCAGTTTGGGTGAAAAAATATTTGCTGCGATTTCTGGAGATTTGTAATTTTGGGAAGCCACCCCTTTCCATGAAAGTGTTTCTCGACAGTCAATGCTTAGGGCTACATAAAGAGGAAACAAAACATAGAGATAGAACGTGAAACTACGTTATTGTGTCAAGTTTCAAGAAGCTAGCACAAACCGTGTTGGATTTAGAGTTCCAAATACATCTATCAATATAGGAGAATACAGAGTGAAACCTAAAAATTCAAACTGTTACTGGAAACGAACGCTTCAACATAGAAGAACGAAATTTGGGGAACCAAGTCGCCTTAGTGTACTGATCATTACCTGAAAGTATCATCCTGTTTGGGTGAGAAAATATTTGCTGAGATTTCTGGAGATTCGTAATTTTGGGAAGCCTGGCAACCCCTTTCCATGAAAGTGTTTCTCGCCAGTCACTGCTTAGGGCTACATCAAGAGGAAACAAAACATAGAGATAGAACGTGAAACTACTTTATTGTGTCAAGTTTCAAGAAGCTAGCACAAACCGTGTTGGATTTAGAGTTCCAAATACATCTATCAATATAGGAGAAAACAGAGTGAAACCTAAAAATTCAAACTGTTATTGGAAACGAACGCTTCAACATAGAAGAACGAAATTTGGGGAACCAAGTCGCCTTAGTGTACTGATCATTACCTGAAAGTATCATCCTGTTTGGGTGAAAAAATATTTCCTGAGATTTCTGGAGATTCGTATATTTGGGAAGCCTGGCAACCCCTTTCCATGAAAGTGTTTCTCGCCAGTCACTGTTAGGGCTACATCAAGAGGAAACAAAACATAGAGATAGAACGTGAAACTACTTTATTGTGTCAAGTTTCAAGAAGCTAGCACAAACCGTGTTGGATTTAGAGTTCCAAATACATCTATCAATATAGGAGAAAACAGAGTGAAACCTGAAAATTCAAACTGTTACTGGAAACGAACGCTTCAACATAGAAGAACGAAATTTGGGGAACCAAGTCGCCTTAGTGTACTGATCATTACCTGAAAGTATCATCCTGTTTGGGTGAAAAAATATTTCTGAGATTTCTGGAGATTCGCATATTTGGGAAGCCTGGCAACCCCTTTCCATGAAAGTGTTTCTCGCCAGTCACTGTTAGGGCTACATCAAGAGGAAACAAAACATAGAGATAGAACGTGAAACTACTTTATTGTGTCAAGTTTCAAGAAGCTAGCAAAAACCGTGTTGGATTTAGAGTTCCAAATACCTCTATCAATATAGAAGAAAACAGAGTGAAACCTAAAAATTCAAACTGTTACTGGAAACGAACGCTTCAACATAGAAGAACGAAATTTGGGGAACCAAGTCGCCTTAGTGTACTGATCATTACCTGAAAGTATCATCCAGTTTGGGTGAAAAAATATTTGCTGCGATTTCTGGAGATTCGTAATTTTGGGAAGCCACCCCTTTCCATGAAAGTGTTTCTCGACAGTCAATGCTTAGGGCTACATCAAGAGGAAACAAAACATAGAGATAGAACGTGAAACTACGTTATTGTGTCAAGTTTCAAGAAGCTAGCACAAACCGTGTTGGATTTAGAGTTCCAAATACATCTATCAATATAGGAGAAAACAGAGTGAAACCTAAAAATTCAAACTGTTACTGGAAACGAACGCTTCAACATAGAAGAACGAAATTTGGGGAACCAAGTCGCCTTAGTGTACTGATCATTACCTGAAAGTATCATCCTGTTTGGGTGTGAAAATATTTGCTGAGATTTCTGGAGATTCGTAATTTTGGGAAGCCTGGCAACCCCTTTCCATGAAATTGTTTCTCGCCAGTCACTGCTTAGGGCTACATCAAGAGGAAACAAAATATAGAGATAGAACGTGAAACTACTTTATTGTGTCAAGTTTCAAGAAGCTAGCACAAACCGTGTTGGATTTAGAGTTCCAAATACATCTATCAATATAGGAGAAAACAGAGTGAAACCTAAAAATTCAAACTGTTATTGGAAACGAACGCTTCAACATAGAAGAACGAAATTTGGGGAACCAAGTCGCCTTAGTGTACTGATCATTACCTGAAAGTATCATCCTGTTTGGGTGAAAAAATATTTCCTGAGATTTCTGGAGATTCGTATATTTGGGAAGCCTGGCAACCCCTTTCCATGAAAGTGTTTCTCGCCAGTCACTGTTAGGGCTACATCAAGAGGAAACAAAACATAGAGATAGAACGTGAAACTACTTTATTGTGTCAAGTTTCAAGAAGCTAGCACAAACCGTGTTGGATTTAGAGTTCCAAATACCTCTATCAATATAGAAGAAAACAGAGTGAAACCTAAAAATTCAAACTGTTACTGGAAACGAACGCTTCAACATAGAAGAACGAAATTTAGGGAACCAAGTCGCCTTAGTGTACTGATCATTACCTGAAAGTATCATCCAGTTTGGGTGAAAAAATATTTGCTGCGATTTCTGGAGATTTGTAATTTTGGGAAGCCACCCCTTTCCATGAAAGTGTTTCTCGACAGTCAATGCTTAGGGCTACATCAAGAGGAAACAAAACATAGAGATAGAACGTGAAACTACGTTATTGTGTCAAGTTTCAAGAAGCTAGCACAAACCGTGTTGGATTTAGAGTTCCAAATACATCTATCAATATAGGAGAAAACAGAGTGAAACCTAAAAATTCAAACTGTTACTGGAAACGAACGCTTCAACATAGAAGAACGAAATTTGGGGAACCAAGTCGCCTTAGTGTACTGATCATTACCTGAAAGTATCATCCTGTTTGGGTGAGAAAATATTTGCTGAGATTTCTGGAGATTCGTAATTTTGGGAAGCCTGGCAACCCCTTTCCATGAAAGTGTTTCTCGCCAGTCACTGCTTAGGGCTACATCAAGAGGAAACAAAACATAGAGATAGAACGTGAAACTACTTTATTGTGTCAAGTTTCAAGAAGCTAGCACAAACCGTGTTGGATTTAGAGTTCCAAATACATCTATCAATATAGGAGAAAACAGAGTGAAACCTAAAAATTCAAACTGTTATTGGAAACGAACGCTTCAACATAGAAGAACGAAATTTGGGGAACCAAGTCGCCTTAGTGTACTGATCATTACCTGAAAGTATCATCCTGTTTGGGTGAAAAAATATTTCCTGAGATTTCTGGAGATTCGTATATTTGGGAAGCCTGGCAACCCCTTTCCATGAAAGTGTTTCTCGCCAGTCACTGTTAGGGCTACATCAAGAGGAAACAAAACATAGAGATAGAACGTGAAACTACTTTATTGTGTCAAGTTTCAAGAAGCTAGCACAAACCGTGTTGGATTTAGAGTTCCAAATACATCTATCAATATAGGAGAAAACAGAGTGAAACCTAAAAATTCAAACTGTTACTGGAAACGAACGCTTCAACATAGAAGAACGAAATTTGGGGAACCAAGTCGCCTTAGTGTACTGATCATTACCTGAAAGTATCATCCTGTTTGGGTGAAAAAATATTTCTGAGATTTCTGGAGATTCGCATATTTGGGAAGCCTGGCAACCCCTTTCCATGAAAGTGTTTCTCGCCAGTCACTGTTAGGGCTACATCAAGAGGAAACAAAACATAGAGATAGAACGTGAAACTACTTTATTGTGTCAAGTTTCAAGAAGCTAGCAAAAACCGTGTTGGATTTAGAGTTCCAAATACCTCTATCAATATAGAAGAAAACAGAGTGAAACCTAAAAATTCAAACTGTTACTGGAAACGAACGCTTCAACATAGAAGAACGAAATTTGGGGAACCAAGTCGCCTTAGTGTACTGATCATTACCTGAAAGTATCATCCAGTTTGGGTGAAAAAATATTTGCTGCGATTTCTGGAGATTCGTAATTTTGGGAAGCCACCCCTTTCCATGAAAGTGTTTCTCGACAGTCAATGCTTAGGGCTACATCAAGAGGAAACAAAACATAGAGATAGAACGTGAAACTACGTTATTGTGTCAAGTTTCAAGAAGCTAGCACAAACCGTGTTGGATTTAGAGTTCCAAATACATCTATCAATATAGGAGAAAACAGAGTGAAACCTAAAAATTCAAACTGTTACTGGAAACGAACGCTTCAACATAGAAGAACGAAATTTGGGGAACCAAGTCGCCTTAGTGTACTGATCATTACCTGAAAGTATCATCCTGTTTGGGTGTGAAAATATTTGCTGAGATTTCTGGAGATTCGTAATTTTGGGAAGCCTGGCAACCCCTTTCCATGAAATTGTTTCTCGCCAGTCACTGCTTAGGGCTACATCAAGAGGAAACAAAATATAGAGATAGAACGTGAAACTACTTTATTGTGTCAAGTTTCAAGAAGCTAGCACAAACCGTGTTGGATTTAGAGTTCCAAATACATCTATCAATATAGGAGAAAATAGAGTGAAACCTAAAAATTCAAACTGTTATTGGAAACGAACGCTTCAACATAGAAGAACGAAATTTGGGGAACCAAGTCGCCTTAGTGTACTGATCATTACCTGAAAGTATCATCCTGTTTGGGTGAAAAAATATTTCCTGAGATTTCTGGAGATTCGTATATTTGGGAAGCCTGGCAACCCCTTTCCATGAAAGTGTTTCTCGCCAGTCACTGTTAGGGCTACATCAAGAGGAAACAAAACATAGAGATAGAACGTGAAACTACTTTATTGTGTCAAGTTTCAAGAAGCTAGCACAAACCTTGTTGGATTCAGAGTTCCAAATACATCTATCAATATAGGAGAAAACAGAGTGAAACCTAAAAATTCAAACTGTTACTGGAAACGAACGCTTCAACATAGAAGAACGAAATTTGGGGAACCAAGTCGCGTTAGTGTAGTGATCATTACCTGAAAGTATCATCCAGTTTGGGTGAAAAAATATTTCCTGAGATTTCTGGAGATTCGTAATTTTGGGAAGCCACCCCTTTCCATGAAAGTGTTTCTCGCCGGTCACTGTTAGGGCTACATCAAGAGGAAACAAAACATAGAGATAGAACGTGAAACTACTTTATTGTGTCAAGTTTCAAGAAGCTAGCACAAACCGTGTTGGATTTAGAGTTCCAAATACCTCTATCAATATAGAAGAAAACAGAGTGAAACCTAAAAATTCAAACTGTTACTGGAAACGAACGCTTCAACATAGAAGAACGAAATTTAGGGAACCAAGTCGCCTTAGTGTACTGATCATTACCTGAAAGTATCATCCAGTTTGGGTGAAAAAATATTTGCTGCGATTTCTGGAGATTCGTAATTTTGGGAAGCCACCCCTTTCCATGAAAGTGTTTCTCGACAGTCAATGCTTAGGGCTACATCAAGAGGAAACAAAACATAGAGATAGAACGTGAAACTACGTTATTGTGTCAAGTTTCAAGAAGCTAGCACAAACCGTGTTGGATTTAGAGTTCCAAATACATCTATCAATATAGGAGAAAACAGAGTGAAACCTAAAAATTCAAACTGTTACTGGAAACGAACGCTTCAACATAGAAGAACGAAATTTGGGGAACCAAGTCGCCTTAGTGTACTGATCATTACCTGAAAGTATCATCCTGTTTGGGTGAAAAAATATTTCCTGAGATTTCTGGAGATTCGTATATTTGGGAAGCCTGGCAACCCCTTTCCATGAAAGTGTTTCTCGCCAGTCACTGTTAGGGCTACATCAAGAGGAAACAAAACATAGAGATAGAACGTGAAACTACTTTATTGTGTCAAGTTTCAAGAAGCTAGCACAAACCGTGTTGGATTTAGAGTTCCAAATACATCTATCAATATAGGAGAAAACAGAGTGAAACCTAAAAATTCAAACTGTTACTGGAAACGAACGCTTCAACATAGAAGAACGAAATTTGGGGAACCAAGTCGCCTTAGTGTACTGATCATTACCTGAAAGTATCATCCTGTTTGGGTGAAAAAATATTTCTGAGATTTCTGGAGATTCGCATATTTGGGAAGCCTGGCAACCCCTTTCCATGAAAGTGTTTCTCGCCAGTCACTGTTAGGGCTACATCAAGAGGAAACAAAACATAGAGATAGAACGTGAAACTACTTTATTGTGTCAAGTTTCAAGAAGCTAGCAAAAACCGTGTTGGATTTAGAGTTCCAAATACCTCTATCAATATAGAAGAAAACAGAGTGAAACCTAAAAATTCAAACTGTTACTGGAAACGAACGCTTCAACATAGAAGAACGAAATTTGGGGAACCAAGTCGCCTTAGTGTACTGATCATTACCTGAAAGTATCATCCAGTTTGGGTGAAAAAATATTTGCTGCGATTTCTGGAGATTCGTAATTTTGGGAAGCCACCCCTTTCCATGAAAGTGTTTCTCGACAGTCAATGCTTAGGGCTACATCAAGAGGAAACAAAACATAGAGATAGAACGTGAAACTACGTTATTGTGTCAAGTTTCAAGAAGCTAGCACAAACCGTGTTGGATTTAGAGTTCCAAATACATCTATCAATATAGGAGAAAACAGAGTGAAACCTAAAAATTCAAACTGTTACTGGAAACGAACGCTTCAACATAGAAGAACGAAATTTGGGGAACCAAGTCGCCTTAGTGTACTGATCATTACCTGAAAGTATCATCCTGTTTGGGTGTGAAAATATTTGCTGAGATTTCTGGAGATTCGTAATTTTGGGAAGCCTGGCAACCCCTTTCCATGAAATTGTTTCTCGCCAGTCACTGCTTAGGGCTACATCAAGAGGAAACAAAATATAGAGATAGAACGTGAAACTACTTTATTGTGTCAAGTTTCAAGAAGCTAGCACAAACCGTGTTGGATTTAGAGTTCCAAATACATCTATCAATATAGGAGAAAACAGAGTGAAACCTAAAAATTCAAACTGTTATTGGAAACGAACGCTTCAACATAGAAGAACGAAATTTGGGGAACCAAGTCGCCTTAGTGTACTGATCATTACCTGAAAGTATCATCCTGTTTGGGTGAAAAAATATTTCCTGAGATTTCTGGAGATTCGTATATTTGGGAAGCCTGGCAACCCCTTTCCATGAAAGTGTTTCTCGCCAGTCACTGTTAGGGCTACATCAAGAGGAAACAAAACATAGAGATAGAACGTGAAACTACTTTATTGTGTCAAGTTTCAAGAAGCTAGCACAAACCTTGTTGGATTCAGAGTTCCAAATACATCTATCAATATAGGAGAAAACAGAGTGAAACCTAAAAATTCAAACTGTTACTGGAAACGAACGCTTCAACATAGAAGAACGAAATTTGGGGAACCAAGTCGCGTTAGTGTAGTGATCATTACCTGAAAGTATCATCCAGTTTGGGTGAAAAAATATTTCCTGAGATTTCTGGAGATTCGTAATTTTGGGAAGCCACCCCTTTCCATGAAAGTGTTTCTCGCCGGTCACTGTTAGGGCTACATCAAGAGGAAACAAAACATAGAGATAGAACGTGAAACTACTTTATTGTGTCAAGTTTCAAGAAGCTAGCACAAACCGTGTTGGATTTAGAGTTCCAAATACCTCTATCAATATAGAAGAAAACAGAGTGAAACCTAAAAATTCAAACTGTTACTGGAAACGAACGCTTCAACATAGAAGAACGAAATTTAGGGAAACAAGTCGCCTTAGTGTACTGATCATTACCTGAAAGTATCATCCAGTTTGGGTGAAAAAATATTTGCTGCGATTTCTGGAGATTCGTAATTTTGGGAAGCCACCCCTTTCCATGAAAGTGTTTCTCGACAGTCAATGCTTAGGGCTACATCAAGAGGAAACAAAACATAGAGATAGAACGTGAAACTACGTTATTGTGTCAAGTTTCAAGAAGCTAGCACAAACCGTGTTGGATTTAGAGTTCCAAATACATCTATCAATATAGGAGAAAACAGAGTGAAACCTAAAAATTCAAACTGTTACTGGAAACGAACGCTTCAACATAGAAGAACGAAATTTGGGGAACCAAGTCGCCTTAGTGTACTGATCATTACCTGAAAGTATCATCCTGTTTGGGTGAAAAAATATTTCCTGAGATTTCTGGAGATTCGTATATTTGGGAAGCCTGGCAACCCCTTTCCATGAAAGTGTTTCTCGCCAGTCACTGTTAGGGCTACATCAAGAGGAAACAAAACATAGAGATAGAACGTGAAACTACTTTATTGTGTCAAGTTTCAAGAACCTAGCACAAACCTTGTTGGATTCAGAGTTCCAAATACATCTATCAATATAGGAGAAAACAGAGTGAAACCTAAAAATTCAAACTGTTACTGGAAACGAACGCTTCAACATAGAAGAACGAAATTGGGGGAACCACGTCGCCTTAGTGTACTGATCATTACCTGAAAGTATCATCCAGTTTGGGTGAAAAAATATTTGCTGAGATTTCTGGAGATTCGTAATTTTGGGAAGCCTGGCAACCCCTTTCCATGAAAGTGTTTCTCGCCAGTCACTGCTTAGGGCTACATCAAGAGGAAACAAAACATAGAGATAGAACGTGAAACTACTTTATTGCGTCAAGTTTCAAGAAGCTAGCACAAACCGTGTTGGATTCAGAGTTCCAAATACATCTATCAATATAGGAGAAAACAGAGTGAAACCTAAAAATTCAAACTGTTACTGGAAACGAACGCTTCAACATAGAAGAACGAAATTTGGGGAACCAAGTCGCCTTAGTGTACTGATCATTACCTGAAAGTATCATCCAGTTTGGGTGAAAAAAATATTTGCTGAGATTTCTGGAGATTCGTAATTTTGGGAAGCCTGGCAACCCCTTTCCATGAAAGTGTTTTTTGCCAGTCACTGCTTAGGGCTACATCAAGAGGAAACAAAACATGGAGATAGAACGTGAAACTGCTTTATTGTGTCAAGTTTCCAGAAGCTAGCACAAACCGTGTTGGATTTAGAGTTCCAAATACATCTATCAATATAGGAGAAAACAGAGTGAAACCTAAAAATTCAAACTGTTACTGGAAACGAACGCTTCAACATAGAAGAACGAAATTTGGGGAACCAAGTCGCCTTAGTGTACTGATCATTACCTGAAAGTATCATCCAGTTTGGGTGAAAAAATATTTGCTGAGATTTCTGGAGATTCGTTATTTTGGGAAGCCTGGCAACCCCTTTCCATGAAAGTGTTTCTCGCCAGTCACTGCTTAGGGCTACATCAAGAGGAAACAAAACATAGAGATAGAACGTGAAACTACTTTATTGCGTCAAGTTTCAAGAAGCTAGCACAAACCGTGTTGGATTCAGAGTTCCAAATACATCTATCAATAGAGGAGAAAACAGAGTGAAACCTAAAAATTCAAACTGTTACTGGAAACGAACGCTTCAACATAGAAGAACGAAATTTGGGGAACCAAGTCGCCTTAGTGTACTGATCATTACCTGAAAGTATCATCCAGTTTGGGTGAAAAAATATTTGCTGAGATTTCTGGAGATTCGTAATTTTGGGAAGCCTGGCATCCCCTTTCCATGAAAGTGTTTCTCGCCAGTCACTGCTTAGGGCTACATCAAGAGGAAACAAAACATAGAGATAGAACGTGAAACTCCTTTATTGTGTCAAGTTTCAGGAAGCTAGCACAAACCGTGTTGGATTGAGAGTTCCAAATACATCTATCAATATAGGAGAAAACAGAGTGAAACCTAAAAATTCAAACTGTTACTGGAAACGAACGCTTCAACATAGAAGAACGAAATTTGGGGAACCAAGTCGCCTTAGTGTACTGATAATTACCTGAAAGTATCATCGTGTTTGGGTGACAAAATATTTGCTGAGATTTCTGGAGATTCGTAATTTTGGGAAGCCTGGCAACCCCTTTCCATGAAAGTGTTTCTCGCCAGTCACTGCTTAGGGCTACATCAAGAGGAAACAAAATATAGAGATAGAACGTGAAACTACTTTATTGTGTCAAGTTTCAAGAAGCTAGCACAAACCGTGTTGGATTTAGAGTTCCAAATACATCTATCAATATAGGAGAAAACAGAGTGAAACCTAAAAATTCAAACGGTTATTGGAAACGAACGCTCCAACATAGAAGAACGAAATTTGGGGAACCAAGTCGCCTTAGTGTACTGATCATTACCTGAAAGTATCATCCTGTTTGGGTGAAAAAATATTTCCTGAGATTTCTGGAGATTCGTATATTTGGGAAGCCTGGCAACCACTTTCCATGAAAGTGTTTCTCGCCAGTCACTGTTAGGGCTACATCAAGAGGAAACAAAACATAGAGATAGAACGTGAAACTACTTTATTGTGTCAAGTTTCAAGAACCTAGCACAAACCTTGTTGGATTCAGAGTTCCAAATACATCTATCAATATAGGAGAAAACAGAGTGAAACCTAAAAATTCAAACTGTTACTGGAAACGAACGCTTCAACATAGAAGAACGAAATTTGGGGAACCAAGTCGCCTACGTTTACTGATCATTACCTGAAAGTATCATCCTGTTTGGGTGAAAAAATATTTGCTGAGATTTCTGGAGATTCGTATATTTGGGAAGCCTGGCAACCCCTTTCCATGAAAGTGTTTCTCGCCAGTCACTGTTAGGGCTACATCAAGAGGAAACAAAACATAGAGATAGAACGTGAAACTACTTTATTGTGTCAAGTTTCAAGAAGGTAGCACAAACCGTGTTGGATTTAGAGTTCCAAATACATCTATCAATATAGGAGAAAACAGAGTGAAACCTAAAAATTCAAACTGTTACTGGAAACGAACGCTTCAACATAGAAGAACGAAATTTGGGGAACCAAGTCGCCTTAGTGTACTGATCATTACCTGAAAGTATCATCCTGTTTGGGTGAGAAAATATTTGCTGAGATTTCTGGAGATTCGTAATTTTGGGAAGCCTGGCAACCCCTTTCCATGAAAGTGTTTCTCGCCAGTCACTGCTTAGGGCTACATCAAGAGGAAACAAAACATAGAGATAGAACGTGAAACTACTTTATTGCGTCAAGTTTCAAGAAGCTAGCACAAACCGTGTTGGATTCAGAGTTCCAAATACATCTATCAATAGAGGAGGAAACAGAGTGAAACCTAAAAATTCAAACTGTTACTGGAAACGAACGGTTCAACATAGAAGAACGAAATTTGGGGAACCAAGTCGCCTTAGTGTACTGATCATTACCTGAAAGTATCATCCAGTTTGGGTGAAAAAATATTTGCTGAGATTTCTGGAGATTCGTAATTTTGGGAAGCCTGGCATCCCCTTTCCATGAAAGTGTTTCTCGCCAGTCACTGCTTAGGGCTACATCAAGAGGAAACAAAACATAGAGATAGAACGTGAAACTCCTTTATTGTGTCAAGTTTCAGGAAGCTAGCACAAACCGTGTTGGATTGAGAGTTCCAAATACATCTATCAATATAGGAGAAAACAGAGTGAAACCTAAAAATTCAAACTGTTACTGGAAACGAACGCTTCAACATAGAAGAACGAAATTTGGGGAACCAAGTCGCCTTAGTGTACTGATCATTACCTGAAAGTATCATCCAGTTTGGGTGAAAAAATATTTGCTGAGATATCTGGAGATTTGTAATTTTAGGAAGCTTGGCAACCCCTTTCCATGTAAGTGTTTCTCCTCAGTCACTGCTTGGGGCTACATCAAGAGGAAACAAAACATAGAGATAGAACGTGAAATTACTTTATTGTGTCAAGTTTCAAGAAGCTAGCACAAACCGTGTTGGATTTAGAGTTCCAAATACATCTATCAATATAGAAGAAAACAGAGTGAAACCTAAAAATTCAAACTGTTACTGGAAACGAACGCTTCAACATAGAAGAACGAAATTTGGGGAACCAAGTCGCCTTAGTGTACTGATCATTACCTGAAAGTATCATCCAGTTTGGGTGAAAAAATATTTGCTGCGATTTCTGGAGATTTGTAATTTTGGGAAGCCACCCCTTTCCATGAAAGTGTTTCTCGACAGTCAATGCTTAGGGCTACATAAAGAGGAAACAAAACATAGAGATAGAACGTGAAACTACGTTATTGTGTCAAGTTTCAAGAAGCTAGCACAAACCGTGTTGGATTTAGAGTTCCAAATACATCTATCAATATAGGAGAATACAGAGTGAAACCTAAAAATTCAAACTGTTACTGGAAACGAACGCTTCAACATAGAAGAACGAAATTTGGGGAACCAAGTCGCCTTAGTGTACTGATCATTACCTGAAAGTATCATCCTGTTTGGGTGAGAAAATATTTGCTGAGATTTCTGGAGATTCGTAATTTTGGGAAGCCTGGCAACCCCTTTCCATGAAAGTGTTTCTCGCCAGTCACTGCTTAGGGCTACATCAAGAGGAAACAAAACATAGAGATAGAACGTGAAACTACTTTATTGTGTCAAGTTTCAAGAAGCTAGCACAAACCGTGTTGGATTTAGAGTTCCAAATACATCTATCAATATAGGAGAAAACAGAGTGAAACCTAAAAATTCAAACTGTTATTGGAAACGAACGCTTCAACATAGAAGAACGAAATTTGGGGAACCAAGTCGCCTTAGTGTACTGATCATTACCTGAAAGTATCATCCTGTTTGGGTGAAAAAATATTTCCTGAGATTTCTGGAGATTCGTATATTTGGGAAGCCTGGCAACCCCTTTCCATGAAAGTGTTTCTCGCCAGTCACTGTTAGGGCTACATCAAGAGGAAACAAAACATAGAGATAGAACGTGAAACTACTTTATTGTGTCAAGTTTCAAGAAGCTAGCACAAACCGTGTTGGATTTAGAGTTCCAAATACATCTATCAATATAGGAGAAAACAGAGTGAAACCTGAAAATTCAAACTGTTACTGGAAACGAACGCTTCAACATAGAAGAACGAAATTTGGGGAACCAAGTCGCCTTAGTGTACTGATCATTACCTGAAAGTATCATCCTGTTTGGGTGAAAAAATATTTCTGAGATTTCTGGAGATTCGCATATTTGGGAAGCCTGGCAACCCCTTTCCATGAAAGTGTTTCTCGCCAGTCACTGTTAGGGCTACATCAAGAGGAAACAAAACATAGAGATAGAACGTGAAACTACTTTATTGTGTCAAGTTTCAAGAAGCTAGCAAAAACCGTGTTGGATTTAGAGTTCCAAATACCTCTATCAATATAGAAGAAAACAGAGTGAAACCTAAAAATTCAAACTGTTACTGGAAACGAACGCTTCAACATAGAAGAACGAAATTTGGGGAACCAAGTCGCCTTAGTGTACTGATCATTACCTGAAAGTATCATCCAGTTTGGGTGAAAAAATATTTGCTGCGATTTCTGGAGATTCGTAATTTTGGGAAGCCACCCCTTTCCATGAAAGTGTTTCTCGACAGTCAATGCTTAGGGCTACATCAAGAGGAAACAAAACATAGAGATAGAACGTGAAACTACGTTATTGTGTCAAGTTTCAAGAAGCTAGCACAAACCGTGTTGGATTTAGAGTTCCAAATACATCTATCAATATAGGAGAAAACAGAGTGAAACCTAAAAATTCAAACTGTTACTGGAAACGAACGCTTCAACATAGAAGAACGAAATTTGGGGAACCAAGTCGCCTTAGTGTACTGATCATTACCTGAAAGTATCATCCTGTTTGGGTGTGAAAATATTTGCTGAGATTTCTGGAGATTCGTAATTTTGGGAAGCCTGGCAACCCCTTTCCATGAAATTGTTTCTCGCCAGTCACTGCTTAGGGCTACATCAAGAGGAAACAAAATATAGAGATAGAACGTGAAACTACTTTATTGTGTCAAGTTTCAAGAAGCTAGCACAAACCGTGTTGGATTTAGAGTTCCAAATACATCTATCAATATAGGAGAAAACAGAGTGAAACCTAAAAATTCAAACTGTTATTGGAAACGAACGCTTCAACATAGAAGAACGAAATTTGGGGAACCAAGTCGCCTTAGTGTACTGATCATTACCTGAAAGTATCATCCTGTTTGGGTGAAAAAATATTTCCTGAGATTTCTGGAGATTCGTATATTTGGGAAGCCTGGCAACCCCTTTCCATGAAAGTGTTTCTCGCCAGTCACTGTTAGGGCTACATCAAGAGGAAACAAAACATAGAGATAGAACGTGAAACTACTTTATTGTGTCAAGTTTCAAGAAGCTAGCACAAACCTTGTTGGATTCAGAGTTCCAAATACATCTATCAATATAGGAGAAAACAGAGTGAAACCTAAAAATTCAAACTGTTACTGGAAACGAACGCTTCAACATAGAAGAACGAAATTTGGGGAACCAAGTCGCCTTAGTGTACTGATCATTACCTGAAAGTATCATCCTGTTTGGGTGAGAAAATATTTGCTGAGATTTCTGGAGATTCGTAATTTTGGGAAGCCTGGCAACCCCTTTCCATGAAAGTGTTTCTCGCCAGTCACTGCTTAGGGCTACATCAAGAGGAAACAAAACATAGAGATAGAACGTGAAACTACTTTATTGTGACAAGTTTCAAGAAGCTAGCACAAACCGTGTTGGATTTAGAGTTCCAAATACATCTATCAATATAGGAGAAAACAGAGTGAAACCTAAAAATTCAAACTGTTATTGGAAACGAACGCTTCAACATAGAAGAACGAAATTTGGGGAACCAAGTCGCCTTAGTGTACTGATCATTACCTGAAAGTATCATCCTGTTTGGGTGAAAAAATATTTCCTGAGATTTCTGGAGATTCGTATATTTGGGAAGCCTGGCAACCCCTTTCCATGAAAGTGTTTCTCGCCAGTCACTGTTAGGGCTACATCAAGAGGAAACAAAACATAGAGATAGAACGTGAAACTACTTTATTGTGTCAAGTTTCAAGAAGCTAGCACAAACCGTGTTGGATTTAGAGTTCCAAATACATCTATCAATATAGGAGAAAACAGAGTGAAACCTGAAAATTCAAACTGTTACTGGAAACGAACGCTTCAACATAGAAGAACGAAATTTGGGGAACCAAGTCGCCTTAGTGTACTGATCATTACCTGAAAGTATCATCCAGTTTGGGTGAAAAAATATTTGCTGCGATTTCTGGAGATTCGTAATTTTGGGAAGCCACCCCTTTCCATGAAAGTGTTTTTCGACAGTCAATGCTTAGGGCTACATCAAGAGGAAACAAAACATAGAGATAGAACGTGAAACTACTTTATTGTGTCAAGTTTCAAGAAGCTAGCACAAACCGTGTTGGATTTAGAGTTCCAAATACATCTATCAATATAGGAGAAAACAGAGTGAAACCTAAAAATTCAAACTGTTACTGGAAACGAACGCTTCAACATAGAAGAACGAAATTTGGGGAACCAAGTCGCCTTAGTGTACTGATCATTACCTGAAAGTATCATCCTGTTTGGGTGTGAAAATATTTGCTGAGATTTCTGGAGATTCGTAATTTTGGGAAGCCTGGCAACCCCTTTCCATGAAATTGTTTCTCGCCAGTCACTGCTTAGGGCTACATCAAGAGGAAACAAAATATAGAGATAGAACGTGAAACTACTTTATTGTGTCAAGTTTCAAGAAGCTAGCACAAACCGTGTTGGATTTAGAGTTCCAAATACATCTATCAATATAGGAGAAAACAGAGTGAAACCTAAAAATTCAAACTGTTATTGGAAACGAACGCTTCAACATAGAAGAACGAAATTTGGGGAACCAAGTCGCCTTAGTGTACTGATCATTACCTGAAAGTATCATCCTGTTTGGGTGAAAAAATATTTCCTGAGATTTCTGGAGATTCGTATATTTGGGAAGCCTGGCAACCCCTTTCCATGAAAGTGTTTCTCGCCAGTCACTGTTAGGGCTACATCAAGAGGAAACAAAACATAGAGATAGAACGTGAAACTACTTTATTGTGTCAAGTTTCAAGAAGCTAGCACAAACCGTGTTGGATTTAGAGTTCCAAATACCTCTATCAATATAGAAGAAAACAGAGTGAAACCTAAAAATTCAAACTGTTACTGGAAACGAACGCTTCAACATAGAAGAACGAAATTTAGGGAACCAAGTCGCCTTAGTGTACTGATCATTACCTGAAAGTATCATCCAGTTTGGGTGAAAAAATATTTGCTGCGATTTCTGGAGATTTGTAATTTTGGGAAGCCACCCCTTTCCATGAAAGTGTTTCTCGACAGTCAATGCTTAGGGCTACATCAAGAGGAAACAAAACATAGAGATAGAACGTGAAACTACGTTATTGTGTCAAGTTTCAAGAAGCTAGCACAAACCGTGTTGGATTTAGAGTTCCAAATACATCTATCAATATAGGAGAAAACAGAGTGAAACCTAAAAATTCAAACTGTTACTGGAAACGAACGCTTCAACATAGAAGAACGAAATTTGGGGAACCAAGTCGCCTTAGTGTACTGATCATTACCTGAAAGTATCATCCTGTTTGGGTGAGAAAATATTTGCTGAGATTTCTGGAGATTCGTAATTTTGGGAAGCCTGGCAACCCCTTTCCATGAAAGTGTTTCTCGCCAGTCACTGCTTAGGGCTACATCAAGAGGAAACAAAACATAGAGATAGAACGTGAAACTACTTTATTGTGTCAAGTTTCAAGAAGCTAGCACAAACCGTGTTGGATTTAGAGTTCCAAATACATCTATCAATATAGGAGAAAACAGAGTGAAACCTAAAAATTCAAACTGTTATTGGAAACGAACGCTTCAACATAGAAGAACGAAATTTGGGGAACCAAGTCGCCTTAGTGTACTGATCATTACCTGAAAGTATCATCCTGTTTGGGTGAAAAAATATTTCCTGAGATTTCTGGAGATTCGTATATTTGGGAAGCCTGGCAACCCCTTTCCATGAAAGTGTTTCTCGCCAGTCACTGTTAGGGCTACATCAAGAGGAAACAAAACATAGAGATAGAACGTGAAACTACTTTATTGTGTCAAGTTTCAAGAAGCTAGCACAAACCGTGTTGGATTTAGAGTTCCAAATACATCTATCAATATAGGAGAAAACAGAGTGAAACCTAAAAATTCAAACTGTTACTGGAAACGAACGCTTCAACATAGAAGAACGAAATTTGGGGAACCAAGTCGCCTTAGTGTACTGATCATTACCTGAAAGTATCATCCTGTTTGGGTGAAAAAATATTTCTGAGATTTCTGGAGATTCGCATATTTGGGAAGCCTGGCAACCCCTTTCCATGAAAGTGTTTCTCGCCAGTCACTGTTAGGGCTACATCAAGAGGAAACAAAACATAGAGATAGAACGTGAAACTACTTTATTGTGTCAAGTTTCAAGAAGCTAGCAAAAACCGTGTTGGATTTAGAGTTCCAAATACCTCTATCAATATAGAAGAAAACAGAGTGAAACCTAAAAATTCAAACTGTTACTGGAAACGAACGCTTCAACATAGAAGAACGAAATTTGGGGAACCAAGTCGCCTTAGTGTACTGATCATTACCTGAAAGTATCATCCAGTTTGGGTGAAAAAATATTTGCTGCGATTTCTGGAGATTCGTAATTTTGGGAAGCCACCCCTTTCCATGAAAGTGTTTCTCGACAGTCAATGCTTAGGGCTACATCAAGAGGAAACAAAACATAGAGATAGAACGTGAAACTACGTTATTGTGTCAAGTTTCAAGAAGCTAGCACAAACCGTGTTGGATTTAGAGTTCCAAATACATCTATCAATATAGGAGAAAACAGAGTGAAACCTAAAAATTCAAACTGTTACTGGAAACGAACGCTTCAACATAGAAGAACGAAATTTGGGGAACCAAGTCGCCTTAGTGTACTGATCATTACCTGAAAGTATCATCCTGTTTGGGTGTGAAAATATTTGCTGAGATTTCTGGAGATTCGTAATTTTGGGAAGCCTGGCAACCCCTTTCCATGAAATTGTTTCTCGCCAGTCACTGCTTAGGGCTACATCAAGAGGAAACAAAATATAGAGATAGAACGTGAAACTACTTTATTGTGTCAAGTTTCAAGAAGCTAGCACAAACCGTGTTGGATTTAGAGTTCCAAATACATCTATCAATATAGGAGAAAATAGAGTGAAACCTAAAAATTCAAACTGTTATTGGAAACGAACGCTTCAACATAGAAGAACGAAATTTGGGGAACCAAGTCGCCTTAGTGTACTGATCATTACCTGAAAGTATCATCCTGTTTGGGTGAAAAAATATTTCCTGAGATTTCTGGAGATTCGTATATTTGGGAAGCCTGGCAACCCCTTTCCATGAAAGTGTTTCTCGCCAGTCACTGTTAGGGCTACATCAAGAGGAAACAAAACATAGAGATAGAACGTGAAACTACTTTATTGTGTCAAGTTTCAAGAAGCTAGCACAAACCTTGTTGGATTCAGAGTTCCAAATACATCTATCAATATAGGAGAAAACAGAGTGAAACCTAAAAATTCAAACTGTTACTGGAAACGAACGCTTCAACATAGAAGAACGAAATTTGGGGAACCAAGTCGCGTTAGTGTAGTGATCATTACCTGAAAGTATCATCCAGTTTGGGTGAAAAAATATTTCCTGAGATTTCTGGAGATTCGTAATTTTGGGAAGCCACCCCTTTCCATGAAAGTGTTTCTCGCCGGTCACTGTTAGGGCTACATCAAGAGGAAACAAAACATAGAGATAGAACGTGAAACTACTTTATTGTGTCAAGTTTCAAGAAGCTAGCACAAACCGTGTTGGATTTAGAGTTCCAAATACCTCTATCAATATAGAAGAAAACAGAGTGAAACCTAAAAATTCAAACTGTTACTGGAAACGAACGCTTCAACATAGAAGAACGAAATTTAGGGAACCAAGTCGCCTTAGTGTACTGATCATTACCTGAAAGTATCATCCAGTTTGGGTGAAAAAATATTTGCTGCGATTTCTGGAGATTCGTAATTTTGGGAAGCCACCCCTTTCCATGAAAGTGTTTCTCGACAGTCAATGCTTAGGGCTACATCAAGAGGAAACAAAACATAGAGATAGAACGTGAAACTACGTTATTGTGTCAAGTTTCAAGAAGCTAGCACAAACCGTGTTGGATTTAGAGTTCCAAATACATCTATCAATATAGGAGAAAACAGAGTGAAACCTAAAAATTCAAACTGTTACTGGAAACGAACGCTTCAACATAGAAGAACGAAATTTGGGGAACCAAGTCGCCTTAGTGTACTGATCATTACCTGAAAGTATCATCCTGTTTGGGTGAAAAAATATTTCCTGAGATTTCTGGAGATTCGTATATTTGGGAAGCCTGGCAACCCCTTTCCATGAAAGTGTTTCTCGCCAGTCACTGTTAGGGCTACATCAAGAGGAAACAAAACATAGAGATAGAACGTGAAACTACTTTATTGTGTCAAGTTTCAAGAAGCTAGCACAAACCGTGTTGGATTTAGAGTTCCAAATACATCTATCAATATAGGAGAAAACAGAGTGAAACCTAAAAATTCAAACTGTTACTGGAAACGAACGCTTCAACATAGAAGAACGAAATTTGGGGAACCAAGTCGCCTTAGTGTACTGATCATTACCTGAAAGTATCATCCTGTTTGGGTGAAAAAATATTTCTGAGATTTCTGGAGATTCGCATATTTGGGAAGCCTGGCAACCCCTTTCCATGAAAGTGTTTCTCGCCAGTCACTGTTAGGGCTACATCAAGAGGAAACAAAACATAGAGATAGAACGTGAAACTACTTTATTGTGTCAAGTTTCAAGAAGCTAGCAAAAACCGTGTTGGATTTAGAGTTCCAAATACCTCTATCAATATAGAAGAAAACAGAGTGAAACCTAAAAATTCAAACTGTTACTGGAAACGAACGCTTCAACATAGAAGAACGAAATTTGGGGAACCAAGTCGCCTTAGTGTACTGATCATTACCTGAAAGTATCATCCAGTTTGGGTGAAAAAATATTTGCTGCGATTTCTGGAGATTCGTAATTTTGGGAAGCCACCCCTTTCCATGAAAGTGTTTCTCGACAGTCAATGCTTAGGGCTACATCAAGAGGAAACAAAACATAGAGATAGAACGTGAAACTACGTTATTGTGTCAAGTTTCAAGAAGCTAGCACAAACCGTGTTGGATTTAGAGTTCCAAATACATCTATCAATATAGGAGAAAACAGAGTGAAACCTAAAAATTCAAACTGTTACTGGAAACGAACGCTTCAACATAGAAGAACGAAATTTGGGGAACCAAGTCGCCTTAGTGTACTGATCATTACCTGAAAGTATCATCCTGTTTGGGTGTGAAAATATTTGCTGAGATTTCTGGAGATTCGTAATTTTGGGAAGCCTGGCAACCCCTTTCCATGAAATTGTTTCTCGCCAGTCACTGCTTAGGGCTACATCAAGAGGAAACAAAATATAGAGATAGAACGTGAAACTACTTTATTGTGTCAAGTTTCAAGAAGCTAGCACAAACCGTGTTGGATTTAGAGTTCCAAATACATCTATCAATATAGGAGAAAACAGAGTGAAACCTAAAAATTCAAACTGTTATTGGAAACGAACGCTTCAACATAGAAGAACGAAATTTGGGGAACCAAGTCGCCTTAGTGTACTGATCATTACCTGAAAGTATCATCCTGTTTGGGTGAAAAAATATTTCCTGAGATTTCTGGAGATTCGTATATTTGGGAAGCCTGGCAACCCCTTTCCATGAAAGTGTTTCTCGCCAGTCACTGTTAGGGCTACATCAAGAGGAAACAAAACATAGAGATAGAACGTGAAACTACTTTATTGTGTCAAGTTTCAAGAAGCTAGCACAAACCTTGTTGGATTCAGAGTTCCAAATACATCTATCAATATAGGAGAAAACAGAGTGAAACCTAAAAATTCAAACTGTTACTGGAAACGAACGCTTCAACATAGAAGAACGAAATTTGGGGAACCAAGTCGCGTTAGTGTAGTGATCATTACCTGAAAGTATCATCCAGTTTGGGTGAAAAAATATTTCCTGAGATTTCTGGAGATTCGTAATTTTGGGAAGCCACCCCTTTCCATGAAAGTGTTTCTCGCCGGTCACTGTTAGGGCTACATCAAGAGGAAACAAAACATAGAGATAGAACGTGAAACTACTTTATTGTGTCAAGTTTCAAGAAGCTAGCACAAACCGTGTTGGATTTAGAGTTCCAAATACCTCTATCAATATAGAAGAAAACAGAGTGAAACCTAAAAATTCAAACTGTTACTGGAAACGAACGCTTCAACATAGAAGAACGAAATTTAGGGAAACAAGTCGCCTTAGTGTACTGATCATTACCTGAAAGTATCATCCAGTTTGGGTGAAAAAATATTTGCTGCGATTTCTGGAGATTCGTAATTTTGGGAAGCCACCCCTTTCCATGAAAGTGTTTCTCGACAGTCAATGCTTAGGGCTACATCAAGAGGAAACAAAACATAGAGATAGAACGTGAAACTACGTTATTGTGTCAAGTTTCAAGAAGCTAGCACAAACCGTGTTGGATTTAGAGTTCCAAATACATCTATCAATATAGGAGAAAACAGAGTGAAACCTAAAAATTCAAACTGTTACTGGAAACGAACGCTTCAACATAGAAGAACGAAATTTGGGGAACCAAGTCGCCTTAGTGTACTGATCATTACCTGAAAGTATCATCCTGTTTGGGTGAAAAAATATTTCCTGAGATTTCTGGAGATTCGTATATTTGGGAAGCCTGGCAACCCCTTTCCATGAAAGTGTTTCTCGCCAGTCACTGTTAGGGCTACATCAAGAGGAAACAAAACATAGAGATAGAACGTGAAACTACTTTATTGTGTCAAGTTTCAAGAACCTAGCACAAACCTTGTTGGATTCAGAGTTCCAAATACATCTATCAATATAGGAGAAAACAGAGTGAAACCTAAAAATTCAAACTGTTACTGGAAACGAACGCTTCAACATAGAAGAACGAAATTGGGGGAACCACGTCGCCTTAGTGTACTGATCATTACCTGAAAGTATCATCCAGTTTGGGTGAAAAAATATTTGCTGAGATTTCTGGAGATTCGTAATTTTGGGAAGCCTGGCAACCCCTTTCCATGAAAGTGTTTCTCGCCAGTCACTGCTTAGGGCTACATCAAGAGGAAACAAAACATAGAGATAGAACGTGAAACTACTTTATTGCGTCAAGTTTCAAGAAGCTAGCACAAACCGTGTTGGATTCAGAGTTCCAAATACATCTATCAATATAGGAGAAAACAGAGTGAAACCTAAAAATTCAAACTGTTACTGGAAACGAACGCTTCAACATAGAAGAACGAAATTTGGGGAACCAAGTCGCCTTAGTGTACTGATCATTACCTGAAAGTATCATCCAGTTTGGGTGAAAAAAATATTTGCTGAGATTTCTGGAGATTCGTAATTTTGGGAAGCCTGGCAACCCCTTTCCATGAAAGTGTTTTTTGCCAGTCACTGCTTAGGGCTACATCAAGAGGAAACAAAACATGGAGATAGAACGTGAAACTGCTTTATTGTGTCAAGTTTCCAGAAGCTAGCACAAACCGTGTTGGATTTAGAGTTCCAAATACATCTATCAATATAGGAGAAAACAGAGTGAAACCTAAAAATTCAAACTGTTACTGGAAACGAACGCTTCAACATAGAAGAACGAAATTTGGGGAACCAAGTCGCCTTAGTGTACTGATCATTACCTGAAAGTATCATCCAGTTTGGGTGAAAAAATATTTGCTGAGATTTCTGGAGATTCGTTATTTTGGGAAGCCTGGCAACCCCTTTCCATGAAAGTGTTTCTCGCCAGTCACTGCTTAGGGCTACATCAAGAGGAAACAAAACATAGAGATAGAACGTGAAACTACTTTATTGCGTCAAGTTTCAAGAAGCTAGCACAAACCGTGTTGGATTCAGAGTTCCAAATACATCTATCAATAGAGGAGAAAACAGAGTGAAACCTAAAAATTCAAACTGTTACTGGAAACGAACGCTTCAACATAGAAGAACGAAATTTGGGGAACCAAGTCGCCTTAGTGTACTGATCATTACCTGAAAGTATCATCCAGTTTGGGTGAAAAAATATTTGCTGAGATTTCTGGAGATTCGTAATTTTGGGAAGCCTGGCATCCCCTTTCCATGAAAGTGTTTCTCGCCAGTCACTGCTTAGGGCTACATCAAGAGGAAACAAAACATAGAGATAGAACGTGAAACTCCTTTATTGTGTCAAGTTTCAGGAAGCTAGCACAAACCGTGTTGGATTGAGAGTTCCAAATACATCTATCAATATAGGAGAAAACAGAGTGAAACCTAAAAATTCAAACTGTTACTGGAAACGAACGCTTCAACATAGAAGAACGAAATTTGGGGAACCAAGTCGCCTTAGTGTACTGATAATTACCTGAAAGTATCATCGTGTTTGGGTGACAAAATATTTGCTGAGATTTCTGGAGATTCGTAATTTTGGGAAGCCTGGCAACCCCTTTCCATGAAAGTGTTTCTCGCCAGTCACTGCTTAGGGCTACATCAAGAGGAAACAAAATATAGAGATAGAACGTGAAACTACTTTATTGTGTCAAGTTTCAAGAAGCTAGCACAAACCGTGTTGGATTTAGAGTTCCAAATACATCTATCAATATAGGAGAAAACAGAGTGAAACCTAAAAATTCAAACGGTTATTGGAAACGAACGCTCCAACATAGAAGAACGAAATTTGGGGAACCAAGTCGCCTTAGTGTACTGATCATTACCTGAAAGTATCATCCTGTTTGGGTGAAAAAATATTTCCTGAGATTTCTGGAGATTCGTATATTTGGGAAGCCTGGCAACCCCTTTCCATGAAAGTGTTTCTCGCCAGTCACTGTTAGGGCTACATCAAGAGGAAACAAAACATAGAGATAGAACGTGAAACTACTTTATTGTGTCAAGTTTCAAGAACCTAGCACAAACCTTGTTGGATTCAGAGTTCCAAATACATCTATCAATATAGGAGAAAACAGAGTGAAACCTAAAAATTCAAACTGTTACTGGAAACGAACGCTTCAACATAGAAGAACGAAATTTGGGGAACCAAGTCGCCTACGTTTACTGATCATTACCTGAAAGTATCATCCTGTTTGGGTGAAAAAATATTTGCTGAGATTTCTGGAGATTCGTATATTTGGGAAGCCTGGCAACCCCTTTCCATGAAAGTGTTTCTCGCCAGTCACTGTTAGGGCTACATCAAGAGGAAACAAAACATAGAGATAGAACGTGAAACTACTTTATTGTGTCAAGTTTCAAGAAGGTAGCACAAACCGTGTTGGATTTAGAGTTCCAAATACATCTATCAATATAGGAGAAAACAGAGTGAAACCTAAAAATTCAAACTGTTACTGGAAACGAACGCTTCAACATAGAAGAACGAAATTTGGGGAACCAAGTCGCCTTAGTGTACTGATCATTACCTGAAAGTATCATCCTGTTTGGGTGAGAAAATATTTGCTGAGATTTCTGGAGATTCGTAATTTTGGGAAGCCTGGCAACCCCTTTCCATGAAAGTGTTTCTCGCCAGTCACTGCTTAGGGCTACATCAAGAGGAAACAAAACATAGAGATAGAACGTGAAACTACTTTATTGCGTCAAGTTTCAAGAAGCTAGCACAAACCGTGTTGGATTCAGAGTTCCAAATACATCTATCAATAGAGGAGGAAACAGAGTGAAACCTAAAAATTCAAACTGTTACTGGAAACGAACGGTTCAACATAGAAGAACGAAATTTGGGGAACCAAGTCGCCTTAGTGTACTGATCATTACCTGAAAGTATCATCCAGTTTGGGTGAAAAAATATTTGCTGAGATTTCTGGAGATTCGTAATTTTGGGAAGCCTGGCATCCCCTTTCCATGAAAGTGTTTCTCGCCAGTCACTGCTTAGGGCTACATCAAGAGGAAACAAAACATAGAGATAGAACGTGAAACTCCTTTATTGTGTCAAGTTTCAGGAAGCTAGCACAAACCGTGTTGGATTGAGAGTTCCAAATACATCTATCAATATAGGAGAAAACAGAGTGAAACCTAAAAATTCAAACTGTTACTGGAAACGAACGCTTCAACATAGAAGAACGAAATTTGGGGAACCAAGTCGCCTTAGTGTACTGATCATTACCTGAAAGTATCATCGTGTTTGGGTGAGAAAATATTTGCTGAGATTTCTGGAGATTCGTAATTTTGGGAAGCCTGGCAACCCCTTTCCATGAAAGTGTTTCTCGCCAGTCACTGCTTAGGGCTACATCAAGAGGAAACAAAATATAGAGATAGAACGTGAAACTACTTTACTGTGTCAAGTTT
Organism: Spermophilus citellus; assembly: GCF_964194105.1. Lineage (NCBI taxonomy): Eukaryota > Metazoa > Chordata > Mammalia > Rodentia > Sciuridae > Spermophilus > Spermophilus citellus. The sequence continues at coordinate 16,080,408 of NC_138188.1, forward strand.
CAAGAAGCTAGCACAAACCGTGTTGGATTTAGAGTTCCAAATACATCTATCAATATAGGAGAAAACAGAGTGAAACCTAAAAATTCAAACGGTTATTGGAAACGAACGCTTCAACATAGAAGAACGAAATTTGGGGAACCAAGTCGCCTTAGTGTACTGATCATTACCTGAAAGTATCATCCTGTTTGGGTGAAAAAATATTTCCTGAGATTTCTGGAGATTCGTATATTTGGGAAGCCTGGCAACCCCTTTCCATGAAAGTGTTTCTCGCCAGTCACTGTTAGGGCTACATCAAGAGGAAACAAAACATAGAGATAGAACGTGAAACTACTTTATTGTGTCAAGTTTCAAGAACCTAGCACAAACCTTGTTGGATTCAGAGTTCCAAATACATCTATCAATATAGGAGAAAACAGAGTGAAACCTAAAAATTCAAACTGTTACTGGAAACGAACGCTTCAACATAGAAGAACGAAATTTGGGGAACCAAGTCGCCTACGTTTACTGATCATTACCTGAAAGTATCATCCTGTTTGGGTGAAAAAATATTTGCTGAGATTTCTGGAGATTCGTATATTTGGGAAGCCTGGCAACCCCTTTCCATGAAAGTGTTTCTCGCCAGTCACTGTTAGGGCTACATCAAGAGGAAACAAAACATAGAGATAGAACGTGAAACTACTTTATTGTGTCAAGTTTCAAGAAGGTAGCACAAACCGTGTTGGATTTAGAGTTCCAAATACATCTATCAATATAGGAGAAAACAGAGTGAAACCTAAAAATTCAAACTGTTACTGGAAACGAACGCTTCAACATAGAAGAACGAAATTTGGGGAACCAAGTCGCCTTAGTGTACTGATCATTACCTGAAAGTATCATCCTGTTTGGGTGTGAAAATATTTGCTGAGATTTCTGGAGATTCGTAATTTTGGGAAGCCTGGCAACCCCTTTCCATGAAATTGTTTCTCGCCAGTCACTGCTTAGGGCTACATCAAGAGGAAACAAAATATAGAGATAGAACGTGAAACTACTTTATTGTGTCAAGTTTCAAGAAGCTAGCACAAACCGTGTTGGATTTAGAGTTCCAAATACATCTATCAATATAGGAGAAAACAGAGTGAAACCTAAAAATTCAAACTGTTATTGGAAACGAACGCTTCAACATAGAAGAACGAAATTTGGGGAACCAAGTCGCCTTAGTGTACTGATCATTACCTGAAAGTATCATCCTGTTTGGGTGAAAAAATATTTCCTGAGATTTCTGGAGATTCGTATATTTGGGAAGCCTGGCAACCCCTTTCCATGAAAGTGTTTCTCGCCAGTCACTGTTAGGGCTACATCAAGAGGAAACAAAACATAGAGATAGAACGTGAAACTACTTTATTGTGTCAAGTTTCAAGAAGCTAGCACAAACCTTGTTGGATTCAGAGTTCCAAATACATCTATCAATATAGGAGAAAACAGAGTGAAACCTAAAAATTCAAACTGTTACTGGAAACGAACGCTTCAACATAGAAGAACGAAATTTGGGGAACCAAGTCGCGTTAGTGTAGTGATCATTACCTGAAAGTATCATCCAGTTTGGGTGAAAAAATATTTCCTGAGATTTCTGGAGATTCGTAATTTTGGGAAGCCACCCCTTTCCATGAAAGTGTTTCTCGCCGGTCACTGTTAGGGCTACATCAAGAGGAAACAAAACATAGAGATAGAACGTGAAACTACTTTATTGCGTCAAGTTTCAAGAAGCTAGCACAAACCGTGTTGGATTCAGAGTTCCAAATACATCTATCAATATAGGAGAAAACAGAGTGAAACCTAAAAATTCAAACTGTTACTGGAAACGAACGCTTCAACATAGAAGAACGAAATTGGGGGAACCAAGTCGCCTTAGTGTACTGATCATTACCTGAAAGTATCATCCAGTTTGGGTGAAAAAAATATTTGCTGAGATTTCTGGAGATTCGTAATTTTGGGAAGCCTGGCAACCCCTTTCCATGAAAGTGTTTTTTGCCAGTCACTGCTTAGGGCTACATCAAGAGGAAACAAAACATAGAGATAGAACGTGAAACTGCTTTATTGTGTCAAGTTTCCAGAAGCTAGCACAAACCGTGTTGGATTTAGAGTTCCAAATACATCTATCAATATAGGAGAAAACAGAGTGAAACCTAAAAATTCAAACTGTTACTGGAAACGAACGCTTCAACATAGAAGAACGAAATTTGGGGAACCAAGTCGCCTTAGTGTACTGATCATTACCTGAAAGTATCATCCAGTTTGGGTGAAAAAATATTTGCTGAGATTTCTGGAGATTCGTAATTTTGGGAAGCCTGGCAACCCCTTTCCATGAAAGTGTTTCTCGCCAGTCACTGCTTAGGGCTACATCAAGAGGAAACAAAACATAGAGATAGAACGTGAAACTACTTTATTGCGTCAAGTTTCAAGAAGCTAGCACAAACCGTGTTGGATTCAGAGTTCCAAATACATCTATCAATAGAGGAGAAAACAGAGTGAAACCTAAAAATTCAAACTGTTACTGGAAACGAACGGTTCAACATAGAAGAACGAAATTTGGGGAACCAAGTCGCCTTAGTGTACTGATCATTACCTGAAAGTATCATCCAGTTTGGGTGAAAAAATATTTGCTGAGATTTCTGGAGATTCGTAATTTTGGGAAGCCTGGCATCCCCTTTCCATGAAAGTGTTTCTCGCCAGTCACTGCTTAGGGCTACATCAAGAGGAAACAAAACATAGAGATAGAACGTGAAACTCCTTTATTGTGTCAAGTTTCAGGAAGCTAGCACAAACCGTGTTGGATTGAGAGTTCCAAATACATCTATCAATATAGGAGAAAACAGAGTGAAACCTAAAAATTCAAACTGTTACTGGAAACGAACGCTTCAACATAGAAGAACGAAATTTGGGGAACCAAGTCGCCTTAGTGTACTGATCATTACCTGAAAGTATCATCGTGTTTGGGTGAGAAAATATTTGCTGAGATTTCTGGAGATTCGTAATTTTGGGAAGCCTGGCAACCCCTTTCCATGAAAGTGTTTCTCGCCAGTCACTGCTTAGGGCTACATCAAGAGGAAACAAAATATAGAGATAGAACGTGAAACTACTTTACTGTGTCAAGTTTCAAGAAGCTAGCACAAACCGTGTTGGATTTAGAGTTCCAAATACATCTATCAATATAGGAGAAAACAGAGTGAAACCTAAAAATTCAAACGGTTATTGGAAACGAACGCTTCAACATAGAAGAACGAAATTTGGGGAACCAAGTCGCCTTAGTGTACTGATCATTACCTGAAAGTATCATCCTGTTTGGGTGAAAAAATATTTCCTGAGATTTCTGGAGATTCGTATATTTGGGAAGCCTGGCAACCCCTTTCCATGAAAGTGTTTCTCGCCAGTCACTGTTAGGGCTACATCAAGAGGAAACAAAACATAGAGATAGAACGTGAAACTACTTTATTGTGTCAAGTTTCAAGAACCTAGCACAAACCTTGTTGGATTCAGAGTTCCAAATACATCTATCAATATAGGAGAAAACAGAGTGAAACCTAAAAATTCAAACTGTTACTGGAAACGAACGCTTCAACATAGAAGAACGAAATTTGGGGAACCAAGTCGCCTACGTTTACTGATCATTACCTGAAAGTATCATCCTGTTTGGGTGAAAAAATATTTGCTGAGATTTCTGGAGATTCGTATATTTGGGAAGCCTGGCAACCCCTTTCCATGAAAGTGTTTCTCGCCAGTCACTGTTAGGGCTACATCAAGAGGAAACAAAACATAGAGATAGAACGTGAAACTACTTTATTGTGTCAAGTTTCAAGAAGGTAGCACAAACCGTGTTGGATTTAGAGTTCCAAATACATCTATCAATATAGGAGAAAACAGAGTGAAACCTAAAAATTCAAACTGTTACTGGAAACGAACGCTTCAACATAGAAGAACGAAATTTGGGGAACCAAGTCGCCTTAGTGTACTGATCATTACCTGAAAGTATCATCCTGTTTGGGTGTGAAAATATTTGCTGAGATTTCTGGAGATTCGTAATTTTGGGAAGCCTGGCAACCCCTTTCCATGAAATTGTTTCTCGCCAGTCACTGCTTAGGGCTACATCAAGAGGAAACAAAATATAGAGATAGAACGTGAAACTACTTTATTGTGTCAAGTTTCAAGAAGCTAGCACAAACCGTGTTGGATTTAGAGTTCCAAATACATCTATCAATATAGGAGAAAACAGAGTGAAACCTAAAAATTCAAACTGTTATTGGAAACGAACGCTTCAACATAGAAGAACGAAATTTGGGGAACCAAGTCGCCTTAGTGTACTGATCATTACCTGAAAGTATCATCCTGTTTGGGTGAAAAAATATTTCCTGAGATTTCTGGAGATTCGTATATTTGGGAAGCCTGGCAACCCCTTTCCATGAAAGTGTTTCTCGCCAGTCACTGTTAGGGCTACATCAAGAGGAAACAAAACATAGAGATAGAACGTGAAACTACTTTATTGTGTCAAGTTTCAAGAAGCTAGCACAAACCTTGTTGGATTCAGAGTTCCAAATACATCTATCAATATAGGAGAAAACAGAGTGAAACCTAAAAATTCAAACTGTTACTGGAAACGAACGCTTCAACATAGAAGAACGAAATTTGGGGAACCAAGTCGCGTTAGTGTAGTGATCATTACCTGAAAGTATCATCCAGTTTGGGTGAAAAAATATTTCCTGAGATTTCTGGAGATTCGTAATTTTGGGAAGCCACCCCTTTCCATGAAAGTGTTTCTCGCCGGTCACTGTTAGGGCTACATCAAGAGGAAACAAAACATAGAGATAGAACGTGAAACTACTTTATTGTGTCAAGTTTCAAGAAGCTAGCACAAACCGTGTTGGATTTAGAGTTCCAAATACCTCTATCAATATAGAAGAAAACAGAGTGAAACCTAAAAATTCAAACTGTTACTGGAAACGAACGCTTCAACATAGAAGAACGAAATTTAGGGAACCAAGTCGCCTTAGTGTACTGATCATTACCTGAAAGTATCATCCAGTTTGGGTGAAAAAATATTTGCTGCGATTTCTGGAGATTCGTAATTTTGGGAAGCCACCCCTTTCCATGAAAGTGTTTCTCGACAGTCAATGCTTAGGGCTACATCAAGAGGAAACAAAACATAGAGATAGAACGTGAAACTACGTTATTGTGTCAAGTTTCAGGAAGCTAGCACAAACCGTGTTGGATTGAGAGTTCCAAATACATCTATCAATATAGGAGAAAACAGAGTGAAACCTAAAAATTCAAACTGTTACTGGAAACGAACGCTTCAACATAGAAGAACGAAATTTGGGGAACCAAGTCGCCTTAGTGTACTGATCATTACCTGAAAGTATCATCGTGTTTGGGTGAGAAAATATTTGCTGAGATTTCTGGAGATTCGTAATTTTGGGAAGCCTGGCAACCCCTTTCCATGAAAGTGTTTCTCGCCAGTCACTGCTTAGGGCTACATCAAGAGGAAACAAAATATAGAGATAGAACGTGAAACTACTTTACTGTGTCAAGTTTCAAGAAGCTAGCACAAACCGTGTTGGATTTAGAGTTCCAAATACATCTATCAATATAGGAGAAAACAGAGTGAAACCTAAAAATTCAAACGGTTATTGGAAACGAACGCTTCAACATAGAAGAACGAAATTTGGGGAACCAAGTCGCCTTAGTGTACTGATCATTACCTGAAAGTATCATCCTGTTTGGGTGAAAAAATATTTCCTGAGATTTCTGGAGATTCGTATATTTGGGAAGCCTGGCAACCCCTTTCCATGAAAGTGTTTCTCGCCAGTCACTGTTAGGGCTACATCAAGAGGAAACAAAACATAGAGATAGAACGTGAAACTACTTTATTGTGTCAAGTTTCAAGAACCTAGCACAAACCTTGTTGGATTCAGAGTTCCAAATACATCTATCAATATAGGAGAAAACAGAGTGAAACCTAAAAATTCAAACTGTTACTGGAAACGAACGCTTCAACATAGAAGAACGAAATTTGGGGAACCAAGTCGCCTACGTTTACTGATCATTACCTGAAAGTATCATCCTGTTTGGGTGAAAAAATATTTGCTGAGATTTCTGGAGATTCGTATATTTGGGAAGCCTGGCAACCCCTTTCCATGAAAGTGTTTCTCGCCAGTCACTGTTAGGGCTACATCAAGAGGAAACAAAACATAGAGATAGAACGTGAAACTACTTTATTGTGTCAAGTTTCAAGAAGGTAGCACAAACCGTGTTGGATTTAGAGTTCCAAATACATCTATCAATATAGGAGAAAACAGAGTGAAACCTAAAAATTCAAACTGTTATTGGAAACGAACGCTTCAACATAGAAGAACGAAATTTGGGGAACCAAGTCGCCTTAGTGTACTGATCATTACCTGAAAGTATCATCCTGTTTGGGTGAAAAAATATTTCCTGAGATTTCTGGAGATTCGTATATTTGGGAAGCCTGGCAACCCCTTTCCATGAAAGTGTTTCTCGCCAGTCACTGTTAGGGCTACATCAAGAGGAAACAAAACATAGAGATAGAACGTGAAACTACTTTATTGTGTCAAGTTTCAAGAAGCTAGCACAAACCTTGTTGGATTCAGAGTTCCAAATACATCTATCAATATAGGAGAAAACAGAGTGAAACCTAAAAATTCAAACTGTTACTGGAAACGAACGCTTCAACATAGAAGAACGAAATTTGGGGAACCAAGTCGCGTTAGTGTAGTGATCATTACCTGAAAGTATCATCCAGTTTGGGTGAAAAAATATTTCCTGAGATTTCTGGAGATTCGTAATTTTGGGAAGCCACCCCTTTCCATGAAAGTGTTTCTCGCCGGTCACTGTTAGGGCTACATCAAGAGGAAACAAAACATAGAGATAGAACGTGAAACTACTTTATTGTGTCAAGTTTCAAGAAGCTAGCACAAACCGTGTTGGATTTAGAGTTCCAAATACCTCTATCAATATAGAAGAAAACAGAGTGAAACCTAAAAATTCAAACTGTTACTGGAAACGAACGCTTCAACATAGAAGAACGAAATTTAGGGAACCAAGTCGCCTTAGTGTACTGATCATTACCTGAAAGTATCATCCAGTTTGGGTGAAAAAATATTTGCTGCGATTTCTGGAGATTCGTAATTTTGGGAAGCCACCCCTTTCCATGAAAGTGTTTCTCGACAGTCAATGCTTAGGGCTACATCAAGAGGAAACAAAACATAGAGATAGAACGTGAAACTACGTTATTGTGTCAAGTTTCAAGAAGCTAGCACAAACCGTGTTGGATTTAGAGTTCCAAATACATCTATCAATATAGGAGAAAACAGAGTGAAACCTAAAAATTCAAACTGTTACTGGAAACGAACGCTTCAACATAGAAGAACGAAATTTGGGGAACCAAGTCGCCTTAGTGTACTGATCATTACCTGAAAGTATCATCCTGTTTGGGTGAAAAAATATTTCCTGAGATTTCTGGAGATTCGTATATTTGGGAAGCCTGGCAACCCCTTTCCATGAAAGTGTTTCTCGCCAGTCACTGTTAGGGCTACATCAAGAGGAAACAAAACATAGAGATAGAACGTGAAACTACTTTATTGTGTCAAGTTTCAAGAACCTAGCACAAACCTTGTTGGATTCAGAGTTCCAAATACATCTATCAATATAGGAGAAAACAGAGTGAAACCTAAAAATTCAAACTGTTACTGGAAACGAACGCTTCAACATAGAAGAACGAAATTGGGGGAACCACGTCGCCTTAGTGTACTGATCATTACCTGAAAGTATCATCCAGTTTGGGTGAAAAAATATTTGCTGAGATTTCTGGAGATTCGTAATTTTGGGAAGCCTGGCAACCCCTTTCCATGAAAGTGTTTCTCGCCAGTCACTGCTTAGGGCTACATCAAGAGGAAACAAAACATAGAGATAGAACGTGAAACTACTTTATTGCGTCAAGTTTCAAGAAGCTAGCACAAACCGTGTTGGATTCAGAGTTCCAAATACATCTATCAATATAGGAGAAAACAGAGTGAAACCTAAAAATTCAAACTGTTACTGGAAACGAACGCTTCAACATAGAAGAACGAAATTTGGGGAACCAAGTCGCCTTAGTGTACTGATCATTACCTGAAAGTATCATCCAGTTTGGGTGAAAAAAATATTTGCTGAGATTTCTGGAGATTCGTAATTTTGGGAAGCCTGGCAACCCCTTTCCATGAAAGTGTTTTTTGCCAGTCACTGCTTAGGGCTACATCAAGAGGAAACAAAACATAGAGATAGAACGTGAAACTGCTTTATTGTGTCAAGTTTCCAGAAGCTAGCACAAACCGTGTTGGATTTAGAGTTCCAAATACATCTATCAATATAGGAGAAAACAGAGTGAAACCTAAAAATTCAAACTGTTACTGGAAACGAACGCTTCAACATAGAAGAACGAAATTTGGGGAACCAAGTCGCCTTAGTGTACTGATCATTACCTGAAAGTATCATCCAGTTTGGGTGAAAAAATATTTGCTGAGATTTCTGGAGATTCGTTATTTTGGGAAGCCTGGCAACCCCTTTCCATGAAAGTGTTTCTCGCCAGTCACTGCTTAGGGCTACATCAAGAGGAAACAAAACATAGAGATAGAACGTGAAACTACTTTATTGCGTCAAGTTTCAAGAAGCTAGCACAAACCGTGTTGGATTCAGAGTTCCAAATACATCTATCAATAGAGGAGAAAACAGAGTGAAACCTAAAAATTCAAACTGTTACTGGAAACGAACGCTTCAACATAGAAGAACGAAATTTGGGGAACCAAGTCGCCTTAGTGTACTGATCATTACCTGAAAGTATCATCCTGTTTGGGTGAAAAAATATTTGCTGAGATTTCTGGAGATTCGTATATTTGGGAAGCCTGGCAACCCCTTTCCATGAAAGTGTTTCTCGCCAGTCACTGTTAGGGCTACATCAAGAGGAAACAAAACATAGAGATAGAACGTGAAACTACTTTATTGTGTCAAGTTTCAAGAAGCTAGCACAAACCGTGTTGGATTTAGAGTTCCAAATATATCTATCAATATAGGAGAAAACAGAGTGAAACCTAAAAATTCAAACTGTTACTGGAAACGAACGCTTCAACATAGAAGAACGAAATTTGGGGAACCAAGTCGCCTTAGTGTACTGATCATTACCTGAAAGTATCATCAAGTTTGGGTGAAAAAATATTTGCTGAGATATCTGGAGATTTGTAATTTTAGGAAGCTTGGCAACCCCTTTCCATGTAAGTGTTTCTCCTCAGTCACTGCTTAGGGCTACATCAAGAGGAAACAAAACATAGAGATAGAACGTGAAACTACTTTATTGCGTCAAGTTTCAAGAAGCTAGCACAAACCGTGTTGGATTCAGAGTTCCAAATACATCTATCAATAGAGGAGAAAACAGAGTGAAACCTAAAAATTCAAACTGTTACTGGAAACGAACGCTTCAACATAGAAGAACGAAATTTGGGGAACCAAGTCGCCTTAGTGTACTGATCATTACCTGAAAGTATCATCGTGTTTGGGTGAGAAAATATTTGCTGAGATTTCTGGAGATTCGTAATTTTGGGAAGCCTGGCAACCCCTTTCCATGAAAGTGTTTCTCGCCAGTCACTGCTTAGGGCTACATCAAGAGGAAACAAAATATAGAGATAGAACGTGAAACTACTTTACTGTGTCAAGTTTCAAGAAGCTAGCACAAACCGTGTTGGATTTAGAGTTCCAAATACATCTATCAATATAGGAGAAAACAGAGTGAAACCTAAAAATTCAAACGGTTATTGGAAACGAACGCTTCAACATAGAAGAACGAAATTTGGGGAACCAAGTCGCCTTAGTGTACTGATCATTACCTGAAAGTATCATCCTGTTTGGGTGAAAAAATATTTCCTGAGATTTCTGGAGATTCGTATATTTGGGAAGCCTGGCAACCCCTTTCCATGAAAGTGTTTCTCGCCAGTCACTGTTAGGGCTACATCAAGAGGAAACAAAACATAGAGATAGAACGTGAAACTACTTTATTGTGTCAAGTTTCAAGAACCTAGCACAAACCTTGTTGGATTCAGAGTTCCAAATACATCTATCAATATAGGAGAAAACAGAGTGAAACCTAAAAATTCAAACTGTTACTGGAAACGAACGCTTCAACATAGAAGAACGAAATTTGGGGAACCAAGTCGCCTACGTTTACTGATCATTACCTGAAAGTATCATCCTGTTTGGGTGAAAAAATATTTGCTGAGATTTCTGGAGATTCGTATATTTGGGAAGCCTGGCAACCCCTTTCCATGAAAGTGTTTCTCGCCAGTCACTGTTAGGGCTACATCAAGAGGAAACAAAACATAGAGATAGAACGTGAAACTACTTTATTGTGTCAAGTTTCAAGAAGGTAGCACAAACCGTGTTGGATTTAGAGTTCCAAATACATCTATCAATATAGGAGAAAACAGAGTGAAACCTAAAAATTCAAACTGTTACTGGAAACGAACGCTTCAACATAGAAGAACGAAATTTGGGGAACCAAGTCGCCTTAGTGTACTGATCATTACCTGAAAGTATCATCCTGTTTGGGTGTGAAAATATTTGCTGAGATTTCTGGAGATTCGTAATTTTGGGAAGCCTGGCAACCCCTTTCCATGAAATTGTTTCTCGCCAGTCACTGCTTAGGGCTACATCAAGAGGAAACAAAATATAGAGATAGAACGTGAAACTACTTTATTGTGTCAAGTTTCAAGAAGCTAGCACAAACCGTGTTGGATTTAGAGTTCCAAATACATCTATCAATATAGGAGAAAACAGAGTGAAACCTAAAAATTCAAACTGTTATTGGAAACGAACGCTTCAACATAGAAGAACGAAATTTGGGGAACCAAGTCGCCTTAGTGTACTGATCATTACCTGAAAGTATCATCCTGTTTGGGTGAAAAAATATTTCCTGAGATTTCTGGAGATTCGTATATTTGGGAAGCCTGGCAACCCCTTTCCATGAAAGTGTTTCTCGCCAGTCACTGTTAGGGCTACATCAAGAGGAAACAAAACATAGAGATAGAACGTGAAACTACTTTATTGTGTCAAGTTTCAAGAAGCTAGCACAAACCTTGTTGGATTCAGAGTTCCAAATACATCTATCAATATAGGAGAAAACAGAGTGAAACCTAAAAATTCAAACTGTTACTGGAAACGAACGCTTCAACATAGAAGAACGAAATTTGGGGAACCAAGTCGCGTTAGTGTAGTGATCATTACCTGAAAGTATCATCCAGTTTGGGTGAAAAAATATTTCCTGAGATTTCTGGAGATTCGTAATTTTGGGAAGCCACCCCTTTCCATGAAAGTGTTTCTCGCCGGTCACTGTTAGGGCTACATCAAGAGGAAACAAAACATAGAGATAGAACGTGAAACTACTTTATTGCGTCAAGTTTCAAGAAGCTAGCACAAACCGTGTTGGATTCAGAGTTCCAAATACATCTATCAATATAGGAGAAAACAGAGTGAAACCTAAAAATTCAAACTGTTACTGGAAACGAACGCTTCAACATAGAAGAACGAAATTGGGGGAACCAAGTCGCCTTAGTGTACTGATCATTACCTGAAAGTATCATCCAGTTTGGGTGAAAAAAATATTTGCTGAGATTTCTGGAGATTCGTAATTTTGGGAAGCCTGGCAACCCCTTTCCATGAAAGTGTTTTTTGCCAGTCACTGCTTAGGGCTACATCAAGAGGAAACAAAACATAGAGATAGAACGTGAAACTGCTTTATTGTGTCAAGTTTCCAGAAGCTAGCACAAACCGTGTTGGATTTAGAGTTCCAAATACATCTATCAATATAGGAGAAAACAGAGTGAAACCTAAAAATTCAAACTGTTACTGGAAACGAACGCTTCAACATAGAAGAACGAAATTTGGGGAACCAAGTCGCCTTAGTGTACTGATCATTACCTGAAAGTATCATCCAGTTTGGGTGAAAAAATATTTGCTGAGATTTCTGGAGATTCGTAATTTTGGGAAGCCTGGCAACCCCTTTCCATGAAAGTGTTTCTCGCCAGTCACTGCTTAGGGCTACATCAAGAGGAAACAAAACATAGAGATAGAACGTGAAACTACTTTATTGCGTCAAGTTTCAAGAAGCTAGCACAAACCGTGTTGGATTCAGAGTTCCAAATACATCTATCAATAGAGGAGAAAACAGAGTGAAACCTAAAAATTCAAACTGTTACTGGAAACGAACGGTTCAACATAGAAGAACGAAATTTGGGGAACCAAGTCGCCTTAGTGTACTGATCATTACCTGAAAGTATCATCCAGTTTGGGTGAAAAAATATTTGCTGAGATTTCTGGAGATTCGTATATTTGGGAAGCCTGGCATCCCCTTTCCATGAAAGTGTTTCTCGCCAGTCACTGCTTAGGGCTACATCAAGAGGAAACAAAACATAGAGATAGAACGTGAAACTCCTTTATTGTGTCAAGTTTCAGGAAAGTAGCACAAACCGTGTTGGATTGAGAGTTCCAAATACATCTATCAATATAGGAGAAAACAGAGTGAAACCTAAAAATTCAAACTGTTACTGGAAACGAACGCTTCAACATAGAAGAACGAAATTTGGGGAACCAAGTCGCCTTAGTGTACTGATCATTACCTGAAAGTATCATCGTGTTTGGGTGAGAAAATATTTGCTGAGATTTCTGGAGATTCGTAATTTTGGGAAGCCTGGCAACCCCTTTCCATGAAAGTGTTTCTCGCCAGTCACTGCTTAGGGCTACATCAAGAGGAAACAAAATATAGAGATAGAACGTGAAACTACTTTACTGTGTCAAGTTTCAAGAAGCTAGCACAAACCGTGTTGGATTTAGAGTTCCAAATACATCTATCAATATAGGAGAAAACAGAGTGAAACCTAAAAATTCAAACGGTTATTGGAAACGAACGCTTCAACATAGAAGAACGAAATTTGGGGAACCAAGTCGCCTTAGTGTACTGATCATTACCTGAAAGTATCATCCTGTTTGGGTGAAAAAATATTTCCTGAGATTTCTGGAGATTCGTATATTTGGGAAGCCTGGCAACCCCTTTCCATGAAAGTGTTTCTCGCCAGTCACTGTTAGGGCTACATCAAGAGGAAACAAAACATAGAGATAGAACGTGAAACTACTTTATTGTGTCAAGTTTCAAGAACCTAGCACAAACCTTGTTGGATTCAGAGTTCCAAATACATCTATCAATATAGGAGAAAACAGAGTGAAACCTAAAAATTCAAACTGTTACTGGAAACGAACGCTTCAACATAGAAGAACGAAATTTGGGGAACCAAGTCGCCTACGTTTACTGATCATTACCTGAAAGTATCATCCTGTTTGGGTGAAAAAATATTTGCTGAGATTTCTGGAGATTCGTATATTTGGGAAGCCTGGCAACCCCTTTCCATGAAAGTGTTTCTCGCCAGTCACTGTTAGGGCTACATCAAGAGGAAACAAAACATAGAGATAGAACGTGAAACTACTTTATTGTGTCAAGTTTCAAGAAGGTAGCACAAACCGTGTTGGATTTAGAGTTCCAAATACATCTATCAATATAGGAGAAAACAGAGTGAAACCTAAAAATTCAAACTGTTACTGGAAACGAACGCTTCAACATAGAAGAACGAAATTTGGGGAACCAAGTCGCCTTAGTGTACTGATCATTACCTGAAAGTATCATCCTGTTTGGGTGTGAAAATATTTGCTGAGATTTCTGGAGATTCGTAATTTTGGGAAGCCTGGCAACCCCTTTCCATGAAATTGTTTCTCGCCAGTCACTGCTTAGGGCTACATCAAGAGGAAACAAAATATAGAGATAGAACGTGAAACTACTTTATTGTGTCAAGTTTCAAGAAGCTAGCACAAACCGTGTTGGATTTAGAGTTCCAAATACATCTATCAATATAGGAGAAAACAGAGTGAAACCTAAAAATTCAAACTGTTATTGGAAACGAACGCTTCAACATAGAAGAACGAAATTTGGGGAACCAAGTCGCCTTAGTGTACTGATCATTACCTGAAAGTATCATCCTGTTTGGGTGAAAAAATATTTCCTGAGATTTCTGGAGATTCGTATATTTGGGAAGCCTGGCAACCCCTTTCCATGAAAGTGTTTCTCGCCAGTCACTGTTAGGGCTACATCAAGAGGAAACAAAACATAGAGATAGAACGTGAAACTACTTTAGTGTGTCAAGTTTCAAGAAGCTAGCACAAACCTTGTTGGATTCAGAGTTCCAAATACATCTATCAATATAGGAGAAAACAGAGTGAAACCTAAAAATTCAAACTGTTACTGGAAACGAACGCTTCAACATAGAAGAACGAAATTTGGGGAACCAAGTCGCGTTAGTGTAGTGATCATTACCTGAAAGTATCATCCAGTTTGGGTGAAAAAATATTTCCTGAGATTTCTGGAGATTCGTAATTTTGGGAAGCCACCCCTTTCCATGAAAGTGTTTCTCGCCGGTCACTGTTAGGGCTACATCAAGAGGAAACAAAACATAGAGATAGAACGTGAAACTACTTTATTGTGTCAAGTTTCAAGAAGCTAGCACAAACCGTGTTGGATTTAGAGTTCCAAATACCTCTATCAATATAGAAGAAAACAGAGTGAAACCTAAAAATTCAAACTGTTACTGGAAACGAACGCTTCAACATAGAAGAACGAAATTTAGGGAACCAAGTCGCCTTAGTGTACTGATCATTACCTGAAAGTATCATCCAGTTTGGGTGAAAAAATATTTGCTGCGATTTCTGGAGATTCGTAATTTTGGGAAGCCACCCCTTTCCATGAAAGTGTTTCTCGACAGTCAATGCTTAGGGCTACATCAAGAGGAAACAAAACATAGAGATAGAACGTGAAACTACGTTATTGTGTCAAGTTTCAGGAAGCTAGCACAAACCGTGTTGGATTGAGAGTTCCAAATACATCTATCAATATAGGAGAAAACAGAGTGAAACCTAAAAATTCAAACTGTTACTGGAAACGAACGCTTCAACATAGAAGAACGAAATTTGGGGAACCAAGTCGCCTTAGTGTACTGATCATTACCTGAAAGTATCATCGTGTTTGGGTGAGAAAATATTTGCTGAGATTTCTGGAGATTCGTAATTTTGGGAAGCCTGGCAACCCCTTTCCATGAAAGTGTTTCTCGCCAGTCACTGCTTAGGGCTACATCAAGAGGAAACAAAATATAGAGATAGAACGTGAAACTACTTTACTGTGTCAAGTTTCAAGAAGCTAGCACAAACCGTGTTGGATTTAGAGTTCCAAATACATCTATCAATATAGGAGAAAACAGAGTGAAACCTAAAAATTCAAACGGTTATTGGAAACGAACGCTTCAACATAGAAGAACGAAATTTGGGGAACCAAGTCGCCTTAGTGTACTGATCATTACCTGAAAGTATCATCCTGTTTGGGTGAAAAAATATTTCCTGAGATTTCTGGAGATTCGTATATTTGGGAAGCCTGGCAACCCCTTTCCATGAAAGTGTTTCTCGCCAGTCACTGTTAGGGCTACATCAAGAGGAAACAAAACATAGAGATAGAACGTGAAACTACTTTATTGTGTCAAGTTTCAAGAACCTAGCACAAACCTTGTTGGATTCAGAGTTCCAAATACATCTATCAATATAGGAGAAAACAGAGTGAAACCTAAAAATTCAAACTGTTACTGGAAACGAACGCTTCAACATAGAAGAACGAAATTTGGGGAACCAAGTCGCCTACGTTTACTGATCATTACCTGAAAGTATCATCCTGTTTGGGTGAAAAAATATTTGCTGAGATTTCTGGAGATTCGTATATTTGGGAAGCCTGGCAACCCCTTTCCATGAAAGTGTTTCTCGCCAGTCACTGTTAGGGCTACATCAAGAGGAAACAAAACATAGAGATAGAACGTGAAACTACTTTATTGTGTCAAGTTTCAAGAAGGTAGCACAAACCGTGTTGGATTTAGAGTTCCAAATACATCTATCAATATAGGAGAAAACAGAGTGAAACCTAAAAATTCAAACTGTTACTGGAAACGAACGCTTCAACATAGAAGAACGAAATTTGGGGAACCAAGTCGCCTTAGTGTACTGATCATTACCTGAAAGTATCATCCTGTTTGGGTGTGAAAATATTTGCTGAGATTTCTGGAGATTCGTAATTTTGGGAAGCCTGGCAACCCCTTTCCATGAAATTGTTTCTCGCCAGTCACTGCTTAGGGCTACATCAAGAGGAAACAAAATATAGAGATAGAACGTGAAACTACTTTATTGTGTCAAGTTTCAAGAAGCTAGCACAAACCGTGTTGGATTTAGAGTTCCAAATACATCTATCAATATAGGAGAAAACAGAGTGAAACCTAAAAATTCAAACTGTTATTGGAAACGAACGCTTCAACATAGAAGAACGAAATTTGGGGAACCAAGTCGCCTTAGTGTACTGATCATTACCTGAAAGTATCATCCTGTTTGGGTGAAAAAATATTTCCTGAGATTTCTGGAGATTCGTATATTTGGGAAGCCTGGCAACCCCTTTCCATGAAAGTGTTTCTCGCCAGTCACTGTTAGGGCTACATCAAGAGGAAACAAAACATAGAGATAGAACGTGAAACTACTTTATTGTGTCAAGTTTCAAGAAGCTAGCACAAACCTTGTTGGATTCAGAGTTCCAAATACATCTATCAATATAGGAGAAAACAGAGTGAAACCTAAAAATTCAAACTGTTACTGGAAACGAACGCTTCAACATAGAAGAACGAAATTTGGGGAACCAAGTCGCGTTAGTGTAGTGATCATTACCTGAAAGTATCATCCAGTTTGGGTGAAAAAATATTTCCTGAGATTTCTGGAGATTCGTAATTTTGGGAAGCCACCCCTTTCCATGAAAGTGTTTCTCGCCGGTCACTGTTAGGGCTACATCAAGAGGAAACAAAACATAGAGATAGAACGTGAAACTACTTTATTGTGTCAAGTTTCAAGAAGCTAGCACAAACCGTGTTGGATTTAGAGTTCCAAATACCTCTATCAATATAGAAGAAAACAGAGTGAAACCTAAAAATTCAAACTGTTACTGGAAACGAACGCTTCAACATAGAAGAACGAAATTTAGGGAACCAAGTCGCCTTAGTGTACTGATCATTACCTGAAAGTATCATCCAGTTTGGGTGAAAAAATATTTGCTGCGATTTCTGGAGATTCGTAATTTTGGGAAGCCACCCCTTTCCATGAAAGTGTTTCTCGACAGTCAATGCTTAGGGCTACATCAAGAGGAAACAAAACATAGAGATAGAACGTGAAACTACGTTATTGTGTCAAGTTTCAAGAAGCTAGCACAAACCGTGTTGGATTTAGAGTTCCAAATACATCTATCAATATAGGAGAAAACAGAGTGAAACCTAAAAATTCAAACTGTTACTGGAAACGAACGCTTCAACATAGAAGAACGAAATTTGGGGAACCAAGTCGCCTTAGTGTACTGATCATTACCTGAAAGTATCATCCTGTTTGGGTGAAAAAATATTTCCTGAGATTTCTGGAGATTCGTATATTTGGGAAGCCTGGCAACCCCTTTCCATGAAAGTGTTTCTCGCCAGTCACTGTTAGGGCTACATCAAGAGGAAACAAAACATAGAGATAGAACGTGAAACTACTTTATTGTGTCAAGTTTCAAGAACCTAGCACAAACCTTGTTGGATTCAGAGTTCCAAATACATCTATCAATATAGGAGAAAACAGAGTGAAACCTAAAAATTCAAACTGTTACTGGAAACGAACGCTTCAACATAGAAGAACGAAATTGGGGGAACCACGTCGCCTTAGTGTACTGATCATTACCTGAAAGTATCATCCAGTTTGGGTGAAAAAATATTTGCTGAGATTTCTGGAGATTCGTAATTTTGGGAAGCCTGGCAACCCCTTTCCATGAAAGTGTTTCTCGCCAGTCACTGCTTAGGGCTACATCAAGAGGAAACAAAACATAGAGATAGAACGTGAAACTACTTTATTGCGTCAAGTTTCAAGAAGCTAGCACAAACCGTGTTGGATTCAGAGTTCCAAATACATCTATCAATATAGGAGAAAACAGAGTGAAACCTAAAAATTCAAACTGTTACTGGAAACGAACGCTTCAACATAGAAGAACGAAATTTGGGGAACCAAGTCGCCTTAGTGTACTGATCATTACCTGAAAGTATCATCCAGTTTGGGTGAAAAAAATATTTGCTGAGATTTCTGGAGATTCGTAATTTTGGGAAGCCTGGCAACCCCTTTCCATGAAAGTGTTTTTTGCCAGTCACTGCTTAGGGCTACATCAAGAGGAAACAAAACATAGAGATAGAACGTGAAACTGCTTTATTGTGTCAAGTTTCCAGAAGCTAGCACAAACCGTGTTGGATTTAGAGTTCCAAATACATCTATCAATATAGGAGAAAACAGAGTGAAACCTAAAAATTCAAACTGTTACTGGAAACGAACGCTTCAACATAGAAGAACGAAATTTGGGGAACCAAGTCGCCTTAGTGTACTGATCATTACCTGAAAGTATCATCCAGTTTGGGTGAAAAAATATTTGCTGAGATTTCTGGAGATTCGTTATTTTGGGAAGCCTGGCAACCCCTTTCCATGAAAGTGTTTCTCGCCAGTCACTGCTTAGGGCTACATCAAGAGGAAACAAAACATAGAGATAGAACGTGAAACTACTTTATTGCGTCAAGTTTCAAGAAGCTAGCACAAACCGTGTTGGATTCAGAGTTCCAAATACATCTATCAATAGAGGAGAAAACAGAGTGAAACCTAAAAATTCAAACTGTTACTGGAAACGAACGCTTCAACATAGAAGAACGAAATTTGGGGAACCAAGTCGCCTTAGTGTACTGATCATTACCTGAAAGTATCATCCTGTTTGGGTGAAAAAATATTTGCTGAGATTTCTGGAGATTCGTATATTTGGGAAGCCTGGCAACCCCTTTCCATGAAAGT
Source organism: Spermophilus citellus (assembly GCF_964194105.1). Classification (NCBI taxonomy): domain Eukaryota; kingdom Metazoa; phylum Chordata; class Mammalia; order Rodentia; family Sciuridae; genus Spermophilus; species Spermophilus citellus. Next base: position 16,099,443 of record NC_138188.1, read on the forward strand.
GTTTCTCGCCAGTCACTGTTAGGGCTACATCAAGAGGAAACAAAACATAGAGATAGAACGTGAAACTACTTTATTGTGTCAAGTTTCAAGAAGCTAGCACAAACCGTGTTGGATTTAGAGTTCCAAATATATCTATCAATATAGGAGAAAACAGAGTGAAACCTAAAAATTCAAACTGTTACTGGAAACGAACGCTTCAACATAGAAGAACGAAATTTGGGGAACCAAGTCGCCTTAGTGTACTGATCATTACCTGAAAGTATCATCAAGTTTGGGTGAAAAAATATTTGCTGAGATATCTGGAGATTTGTAATTTTAGGAAGCTTGGCAACCCCTTTCCATGTAAGTGTTTCTCCTCAGTCACTGCTTAGGGCTACATCAAGAGGAAACAAAACATAGAGATAGAACGTGAAACTACTTTATTGCGTCAAGTTTCAAGAAGCTAGCACAAACCGTGTTGGATTCAGAGTTCCAAATACATCTATCAATAGAGGAGAAAACAGAGTGAAACCTAAAAATTCAAACTGTTACTGGAAACGAACGGTTCAACATAGAAGAACGAAATTTGGGGAACCAAGTCGCCTTAGTGTACTGATCATTACCTGAAAGTATCATCCAGTTTGGGTGAAAAAATATTTGCTGAGATTTCTGGAGATTCGTAATTTTGGGAAGCCTGGCATCCCCTTTCCATGAAAGTGTTTCTCGCCAGTCACTGCTTAGGGCTACATCAAGAGGAAACAAAACATAGAGATAGAACGTGAAACTACTTTATTGCGTCAAGTTTCAAGAAGCTAGCACAAACCGTGTTGGATTCAGAGTTCCAAATACATCTATCAATAGAGGAGAAAACAGAGTGAAACCTAAAAATTCAAACTGTTACTGGAAACGAACGGTTCAACATAGAAGAACGAAATTTGGGGAACCAAGTCGCCTTAGTGTACTGATCATTACCTGAAAGTATCATCCAGTTTGGGTGAAAAAATATTTGCTGAGATTTCTGGAGATTCGTTATTTTGGGAAGCCTGGCAACCCCTTTCCATGAAAGTGTTTCTCGCCAGTCACTGCTTAGGGCTACATCAAGAGGAAACAAAACATAGAGATAGAACGTGAAACTACTTTATTGCGTCAAGTTTCAAGAAGCTAGCACAAACCGTGTTGGATTTAGAGTTCCAAATACATCTATCAATATAGGAGAAAACAGAGTGAAACCTAAAAATTCAAACGGTTATTGGAAACGAACGCTTCAACATAGAAGAACGAAATTTGGGGAACCAAGTCGCCTTAGTGTACTGATCATTACCTGAAAGTATCATCCTGTTTGGGTGAAAAAATATTTCCTGAGATTTCTGGAGATTCGTATATTTGGGAAGCCTGGCAACCCCTTTCCATGAAAGTGTTTCTCGCCAGTCACTGTTAGGGCTACATCAAGAGGAAACAAAACATAGAGATAGAACGTGAAACTACTTTATTGTGTCAAGTTTCAAGAACCTAGCACAAACCTTGTTGGATTCAGAGTTCCAAATACATCTATCAATATAGGAGAAAACAGAGTGAAACCTAAAAATTCAAACTGTTACTGGAAACGAACGCTTCAACATAGAAGAACGAAATTTGGGGAACCAAGTCGCCTACGTTTACTGATCATTACCTGAAAGTATCATCCTGTTTGGGTGAAAAAATATTTGCTGAGATTTCTGGAGATTCGTATATTTGGGAAGCCTGGCAACCCCTTTCCATGAAAGTGTTTCTCGCCAGTCACTGTTAGGGCTACATCAAGAGGAAACAAAACATAGAGATAGAACGTGAAACTACTTTATTGTGTCAAGTTTCAAGAAGGTAGCACAAACCGTGTTGGATTTAGAGTTCCAAATACATCTATCAATATAGGAGAAAACAGAGTGAAACCTAAAAATTCAAACTGTTACTGGAAACGAACGCTTCAACATAGAAGAACGAAATTTGGGGAACCAAGTCGCCTTAGTGTACTGATCATTACCTGAAAGTATCATCCTGTTTGGGTGTGAAAATATTTGCTGAGATTTCTGGAGATTCGTAATTTTGGGAAGCCTGGCAACCCCTTTCCATGAAATTGTTTCTCGCCAGTCACTGCTTAGGGCTACATCAAGAGGAAACAAAATATAGAGATAGAACGTGAAACTACTTTATTGTGTCAAGTTTCAAGAAGCTAGCACAAACCGTGTTGGATTTAGAGTTCCAAATACATCTATCAATATAGGAGAAAACAGAGTGAAACCTAAAAATTCAAACTGTTATTGGAAACGAACGCTTCAACATAGAAGAACGAAATTTGGGGAACCAAGTCGCCTTAGTGTACTGATCATTACCTGAAAGTATCATCCTGTTTGGGTGAAAAAATATTTCCTGAGATTTCTGGAGATTCGTATATTTGGGAAGCCTGGCAACCCCTTTCCATGAAAGTGTTTCTCGCCAGTCACTGTTAGGGCTACATCAAGAGGAAACAAAACATAGAGATAGAACGTGAAACTACTTTATTGTGTCAAGTTTCAAGAAGCTAGCACAAACCTTGTTGGATTCAGAGTTCCAAATACATCTATCAATATAGGAGAAAACAGAGTGAAACCTAAAAATTCAAACTGTTACTGGAAACGAACGCTTCAACATAGAAGAACGAAATTTGGGGAACCAAGTCGCGTTAGTGTAGTGATCATTACCTGAAAGTATCATCCAGTTTGGGTGAAAAAATATTTCCTGAGATTTCTGGAGATTCGTAATTTTGGGAAGCCACCCCTTTCCATGAAAGTGTTTCTCGCCGGTCACTGTTAGGGCTACATCAAGAGGAAACAAAACATAGAGATAGAACGTGAAACTACTTTATTGTGTCAAGTTTCAAGAAGCTAGCACAAACCGTGTTGGATTTAGAGTTCCAAATACCTCTATCAATATAGAAGAAAACAGAGTGAAACCTAAAAATTCAAACTGTTACTGGAAACGAACGCTTCAACATAGAAGAACGAAATTTAGGGAACCAAGTCGCCTTAGTGTACTGATCATTACCTGAAAGTATCATCCAGTTTGGGTGAAAAAATATTTGCTGCGATTTCTGGAGATTCGTAATTTTGGGAAGCCACCCCTTTCCATGAAAGTGTTTCTCGACAGTCAATGCTTAGGGCTACATCAAGAGGAAACAAAACATAGAGATAGAACGTGAAACTACGTTATTGTGTCAAGTTTCAGGAAGCTAGCACAAACCGTGTTGGATTGAGAGTTCCAAATACATCTATCAATATAGGAGAAAACAGAGTGAAACCTAAAAATTCAAACTGTTACTGGAAACGAACGCTTCAACATAGAAGAACGAAATTTGGGGAACCAAGTCGCCTTAGTGTACTGATCATTACCTGAAAGTATCATCGTGTTTGGGTGAGAAAATATTTGCTGAGATTTCTGGAGATTCGTAATTTTGGGAAGCCTGGCAACCCCTTTCCATGAAAGTGTTTCTCGCCAGTCACTGCTTAGGGCTACATCAAGAGGAAACAAAATATAGAGATAGAACGTGAAACTACTTTACTGTGTCAAGTTTCAAGAAGCTAGCACAAACCGTGTTGGATTTAGAGTTCCAAATACATCTATCAATATAGGAGAAAACAGAGTGAAACCTAAAAATTCAAACGGTTATTGGAAACGAACGCTTCAACATAGAAGAACGAAATTTGGGGAACCAAGTCGCCTTAGTGTACTGATCATTACCTGAAAGTATCATCCTGTTTGGGTGAAAAAATATTTCCTGAGATTTCTGGAGATTCGTATATTTGGGAAGCCTGGCAACCCCTTTCCATGAAAGTGTTTCTCGCCAGTCACTGTTAGGGCTACATCAAGAGGAAACAAAACATAGAGATAGAACGTGAAACTACTTTATTGTGTCAAGTTTCAAGAACCTAGCACAAACCTTGTTGGATTCAGAGTTCCAAATACATCTATCAATATAGGAGAAAACAGAGTGAAACCTAAAAATTCAAACTGTTACTGGAAACGAACGCTTCAACATAGAAGAACGAAATTTGGGGAACCAAGTCGCCTACGTTTACTGATCATTACCTGAAAGTATCATCCTGTTTGGGTGAAAAAATATTTGCTGAGATTTCTGGAGATTCGTATATTTGGGAAGCCTGGCAACCCCTTTCCATGAAAGTGTTTCTCGCCAGTCACTGTTAGGGCTACATCAAGAGGAAACAAAACATAGAGATAGAACGTGAAACTACTTTATTGTGTCAAGTTTCAAGAAGGTAGCACAAACCGTGTTGGATTTAGAGTTCCAAATACATCTATCAATATAGGAGAAAACAGAGTGAAACCTAAAAATTCAAACTGTTACTGGAAACGAACGCTTCAACATAGAAGAACGAAATTTGGGGAACCAAGTCGCCTTAGTGTACTGATCATTACCTGAAAGTATCATCCTGTTTGGGTGTGAAAATATTTGCTGAGATTTCTGGAGATTCGTAATTTTGGGAAGCCTGGCAACCCCTTTCCATGAAATTGTTTCTCGCCAGTCACTGCTTAGGGCTACATCAAGAGGAAACAAAATATAGAGATAGAACGTGAAACTACTTTATTGTGTCAAGTTTCAAGAAGCTAGCACAAACCGTGTTGGATTTAGAGTTCCAAATACATCTATCAATATAGGAGAAAACAGAGTGAAACCTAAAAATTCAAACTGTTATTGGAAACGAACGCTTCAACATAGAAGAACGAAATTTGGGGAACCAAGTCGCCTTAGTGTACTGATCATTACCTGAAAGTATCATCCTGTTTGGGTGAAAAAATATTTCCTGAGATTTCTGGAGATTCGTATATTTGGGAAGCCTGGCAACCCCTTTCCATGAAAGTGTTTCTCGCCAGTCACTGTTAGGGCTACATCAAGAGGAAACAAAACATAGAGATAGAACGTGAAACTACTTTATTGTGTCAAGTTTCAAGAAGCTAGCACAAACCTTGTTGGATTCAGAGTTCCAAATACATCTATCAATATAGGAGAAAACAGAGTGAAACCTAAAAATTCAAACTGTTACTGGAAACGAACGCTTCAACATAGAAGAACGAAATTTGGGGAACCAAGTCGCGTTAGTGTAGTGATCATTACCTGAAAGTATCATCCAGTTTGGGTGAAAAAATATTTCCTGAGATTTCTGGAGATTCGTAATTTTGGGAAGCCACCCCTTTCCATGAAAGTGTTTCTCGCCGGTCACTGTTAGGGCTACATCAAGAGGAAACAAAACATAGAGATAGAACGTGAAACTACTTTATTGTGTCAAGTTTCAAGAAGCTAGCACAAACCGTGTTGGATTTAGAGTTCCAAATACCTCTATCAATATAGAAGAAAACAGAGTGAAACCTAAAAATTCAAACTGTTACTGGAAACGAACGCTTCAACATAGAAGAACGAAATTTAGGGAACCAAGTCGCCTTAGTGTACTGATCATTACCTGAAAGTATCATCCAGTTTGGGTGAAAAAATATTTGCTGCGATTTCTGGAGATTCGTAATTTTGGGAAGCCACCCCTTTCCATGAAAGTGTTTCTCGCCAGTCACTGCTTAGGGCTACATCAAGAGGAAACAAAACATAGAGATAGAACGTGAAACTGCTTTATTGTGTCAAGTTTCCAGAAGCTAGCACAAACCGTGTTGGATTTAGAGTTCCAAATACATCTATCAATATAGGAGAAAACAGAGTGAAACCTAAAAATTCAAACTGTTACTGGAAACGAACGCTTCAACATAGAAGAACGAAATTTGGGGAACCAAGTCGCCTTAGTGTACTGATCATTACCTGAAAGTATCATCCAGTTTGGGTGAAAAAATATTTGCTGAGATTTCTGGAGATTCGTTATTTTGGGAAGCCTGGCAACCCCTTTCCATGAAAGTGTTTCTCGCCAGTCACTGCTTAGGGCTACATCAAGAGGAAACAAAACATAGAGATAGAACGTGAAACTACTTTATTGCGTCAAGTTTCAAGAAGCTAGCACAAACCGTGTTGGATTCAGAGTTCCAAATACATCTATCAATAGAGGAGAAAACAGAGTGAAACCTAAAAATTCAAACTGTTACTGGAAACGAACGCTTCAACATAGAAGAACGAAATTTGGGGAACCAAGTCGCCTTAGTGTACTGATCATTACCTGAAAGTATCATCCTGTTTGGGTGAAAAAATATTTGCTGAGATTTCTGGAGATTCGTATATTTGGGAAGCCTGGCAACCCCTTTCCATGAAAGTGTTTCTCGCCAGTCACTGTTAGGGCTACATCAAGAGGAAACAAAACATAGAGATAGAACGTGAAACTACTTTATTGTGTCAAGTTTCAAGAAGCTAGCACAAACCGTGTTGGATTTAGAGTTCCAAATATATCTATCAATATAGGAGAAAACAGAGTGAAACCTAAAAATTCAAACTGTTACTGGAAACGAACGCTTCAACATAGAAGAACGAAATTTGGGGAACCAAGTCGCCTTAGTGTACTGATCATTACCTGAAAGTATCATCAAGTTTGGGTGAAAAAATATTTGCTGAGATATCTGGAGATTTGTAATTTTAGGAAGCTTGGCAACCCCTTTCCATGTAAGTGTTTCTCCTCAGTCACTGCTTAGGGCTACATCAAGAGGAAACAAAACATAGAGATAGAACGTGAAACTACTTTATTGCGTCAAGTTTCAAGAAGCTAGCACAAACCGTGTTGGATTCAGAGTTCCAAATACATCTATCAATAGAGGAGAAAACAGAGTGAAACCTAAAAATTCAAACTGTTACTGGAAACGAACGGTTCAACATAGAAGAACGAAATTTGGGGAACCAAGTCGCCTTAGTGTACTGATCATTACCTGAAAGTATCATCCAGTTTGGGTGAAAAAATATTTGCTGAGATTTCTGGAGATTCGTAATTTTGGGAAGCCTGGCATCCCCTTTCCATGAAAGTGTTTCTCGCCAGTCACTGCTTAGGGCTACATCAAGAGGAAACAAAACATAGAGATAGAACGTGAAACTACTTTATTGCGTCAAGTTTCAAGAAGCTAGCACAAACCGTGTTGGATTCAGAGTTCCAAATACATCTATCAATAGAGGAGAAAACAGAGTGAAACCTAAAAATTCAAACTGTTACTGGAAACGAACGGTTCAACATAGAAGAACGAAATTTGGGGAACCAAGTCGCCTTAGTGTACTGATCATTACCTGAAAGTATCATCCAGTTTGGGTGAAAAAATATTTGCTGAGATTTCTGGAGATTCGTTATTTTGGGAAGCCTGGCAACCCCTTTCCATGAAAGTGTTTCTCGCCAGTCACTGCTTAGGGCTACATCAAGAGGAAACAAAACATAGAGATAGAACGTGAAACTACTTTATTGCGTCAAGTTTCAAGAAGCTAGCACAAACCGTGTTGGATTTAGAGTTCCAAATACATCTATCAATATAGGAGAAAACAGAGTGAAACCTAAAAATTCAAACGGTTATTGGAAACGAACGCTTCAACATAGAAGAACAAAATTTGGGGAACCAAGTCGCCTTAGTGTACTGATCATTACCTGAAAGTATCATCCTGTTTGGGTGAAAAAATATTTCCTGAGATTTCTGGAGATTCGTATATTTGGGAAGCCTGGCAACCCCTTTCCATGAAAGTGTTTCTCGCCAGTCACTGTTAGGGCTACATCAAGAGGAAACAAAACATAGAGATAGAACGTGAAACTACTTTATTGTGTCAAGTTTCAAGAACCTAGCACAAACCTTGTTGGATTCAGAGTTCCAAATACATCTATCAATATAGGAGAAAACAGAGTGAAACCTAAAAATTCAAACTGTTACTGGAAACGAACGCTTCAACATAGAAGAACGAAATTTGGGGAACCAAGTCGCCTACGTTTACTGATCATTACCTGAAAGTATCATCCTGTTTGGGTGAAAAAATATTTGCTGAGATTTCTGGAGATTCGTATATTTGGGAAGCCTGGCAACCCCTTTCCATGAAAGTGTTTCTCGCCAGTCACTGTTAGGGCTACATCAAGAGGAAACAAAACATAGAGATAGAACGTGAAACTACTTTATTGTGTCAAGTTTCAAGAAGGTAGCACAAACCGTGTTGGATTTAGAGTTCCAAATACATCTATCAATATAGGAGAAAACAGAGTGAAACCTAAAAATTCAAACTGTTACTGGAAACGAACGCTTCAACATAGAAGAACGAAATTTGGGGAACCAAGTCGCCTTAGTGTACTGATCATTACCTGAAAGTATCATCCTGTTTGGGTGTGAAAATATTTGCTGAGATTTCTGGAGATTCGTAATTTTGGGAAGCCTGGCAACCCCTTTCCATGAAATTGTTTCTCGCCAGTCACTGCTTAGGGCTACATCAAGAGGAAACAAAATATAGAGATAGAACGTGAAACTACTTTATTGTGTCAAGTTTCAAGAAGCTAGCACAAACCGTGTTGGATTTAGAGTTCCAAATACATCTATCAATATAGGAGAAAACAGAGTGAAACCTAAAAATTCAAACTGTTATTGGAAACGAACGCTTCAACATAGAAGAACGAAATTTGGGGAACCAAGTCGCCTTAGTGTACTGATCATTACCTGAAAGTATCATCCTGTTTGGGTGAAAAAATATTTCCTGAGATTTCTGGAGATTCGTATATTTGGGAAGCCTGGCAACCCCTTTCCATGAAAGTGTTTCTCGCCAGTCACTGTTAGGGCTACATCAAGAGGAAACAAAACATAGAGATAGAACGTGAAACTACTTTATTGTGTCAAGTTTCAAGAAGCTAGCACAAACCTTGTTGGATTCAGAGTTCCAAATACATCTATCAATATAGGAGAAAACAGAGTGAAACCTAAAAATTCAAACTGTTACTGGAAACGAACGCTTCAACATAGAAGAACGAAATTTGGGGAACCAAGTCGCGTTAGTGTAGTGATCATTACCTGAAAGTATCATCCAGTTTGGGTGAAAAAATATTTCCTGAGATTTCTGGAGATTCGTAATTTTGGGAAGCCACCCCTTTCCATGAAAGTGTTTCTCGCCGGTCACTGTTAGGGCTACATCAAGAGGAAACAAAACATAGAGATAGAACGTGAAACTACTTTATTGTGTCAAGTTTCAAGAAGCTAGCACAAACCGTGTTGGATTTAGAGTTCCAAATACCTCTATCAATATAGAAGAAAACAGAGTGAAACCTAAAAATTCAAACTGTTACTGGAAACGAACGCTTCAACATAGAAGAACGAAATTTAGGGAACCAAGTCGCCTTAGTGTACTGATCATTACCTGAAAGTATCATCCAGTTTGGGTGAAAAAATATTTGCTGCGATTTCTGGAGATTCGTAATTTTGGGAAGCCACCCCTTTCCATGAAAGTGTTTCTCGACAGTCAATGCTTAGGGCTACATCAAGAGGAAACAAAACATAGAGATAGAACGTGAAACTACGTTATTGTGTCAAGTTTCAGGAAGCTAGCACAAACCGTGTTGGATTGAGAGTTCCAAATACATCTATCAATATAGGAGAAAACAGAGTGAAACCTAAAAATTCAAACTGTTACTGGAAACGAACGCTTCAACATAGAAGAACGAAATTTGGGGAACCAAGTCGCCTTAGTGTACTGATCATTACCTGAAAGTATCATCGTGTTTGGGTGAGAAAATATTTGCTGAGATTTCTGGAGATTCGTAATTTTGGGAAGCCTGGCAACCCCTTTCCATGAAAGTGTTTCTCGCCAGTCACTGCTTAGGGCTACATCAAGAGGAAACAAAATATAGAGATAGAACGTGAAACTACTTTACTGTGTCAAGTTTCAAGAAGCTAGCACAAACCGTGTTGGATTTAGAGTTCCAAATACATCTATCAATATAGGAGAAAACAGAGTGAAACCTAAAAATTCAAACGGTTATTGGAAACGAACGCTTCAACATAGAAGAACGAAATTTGGGGAACCAAGTCGCCTTAGTGTACTGATCATTACCTGAAAGTATCATCCTGTTTGGGTGAAAAAATATTTCCTGAGATTTCTGGAGATTCGTATATTTGGGAAGCCTGGCAACCCCTTTCCATGAAAGTGTTTCTCGCCAGTCACTGTTAGGGCTACATCAAGAGGAAACAAAACATAGAGATAGAACGTGAAACTACTTTATTGTGTCAAGTTTCAAGAACCTAGCACAAACCTTGTTGGATTCAGAGTTCCAAATACATCTATCAATATAGGAGAAAACAGAGTGAAACCTAAAAATTCAAACTGTTACTGGAAACGAACGCTTCAACATAGAAGAACGAAATTTGGGGAACCAAGTCGCCTACGTTTACTGATCATTACCTGAAAGTATCATCCTGTTTGGGTGAAAAAATATTTGCTGAGATTTCTGGAGATTCGTATATTTGGGAAGCCTGGCAACCCCTTTCCATGAAAGTGTTTCTCGCCAGTCACTGTTAGGGCTACATCAAGAGGAAACAAAACATAGAGATAGAACGTGAAACTACTTTATTGTGTCAAGTTTCAAGAAGGTAGCACAAACCGTGTTGGATTTAGAGTTCCAAATACATCTATCAATATAGGAGAAAACAGAGTGAAACCTAAAAATTCAAACTGTTACTGGAAACGAACGCTTCAACATAGAAGAACGAAATTTGGGGAACCAAGTCGCCTTAGTGTACTGATCATTACCTGAAAGTATCATCCTGTTTGGGTGTGAAAATATTTGCTGAGATTTCTGGAGATTCGTAATTTTGGGAAGCCTGGCAACCCCTTTCCATGAAATTGTTTCTCGCCAGTCACTGCTTAGGGCTACATCAAGAGGAAACAAAATATAGAGATAGAACGTGAAACTACTTTATTGTGTCAAGTTTCAAGAAGCTAGCACAAACCGTGTTGGATTTAGAGTTCCAAATACATCTATCAATATAGGAGAAAACAGAGTGAAACCTAAAAATTCAAACTGTTATTGGAAACGAACGCTTCAACATAGAAGAACGAAATTTGGGGAACCAAGTCGCCTTAGTGTACTGATCATTACCTGAAAGTATCATCCTGTTTGGGTGAAAAAATATTTCCTGAGATTTCTGGAGATTCGTATATTTGGGAAGCCTGGCAACCCCTTTCCATGAAAGTGTTTCTCGCCAGTCACTGTTAGGGCTACATCAAGAGGAAACAAAACATAGAGATAGAACGTGAAACTACTTTATTGTGTCAAGTTTCAAGAAGCTAGCACAAACCTTGTTGGATTCAGAGTTCCAAATACATCTATCAATATAGGAGAAAACAGAGTGAAACCTAAAAATTCAAACTGTTACTGGAAACGAACGCTTCAACATAGAAGAACGAAATTTGGGGAACCAAGTCGCGTTAGTGTAGTGATCATTACCTGAAAGTATCATCCAGTTTGGGTGAAAAAATATTTCCTGAGATTTCTGGAGATTCGTAATTTTGGGAAGCCACCCCTTTCCATGAAAGTGTTTCTCGCCGGTCACTGTTAGGGCTACATCAAGAGGAAACAAAACATAGAGATAGAACGTGAAACTACTTTATTGTGTCAAGTTTCAAGAAGCTAGCACAAACCGTGTTGGATTTAGAGTTCCAAATACCTCTATCAATATAGAAGAAAACAGAGTGAAACCTAAAAATTCAAACTGTTACTGGAAACGAACGCTTCAACATAGAAGAACGAAATTTAGGGAACCAAGTCGCCTTAGTGTACTGATCATTACCTGAAAGTATCATCCAGTTTGGGTGAAAAAATATTTGCTGCGATTTCTGGAGATTCGTAATTTTGGGAAGCCACCCCTTTCCATGAAAGTGTTTCTCGACAGTCAATGCTTAGGGCTACATCAAGAGGAAACAAAACATAGAGATAGAACGTGAAACTACGTTATTGTGTCAAGTTTCAGGAAGCTAGCACAAACCGTGTTGGATTGAGAGTTCCAAATACATCTATCAATATAGGAGAAAACAGAGTGAAACCTAAAAATTCAAACTGTTACTGGAAACGAACGCTTCAACATAGAAGAACGAAATTTGGGGAACCAAGTCGCCTTAGTGTACTGATCATTACCTGAAAGTATCATCGTGTTTGGGTGAGAAAATATTTGCTGAGATTTCTGGAGATTCGTAATTTTGGGAAGCCTGGCAACCCCTTTCCATGAAAGTGTTTCTCGCCAGTCACTGCTTAGGGCTACATCAAGAGGAAACAAAATATAGAGATAGAACGTGAAACTACTTTACTGTGTCAAGTTTCAAGAAGCTAGCACAAACCGTGTTGGATTTAGAGTTCCAAATACATCTATCAATATAGGAGAAAACAGAGTGAAACCTAAAAATTCAAACGGTTATTGGAAACGAACGCTTCAACATAGAAGAACGAAATTTGGGGAACCAAGTCGCCTTAGTGTACTGATCATTACCTGAAAGTATCATCCTGTTTGGGTGAAAAAATATTTCCTGAGATTTCTGGAGATTCGTATATTTGGGAAGCCTGGCAACCCCTTTCCATGAAAGTGTTTCTCGCCAGTCACTGTTAGGGCTACATCAAGAGGAAACAAAACATAGAGATAGAACGTGAAACTACTTTATTGTGTCAAGTTTCAAGAACCTAGCACAAACCTTGTTGGATTCAGAGTTCCAAATACATCTATCAATATAGGAGAAAACAGAGTGAAACCTAAAAATTCAAACTGTTACTGGAAACGAACGCTTCAACATAGAAGAACGAAATTTGGGGAACCAAGTCGCCTACGTTTACTGATCATTACCTGAAAGTATCATCCTGTTTGGGTGAAAAAATATTTGCTGAGATTTCTGGAGATTCGTATATTTGGGAAGCCTGGCAACCCCTTTCCATGAAAGTGTTTCTCGCCAGTCACTGTTAGGGCTACATCAAGAGGAAACAAAACATAGAGATAGAACGTGAAACTACTTTATTGTGTCAAGTTTCAAGAAGGTAGCACAAACCGTGTTGGATTTAGAGTTCCAAATACATCTATCAATATAGGAGAAAACAGAGTGAAACCTAAAAATTCAAACTGTTACTGGAAACGAACGCTTCAACATAGAAGAACGAAATTTGGGGAACCAAGTCGCCTTAGTGTACTGATCATTACCTGAAAGTATCATCCTGTTTGGGTGTGAAAATATTTGCTGAGATTTCTGGAGATTCGTAATTTTGGGAAGCCTGGCAACCCCTTTCCATGAAATTGTTTCTCGCCAGTCACTGCTTAGGGCTACATCAAGAGGAAACAAAATATAGAGATAGAACGTGAAACTACTTTATTGTGTCAAGTTTCAAGAAGCTAGCACAAACCGTGTTGGATTTAGAGTTCCAAATACATCTATCAATATAGGAGAAAACAGAGTGAAACCTAAAAATTCAAACTGTTATTGGAAACGAACGCTTCAACATAGAAGAACGAAATTTGGGGAACCAAGTCGCCTTAGTGTACTGATCATTACCTGAAAGTATCATCCTGTTTGGGTGAAAAAATATTTCCTGAGATTTCTGGAGATTCGTATATTTGGGAAGCCTGGCAACCCCTTTCCATGAAAGTGTTTCTCGCCAGTCACTGTTAGGGCTACATCAAGAGGAAACAAAACATAGAGATAGAACGTGAAACTACTTTATTGTGTCAAGTTTCAAGAAGCTAGCACAAACCTTGTTGGATTCAGAGTTCCAAATACATCTATCAATATAGGAGAAAACAGAGTGAAACCTAAAAATTCAAACTGTTACTGGAAACGAACGCTTCAACATAGAAGAACGAAATTTGGGGAACCAAGTCGCGTTAGTGTAGTGATCATTACCTGAAAGTATCATCCAGTTTGGGTGAAAAAATATTTCCTGAGATTTCTGGAGATTCGTAATTTTGGGAAGCCACCCCTTTCCATGAAAGTGTTTCTCGCCGGTCACTGTTAGGGCTACATCAAGAGGAAACAAAACATAGAGATAGAACGTGAAACTACTTTATTGTGTCAAGTTTCAAGAAGCTAGCACAAACCGTGTTGGATTTAGAGTTCCAAATACCTCTATCAATATAGAAGAAAACAGAGTGAAACCTAAAAATTCAAACTGTTACTGGAAACGAACGCTTCAACATAGAAGAACGAAATTTAGGGAACCAAGTCGCCTTAGTGTACTGATCATTACCTGAAAGTATCATCCAGTTTGGGTGAAAAAATATTTGCTGCGATTTCTGGAGATTCGTAATTTTGGGAAGCCACCCCTTTCCATGAAAGTGTTTCTCGACAGTCAATGCTTAGGGCTACATCAAGAGGAAACAAAACATAGAGATAGAACGTGAAACTACGTTATTGTGTCAAGTTTCAAGAAGCTAGCACAAACCGTGTTGGATTTAGAGTTCCAAATACATCTATCAATATAGGAGAAAACAGAGTGAAACCTAAAAATTCAAACTGTTACTGGAAACGAACGCTTCAACATAGAAGAACGAAATTTGGGGAACCAAGTCGCCTTAGTGTACTGATCATTACCTGAAAGTATCATCCTGTTTGGGTGAAAAAATATTTCCTGAGATTTCTGGAGATTCGTATATTTGGGAAGCCTGGCAACCCCTTTCCATGAAAGTGTTTCTCGCCAGTCACTGTTAGGGCTACATCAAGAGGAAACAAAACATAGAGATAGAACGTGAAACTACTTTATTGTGTCAAGTTTCAAGAACCTAGCACAAACCTTGTTGGATTCAGAGTTCCAAATACATCTATCAATATAGGAGAAAACAGAGTGAAACCTAAAAATTCAAACTGTTACTGGAAACGAACGCTTCAACATAGAAGAACGAAATTGGGGGAACCACGTCGCCTTAGTGTACTGATCATTACCTGAAAGTATCATCCAGTTTGGGTGAAAAAATATTTGCTGAGATTTCTGGAGATTCGTAATTTTGGGAAGCCTGGCAACCCCTTTCCATGAAAGTGTTTCTCGCCAGTCACTGCTTAGGGCTACATCAAGAGGAAACAAAACATAGAGATAGAACGTGAAACTACTTTATTGCGTCAAGTTTCAAGAAGCTAGCACAAACCGTGTTGGATTCAGAGTTCCAAATACATCTATCAATATAGGAGAAAACAGAGTGAAACCTAAAAATTCAAACTGTTACTGGAAACGAACGCTTCAACATAGAAGAACGAAATTTGGGGAACCAAGTCGCCTTAGTGTACTGATCATTACCTGAAAGTATCATCCAGTTTGGGTGAAAAAAATATTTGCTGAGATTTCTGGAGATTCGTAATTTTGGGAAGCCTGGCAACCCCTTTCCATGAAAGTGTTTTTTGCCAGTCACTGCTTAGGGCTACATCAAGAGGAAACAAAACATAGAGATAGAACGTGAAACTGCTTTATTGTGTCAAGTTTCCAGAAGCTAGCACAAACCGTGTTGGATTTAGAGTTCCAAATACATCTATCAATATAGGAGAAAACAGAGTGAAACCTAAAAATTCAAACTGTTACTGGAAACGAACGCTTCAACATAGAAGAACGAAATTTGGGGAACCAAGTCGCCTTAGTGTACTGATCATTACCTGAAAGTATCATCCTGTTTGGGTGTGAAAATATTTGCTGAGATTTCTGGAGATTCGTAATTTTGGGAAGCCTGGCAACCCATTTCCATGAAATTGTTTCTCGCCAGTCACTGCTTAGGGCTACATCAAGAGGAAACAAAATATAGAGATAGAACGTGAAACTACTTTATTGTGTCAAGTTTCAAGAAGCTAGCACAAACCGTGTTGGATTTAGAGTTCCAAATACATCTATCAATATAGGAGAAAACAGAGTGAAACCTAAAAATTCAAACTGTTACTGGAAACGAACGCTTCAACATAGAAGAACGAAATTTGGGGAACCAAGTCGCGTTAGTGTAGTGATCATTACGTGAAAGTATCATCCTGTTTGGGTGAAAAAATATTTCCTGAGATTTCTGGAGATTCGTAATTTTGGGAAGCCACCCCTTTCCATGAAAGTGTTTATCGCCAGTCACTGCTTAGGGCTATATCAAGAGGAAACAAAACATAGAGATAGAACGTGAAACTACTTTATTGTGTCAAGTTTCAAGAAGCTAGCACAAACCGTGTTGGATTTAGAGTTCCAAATACATCTATCAATATAGGAGAAAACAGAGTGAAACCTAAAAATTCAAACTGTTACTGGAAACGAACGCTTCAACATAGAAGAACGAAATTTGGGGAACCAAGTCGCCTTAGTGTACTGATCATTACCTGAAAGTATCATCCTGTTTGGGTGAAAAAATATTGGCTGAGATTTCTGGAGATTTGTAATTTTAGGAAGCTTGGCAACCCCTTTCCATGTAAGTGTTTCTCCTCAGTCACTGCTTGGGGCTACATCAAGAGGAAACAAAACATAGAGATAGAACGTGAAATTACTTTATTGTGTCAAGTTTCAAGAAGCTAGCACAAACCGTGTTGGATTTAGAGTTCCAAATACATCTATCAATATAGGAGAAAACAGAGTGAAACCTAAAAATTCAAACTGTTACTGGAAACGAACGCTTCAACATAGAAGAACGAAATTTGGGGAACCAAGTCGCGTTAGTGTAGTGATCATTACGTGAAAGTATCATCCTGTTTGGGTGAAAGAATATTTCCTGAGATTTCTGGAGATTCGTATATTTGGGAAGCCTGGCAACCCCTTTCCATGAAAGTGTTTCTCGCCGGTCACTGTTAGGGCTACATCAAGAGGAAACAAAACATAGAGATAGAACGTGAAACTACTTTATTGTGTCAAGTTTCAAGAAGCTAGCACAAACCGTGTTGGATTTAGAGTTCCAAATACATCTATCAATATAGGAGAAAACAGAGTGAAACCTAAAAATTCAAACTGTTACTGGAAACGAACGCTTCAACATAGAAGAACGAAATTTGGGGAACCAAGTCGCCTTAGTGTACTGATCATTACCTGAAAGTATCATCCTGTTTGGGTGAAAAAATATTTCTGAGATTTCTGGAGATTCGCATATTTGGGAAGCCTGGCAACCCCTTTCCATGAAAGTGTTTCTCGCCAGTCACTGTTAGGGCTACATCAAGAGGAAACAAAACATAGAGATAGAACGTGAAACTACTTTATTGTGTCAAGTTTCAAGAAGCTAGCAAAAACCGTGTTGGATTTAGAGTTCCAAATACCTCTATCAATATAGAAGAAAACAGAGTGAAACCTAAAAATTCAAACTGTTACTGGAAACGAACGCTTCAACATAGAAGAACGAAATTTAGGGAACCAAGTCGCCTTAGTGTACTGATCATTACCTGAAAGTATCATCCAGTTTGGGTGAAAAAATATTTGCTGCGATTTCTGGAGATTCGTAATTTTGGGAAGCCACCCCTTTCCATGAAAGTGTTTCTCGACAGTCAATGCTTAGGGCTACATCAAGAGGAAACAAAACATAGAGATAGAACGTGAAACTACTTTATTGTGTCAAGTTTCAAGAAGCTAGCACAAACCGTGTTGGATTTAGAGTTCCAAATACATCTATCAATATAGGAGAAAACAGAGTGAAACCTAAAAATTCAAACTGTTACTGGAAACGAACGCTTCAACATAGAAGAACGAAATTTGGGGAACCAAGTCGCGTTAGTGTAGTGATCATTACGTGAAAGTATCATCCTGTTTGGGTGAAAAAATATTTCCTGAGATTTCTGGAGATTCGTAATTTTGGGAAGCCACCCCTTTCCATGAAAGTGTTTATCGCCAGTCACTGCTTAGGGCTACATCAAGAGGAAACAAAACATAGAGATAGAACGTGAAACTACTTTATTGTGTCAAGTTTCAAGAAGCTAGCACAAACCGTGTTGGATTTAGAGTTCCAAATACATCTATCAATATAGGAGAAAACAGAGTGAAACCTAAAAATTCAAACTGTTACTGGAAACGAACGCTTCAACATAGAAGAACGAAATTTGGGGAACCAAGTCGCCTTAGTGTACTGATCATTACCTGAAAGTATCATCCTGTTTGGGTGAAAAAATATTGGCTGAGATTTCTGGAGATTCGTATATTTGGGAAGCCTGGCAACCCCTTTCCATGAAAGTGTTTCTCGCCAGTCACTGTTAGGGCTACATCAAGAGGAAACAAAACATAGAGATAGAACGTGAAACTACTTTATTGTGTCAAGTTTCAAGAAGCTAGCACAAACCGTGTTGGATTTAGAGTTCCAAATATATCTATCAATATAGGAGAAAACAGAGTGAAACCTAAAAATTCAAACTGTTACTGGAAACGAACGCTTCAACATAGAAGAACGAAATTTGGGGAACCAAGTCGCCTTAGTGTACTGATCATTACCTGAAAGTATCATCAAGTTTGGGTGAAAAAATATTTGCTGAGATATCTGGAGATTTGTAATTTTAGGAAGCTTGGCAACCCCTTTCCATGTAAGTGTTTCTCCTCAGTCACTGCTTGGGGCTACATCAAGAGGAAACAAAACATAGAGATAGAACGTGAAATTACTTTATTGTGTCAAGTTTCAAGAAGCTAGCACAAACCGTGTTGGATTTAGAGTTCCAAATACATCTATCAATATAGGAGAAAACAGAGTGAAACCTAAAAATTCAAACTGTTACTGGAAACGAACGCTTCAACATAGAAGAACGAAATTTGGGGAACCAAGTCGCCTTAGTGTACTGATCATTACCTGAAAGTATCATCCAGTTTGGGTGAAAAAAATATTTGCTGAGATTTCTGGAGATTCGTAATTTTGGGAAGCCTGGCAACCCCTTTCCATGAAAGTGTTTTTTGCCAGTCACTGCTTAGGGCTACATCAAGAGGAAACAAAACATAGAGATAGAACGTGAAACTGCTTTATTGTGTCAAGTTTCCAGAAGCTAGCACAAACCGTGTTGGATTTAGAGTTCCAAATACATCTATCAATATAGGAGAAAACAGAGTGAAACCTAAAAATTCAAACTGTTACTGGAAACGAACGCTTCAACATAGAAGAACGAAATTTGGGGAACCAAGTCGCGTTAGTGTAGTGATCATTACGTGAAAGTATCATCCTGTTTGGGTGAAAGAATATTTCCTGAGATTTCTGGAGATTCGTATATTTGGGAAGCCTGGCAACCCCTTTCCATGAAAGTGTTTCTCGCCGGTCACTGTTAGGGCTACATCAAGAGGAAACAAAACATAGAGATAGAACGTGAAACTACTTTATTGTGTCAAGTTTCAAGAAGCTAGCACAAACCGTGTTGGATTTAGAGTTCCAAATACATCTATCAATATAGGAGAAAACAGAGTGAAACCTAAAAATTCAAACTGTTACTGGAAACGAACGCTTCAACATAGAAGAACGAAATTTGGGGAACCAAGTCGCCTTAGTGTACTGATCATTACCTGAAAGTATCATCCTGTTTGGGTGAAAAAATATTTCTGAGATTTCTGGAGATTCGCATATTTGGGAAGCCTGGCAACCCCTTTCCATGAAAGTGTTTCTCGCCAGTCACTGTTAGGGCTACATCAAGAGGAAACAAAACATAGAGATAGAACGTGAAACTACTTTATTGTGTCAAGTTTCAAGAAGCTAGCAAAAACCGTGTTGGATTTAGAGTTCCAAATACCTCTATCAATATAGAAGAAAACAGAGTGAAACCTAAAAATTCAAACTGTTACTGGAAACGAACGCTTCAACATAGAAGAACGAAATTTAGGGAACCAAGTCGCCTTAGTGTACTGATCATTACCTGAAAGTATCATCCAGTTTGGGTGAAAAAATATTTGCTGCGATTTCTGGAGATTCGTAATTTTGGGAAGCCACCCCTTTCCATGAAAGTGTTTCTCGACAGTCAATGCTTAGGGCTACATCAAGAGGAAACAAAACATAAAGATAGAACGTGAAACTACGTTATTGTGTCAAGTTTCAAGAAGCTAGCACAAACCGTGTTGGATTTAGAGTTCCAAATACATCTATCAATATAGGAGAAAACAGAGTGAAACCTAAAAATTCAAACTGTTACTGGAAACGAACGCTTCAACATAGAAGAACGAAATTTGGGGAACCAAGTCGCCTTAGTGTACTGATCATTACCTGAAAGTATCATCCTGTTTGGGTGAAAAAATATTTCCTGAGATTTCTGGAGATTCGTATATTTGGGAAGCCTGGCAACCCCTTTCCATGAAAGTGTTTCTCGCCAGTCACTGTTAGGGCTACATCAAGAGGAAACAAAACATAGAGATAGAACGTGAAACTACTTTATTGTGTCAAGTTTCAAGAACCTAGCACAAACCTTGTTGGATTCAGAGTTCCAAATACATCTATCAATATAGGAGAAAACAGAGTGAAACCTAAAAATTCAAACTGTTACTGGAAACGAACGCTTCAACATAGAAGAACGAAATTTGGGGAACCAAGTCGCCTTAGTGTACTGATCATTACCTGAAAGTATCATCCTGTTTGGGTGAAAAAATATTTGCTGAGATTTCTGGAGATTCGTAATTTTGGGAAGCCTGGCAACCCCTTTCCATGAAAGTGTTTTTTGCCAGTCACTGCTTAGGGCTACATCAAGAGGAAACAAAACATAGAGATAGAACGTGAAACTGCTTTATTGTGTCAAGTTTCCAGAAGCTAGCACAAACCGTGTTGGATTTAGAGTTCCAAATACATCTATCAATATAGGAGAAAACAGAGTGAAACCTAAAAATTCAAACTGTTACTGGAAACGAACGCTTCAACATAGAAGAACGAAATTTGGGGAACCAAGTCGCCTTAGTGTACTGATCATTACCTGAAAGTATCATCCAGTTTGGGTGAAAAAATATTTGCTGAGATTTCTGGAGATTCGTAATTTTGGGAAGCCTGGCAACCCCTTTCCATGAAAGTGTTTCTCGCCAGTCACTGCTTAGGGCTACATCAAGAGGAAACAAAACATAGAGATAGAACGTGAAACTACTTTATTGCGTCAAGTTTCAAGAAGCTAGCACAAACCGTGTTGGATTCAGAGTTCCAAATACATCTATCAATAGAGGAGAAAACAGAGTGAAACCTAAAAATTCAAACTGTTACTGGAAACGAACGCTTCAACATAGAAGAACGAAATTTGGGGAACCAAGTCGCCTTAGTGTACTGATCATTACCTGAAAGTATCATCCAGTTTGGGTGAAAAAATATTTGCTGAGATTTCTGGAGATTCGTAATTTTGGGAAGCCTGGCAACCCCTTTCCATGAAAGTGTTTCTCGCCAGTCACTGCTTAGGGCTACATCAAGAGGAAACAAAACATAGAGATAGAACGTGAAACTCCTTTATTGTGTCAAGTTTCAGGAAGCTAGCACAAACCGTGTTGGATTGAGAGTTCCAAATACATCTATCAATATAGGAGAAAACAGAGTGAAACCTAAAAATTCAAACTGTTACTGGAAACGAACGCTTCAACATAGAAGAACGAAATTTGGGGAACCAAGTCGCCTTAGTGTACTGATCATTACCTGAAAGTATCATCCTGTTTGGGTGAAAAAATATTTCCTGAGATTTCTGGAGATTCGTATATTTGGGAAGCCTGGCAACCCCTTTCCATGAAAGTGTTTCTCGCCAGTCACTGTTAGGGCTACATCAAGAGGAAACAAAACATAGAGATAGAACGTGAAACTACTTTATTGTGTCAAGTTTCAAGAACCTAGCACAAACCTTGTTGGATTCAGAGTTCCAAATACATCTATCAATATAGGAGAAAACAGAGTGAAACCTAAAAATTCAAACTGTTACTGGAAACGAACGCTTCAACATAGAAGAACGAAATTTGGGGAACCAAGTCGCCTTAGTGTACTGATCATTACCTGAAAGTATCATCCAGTTTGGGTGAAAAAATATTTGCTGAGATTTCTGGAGATTCATAATTTTGGGAAGCCACCCCTCTCCATGAAAGTGTTTATCGCCAGTCACTGCTTAGGGCTACATCAAGAGGAAACAAAACATAGAGATAGAACGTGAAACTACTTTATTGTGTCAAGTTTCAAGAACCTCGCACAAACCTTGTTGGATTCAGAGTTCCAAATACATCTATCAATATAGGAGAAAACAGAGTGAAACCTAAAAATTCAAACTGTTACTGGAAACGAACGCTTCAACATAGAAGAACGAAATTTGGGGAACCAAGTCGCCTTAGTGTACTGATCATTACCTGAAAGTATCATCCTGTTTGGGTGAAAAAATATTTGCTGAGATTTCTGGAGATTCGTATATTTGGGAAGCCTGGCAACCCCTTTCCATGAAAGTGTTTCTCGCCAGTCACTGTTAGGGCTACATCAAGAGGAAACAAAACATAGAGATAGAACGTGAAACTACTTTATTGCGTCAAGTTTCAAGAAGCTAGCACAAACCGTGTTGGATTCAGAGTTCCAAATACATCTATCAATATAGGAGAAAACAGAGTGAAACCTAAAAATTCAAACTGTTACTGGAAACGAACGCTTCAACATAGAAGAACGAAATTTGGGGAACCAAGTCGCCTTAGTGTACTGATCATTACCTGAAAGTATCATCCTGTTTGGGTGAAAAAATATTTGCTGAGATTTCTGGAGATTCGTAATTTTGGGAAGCCTGGCAACCCCTTTCCATGAAAGTGTTTTTTGCCAGTCACTGCTTAGGGCTACATCAAGAGGAAACAAAACATAGAGATAGAACGTGAAACTGCTTTATTGTGTCAAGTTTCCAGAAGCTAGCACAAACCGTGTTGGATTTAGAGTTCCAAATACATCTATCAATATAGGAGAAAACAGAGTGAAACCTAAAAATTCAAACTGTTACTGGAAACGAACGCTTCAACATAGAAGAACGAAATTTGGGGAACCAAGTCGCCTTAGTGTACTGATCATTACCTGAAAGTATCATCCTGTTTGGGTGAAAAAATATTTGCTGAGATTTCTGGAGATTCGTATATTTGGGAAGCCTGGCAACCCCTTTCCATGAAAGTGTTTCTCGCCAGTCACTGTTAGGGCTACATCAAGAGGAAACAAAACATAGAGATAGAACGTGAAACTACTTTATTGTGTCAAGTTTCAAGAAGCTAGCACAAACCGTGTTGGATTTAGAGTTCCAAATATATCTATCAATATAGGAGAAAACAGAGTGAAACCTAAAAATTCAAACTGTTACTGGAAACGAACGCTTCAACATAGAAGAACGAAATTTGGGGAACCAAGTCGCCTTAGTGTACTGATCATTACCTGAAAGTATCATCAAGTTTGGGTGAAAAAATATTTGCTGAGATATCTGGAGATTTGTAATTTTAGGAAGCTTGGCAACCCCTTTCCATGTAAGTGTTTCTCCTCAGTCACTGCTTGGGGCTACATCAAGAGGAAACAAAACATAGAGATAGAACGTGAAATTACTTTATTGTGTCAAGTTTCAAGAAGCTAGCACAAACCGTGTTGGATTTAGAGTTCCAAATACATCTATCAATATAGGAGAAAACAGAGTGAAACCTAAAAATTCAAACTGTTACTGGAAACGAACGCTTCAACATAGAAGAACGAAATTTGGGGAACCAAGTCGCCTTAGTGTACTGATCATTACCTGAAAGTATCATCCTGTTTGGGTGAAAAAATATTTCTGAGATTTCTGGAGATTCGCATATTTGGGAAGCCTGGCAACCCCTTTCCATGAAAGTGTTTCTCGCCAGTCACTGTTAGGGCTACATCAAGAGGAAACAAAACATAGAGATAGAACGTGAAACTACTTTATTGTGTCAAGTTTCAAGAAGCTAGCACAAACCGTGTTGGATTTAGAGTTCCAAATACATCTATCAATATAGGAGAAAACAGAGTGAAACCTAAAAATTCAAACTGTTACTGGAAACGAACGCTTCAACATAGAAGAACGAAATTTGGGGAACCAAGTCGCCTTAGTGTACTGATCATTACCTGAAAGTATCATCCAGTTTGGGTGAAAAAATATTTGCTGAGATTTCTGGAGATTCGTAATTTTGGGAAGCCACCCCTCTCCATGAAAGTGTTTATCGCCAGTCACTGCTTAGGGCTACATCAAGAGGAAACAAAACATAGAGATAGAACGTGAAACTACTTTATTGTGTCAAGTTTCAAGAACCTCGCACAAACCTTGTTGGATTCAGAGTTCCAAATACATCTATCAATATAGGAGAAAACAGAGTGAAACCTAAAAATTCAAACTGTTACTGGAAACGAACGCTTCAACATAGAAGAACGAAATTTGGGGAACCAAGTCGCCTTAGTGTACTGATCATTACCTGAAAGTATCATCCTGTTTGGGTGAAAAAATATTTGCTGAGATTTCTGGAGATTCGTATATTTGGGAAGCCTGGCAACCCCTTTCCATGAAAGTGTTTCTCGCCAGTCACTGTTAGGGCTACATCAAGAGGAAACAAAACATAGAGATAGAACGTGAAACTACTTTATTGCGTCAAGTTTCAAGAAGCTAGCACAAACCGTGTTGGATTCAGAGTTCCAAATACATCTATCAATATAGGAGAAAACAGAGTGAAACCTAAAAATTCAAACTGTTACTGGAAACGAACGCTTCAACATAGAAGAACGAAATTTGGGGAACCAAGTCGCCTTAGTGTACTGATCATTACCTGAAAGTATCATCCTGTTTGGGTGAAAAAATATTTGCTGAGATTTCTGGAGATTCGTAATTTTGGGAAGCTTGGCAACCCCTTTCCATGAAAGTGTTTTTTGCCAGTCACTGCTTAGGGCTACATCAAGAGGAAACAAAACATAGAGATAGAACGTGAAACTGCTTTATTGTGTCAAGTTTCCAGAAGCTAGCACAAACCGTGTTGGATTTAGAGTTCCAAATACATCTATCAATATAGGAGAAAACAGAGTGAAACCTAAAAATTCAAACTGTTACTGGAAACGAACGCTTCAACATAGAAGAACGAAATTTGGGGAACCAAGTCGCCTTAGTGTACTGATCATTACCTGAAAGTATCATCCTGTTTGGGTGAAAAAATATTTGCTGAGATTTCTGGAGATTCGTATATTTGGGAAGCCTGGCAACCCCTTTCCATGAAAGTGTTTCTCGCCAGTCACCGTTAGGGCTACATCAAGAGGAAACAAAACATAGAGATAGAACGTGAAACTACTTTATTGTGTCAAGTTTCAAGAAGCTAGCACAAACCGTGTTGGATTTAGAGTTCCAAATATATCTATCAATATAGGAGAAAACATAGTGAAACCTAAAAATTCAAACTGTTACTGGAAACGAACGCTTCAACATAGAAGAACGAAATTTGGGGAACCAAGTCGCCTTAGTGTACTGATCATTACCTGAAAGTATCATCAAGTTTGGGTGAAAAAATATTTGCTGAGATATCTGGAGATTTGTAATTTTAGGAAGCTTGGCAACCCCTTTCCATGTAAGTGTTTCTCCTCAGTCACTGCTTGGGGCTACATCAAGAGGAAACAAAACATAGAGATAGAACGTGAAATTACTTTATTGTGTCAAGTTTCAAGAAGCTAGCACAAACCGTGTTGGATTTAGAGTTCCAAATACATCTATCAATATAGGAGAAAACAGAGTGAAACCTAAAAATTCAAACTGTTACTGGAAACGAACGCTTCAACATAGAAGAACGAAATTTGGGGAACCAAGTCGCCTTAGTGTACTGATCATTACCTGAAAGTATCATCCTGTTTGGGTGAAAAAATATTTCTGAGATTTCTGGAGATTCGCATATTTGGGAAGCCTGGCAACCCCTTTCCATGAAAGTGTTTCTCGCCAGTCACTGTTAGGGCTACATCAAGAGGAAACAAAACATAGAGATAGAACGTGAAACTACTTTATTGTGTCAAGTTTCAAGAAGCTAGCACAAACCGTGTTGGATTTAGAGTTCCAAATACATCTATCAATATAGGAGAAAACAGAGTGAAACCTAAAAATTCAAACTGTTACTGGAAACGAACGCTTCAACATAGAAGAACGAAATTTGGGGAACCAAGTCGCCTTAGTGTACTGATCATTACCTGAAAGTATCATCCAGTTTGAGTGAAAAAATATTTGCTGAGATTTCTGGAGATTCGTAATTTTGGGAAGCCACCCCTCTCCATGAAAGTGTTTATCGCCAGTCACTGCTTAGGGCTACATCAAGAGGAAACAAAACATAGAGATAGAACGTGAAACTACTTTATTGTGTCAAGTTTCAAGAACCTCGCACAAACCTTGTTGGATTCAGAGTTCCAAATACATCTATCAATATAGGAGAAAACAGAGTGAAACCTAAAAATTCAAACTGTTACTGGAAACGAACGCTTCAACATAGAAGAACGAAATTTGGGGAACCAAGTCGCCTTAGTGTACTGATCATTACCTGAAAGTATCATCCTGTTTGGGTGAAAAAATATTTGCTGAGATTTCTGGAGATTCGTATATTTGGGAAGCCTGGCAACCCCTTTCCATGAAAGTGTTTCTCGCCAGTCACTGTTAGGGCTACATCAAGAGGAAACAAAACATAGAGATAGAACGTGAAACTAATTTATTGCGTCAAGTTTCAAGAAGCTAGCACAAACCGTGTTGGATTCAGAGTTCCAAATACATCTATCAATATAGGAGAAAACAGAGTGAAACCTAAAAATTCAAACTGTTACTGGAAACGAACGCTTCAACATAGAAGAACGAAATTTGGGGAACCAAGTCGCCTTAGTGTACTGATCATTACCTGAAAGTATCATCCTGTTTGGGTGAAAAAATATTTGCTGAGATTTCTGGAGATTCGTAATTTTGGGAAGCCTGGCAACCCCTTTCCATGAAAGTGTTTTTTGCCAGTCACTGCTTAGGGCTACATCAAGAGGAAACAAAACATAGAGATAGAACGTGAAACTGCTTTATTGTGTCAAGTTTCCAGAAGCTAGCACAAACCGTGTTGGATTTAGAGTTCCAAATACATCTATCAATATAGGAGAAAACAGAGTGAAACCTAAAAATTCAAACTGTTACTGGAAACGAACGCTTCAACATAGAAGAACGAAATTTGGGGAACCAAGTCGCCTTAGTGTACTGATCATTACCTGAAAGTATCATCCTGTTTGGGTGAAAAAATATTTGCTGAGATTTCTGGAGATTCGTATATTTGGGAAGCCTGGCAACCCCTTTCCATGAAAGTGTTTCTCGCCAGTCACTGTTAGGGCTACATCAAGAGGAAACAAAACATAGAGATAGAACGTGAAACTACTTTATTGTGTCAAGTTTCAAGAAGCTAGCACAAACCGTGTTGGATTTAGAGTTCCAAATATATCTATCAATATAGGAGAAAACAGAGTGAAACCTAAAAATTCAAACTGTTACTGGAAACGAACGCTTCAACATAGAAGAACGAAATTTGGGGAACCAAGTCGCCTTAGTGTACTGATCATTACCTGAAAGTATCATCAAGTTTGGGTGAAAAAATATTTGCTGAGATATCTGGAGATTTGTAATTTTAGGAAGCTTGGCAACCCCTTTCCATGTAAGTGTTTCTCCTCAGTCACTGCTTGGGGCTACATCAAGAGGAAACAAAACATAGAGATAGAACGTGAAATTACTTTATTGTGTCAAGTTTCAAGAAGCTAGCACAAACCGTGTTGGATTTAGAGTTCCAAATACATCTATCAATATAGGAGAAAACAGAGTGAAACCTAAAAATTCAAACTGTTACTGGAAACGAACGCTTCAACATAGAAGAACGAAATTTGGGGAACCAAGTCGCCTTAGTGTACTGATCATTACCTGAAAGTATCATCCAGTTTGGGTGAAAAAAATATTTGCTGAGATTTCTGGAGATTCGTAATTTTGGGAAGCCTGGCAACCCCTTTCCATGAAAGTGTTTTTTGCCAGTCACTGCTTAGGGCTACATCAAGAGGAAACAAAACATAGAGATAGAACGTGAAACTGCTTTATTGTGTCAAGTTTCCAGAAGCTAGCACAAACCGTGTTGGATTTAGAGTTCCAAATACATCTATCAATATAGGAGAAAACAGAGTGAAACCTAAAAATTCAAACTGTTACTGGAAACGAACGCTTCAACATAGAAGAACGAAATTTGGGGAACCAAGTCGCGTTAGTGTAGTGATCATTACGTGAAAGTATCATCCTGTTTGGGTGAAAGAATATTTCCTGAGATTTCTGGAGATTCGTATATTTGGGAAGCCTGGCAACCCCTTTCCATGAAAGTGTTTCTCGCCGGTCACTGTTAGGGCTACATCAAGAGGAAACAAAACATAGAGATAGAACGTGAAACTACTTTATTGTGTCAAGTTTCAAGAAGCTAGCACAAACCGTGTTGGATTTAGAGTTCCAAATACATCTATCAATATAGGAGAAAACAGAGTGAAACCTAAAAATTCAAACTGTTACTGGAAACGAACGCTTCAACATAGAAGAACGAAATTTGGGGAACCAAGTCGCCTTAGTGTACTGATCATTACCTGAAAGTATCATCCTGTTTGGGTGAAAAAATATTTCTGAGATTTCTGGAGATTCGCATATTTGGGAAGCCTGGCAACCCCTTTCCATGAAAGTGTTTCTCGCCAGTCACTGTTAGGGCTACATCAAGAGGAAACAAAACATAGAGATAGAACGTGAAACTACTTTATTGTGTCAAGTTTCAAGAAGCTAGCAAAAACCGTGTTGGATTTAGAGTTCCAAATACCTCTATCAATATAGAAGAAAACAGAGTGAAACCTAAAAATTCAAACTGTTACTGGAAACGAACGCTTCAACATAGAAGAACGAAATTTAGGGAACCAAGTCGCCTTAGTGTACTGATCATTACCTGAAAGTATCATCCAGTTTGGGTGAAAAAATATTTGCTGCGATTTCTGGAGATTCGTAATTTTGGGAAGCCACCCCTTTCCATGAAAGTGTTTCTCGCCAGTCACTGCTTAGGGCTACATCAAGAGGAAACAAAACATAGAGATAGAACGTGAAACTACTTTATTGCGTCAAGTTTCAAGAAGCTAGCACAAACCGTGTTGGATTCAGAGTTCCAAATACATCTATCAATAGAGGAGAAAACAGAGTGAAACCTAAAAATTCAAACTGTTACTGGAAACGAACGCTTCAACATAGAAGAACGAAATTTGGGGAACCAAGTCGCCTTAGTGTACTGATCATTACCTGAAAGTATCATCCTGTTTGGGTGAAAAAATATTTGCTGAGATTTCTGGAGATTCGTAATTTTGGGAAGCCTGGCAACCCCTTTCCATGAAAGTGTTTTTTGCCAGTCACTGCTTAGGGCTACATCAAGAGGAAACAAAACATAGAGATAGAACGTGAAACTGCTTTATTGTGTCAAGTTTCCAGAAGCTAGCACAAACCGTGTTGGATTTAGAGTTCCAAATACATCTATCAATATAGGAGAAAACAGAGTGAAACCTAAAAATTCAAACTGTTACTGGAAACGAACGCTTCAACATAGAAGAACGAAATTTGGGGAACCAAGTCGCCTTAGTGTACTGATCATTACCTGAAAGTATCATCCTGTTTGGGTGAAAAAATATTTGCTGAGATTTCTGGAGATTCGTATATTTGGGAAGCCTGGCAACCCCTTTCCATGAAAGTGTTTCTCGCCAGTCACTGTTAGGGCTACATCAAGAGGAAACAAAACATAGAGATAGAACGTGAAACTACTTTATTGTGTCAAGTTTCAAGAAGCTAGCACAAACCGTGTTGGATTTAGAGTTCCAAATATATCTATCAATATAGGAGAAAACAGAGTGAAACCTAAAAATTCAAACTGTTACTGGAAACGAACGCTTCAACATAGAAGAACGAAATTTGGGGAACCAAGTCGCCTTAGTGTACTGATCATTACCTGAAAGTATCATCAAGTTTGGGTGAAAAAATATTTGCTGAGATATCTGGAGATTTGTAATTTTAGGAAGCTTGGCAACCCCTTTCCATGTAAGTGTTTCTCCTCAGTCACTGCTTGGGGCTACATCAAGAGGAAACAAAACATAGAGATAGAACGTGAAATTACTTTATTGTGTCAAGTTTCAAGAAGCTAGCACAAACCGTGTTGGATTTAGAGTTCCAAATACATCTATCAATATAGGAGAAAACAGAGTGAAACCTAAAAATTCAAACTGTTACTGGAAACGAACGCTTCAACATAGAAGAACGAAATTTGGGGAACCAAGTCGCCTTAGTGTACTGATCATTACCTGAAAGTATCATCCAGTTTGGGTGAAAAAATATTTGCTGCGATTTCTGGAGATTCGTAATTTTGGGAAGCCACCCCTTTCCATGAAAGTGTTTCTCGCCAGTCACTGCTTAGGGCTACATCAAGAGGAAACAAAACATAGAGATAGAACGTGAAACTACTTTATTGCGTCAAGTTTCAAGAAGCTAGCACAAACCGTGTTGGATTCAGAGTTCCAAATACATCTATCAATAGAGGAGAAAACAGAGTGAAACCTAAAAATTCAAACTGTTACTGGAAACGAACGCTTCAACATAGAAGAACGAAATTTGGGGAACCAAGTCGCCTTAGTGTACTGATCATTACCTGAAAGTATCATCCAGTTTGGGTGAAAAAATATTTGCTGAGATTTCTGGAGATTCGTAATTTTGGGAAGCCTGGCAACCCCTTTCCATGAAAGTGTTTCTCGCCAGTCACTGCTTAGGGCTACATCAAGAGGAAACAAAACATAGAGATAGAACGTGAAACTCCTTTATTGTGTCAAGTTTCAGGAAGCTAGCACAAACCGTGTTGGATTGAGAGTTCCAAATACATCTATCAATATAGGAGAAAACAGAGTGAAACCTAAAAATTCAAACTGTTACTGGAAACGAACGCTTCAACATAGAAGAACGAAATTTGGGGAACCAAGTCGCCTTAGTGTACTGATCATTACCTGAAAGTATCATCCTGTTTGGGTGAAAAAATATTTCCTGAGATTTCTGGAGATTCGTATATTTGGGAAGCCTGGCAACCCCTTTCCATGAAAGTGTTTCTCGCCAGTCACTGTTAGGGCTACATCAAGAGGAAACAAAACATAGAGATAGAACGTGAAACTACTTTATTGTGTCAAGTTTCAAGAACCTAGCACAAACCTTGTTGGATTCAGAGTTCCAAATACATCTATCAATATAGGAGAAAACAGAGTGAAACCTAAAAATTCAAACTGTTACTGGAAACGAACGCTTCAACATAGAAGAACGAAATTTGGGGAACCAAGTCGCCTTAGTGTACTGATCATTACCTGAAAGTATCATCAAGTTTGGGTGAAAAAATATTTGCTGAGATATCTGGAGATTTGTAATTTTAGGAAGCTTGGCAACCCCTTTCCATGTAAGTGTTTCTCCTCAGTCACTGCTTGGGGCTACATCAAGAGGAAACAAAACATAGAGATAGAACGTGAAATTACTTTATTGTGTCAAGTTTCAAGAAGCTAGCACAAACCGTGTTGGATTTAGAGTTCCAAATACATCTATCAATATAGGAGAAAACAGAGTGAAACCTAAAAATTCAAACTGTTACTGGAAACGAACGCTTCAACATAGAAGAACGAAATTTGGGGAACCAAGTCGCCTTAGTGTACTGATCATTACCTGAAAGTATCATCCAGTTTGGGTGAAAAAAATATTTGCTGAGATTTCTGGAGATTCGTAATTTTGGGAAGCCTGGCAACCCCTTTCCATGAAAGTGTTTTTTGCCAGTCACTGCTTAGGGCTACATCAAGAGGAAACAAAACATAGAGATAGAACGTGAAACTGCTTTATTGTGTCAAGTTTCCAGAAGCTAGCACAAACCGTGTTGGATTTAGAGTTCCAAATACATCTATCAATATAGGAGAAAACAGAGTGAAACCTAAAAATTCAAACTGTTACTGGAAACGAACGCTTCAACATAGAAGAACGAAATTTGGGGAACCAAGTCGCGTTAGTGTAGTGATCATTACGTGAAAGTATCATCCTGTTTGGGTGAAAGAATATTTCCTGAGATTTCTGGAGATTCGTATATTTGGGAAGCCTGGCAACCCCTTTCCATGAAAGTGTTTCTCGCCGGTCACTGTTAGGGCTACATCAAGAGGAAACAAAACATAGAGATAGAACGTGAAACTACTTTATTGTGTCAAGTTTCAAGAAGCTAGCACAAACCGTGTTGGATTTAGAGTTCCAAATACATCTATCAATATAGGAGAAAACAGAGTGAAACCTAAAAATTCAAACTGTTACTGGAAACGAACGCTTCAACATAGAAGAACGAAATTTGGGGAACCAAGTCGCCTTAGTGTACTGATCATTACCTGAAAGTATCATCCTGTTTGGGTGAAAAAATATTTCTGAGATTTCTGGAGATTCGCATATTTGGGAAGCCTGGCAACCCCTTTCCATGAAAGTGTTTCTCGCCAGTCACTGTTAGGGCTACATCAAGAGGAAACAAAACATAGAGATAGAACGTGAAACTACTTTATTGTGTCAAGTTTCAAGAAGCTAGCACAAACCGTGTTGGATTTAGAGTTCCAAATACCTCTATCAATATAGAAGAAAACAGAGTGAAACCTAAAAATTCAAACTGTTACTGGAAACGAACGCTTCAACATAGAAGAACGAAATTTAGGGAACCAAGTCGCCTTAGTGTACTGATCATTACCTGAAAGTATCATCCAGTTTGGGTGAAAAAATATTTGCTGCGATTTCTGGAGATTCGTAATTTTGGGAAGCCACCCCTTTCCATGAAAGTGTTTCTCGCCAGTCACTGCTTAGGGCTACATCAAGAGGAAACAAAACATAGAGATAGAACGTGAAACTACTTTATTGCGTCAAGTTTCAAGAAGCTAGCACAAACCGTGTTGGATTCAGAGTTCCAAATACATCTATCAATAGAGGAGAAAACAGAGTGAAACCTAAAAATTCAAACTGTTACTGGAAACGAACGCTTCAACATAGAAGAACAAAATTTGGGGAACCAAGTCGCCTTAGTGTACTGATCATTACCTGAAAGTATCATCCAGTTTGGGTGAAAAAATATTTGCTGAGATTTCTGGAGATTCGTAATTTTGGGAAGCCTGGCAACCCCTTTCCATGAAAGTGTTTCTCGCCAGTCACTGCTTAGGGCTACATCAAGAGGAAACAAAACATAGAGATAGAACGTGAAACTCCTTTATTGTGTCAAGTTTCAGGAAGCTAGCACAAACCGTGTTGGATTGAGAGTTCCAAATACATCTATCAATATAGGAGAAAACAGAGTGAAACCTAAAAATTCAAACTGTTACTGGAAACGAACGCTTCAACATAGAAGAACGAAATTTGGGGAACCAAGTCGCCTTAGTGTACTGATCATTACCTGAAAGTATCATCCTGTTTGGGTGAAAAAATATTTCCTGAGATTTCTGGAGATTCGTATACTTGGGAAGCCTGGCAACCCCTTTCCATGAAAGTGTTTCTCGCCAGTCACTGTTAGGGCTACATCAAGAGGAAACAAAACATAGAGATAGAACGTGAAACTCCTTTATTGTGTCAAGTTTCAGGAAGCTAGCACAAACCGTGTTGGATTGAGAGTTCCAAATACATCTATCAATATAGGAGAAAACAGAGTGAAACCTAAAAATTCAAACTGTTACTGGAAACGAACGCTTCAACATAGAAGAACGAAATTTGGGGAACCAAGTCGCCTTAGTGTACTGATCATTACCTGAAAGTATCATCCTGTTTGGGTGAAAAAATATTTCCTGAGATTTCTGGAGATTCGTATATTTGGGAAGCCTGGCAACCCCTTTCCATGAAAGTGTTTCTCGCCAGTCACTGTTAGGGCTACATCAAGAGGAAACAAAACATAGAGATAGAACGTGAAACTACTTTATTGTGTCAAGTTTCAAGAACCTAGCACAAACCTTGTTGGATTCAGAGTTCCAAATACATCTATCAATATAGGAGAAAACAGAGTGAAACCTAAAAATTCAAACTGTTACTGGAAACGAACGCTTCAACATAGAAGAACGAAATTTGGGGAACCAAGTCGCCTTAGTGTACTGATCATTACCTGAAAGTATCATCCAGTTTGGGTGAAAAAATATTTGCTGAGATTTCTGGAGATTCATAATTTTGGGAAGCCACCCCTCTCCATGAAAGTGTTTATCGCCAGTCACTGCTTAGGGCTACATCAAGAGGAAACAAAACATAGAGATAGAACGTGAAACTACTTTATTGTGTCAAGTTTCAAGAACCTCGCACAAACCTTGTTGGATTCAGAGTTCCAAATACATCTATCAATATAGGAGAAAACAGAGTGAAACCTAAAAATTCAAACTGTTACTGGAAACGAACGCTTCAACATAGAAGAACGAAATTTGGGGAACCAAGTCGCCTTAGTGTACTGATCATTACCTGAAAGTATCATCCTGTTTGGGTGAAAAAATATTTGCTGAGATTTCTGGAGATTCGTATATTTGGGAAGCCTGGCAACCCCTTTCCATGAAAGTGTTTCTCGCCAGTCACTGTTAGGGCTACATCAAGAGGAAACAAAACATAGAGATAGAACGTGAAACTACTTTATTGCGTCAAGTTTCAAGAAGCTAGCACAAACCGTGTTGGATTCAGAGTTCCAAATACATCTATCAATATAGGAGAAAACAGAGTGAAACCTAAAAATTCAAACTGTTACTGGAAACGAACGCTTCAACATAGAAGAACGAAATTTGGGGAACCAAGTCGCCTTAGTGTACTGATCATTACCTGAAAGTATCATCCTGTTTGGGTGAAAAAATATTTGCTGAGATTTCTGGAGATTCGTAATTTTGGGAAGCCTGGCAACCCCTTTCCATGAAAGTGTTTTTTGCCAGTCACTGCTTAGGGCTACATCAAGAGGAAACAAAACATAGAGATAGAACGTGAAACTGCTTTATTGTGTCAAGTTTCCAGAAGCTAGCACAAACCGTGTTGGATTTAGAGTTCCAAATACATCTATCAATATAGGAGAAAACAGAGTGAAACCTAAAAATTCAAACTGTTACTGGAAACGAACGCTTCAACATAGAAGAACGAAATTTGGGGAACCAAGTCGCCTTAGTGTACTGATCATTACCTGAAAGTATCATCCTGTTTGGGTGAAAAAATATTTGCTGAGATTTCTGGAGATTCGTATATTTGGGAAGCCTGGCAACCCCTTTCCATGAAAGTGTTTCTCGCCAGTCACTGTTAGGGCTACATCAAGAGGAAACAAAACATAGAGATAGAACGTGAAACTACTTTATTGTGTCAAGTTTCAAGAAGCTAGCACAAACCGTGTTGGATTTAGAGTTCCAAATATATCTATCAATATAGGAGAAAACAGAGTGAAACCTAAAAATTCAAACTGTTACTGGAAACGAACGCTTCAACATAGAAGAACGAAATTTGGGGAACCAAGTCGCCTTAGTGTACTGATCATTACCTGAAAGTATCATCAAGTTTGGGTGAAAAAATATTTGCTGAGATATCTGGAGATTTGTAATTTTAGGAAGCTTGGCAACCCCTTTCCATGTAAGTGTTTCTCCTCAGTCACTGCTTGGGGCTACATCAAGAGGAAACAAAACATAGAGATAGAACGTGAAATTACTTTATTGTGTCAAGTTTCAAGAAGCTAGCACAAACCGTGTTGGATTTAGAGTTCCAAATACATCTATCAATATAGGAGAAAACAGAGTGAAACCTAAAAATTCAAACTGTTACTGGAAACGAACGCTTCAACATAGAAGAACGAAATTTGGGGAACCAAGTCGCCTTAGTGTACTGATCATTACCTGAAAGTATCATCCTGTTTGGGTGAAAAAATATTTCTGAGATTTCTGGAGATTCGCATATTTGGGAAGCCTGGCAACCCCTTTCCATGAAAGTGTTTCTCGCCAGTCACTGTTAGGGCTACATCAAGAGGAAACAAAACATAGAGATAGAACGTGAAACTACTTTATTGTGTCAAGTTTCAAGAAGCTAGCACAAACCGTGTTGGATTTAGAGTTCCAAATACATCTATCAATATAGGAGAAAACAGAGTGAAACCTAAAAATTCAAACTGTTACTGGAAACGAACGCTTCAACATAGAAGAACGAAATTTGGGGAACCAAGTCGCCTTAGTGTACTGATCATTACCTGAAAGTATCATCCAGTTTGGGTGAAAAAATATTTGCTGAGATTTCTGGAGATTCGTAATTTTGGGAAGCCACCCCTCTCCATGAAAGTGTTTATCGCCAGTCACTGCTTAGGGCTACATCAAGAGGAAACAAAACATAGAGATAGAACGTGAAACTACTTTATTGTGTCAAGTTTCAAGAACCTCGCACAAACCTTGTTGGATTCAGAGTTCCAAATACATCTATCAATATAGGAGAAAACAGAGTGAAACCTAAAAATTCAAACTGTTACTGGAAACGAACGCTTCAACATAGAAGAACGAAATTTGGGGAACCAAGTCGCCTTAGTGTACTGATCATTACCTGAAAGTATCATCCTGTTTGGGTGAAAAAATATTTGCTGAGATTTCTGGAGATTCGTATATTTGGGAAGCCTGGCAACCCCTTTCCATGAAAGTGTTTCTCGCCAGTCACTGTTAGGGCTACATCAAGAGGAAACAAAACATAGAGATAGAACGTGAAACTACTTTATTGCGTCAAGTTTCAAGAAGCTAGCACAAACCGTGTTGGATTCAGAGTTCCAAATACATCTATCAATATAGGAGAAAACAGAGTGAAACCTAAAAATTCAAACTGTTACTGGAAACGAACGCTTCAACATAGAAGAACGAAATTTGGGGAACCAAGTCGCCTTAGTGTACTGATCATTACCTGAAAGTATCATCCTGTTTGGGTGAAAAAATATTTGCTGAGATTTCTGGAGATTCGTAATTTTGGGAAGCTTGGCAACCCCTTTCCATGAAAGTGTTTTTTGCCAGTCACTGCTTAGGGCTACATCAAGAGGAAACAAAACATAGAGATAGAACGTGAAACTGCTTTATTGTGTCAAGTTTCCAGAAGCTAGCACAAACCGTGTTGGATTTAGAGTTCCAAATACATCTATCAATATAGGAGAAAACAGAGTGAAACCTAAAAATTCAAACTGTTACTGGAAACGAACGCTTCAACATAGAAGAACGAAATTTGGGGAACCAAGTCGCCTTAGTGTACTGATCATTACCTGAAAGTATCATCCTGTTTGGGTGAAAAAATATTTGCTGAGATTTCTGGAGATTCGTATATTTGGGAAGCCTGGCAACCCCTTTCCATGAAAGTGTTTCTCGCCAGTCACCGTTAGGGCTACATCAAGAGGAAACAAAACATAGAGATAGAACGTGAAACTACTTTATTGTGTCAAGTTTCAAGAAGCTAGCACAAACCGTGTTGGATTTAGAGTTCCAAATATATCTATCAATATAGGAGAAAACATAGTGAAACCTAAAAATTCAAACTGTTACTGGAAACGAACGCTTCAACATAGAAGAACGAAATTTGGGGAACCAAGTCGCCTTAGTGTACTGATCATTACCTGAAAGTATCATCAAGTTTGGGTGAAAAAATATTTGCTGAGATATCTGGAGATTTGTAATTTTAGGAAGCTTGGCAACCCCTTTCCATGTAAGTGTTTCTCCTCAGTCACTGCTTGGGGCTACATCAAGAGGAAACAAAACATAGAGATAGAACGTGAAATTACTTTATTGTGTCAAGTTTCAAGAAGCTAGCACAAACCGTGTTGGATTTAGAGTTCCAAATACATCTATCAATATAGGAGAAAACAGAGTGAAACCTAAAAATTCAAACTGTTACTGGAAACGAACGCTTCAACATAGAAGAACGAAATTTGGGGAACCAAGTCGCCTTAGTGTACTGATCATTACCTGAAAGTATCATCCTGTTTGGGTGAAAAAATATTTCTGAGATTTCTGGAGATTCGCATATTTGGGAAGCCTGGCAACCCCTTTCCATGAAAGTGTTTCTCGCCAGTCACTGTTAGGGCTACATCAAGAGGAAACAAAACATAGAGATAGAACGTGAAACTACTTTATTGTGTCAAGTTTCAAGAAGCTAGCACAAACCGTGTTGGATTTAGAGTTCCAAATACATCTATCAATATAGGAGAAAACAGAGTGAAACCTAAAAATTCAAACTGTTACTGGAAACGAACGCTTCAACATAGAAGAACGAAATTTGGGGAACCAAGTCGCCTTAGTGTACTGATCATTACCTGAAAGTATCATCCAGTTTGAGTGAAAAAATATTTGCTGAGATTTCTGGAGATTCGTAATTTTGGGAAGCCACCCCTCTCCATGAAAGTGTTTATCGCCAGTCACTGCTTAGGGCTACATCAAGAGGAAACAAAACATAGAGATAGAACGTGAAACTACTTTATTGTGTCAAGTTTCAAGAACCTCGCACAAACCTTGTTGGATTCAGAGTTCCAAATACATCTATCAATATAGGAGAAAACAGAGTGAAACCTAAAAATTCAAACTGTTACTGGAAACGAACGCTTCAACATAGAAGAACGAAATTTGGGGAACCAAGTCGCCTTAGTGTACTGATCATTACCTGAAAGTATCATCCTGTTTGGGTGAAAAAATATTTGCTGAGATTTCTGGAGATTCGTATATTTGGGAAGCCTGGCAACCCCTTTCCATGAAAGTGTTTCTCGCCAGTCACTGTTAGGGCTACATCAAGAGGAAACAAAACATAGAGATAGAACGTGAAACTAATTTATTGCGTCAAGTTTCAAGAAGCTAGCACAAACCGTGTTGGATTCAGAGTTCCAAATACATCTATCAATATAGGAGAAAACAGAGTGAAACCTAAAAATTCAAACTGTTACTGGAAACGAACGCTTCAACATAGAAGAACGAAATTTGGGGAACCAAGTCGCCTTAGTGTACTGATCATTACCTGAAAGTATCATCCTGTTTGGGTGAAAAAATATTTGCTGAGATATCTGGAGATTTGTAATTTTAGGAAGCTTGGCAACCCCTTTCCATGTAAGTGTTTCTCCTCAGTCACTGCTTGGGGCTACATCAAGAGGAAACAAAACATAGAGATAGAACGTGAAATTACTTTATTGTGTCAAGTTTCAAGAAGCTAGCACAAACCGTGTTGGATTTAGAGTTCCAAATACATCTATCAATATAGGAGAAAACAGAGTGAAACCTAAAAATTCAAACTGTTACTGGAAACGAACGCTTCAACATAGAAGAACGAAATTTGGGGAACCAAGTCGCCTTAGTGTACTGATCATTACCTGAAAGTATCATCCAGTTTGGGTGAAAAAAATATTTGCTGAGATTTCTGGAGATTCGTAATTTTGGGAAGCCTGGCAACCCCTTTCCATGAAAGTGTTTTTTGCCAGTCACTGCTTAGGGCTACATCAAGAGGAAACAAAACATAGAGATAGAACGTGAAACTGCTTTATTGTGTCAAGTTTCCAGAAGCTAGCACAAACCGTGTTGGATTTAGAGTTCCAAATACATCTATCAATATAGGAGAAAACAGAGTGAAACCTAAAAATTCAAACTGTTACTGGAAACGAACGCTTCAACATAGAAGAACGAAATTTGGGGAACCAAGTCGCGTTAGTGTAGTGATCATTACGTGAAAGTATCATCCTGTTTGGGTGAAAGAATATTTCCTGAGATTTCTGGAGATTCGTATATTTGGGAAGCCTGGCAACCCCTTTCCATGAAAGTGTTTCTCGCCGGTCACTGTTAGGGCTACATCAAGAGGAAACAAAACATAGAGATAGAACGTGAAACTACTTTATTGTGTCAAGTTTCAAGAAGCTAGCACAAACCGTGTTGGATTTAGAGTTCCAAATACATCTATCAATATAGGAGAAAACAGAGTGAAACCTAAAAATTCAAACTGTTACTGGAAACGAACGCTTCAACATAGAAGAACGAAATTTGGGGAACCAAGTCGCCTTAGTGTACTGATCATTACCTGAAAGTATCATCCTGTTTGGGTGAAAAAATATTTCTGAGATTTCTGGAGATTTGTAATTTTAGGAAGCTTGGCAACCCCTTTCCATGTAAGTGTTTCTCCTCAGTCACTGCTTGGGGCTACATCAAGAGGAAACAAAACATAGAGATAGAACGTGAAATTACTTTATTGTGTCAAGTTTCAAGAAGCTAGCACAAACCGTGTTGGATTTAGAGTTCCAAATACATCTATCAATATAGGAGAAAACAGAGTGAAACCTAAAAATTCAAACTGTTACTGGAAACGAACGCTTCAACATAGAAGAACGAAATTTGGGGAACCAAGTCGCCTTAGTGTACTGATCATTACCTGAAAGTATCATCCAGTTTGGGTGAAAAAAATATTTGCTGAGATTTCTGGAGATTCGTAATTTTGGGAAGCCTGGCAACCCCTTTCCATGAAAGTGTTTTTTGCCAGTCACTGCTTAGGGCTACATCAAGAGGAAACAAAACATAGAGATAGAACGTGAAACTGCTTTATTGTGTCAAGTTTCCAGAAGCTAGCACAAACCGTGTTGGATTTAGAGTTCCAAATACATCTATCAATATAGGAGAAAACAGAGTGAAACCTAAAAATTCAAACTGTTACTGGAAACGAACGCTTCAACATAGAAGAACGAAATTTGGGGAACCAAGTCGCGTTAGTGTAGTGATCATTACGTGAAAGTATCATCCTGTTTGGGTGAAAGAATATTTCCTGAGATTTCTGGAGATTCGTATATTTGGGAAGCCTGGCAACCCCTTTCCATGAAAGTGTTTCTCGCCGGTCACTGTTAGGGCTACATCAAGAGGAAACAAAACATAGAGATAGAACGTGAAACTGCTTTATTGTGTCAAGTTTCCAGAAGCTAGCACAAACCGTGTTGGATTTAGAGTTCCAAATACATCTATCAATATAGGAGAAAACAGAGTGAAACCTAAAAATTCAAACTGTTACTGGAAACGAACGCTTCAACATAGAAGAACGAAATTTGGGGAACCAAGTCGCCTTAGTGTACTGATCATTACCTGAAAGTATCATCCTGTTTGGGTGAAAAAATATTTCTGAGATTTCTGGAGATTCGCATATTTGGGAAGCCTGGCAACCCCTTTCCATGAAAGTGTTTCTCGCCAGTCACTGTTAGGGCTACATCAAGAGGAAACAAAACATAGAGATAGAACGTGAAACTACTTTATTGTGTCAAGTTTCAAGAAGCTAGCAAAAACCGTGTTGGATTTAGAGTTCCAAATACCTCTATCAATATAGAAGAAAACAGAGTGAAACCTAAAAATTCAAACTGTTACTGGAAACGAACGCTTCAACATAGAAGAACGAAATTTAGGGAACCAAGTCGCCTTAGTGTACTGATCATTACCTGAAAGTATCATCCAGTTTGGGTGAAAAAATATTTGCTGCGATTTCTGGAGATTCGTAATTTTGGGAAGCCACCCCTTTCCATGAAAGTGTTTCTCGCCAGTCACTGCTTAGGGCTACATCAAGAGGAAACAAAACATAGAGATAGAACGTGAAACTACTTTATTGCGTCAAGTTTCAAGAAGCTAGCACAAACCGTGTTGGATTCAGAGTTCCAAATACATCTATCAATAGAGGAGAAAACAGAGTGAAACCTAAAAATTCAAACTGTTACTGGAAACGAACGCTTCAACATAGAAGAACGAAATTTGGGGAACCAAGTCGCCTTAGTGTACTGATCATTACCTGAAAGTATCATCCAGTTTGGGTGAAAAAATATTTGCTGAGATTTCTGGAGATTCGTAATTTTGGGAAGCCTGGCAACCCCTTTCCATGAAAGTGTTTCTCGCCAGTCACTGCTTAGGGCTACATCAAGAGGAAACAAAACATAGAGATAGAACGTGAAACTCCTTTATTGTGTCAAGTTTCAGGAAGCTAGCACAAACCGTGTTGGATTGAGAGTTCCAAATACATCTATCAATATAGGAGAAAACAGAGTGAAACCTAAAAATTCAAACTGTTACTGGAAACGAACGCTTCAACATAGAAGAACGAAATTTGGGGAACCAAGTCGCCTTAGTGTACTGATCATTACCTGAAAGTATCATCCTGTTTGGGTGAAAAAATATTTCCTGAGATTTCTGGAGATTCGTATATTTGGGAAGCCTGGCAACCCCTTTCCATGAAAGTGTTTCTCGCCAGTCACTGTTAGGGCTACATCAAGAGGAAACAAAACATAGAGATAGAACGTGAAACTACTTTATTGTGTCAAGTTTCAAGAACCTAGCACAAACCTTGTTGGATTCAGAGTTCCAAATACACCTATCAATATAGGAGAAAACAGAGTGAAACCTAAAAATTCAAACTGTTACTGGAAACGAACGCTTCAACATAGAAGAACGAAATTTGGGGAACCAAGTCGCCTTAGTGTACTGATCATTACCTGAAAGTATCATCCTGTTTGGGTGAAAAAATATTTGCTGAGATTTCTGGAGATTCGTATATTTGGGAAGCCTGGCAACCCCTTTCCATGAAAGTGTTTCTCGCCAGTCACTGTTAGGGCTACATCAAGAGGAAACAAAACATAGAGATAGAACGTGAAACTAATTTATTGCGTCAAGTTTCAAGAAGGTAGCACAAACCGTGTTGGATTTAGAGTTCCAAATACATCTATCAATATAGGAGAAAACAGAGTGAAACCTAAAAATTCAAACTGTTACTGGAAACGAACGCTTCAACATAGAAGAACGAAATTTGGGGAACCAAGTCGCCTTAGTGTACTGATCATTACCTGAAAGTATCATCCTGTTTGGGTGAAAAAATATTTGCTGAGATTTCTGGAGATTCGTAATTTTGGGAAGCCTGGCAACCCCTTTCCATGAAAGTGTTTTTTGCCAGTCACTGCTTAGGGCTACATCAAGAGGAAACAAAACATAGAGATAGAACGTGAAACTACTTTATTGTGTCAAGTTTCAAGAAGCTAGCACAAACCGTGTTGGATTTAGAGTTCCAAATACATCTATCAATATAGGAGAAAACAGAGTGAAACCTAAAAATTCAAACTGTTACTGGAAACGAACGCTTCAACATAGAAGAACGAAATTTGGGGAACCAAGTCGCCTTAGTGTACTGATCATTACCTGAAAGTATCATCCTGTTTGGGTGAAAAAATATTTGCTGAGATTTCTGGAGATTCGTATATTTGGGAAGCCTGGCAACCCCTTTCCATGAAAGTGTTTCTCGCCGGTCACTGTTAGGGCTACATCAAGAGGAAACAAAACATAGAGATAGAACGTGAAACTACTTTATTGTGTCAAGTTTCAAGAAGCTAGCACAAACCGTGTTGGATTTAGAGTTCCAAATACATCTATCAATATAGGAGAAAACAGAGTGAAACCTAAAAATTCAAACTGTTACTGGAAACGAACGCTTCAACATAGAAGAACGAAATTTGGGGAACCAAGTCGCCTTAGTGTACTGATCATTACCTGAAAGTATCATCCTGTTTGGGTGAAAAAATATTTCTGAGATTTCTGGAGATTCGCATATTTGGGAAGCCTGGCAACCCCTTTCCATGAAAGTGTTTCTCGCCAGTCACTGTTAGGGCTACATCAAGAGGAAACAAAACATAGAGATAGAACGTGAAACTACTTTATTGTGTCAAGTTTCAAGAAGCTAGCACAAACCGTGTTGGATTTAGAGTTCCAAATACATCTATCAATATAG
The DNA here is from genome assembly GCF_964194105.1 of Spermophilus citellus. Lineage (NCBI taxonomy): Eukaryota > Metazoa > Chordata > Mammalia > Rodentia > Sciuridae > Spermophilus > Spermophilus citellus. The sequence continues at coordinate 16,143,028 of NC_138188.1, forward strand.
GAGAAAACAGAGTGAAACCTAAAAATTCAAACTGTTACTGGAAACGAACGCTTCAACATAGAAGAACGAAATTTGGGGAACCAAGTCGCCTTAGTGTACTGATCATTACCTGAAAGTATCATCCAGTTTGAGTGAAAAAATATTTGCTGAGATTTCTGGAGATTCGTAATTTTGGGAAGCCACCCCTCTCCATGAAAGTGTTTATCGCCAGTCACTGCTTAGGGCTACATCAAGAGGAAACAAAACATAGAGATAGAACGTGAAACTACTTTATTGTGTCAAGTTTCAAGAACCTCGCACAAACCTTGTTGGATTCAGAGTTCCAAATACATCTATCAATATAGGAGAAAACAGAGTGAAACCTAAAAATTCAAACTGTTACTGGAAACGAACGCTTCAACATAGAAGAACGAAATTTGGGGAACCAAGTCGCCTTAGTGTACTGATCATTACCTGAAAGTATCATCCTGTTTGGGTGAAAAAATATTTGCTGAGATTTCTGGAGATTCGTATATTTGGGAAGCCTGGCAACCCCTTTCCATGAAAGTGTTTCTCGCCAGTCACTGTTAGGGCTACATCAAGAGGAAACAAAACATAGAGATAGAACGTGAAACTAATTTATTGCGTCAAGTTTCAAGAAGCTAGCACAAACCGTGTTGGATTCAGAGTTCCAAATACATCTATCAATATAGGAGAAAACAGAGTGAAACCTAAAAATTCAAACTGTTACTGGAAACGAACGCTTCAACATAGAAGAACGAAATTTGGGGAACCAAGTCGCCTTAGTGTACTGATCATTACCTGAAAGTATCATCCTGTTTGGGTGAAAAAATATTTGCTGAGATATCTGGAGATTTGTAATTTTAGGAAGCTTGGCAACCCCTTTCCATGTAAGTGTTTCTCCTCAGTCACTGCTTGGGGCTACATCAAGAGGAAACAAAACATAGAGATAGAACGTGAAATTACTTTATTGTGTCAAGTTTCAAGAAGCTAGCACAAACCGTGTTGGATTTAGAGTTCCAAATACATCTATCAATATAGGAGAAAACAGAGTGAAACCTAAAAATTCAAACTGTTACTGGAAACGAACGCTTCAACATAGAAGAACGAAATTTGGGGAACCAAGTCGCCTTAGTGTACTGATCATTACCTGAAAGTATCATCCAGTTTGGGTGAAAAAAATATTTGCTGAGATTTCTGGAGATTCGTAATTTTGGGAAGCCTGGCAACCCCTTTCCATGAAAGTGTTTTTTGCCAGTCACTGCTTAGGGCTACATCAAGAGGAAACAAAACATAGAGATAGAACGTGAAACTGCTTTATTGTGTCAAGTTTCCAGAAGCTAGCACAAACCGTGTTGGATTTAGAGTTCCAAATACATCTATCAATATAGGAGAAAACAGAGTGAAACCTAAAAATTCAAACTGTTACTGGAAACGAACGCTTCAACATAGAAGAACGAAATTTGGGGAACCAAGTCGCGTTAGTGTAGTGATCATTACGTGAAAGTATCATCCTGTTTGGGTGAAAGAATATTTCCTGAGATTTCTGGAGATTCGTATATTTGGGAAGCCTGGCAACCCCTTTCCATGAAAGTGTTTCTCGCCGGTCACTGTTAGGGCTACATCAAGAGGAAACAAAACATAGAGATAGAACGTGAAACTACTTTATTGTGTCAAGTTTCAAGAAGCTAGCACAAACCGTGTTGGATTTAGAGTTCCAAATACATCTATCAATATAGGAGAAAACAGAGTGAAACCTAAAAATTCAAACTGTTACTGGAAACGAACGCTTCAACATAGAAGAACGAAATTTGGGGAACCAAGTCGCCTTAGTGTACTGATCATTACCTGAAAGTATCATCCTGTTTGGGTGAAAAAATATTTCTGAGATTTCTGGAGATTTGTAATTTTAGGAAGCTTGGCAACCCCTTTCCATGTAAGTGTTTCTCCTCAGTCACTGCTTGGGGCTACATCAAGAGGAAACAAAACATAGAGATAGAACGTGAAATTACTTTATTGTGTCAAGTTTCAAGAAGCTAGCACAAACCGTGTTGGATTTAGAGTTCCAAATACATCTATCAATATAGGAGAAAACAGAGTGAAACCTAAAAATTCAAACTGTTACTGGAAACGAACGCTTCAACATAGAAGAACGAAATTTGGGGAACCAAGTCGCCTTAGTGTACTGATCATTACCTGAAAGTATCATCCAGTTTGGGTGAAAAAAATATTTGCTGAGATTTCTGGAGATTCGTAATTTTGGGAAGCCTGGCAACCCCTTTCCATGAAAGTGTTTTTTGCCAGTCACTGCTTAGGGCTACATCAAGAGGAAACAAAACATAGAGATAGAACGTGAAACTGCTTTATTGTGTCAAGTTTCCAGAAGCTAGCACAAACCGTGTTGGATTTAGAGTTCCAAATACATCTATCAATATAGGAGAAAACAGAGTGAAACCTAAAAATTCAAACTGTTACTGGAAACGAACGCTTCAACATAGAAGAACGAAATTTGGGGAACCAAGTCGCGTTAGTGTAGTGATCATTACGTGAAAGTATCATCCTGTTTGGGTGAAAGAATATTTCCTGAGATTTCTGGAGATTCGTATATTTGGGAAGCCTGGCAACCCCTTTCCATGAAAGTGTTTCTCGCCGGTCACTGTTAGGGCTACATCAAGAGGAAACAAAACATAGAGATAGAACGTGAAACTGCTTTATTGTGTCAAGTTTCCAGAAGCTAGCACAAACCGTGTTGGATTTAGAGTTCCAAATACATCTATCAATATAGGAGAAAACAGAGTGAAACCTAAAAATTCAAACTGTTACTGGAAACGAACGCTTCAACATAGAAGAACGAAATTTGGGGAACCAAGTCGCCTTAGTGTACTGATCATTACCTGAAAGTATCATCCTGTTTGGGTGAAAAAATATTTCTGAGATTTCTGGAGATTCGCATATTTGGGAAGCCTGGCAACCCCTTTCCATGAAAGTGTTTCTCGCCAGTCACTGTTAGGGCTACATCAAGAGGAAACAAAACATAGAGATAGAACGTGAAACTACTTTATTGTGTCAAGTTTCAAGAAGCTAGCAAAAACCGTGTTGGATTTAGAGTTCCAAATACCTCTATCAATATAGAAGAAAACAGAGTGAAACCTAAAAATTCAAACTGTTACTGGAAACGAACGCTTCAACATAGAAGAACGAAATTTAGGGAACCAAGTCGCCTTAGTGTACTGATCATTACCTGAAAGTATCATCCAGTTTGGGTGAAAAAATATTTGCTGCGATTTCTGGAGATTCGTAATTTTGGGAAGCCACCCCTTTCCATGAAAGTGTTTCTCGCCAGTCACTGCTTAGGGCTACATCAAGAGGAAACAAAACATAGAGATAGAACGTGAAACTACTTTATTGCGTCAAGTTTCAAGAAGCTAGCACAAACCGTGTTGGATTCAGAGTTCCAAATACATCTATCAATAGAGGAGAAAACAGAGTGAAACCTAAAAATTCAAACTGTTACTGGAAACGAACGCTTCAACATAGAAGAACGAAATTTGGGGAACCAAGTCGCCTTAGTGTACTGATCATTACCTGAAAGTATCATCCAGTTTGGGTGAAAAAATATTTGCTGAGATTTCTGGAGATTCGTAATTTTGGGAAGCCTGGCAACCCCTTTCCATGAAAGTGTTTCTCGCCAGTCACTGCTTAGGGCTACATCAAGAGGAAACAAAACATAGAGATAGAACGTGAAACTCCTTTATTGTGTCAAGTTTCAGGAAGCTAGCACAAACCGTGTTGGATTGAGAGTTCCAAATACATCTATCAATATAGGAGAAAACAGAGTGAAACCTAAAAATTCAAACTGTTACTGGAAACGAACGCTTCAACATAGAAGAACGAAATTTGGGGAACCAAGTCGCCTTAGTGTACTGATCATTACCTGAAAGTATCATCCTGTTTGGGTGAAAAAATATTTGCTGAGATTTCTGGAGATTCGTATATTTGGGAAGCCTGGCAACCCCTTTCCATGAAAGTGTTTCTCGCCAGTCACTGTTAGGGCTACATCAAGAGGAAACAAAACATAGAGATAGAACGTGAAACTACTTTATTGTGTCAAGTTTCAAGAACCTAGCACAAACCTTGTTGGATTCAGAGTTCCAAATACACCTATCAATATAGGAGAAAACAGAGTGAAACCTAAAAATTCAAACTGTTACTGGAAACGAACGCTTCAACATAGAAGAACGAAATTTGGGGAACCAAGTCGCCTTAGTGTACTGATCATTACCTGAAAGTATCATCCTGTTTGGGTGAAAAAATATTTGCTGAGATTTCTGGAGATTCGTATATTTGGGAAGCCTGGCAACCCCTTTCCATGAAAGTGTTTCTCGCCAGTCACTGTTAGGGCTACATCAAGAGGAAACAAAACATAGAGATAGAACGTGAAACTAATTTATTGCGTCAAGTTTCAAGAAGGTAGCACAAACCGTGTTGGATTTAGAGTTCCAAATACATCTATCAATATAGGAGAAAACAGAGTGAAACCTAAAAATTCAAACTGTTACTGGAAACGAACGCTTCAACATAGAAGAACGAAATTTGGGGAACCAAGTCGCCTTAGTGTACTGATCATTACCTGAAAGTATCATCCTGTTTGGGTGAAAAAATATTTGCTGAGATTTCTGGAGATTCGTAATTTTGGGAAGCCTGGCAACCCCTTTCCATGAAAGTGTTTTTTGCCAGTCACTGCTTAGGGCTACATCAAGAGGAAACAAAACATAGAGATAGAACGTGAAACTGCTTTATTGTGTCAAGTTTCCAGAAGCTAGCACAAACCGTGTTGGATTTAGAGTTCCAAATACATCTATCAATATAGGAGAAAACAGAGTGAAACCTAAAAATTCAAACTGTTACTGGAAACGAACGCTTCAACATAGAAGAACGAAATTTGGGGAACCAAGTCGCCTTAGTGTACTGATCATTACCTGAAAGTATCATCCTGTTTGGGTGAAAAAATATTTGCTGAGATTTCTGGAGATTCGTATATTTGGGAAGCCTGGCAACCCCTTTCCATGAAAGTGTTTCTCGCCGGTCACTGTTAGGGCTACATCAAGAGGAAACAAAACATAGAGATAGAACGTGAAACTACTTTATTGTGTCAAGTTTCAAGAAGCTAGCACAAACCGTGTTGGATTTAGAGTTCCAAATACATCTATCAATATAGGAGAAAACAGAGTGAAACCTAAAAATTCAAACTGTTACTGGAAACGAACGCTTCAACATAGAAGAACGAAATTTGGGGAACCAAGTCGCCTTAGTGTACTGATCATTACCTGAAAGTATCATCCTGTTTGGGTGAAAAAATATTTCTGAGATTTCTGGAGATTCGCATATTTGGGAAGCCTGGCAACCCCTTTCCATGAAAGTGTTTCTCGCCAGTCACTGTTAGGGCTACATCAAGAGGAAACAAAACATAGAGATAGAACGTGAAACTACTTTATTGTGTCAAGTTTCAAGAAGCTAGCAAAAACCGTGTTGGATTTAGAGTTCCAAATACCTCTATCAATATAGAAGAAAACAGAGTGAAACCTAAAAATTCAAACTGTTACTGGAAACGAACGCTTCAACATAGAAGAACGAAATTTAGGGAACCAAGTCGCCTTAGTGTACTGATCATTACCTGAAAGTATCATCCAGTTTGGGTGAAAAAATATTTGCTGCGATTTCTGGAGATTCGTAATTTTGGGAAGCCACCCCTTTCCATGAAAGTGTTTCTCGCCAGTCACTGCTTAGGGCTACATCAAGAGGAAACAAAACATAGAGATAGAACGTGAAACTACTTTATTGCGTCAAGTTTCAAGAAGCTAGCACAAACCGTGTTGGATTCAGAGTTCCAAATACATCTATCAATAGAGGAGAAAACAGAGTGAAACCTAAAAATTCAAACTGTTACTGGAAACGAACGCTTCAACATAGAAGAACGAAATTTGGGGAACCAAGTCGCCTTAGTGTACTGATCATTACCTGAAAGTATCATCCTGTTTGGGTGAAAAAATATTTGCTGAGATTTCTGGAGATTCGTAATTTTGGGAAGCTTGGCAACCCCTTTCCATGAAAGTGTTTTTTGCCAGTCACTGCTTAGGGCTACATCAAGAGGAAACAAAACATAGAGATAGAACGTGAAACTGCTTTATTGTGTCAAGTTTCCAGAAGCTAGCACAAACCGTGTTGGATTTAGAGTTCCAAATACATCTATCAATATAGGAGAAAACAGAGTGAAACCTAAAAATTCAAACTGTTACTGGAAACGAACGCTTCAACATAGAAGAACGAAATTTGGGGAACCAAGTCGCCTTAGTGTACTGATCATTACCTGAAAGTATCATCCTGTTTGGGTGAAAAAATATTTGCTGAGATTTCTGGAGATTCGTATATTTGGGAAGCCTGGCAACCCCTTTCCATGAAAGTGTTTCTCGCCAGTCACCGTTAGGGCTACATCAAGAGGAAACAAAACATAGAGATAGAACGTGAAACTACTTTATTGTGTCAAGTTTCAAGAAGCTAGCGCAAACCGTGTTGGATTTAGAGTTCCAAATATATCTATCAATATAGGAGAAAACATAGTGAAACCTAAAAATTCAAACTGTTACTGGAAACGAACGCTTCAACATAGAAGAACGAAATTTGGGGAACCAAGTCGCCTTAGTGTACTGATCATTACCTGAAAGTATCATCAAGTTTGGGTGAAAAAATATTTGCTGAGATATCTGGAGATTTGTAATTTTAGGAAGCTTGGCAACCCCTTTCCATGTAAGTGTTTCTCCTCAGTCACTGCTTGGGGCTACATCAAGAGGAAACAAAACATAGAGATAGAACGTGAAATTACTTTATTGTGTCAAGTTTCAAGAAGCTAGCACAAACCGTGTTGGATTTAGAGTTCCAAATACATCTATCAATATAGGAGAAAACAGAGTGAAACCTAAAAATTCAAACTGTTACTGGAAACGAACGCTTCAACATAGAAGAACGAAATTTGGGGAACCAAGTCGCCTTAGTGTACTGATCATTACCTGAAAGTATCATCCTGTTTGGGTGAAAAAATATTTCTGAGATTTCTGGAGATTCGCATATTTGGGAAGCCTGGCAACCCCTTTCCATGAAAGTGTTTCTCGCCAGTCACTGTTAGGGCTACATCAAGAGGAAACAAAACATAGAGATAGAACGTGAAACTACTTTATTGTGTCAAGTTTCAAGAAGCTAGCACAAACCGTGTTGGATTTAGAGTTCCAAATACATCTATCAATATAGGAGAAAACAGAGTGAAACCTAAAAATTCAAACTGTTACTGGAAACGAACGCTTCAACATAGAAGAACGAAATTTGGGGAACCAAGTCGCCTTAGTGTACTGATCATTACCTGAAAGTATCATCCAGTTTGAGTGAAAAAATATTTGCTGAGATTTCTGGAGATTCGTAATTTTGGGAAGCCACCCCTCTCCATGAAAGTGTTTATCGCCAGTCACTGCTTAGGGCTACATCAAGAGGAAACAAAACATAGAGATAGAACGTGAAACTACTTTATTGTGTCAAGTTTCAAGAACCTCGCACAAACCTTGTTGGATTCAGAGTTCCAAATACATCTATCAATATAGGAGAAAACAGAGTGAAACCTAAAAATTCAAACTGTTACTGGAAACGAACGCTTCAACATAGAAGAACGAAATTTGGGGAACCAAGTCGCCTTAGTGTACTGATCATTACCTGAAAGTATCATCCTGTTTGGGTGAAAAAATATTTGCTGAGATTTCTGGAGATTCGTATATTTGGGAAGCCTGGCAACCCCTTTCCATGAAAGTGTTTCTCGCCAGTCACTGTTAGGGCTACATCAAGAGGAAACAAAACATAGAGATAGAACGTGAAACTAATTTATTGCGTCAAGTTTCAAGAAGCTAGCACAAACCGTGTTGGATTCAGAGTTCCAAATACATCTATCAATATAGGAGAAAACAGAGTGAAACCTAAAAATTCAAACTGTTACTGGAAACGAACGCTTCAACATAGAAGAACGAAATTTGGGGAACCAAGTCGCCTTAGTGTACTGATCATTACCTGAAAGTATCATCCTGTTTGGGTGAAAAAATATTTGCTGAGATATCTGGAGATTTGTAATTTTAGGAAGCTTGGCAACCCCTTTCCATGTAAGTGTTTCTCCTCAGTCACTGCTTGGGGCTACATCAAGAGGAAACAAAACATAGAGATAGAACGTGAAATTACTTTATTGTGTCAAGTTTCAAGAAGCTAGCACAAACCGTGTTGGATTTAGAGTTCCAAATACATCTATCAATATAGGAGAAAACAGAGTGAAACCTAAAAATTCAAACTGTTACTGGAAACGAACGCTTCAACATAGAAGAACGAAATTTGGGGAACCAAGTCGCCTTAGTGTACTGATCATTACCTGAAAGTATCATCCAGTTTGGGTGAAAAAAATATTTGCTGAGATTTCTGGAGATTCGTAATTTTGGGAAGCCTGGCAACCCCTTTCCATGAAAGTGTTTTTTGCCAGTCACTGCTTAGGGCTACATCAAGAGGAAACAAAACATAGAGATAGAACGTGAAACTGCTTTATTGTGTCAAGTTTCCAGAAGCTAGCACAAACCGTGTTGGATTTAGAGTTCCAAATACATCTATCAATATAGGAGAAAACAGAGTGAAACCTAAAAATTCAAACTGTTACTGGAAACGAACGCTTCAACATAGAAGAACGAAATTTGGGGAACCAAGTCGCGTTAGTGTAGTGATCATTACGTGAAAGTATCATCCTGTTTGGGTGAAAGAATATTTCCTGAGATTTCTGGAGATTCGTATATTTGGGAAGCCTGGCAACCCCTTTCCATGAAAGTGTTTCTCGCCGGTCACTGTTAGGGCTACATCAAGAGGAAACAAAACATAGAGATAGAACGTGAAACTACTTTATTGTGTCAAGTTTCAAGAAGCTAGCACAAACCGTGTTGGATTTAGAGTTCCAAATACATCTATCAATATAGGAGAAAACAGAGTGAAACCTAAAAATTCAAACTGTTACTGGAAACGAACGCTTCAACATAGAAGAACGAAATTTGGGGAACCAAGTCGCCTTAGTGTACTGATCATTACCTGAAAGTATCATCCTGTTTGGGTGAAAAAATATTTCTGAGATTTCTGGAGATTTGTAATTTTAGGAAGCTTGGCAACCCCTTTCCATGTAAGTGTTTCTCCTCAGTCACTGCTTGGGGCTACATCAAGAGGAAACAAAACATAGAGATAGAACGTGAAATTACTTTATTGTGTCAAGTTTCAAGAAGCTAGCACAAACCGTGTTGGATTTAGAGTTCCAAATACATCTATCAATATAGGAGAAAACAGAGTGAAACCTAAAAATTCAAACTGTTACTGGAAACGAACGCTTCAACATAGAAGAACGAAATTTGGGGAACCAAGTCGCCTTAGTGTACTGATCATTACCTGAAAGTATCATCCAGTTTGGGTGAAAAAAATATTTGCTGAGATTTCTGGAGATTCGTAATTTTGGGAAGCCTGGCAACCCCTTTCCATGAAAGTGTTTTTTGCCAGTCACTGCTTAGGGCTACATCAAGAGGAAACAAAACATAGAGATAGAACGTGAAACTGCTTTATTGTGTCAAGTTTCCAGAAGCTAGCACAAACCGTGTTGGATTTAGAGTTCCAAATACATCTATCAATATAGGAGAAAACAGAGTGAAACCTAAAAATTCAAACTGTTACTGGAAACGAACGCTTCAACATAGAAGAACGAAATTTGGGGAACCAAGTCGCGTTAGTGTAGTGATCATTACGTGAAAGTATCATCCTGTTTGGGTGAAAGAATATTTCCTGAGATTTCTGGAGATTCGTATATTTGGGAAGCCTGGCAACCCCTTTCCATGAAAGTGTTTCTCGCCGGTCACTGTTAGGGCTACATCAAGAGGAAACAAAACATAGAGATAGAACGTGAAACTGCTTTATTGTGTCAAGTTTCCAGAAGCTAGCACAAACCGTGTTGGATTTAGAGTTCCAAATACATCTATCAATATAGGAGAAAACAGAGTGAAACCTAAAAATTCAAACTGTTACTGGAAACGAACGCTTCAACATAGAAGAACGAAATTTGGGGAACCAAGTCGCCTTAGTGTACTGATCATTACCTGAAAGTATCATCCTGTTTGGGTGAAAAAATATTTCTGAGATTTCTGGAGATTCGCATATTTGGGAAGCCTGGCAACCCCTTTCCATGAAAGTGTTTCTCGCCAGTCACTGTTAGGGCTACATCAAGAGGAAACAAAACATAGAGATAGAACGTGAAACTACTTTATTGTGTCAAGTTTCAAGAAGCTAGCAAAAACCGTGTTGGATTTAGAGTTCCAAATACCTCTATCAATATAGAAGAAAACAGAGTGAAACCTAAAAATTCAAACTGTTACTGGAAACGAACGCTTCAACATAGAAGAACGAAATTTAGGGAACCAAGTCGCCTTAGTGTACTGATCATTACCTGAAAGTATCATCCAGTTTGGGTGAAAAAATATTTGCTGCGATTTCTGGAGATTCGTAATTTTGGGAAGCCACCCCTTTCCATGAAAGTGTTTCTCGCCAGTCACTGCTTAGGGCTACATCAAGAGGAAACAAAACATAGAGATAGAACGTGAAACTACTTTATTGCGTCAAGTTTCAAGAAGCTAGCACAAACCGTGTTGGATTCAGAGTTCCAAATACATCTATCAATAGAGGAGAAAACAGAGTGAAACCTAAAAATTCAAACTGTTACTGGAAACGAACGCTTCAACATAGAAGAACGAAATTTGGGGAACCAAGTCGCCTTAGTGTACTGATCATTACCTGAAAGTATCATCCAGTTTGGGTGAAAAAATATTTGCTGAGATTTCTGGAGATTCGTAATTTTGGGAAGCCTGGCAACCCCTTTCCATGAAAGTGTTTCTCGCCAGTCACTGCTTAGGGCTACATCAAGAGGAAACAAAACATAGAGATAGAACGTGAAACTCCTTTATTGTGTCAAGTTTCAGGAAGCTAGCACAAACCGTGTTGGATTGAGAGTTCCAAATACATCTATCAATATAGGAGAAAACAGAGTGAAACCTAAAAATTCAAACTGTTACTGGAAACGAACGCTTCAACATAGAAGAACGAAATTTGGGGAACCAAGTCGCCTTAGTGTACTGATCATTACCTGAAAGTATCATCCTGTTTGGGTGAAAAAATATTTCCTGAGATTTCTGGAGATTCGTATATTTGGGAAGCCTGGCAACCCCTTTCCATGAAAGTGTTTCTCGCCAGTCACTGTTAGGGCTACATCAAGAGGAAACAAAACATAGAGATAGAACGTGAAACTACTTTATTGTGTCAAGTTTCAAGAACCTAGCACAAACCTTGTTGGATTCAGAGTTCCAAATACACCTATCAATATAGGAGAAAACAGAGTGAAACCTAAAAATTCAAACTGTTACTGGAAACGAACGCTTCAACATAGAAGAACGAAATTTGGGGAACCAAGTCGCCTTAGTGTACTGATCATTACCTGAAAGTATCATCCTGTTTGGGTGAAAAAATATTTGCTGAGATTTCTGGAGATTCGTATATTTGGGAAGCCTGGCAACCCCTTTCCATGAAAGTGTTTCTCGCCAGTCACTGTTAGGGCTACATCAAGAGGAAACAAAACATAGAGATAGAACGTGAAACTAATTTATTGCGTCAAGTTTCAAGAAGGTAGCACAAACCGTGTTGGATTTAGAGTTCCAAATACATCTATCAATATAGGAGAAAACAGAGTGAAACCTAAAAATTCAAACTGTTACTGGAAACGAACGCTTCAACATAGAAGAACGAAATTTGGGGAACCAAGTCGCCTTAGTGTACTGATCATTACCTGAAAGTATCATCCTGTTTGGGTGAAAAAATATTTGCTGAGATTTCTGGAGATTCGTAATTTTGGGAAGCCTGGCAACCCCTTTCCATGAAAGTGTTTTTTGCCAGTCACTGCTTAGGGCTACATCAAGAGGAAACAAAACATAGAGATAGAACGTGAAACTGCTTTATTGTGTCAAGTTTCCAGAAGCTAGCACAAACCGTGTTGGATTTAGAGTTCCAAATACATCTATCAATATAGGAGAAAACAGAGTGAAACCTAAAAATTCAAACTGTTACTGGAAACGAACGCTTCAACATAGAAGAACGAAATTTGGGGAACCAAGTCGCCTTAGTGTACTGATCATTACCTGAAAGTATCATCCTGTTTGGGTGAAAAAATATTTGCTGAGATTTCTGGAGATTCGTATATTTGGGAAGCCTGGCAACCCCTTTCCATGAAAGTGTTTCTCGCCGGTCACTGTTAGGGCTACATCAAGAGGAAACAAAACATAGAGATAGAACGTGAAACTACTTTATTGTGTCAAGTTTCAAGAAGCTAGCACAAACCGTGTTGGATTTAGAGTTCCAAATACATCTATCAATATAGGAGAAAACAGAGTGAAACCTAAAAATTCAAACTGTTACTGGAAACGAACGCTTCAACATAGAAGAACGAAATTTGGGGAACCAAGTCGCCTTAGTGTACTGATCATTACCTGAAAGTATCATCCTGTTTGGGTGAAAAAATATTTCTGAGATTTCTGGAGATTCGCATATTTGGGAAGCCTGGCAACCCCTTTCCATGAAAGTGTTTCTCGCCAGTCACTGTTAGGGCTACATCAAGAGGAAACAAAACATAGAGATAGAACGTGAAACTACTTTATTGTGTCAAGTTTCAAGAAGCTAGCACAAACCGTGTTGGATTTAGAGTTCCAAATACATCTATCAATATAGGAGAAAACAGAGTGAAACCTAAAAATTCAAACTGTTACTGGAAACGAACGCTTCAACATAGAAGAACGAAATTTGGGGAACCAAGTCGCCTTAGTGTACTGATCATTACCTGAAAGTATCATCCAGTTTGAGTGAAAAAATATTTGCTGAGATTTCTGGAGATTCGTAATTTTGGGAAGCCACCCCTCTCCATGAAAGTGTTTATCGCCAGTCACTGCTTAGGGCTACATCAAGAGGAAACAAAACATAGAGATAGAACGTGAAACTACTTTATTGTGTCAAGTTTCAAGAACCTCGCACAAACCTTGTTGGATTCAGAGTTCCAAATACATCTATCAATATAGGAGAAAACAGAGTGAAACCTAAAAATTCAAACTGTTACTGGAAACGAACGCTTCAACATAGAAGAACGAAATTTGGGGAACCAAGTCGCCTTAGTGTACTGATCATTACCTGAAAGTATCATCCTGTTTGGGTGAAAAAATATTTGCTGAGATTTCTGGAGATTCGTATATTTGGGAAGCCTGGCAACCCCTTTCCATGAAAGTGTTTCTCGCCAGTCACTGTTAGGGCTACATCAAGAGGAAACAAAACATAGAGATAGAACGTGAAACTAATTTATTGCGTCAAGTTTCAAGAAGCTAGCACAAACCGTGTTGGATTCAGAGTTCCAAATACATCTATCAATATAGGAGAAAACAGAGTGAAACCTAAAAATTCAAACTGTTACTGGAAACGAACGCTTCAACATAGAAGAACGAAATTTGGGGAACCAAGTCGCCTTAGTGTACTGATCATTACCTGAAAGTATCATCCTGTTTGGGTGAAAAAATATTTGCTGAGATATCTGGAGATTTGTAATTTTAGGAAGCTTGGCAACCCCTTTCCATGTAAGTGTTTCTCCTCAGTCACTGCTTGGGGCTACATCAAGAGGAAACAAAACATAGAGATAGAACGTGAAATTACTTTATTGTGTCAAGTTTCAAGAAGCTAGCACAAACCGTGTTGGATTTAGAGTTCCAAATACATCTATCAATATAGGAGAAAACAGAGTGAAACCTAAAAATTCAAACTGTTACTGGAAACGAACGCTTCAACATAGAAGAACGAAATTTGGGGAACCAAGTCGCCTTAGTGTACTGATCATTACCTGAAAGTATCATCCAGTTTGGGTGAAAAAAATATTTGCTGAGATTTCTGGAGATTCGTAATTTTGGGAAGCCTGGCAACCCCTTTCCATGAAAGTGTTTTTTGCCAGTCACTGCTTAGGGCTACATCAAGAGGAAACAAAACATAGAGATAGAACGTGAAACTGCTTTATTGTGTCAAGTTTCCAGAAGCTAGCACAAACCGTGTTGGATTTAGAGTTCCAAATACATCTATCAATATAGGAGAAAACAGAGTGAAACCTAAAAATTCAAACTGTTACTGGAAACGAACGCTTCAACATAGAAGAACGAAATTTGGGGAACCAAGTCGCGTTAGTGTAGTGATCATTACGTGAAAGTATCATCCTGTTTGGGTGAAAGAATATTTCCTGAGATTTCTGGAGATTCGTATATTTGGGAAGCCTGGCAACCCCTTTCCATGAAAGTGTTTCTCGCCGGTCACTGTTAGGGCTACATCAAGAGGAAACAAAACATAGAGATAGAACGTGAAACTACTTTATTGTGTCAAGTTTCAAGAAGCTAGCACAAACCGTGTTGGATTTAGAGTTCCAAATACATCTATCAATATAGGAGAAAACAGAGTGAAACCTAAAAATTCAAACTGTTACTGGAAACGAACGCTTCAACATAGAAGAACGAAATTTGGGGAACCAAGTCGCCTTAGTGTACTGATCATTACCTGAAAGTATCATCCTGTTTGGGTGAAAAAATATTTCTGAGATTTCTGGAGATTTGTAATTTTAGGAAGCTTGGCAACCCCTTTCCATGTAAGTGTTTCTCCTCAGTCACTGCTTGGGGCTACATCAAGAGGAAACAAAACATAGAGATAGAACGTGAAATTACTTTATTGTGTCAAGTTTCAAGAAGCTAGCACAAACCGTGTTGGATTTAGAGTTCCAAATACATCTATCAATATAGGAGAAAACAGAGTGAAACCTAAAAATTCAAACTGTTACTGGAAACGAACGCTTCAACATAGAAGAACGAAATTTGGGGAACCAAGTCGCCTTAGTGTACTGATCATTACCTGAAAGTATCATCCAGTTTGGGTGAAAAAAATATTTGCTGAGATTTCTGGAGATTCGTAATTTTGGGAAGCCTGGCAACCCCTTTCCATGAAAGTGTTTTTTGCCAGTCACTGCTTAGGGCTACATCAAGAGGAAACAAAACATAGAGATAGAACGTGAAACTGCTTTATTGTGTCAAGTTTCCAGAAGCTAGCACAAACCGTGTTGGATTTAGAGTTCCAAATACATCTATCAATATAGGAGAAAACAGAGTGAAACCTAAAAATTCAAACTGTTACTGGAAACGAACGCTTCAACATAGAAGAACGAAATTTGGGGAACCAAGTCGCGTTAGTGTAGTGATCATTACGTGAAAGTATCATCCTGTTTGGGTGAAAGAATATTTCCTGAGATTTCTGGAGATTCGTATATTTGGGAAGCCTGGCAACCCCTTTCCATGAAAGTGTTTCTCGCCGGTCACTGTTAGGGCTACATCAAGAGGAAACAAAACATAGAGATAGAACGTGAAACTGCTTTATTGTGTCAAGTTTCCAGAAGCTAGCACAAACCGTGTTGGATTTAGAGTTCCAAATACATCTATCAATATAGGAGAAAACAGAGTGAAACCTAAAAATTCAAACTGTTACTGGAAACGAACGCTTCAACATAGAAGAACGAAATTTGGGGAACCAAGTCGCCTTAGTGTACTGATCATTACCTGAAAGTATCATCCTGTTTGGGTGAAAAAATATTTCTGAGATTTCTGGAGATTCGCATATTTGGGAAGCCTGGCAACCCCTTTCCATGAAAGTGTTTCTCGCCAGTCACTGTTAGGGCTACATCAAGAGGAAACAAAACATAGAGATAGAACGTGAAACTACTTTATTGTGTCAAGTTTCAAGAAGCTAGCAAAAACCGTGTTGGATTTAGAGTTCCAAATACCTCTATCAATATAGAAGAAAACAGAGTGAAACCTAAAAATTCAAACTGTTACTGGAAACGAACGCTTCAACATAGAAGAACGAAATTTAGGGAACCAAGTCGCCTTAGTGTACTGATCATTACCTGAAAGTATCATCCAGTTTGGGTGAAAAAATATTTGCTGCGATTTCTGGAGATTCGTAATTTTGGGAAGCCACCCCTTTCCATGAAAGTGTTTCTCGCCAGTCACTGCTTAGGGCTACATCAAGAGGAAACAAAACATAGAGATAGAACGTGAAACTACTTTATTGCGTCAAGTTTCAAGAAGCTAGCACAAACCGTGTTGGATTCAGAGTTCCAAATACATCTATCAATAGAGGAGAAAACAGAGTGAAACCTAAAAATTCAAACTGTTACTGGAAACGAACGCTTCAACATAGAAGAACGAAATTTGGGGAACCAAGTCGCCTTAGTGTACTGATCATTACCTGAAAGTATCATCCAGTTTGGGTGAAAAAATATTTGCTGAGATTTCTGGAGATTCGTAATTTTGGGAAGCCTGGCAACCCCTTTCCATGAAAGTGTTTCTCGCCAGTCACTGCTTAGGGCTACATCAAGAGGAAACAAAACATAGAGATAGAACGTGAAACTCCTTTATTGTGTCAAGTTTCAGGAAGCTAGCACAAACCGTGTTGGATTGAGAGTTCCAAATACATCTATCAATATAGGAGAAAACAGAGTGAAACCTAAAAATTCAAACTGTTACTGGAAACGAACGCTTCAACATAGAAGAACGAAATTTGGGGAACCAAGTCGCCTTAGTGTACTGATCATTACCTGAAAGTATCATCCTGTTTGGGTGAAAAAATATTTCCTGAGATTTCTGGAGATTCGTATATTTGGGAAGCCTGGCAACCCCTTTCCATGAAAGTGTTTCTCGCCAGTCACTGTTAGGGCTACATCAAGAGGAAACAAAACATAGAGATAGAACGTGAAACTACTTTATTGTGTCAAGTTTCAAGAACCTAGCACAAACCTTGTTGGATTCAGAGTTCCAAATACACCTATCAATATAGGAGAAAACAGAGTGAAACCTAAAAATTCAAACTGTTACTGGAAACGAACGCTTCAACATAGAAGAACGAAATTTGGGGAACCAAGTCGCCTTAGTGTACTGATCATTACCTGAAAGTATCATCCTGTTTGGGTGAAAAAATATTTGCTGAGATTTCTGGAGATTCGTATATTTGGGAAGCCTGGCAACCCCTTTCCATGAAAGTGTTTCTCGCCAGTCACTGTTAGGGCTACATCAAGAGGAAACAAAACATAGAGATAGAACGTGAAACTAATTTATTGCGTCAAGTTTCAAGAAGGTAGCACAAACCGTGTTGGATTTAGAGTTCCAAATACATCTATCAATATAGGAGAAAACAGAGTGAAACCTAAAAATTCAAACTGTTACTGGAAACGAACGCTTCAACATAGAAGAACGAAATTTGGGGAACCAAGTCGCCTTAGTGTACTGATCATTACCTGAAAGTATCATCCTGTTTGGGTGAAAAAATATTTGCTGAGATTTCTGGAGATTCGTAATTTTGGGAAGCCTGGCAACCCCTTTCCATGAAAGTGTTTTTTGCCAGTCACTGCTTAGGGCTACATCAAGAGGAAACAAAACATAGAGATAGAACGTGAAACTGCTTTATTGTGTCAAGTTTCCAGAAGCTAGCACAAACCGTGTTGGATTTAGAGTTCCAAATACATCTATCAATATAGGAGAAAACAGAGTGAAACCTAAAAATTCAAACTGTTACTGGAAACGAACGCTTCAACATAGAAGAACGAAATTTGGGGAACCAAGTCGCCTTAGTGTACTGATCATTACCTGAAAGTATCATCCTGTTTGGGTGAAAAAATATTTGCTGAGATTTCTGGAGATTCGTATATTTGGGAAGCCTGGCAACCCCTTTCCATGAAAGTGTTTCTCGCCGGTCACTGTTAGGGCTACATCAAGAGGAAACAAAACATAGAGATAGAACGTGAAACTACTTTATTGTGTCAAGTTTCAAGAAGCTAGCACAAACCGTGTTGGATTTAGAGTTCCAAATACATCTATCAATATAGGAGAAAACAGAGTGAAACCTAAAAATTCAAACTGTTACTGGAAACGAACGCTTCAACATAGAAGAACGAAATTTGGGGAACCAAGTCGCCTTAGTGTACTGATCATTACCTGAAAGTATCATCCTGTTTGGGTGAAAAAATATTTCTGAGATTTCTGGAGATTCGCATATTTGGGAAGCCTGGCAACCCCTTTCCATGAAAGTGTTTCTCGCCAGTCACTGTTAGGGCTACATCAAGAGGAAACAAAACATAGAGATAGAACGTGAAACTACTTTATTGTGTCAAGTTTCAAGAAGCTAGCAAAAACCGTGTTGGATTTAGAGTTCCAAATACCTCTATCAATATAGAAGAAAACAGAGTGAAACCTAAAAATTCAAACTGTTACTGGAAACGAACGCTTCAACATAGAAGAACGAAATTTAGGGAACCAAGTCGCCTTAGTGTACTGATCATTACCTGAAAGTATCATCCAGTTTGGGTGAAAAAATATTTGCTGCGATTTCTGGAGATTCGTAATTTTGGGAAGCCACCCCTTTCCATGAAAGTGTTTCTCGCCAGTCACTGCTTAGGGCTACATCAAGAGGAAACAAAACATAGAGATAGAACGTGAAACTACTTTATTGCGTCAAGTTTCAAGAAGCTAGCACAAACCGTGTTGGATTCAGAGTTCCAAATACATCTATCAATAGAGGAGAAAACAGAGTGAAACCTAAAAATTCAAACTGTTACTGGAAACGAACGCTTCAACATAGAAGAACGAAATTTGGGGAACCAAGTCGCCTTAGTGTACTGATCATTACCTGAAAGTATCATCCAGTTTGGGTGAAAAAATATTTGCTGAGATTTCTGGAGATTCGTAATTTTGGGAAGCCTGGCAACCCCTTTCCATGAAAGTGTTTCTCGCCAGTCACTGCTTAGGGCTACATCAAGAGGAAACAAAACATAGAGATAGAACGTGAAACTCCTTTATTGTGTCAAGTTTCAGGAAGCTAGCACAAACCGTGTTGGATTGAGAGTTCCAAATACATCTATCAATATAGGAGAAAACAGAGTGAAACCTAAAAATTCAAACTGTTACTGGAAACGAACGCTTCAACATAGAAGAACGAAATTTGGGGAACCAAGTCGCCTTAGTGTACTGATCATTACCTGAAAGTATCATCCTGTTTGGGTGAAAAAATATTTCCTGAGATTTCTGGAGATTCGTATATTTGGGAAGCCTGGCAACCCCTTTCCATGAAAGTGTTTCTCGCCAGTCACTGTTAGGGCTACATCAAGAGGAAACAAAACATAGAGATAGAACGTGAAACTACTTTATTGTGTCAAGTTTCAAGAACCTAGCACAAACCTTGTTGGATTCAGAGTTCCAAATACATCTATCAATATAGGAGAAAACAGAGTGAAACCTAAAAATTCAAACTGTTACTGGAAACGAACGCTTCAACATAGAAGAACGAAATTTGGGGAACCAAGTCGCCTTAGTGTACTGATCATTACCTGAAAGTATCATCCTGTTTGGGTGAAAAAATATTTGCTGAGATTTCTGGAGATTCGTATATTTGGGAAGCCTGGCAACCCCTTTCCATGAAAGTGTTTCTCGCCAGTCACTGTTAGGGCTACATCAAGAGGAAACAAAACATAGAGATAGAACGTGAAACTACTTTATTGTGTCAAGTTTCAAGAAGCTAGCACAAACCGTGTTGGATTTAGAGTTCCAAATATATCTATCAATATAGGAGAAAACAGAGTGAAACCTAAAAATTCAAACTGTTACTGGAAACGAACGCTTCAACATAGAAGAATGAAATTTGGGGAACCAAGTCGCCTTAGTGTACTGATCATTACCTGAAAGTATCATCAAGTTTGGGTGAAAAAATATTTGCTGAGATATCTGGAGATTTGTAATTTTAGGAAGCTTGGCAACCCCTTTCCATGTAAGTGTTTCTCCTCAGTCACTGCTTGGGGCTACATCAAGAGGAAACAAAACATAGAGATAGAACGTGAAATTACTTTATTGTGTCAAGTTTCAAGAAGCTAGCACAAACCGTGTTGGATTTAGAGTTCCAAATACATCTATCAATATAGGAGAAAACAGAGTGAAACCTAAAAATTCAAACTGTTACTGGAAACGAACGCTTCAACATAGAAGAACGAAATTTGGGGAACCAAGTCGCCTTAGTGTACTGATCATTACCTGAAAGTATCATCCTGTTTGGGTGAAAAAATATTTCTGAGATTTCTGGAGATTCGCATATTTGGGAAGCCTGGCAACCCCTTTCCATGAAAGTGTTTCTCGCCAGTCACTGTTAGGGCTACATCAAGAGGAAACAAAACATAGAGATAGAACGTGAAACTACTTTATTGTGTCAAGTTTCAAGAAGCTAGCACAAACCGTGTTGGATTTAGAGTTCCAAATACATCTATCAATATAGGAGAAAACAGAGTGAAACCTAAAAATTCAAACTGTTACTGGAAACGAACGCTTCAACATAGAAGAACGAAATTTGGGGAACCAAGTCGCCTTAGTGTACTGATCATTACCTGAAAGTATCATCCAGTTTGGGTGAAAAAATATTTGCTGAGATTTCTGGAGATTCGTAATTTTGGGAAGCCACCCCTCTCCATGAAAGTGTTTATCGCCAGTCACTGCTTAGGGCTACATCAAGAGGAAACAAAACATAGAGATAGAACGTGAAACTACTTTATTGTGTCAAGTTTCAAGAACCTCGCACAAACCTTGTTGGATTCAGAGTTCCAAATACATCTATCAATATAGGAGAAAACAGAGTGAAACCTAAAAATTCAAACTGTTACTGGAAACGAACGCTTCAACATAGAAGAACGAAATTTGGGGAACCAAGTCGCCTTAGTGTACTGATCATTACCTGAAAGTATCATCCTGTTTGGGTGAAAAAATATTTGCTGAGATTTCTGGAGATTCGTATATTTGGGAAGCCTGGCAACCCCTTTCCATGAAAGTGTTTCTCGCCAGTCACTGTTAGGGCTACATCAAGAGGAAACAAAACATAGAGATAGAACGTGAAACTACTTTATTGCGTCAAGTTTCAAGAAGCTAGCACAAACCGTGTTGGATTCAGAGTTCCAAATACATCTATCAATATAGGAGAAAACAGAGTGAAACCTAAAAATTCAAACTGTTACTGGAAACGAACGCTTCAACATAGAAGAACGAAATTTGGGGAACCAAGTCGCCTTAGTGTACTGATCATTACCTGAAAGTATCATCCTGTTTGGGTGAAAAAATATTTGCTGAGATTTCTGGAGATTCGTAATTTTGGGAAGCTTGGCAACCCCTTTCCATGAAAGTGTTTTTTGCCAGTCACTGCTTAGGGCTACATCAAGAGGAAACAAAACATAGAGATAGAACGTGAAACTGCTTTATTGTGTCAAGTTTCCAGAAGCTAGCACAAACCGTGTTGGATTTAGAGTTCCAAATACATCTATCAATATAGGAGAAAACAGAGTGAAACCTAAAAATTCAAACTGTTACTGGAAACGAACGCTTCAACATAGAAGAACGAAATTTGGGGAACCAAGTCGCGTTAGTGTAGTGATCATTACGTGAAAGTATCATCCTGTTTGGGTGAAAAAATATTTGCTGAGATTTCTGGAGATTCGTATATTTGGGAAGCCTGGCAACCCCTTTCCATGAAAGTGTTTCTCGCCAGTCACTGTTAGGGCTACATCAAGAGGAAACAAAACATAGAGATAGAACGTGAAACTACTTTATTGTGTCAAGTTTCAAGAAGCTAGCACAAACCGTGTTGGATTTAGAGTTCCAAATATATCTATCAATATAGGAGAAAACAGAGTGAAACCTAAAAATTCAAACTGTTACTGGAAACGAACGCTTCAACATAGAAGAACGAAATTTGGGGAACCAAGTCGCCTTAGTGTACTGATCATTACCTGAAAGTATCATCAAGTTTGGGTGAAAAAATATTTGCTGAGATATCTGGAGATTTGTAATTTTAGGAAGCTTGGCAACCCCTTTCCATGTAAGTGTTTCTCCTCAGTCACTGCTTGGGGCTACATCAAGAGGAAACAAAACATAGAGATAGAACGTGAAATTACTTTATTGTGTCAAGTTTCAAGAAGCTAGCACAAACCGTGTTGGATTTAGAGTTCCAAATACATCTATCAATATAGGAGAAAACAGAGTGAAACCTAAAAATTCAAACTGTTACTGGAAACGAACGCTTCAACATAGAAGAACGAAATTTGGGGAACCAAGTCGCCTTAGTGTACTGATCATTACCTGAAAGTATCATCCTGTTTGGGTGAAAAAATATTTCTGAGATTTCTGGAGATTCGCATATTTGGGAAGCCTGGCAACCCCTTTCCATGAAAGTGTTTCTCGCCAGTCACTGTTAGGGCTACATCAAGAGGAAACAAAACATAGAGATAGAACGTGAAACTACTTTATTGTGTCAAGTTTCAAGAAGCTAGCACAAACCGTGTTGGATTTAGAGTTCCAAATACATCTATCAATATAGGAGAAAACAGAGTGAAACCTAAAAATTCAAACTGTTACTGGAAACGAACGCTTCAACATAGAAGAACGAAATTTGGGGAACCAAGTCGCCTTAGTGTACTGATCATTACCTGAAAGTATCATCCAGTTTGGGTGAAAAAATATTTGCTGAGATTTCTGGAGATTCGTAATTTTGGGAAGCCACCCCTCTCCATGAAAGTGTTTATCGCCAGTCACTGCTTAGGGCTACATCAAGAGGAAACAAAACATAGAGATAGAACGTGAAACTACTTTATTGTGTCAAGTTTCAAGAACCTCGCACAAACCTTGTTGGATTCAGAGTTCCAAATACATCTATCAATATAGGAGAAAACAGAGTGAAACCTAAAAATTCAAACTGTTACTGGAAACGAACGCTTCAACATAGAAGAACGAAATTTGGGGAACCAAGTCGCCTTAGTGTACTGATCATTACCTGAAAGTATCATCCTGTTTGGGTGAAAAAATATTTGCTGAGATTTCTGGAGATTCGTATATTTGGGAAGCCTGGCAACCCCTTTCCATGAAAGTGTTTCTCGCCAGTCACTGTTAGGGCTACATCAAGAGGAAACAAAACATAGAGATAGAACGTGAAACTACTTTATTGCGTCAAGTTTCAAGAAGCTAGCACAAACCGTGTTGGATTCAGAGTTCCAAATACATCTATCAATATAGGAGAAAACAGAGTGAAACCTAAAAATTCAAACTGTTACTGGAAACGAACGCTTCAACATAGAAGAACGAAATTTGGGGAACCAAGTCGCCTTAGTGTACTGATCATTACCTGAAAGTATCATCCTGTTTGGGTGAAAAAATATTTGCTGAGATTTCTGGAGATTCGTAATTTTGGGAAGCTTGGCAACCCCTTTCCATGAAAGTGTTTTTTGCCAGTCACTGCTTAGGGCTACATCAAGAGGAAACAAAACATAGAGATAGAACGTGAAACTGCTTTATTGTGTCAAGTTTCCAGAAGCTAGCACAAACCGTGTTGGATTTAGAGTTCCAAATACATCTATCAATATAGGAGAAAACAGAGTGAAACCTAAAAATTCAAACTGTTACTGGAAACGAACGCTTCAACATAGAAGAACGAAATTTGGGGAACCAAGTCGCCTTAGTGTACTGATCATTACCTGAAAGTATCATCCTGTTTGGGTGAAAAAATATTTGCTGAGATTTCTGGAGATTCGTATATTTGGGAAGCCTGGCAACCCCTTTCCATGAAAGTGTTTCTCGCCAGTCACTGTTAGGGCTACATCAAGAGGAAACAAAACATAGAGATAGAACGTGAAACTACTTTATTGTGTCAAGTTTCAAGAAGCTAGCACAAACCGTGTTGGATTTAGAGTTCCAAATATATCTATCAATATAGGAGAAAACAGAGTGAAACCTAAAAATTCAAACTGTTACTGGAAACGAACGCTTCAACATAGAAGAACGAAATTTGGGGAACCAAGTCGCCTTAGTGTACTGATCATTACCTGAAAGTATCATCAAGTTTGGGTGAAAAAATATTTGCTGAGATATCTGGAGATTTGTAATTTTAGGAAGCTTGGCAACCCCTTTCCATGTAAGTGTTTCTCCTCAGTCACTGCTTGGGGCTACATCAAGAGGAAACAAAACATAGAGATAGAACGTGAAATTACTTTATTGTGTCAAGTTTCAAGAAGCTAGCACAAACCGTGTTGGATTTAGAGTTCCAAATACATCTATCAATATAGGAGAAAACAGAGTGAAACCTAAAAATTCAAACTGTTACTGGAAACGAACGCTTCAACATAGAAGAACGAAATTTGGGGAACCAAGTCGCCTTAGTGTACTGATCATTACCTGAAAGTATCATCCTGTTTGGGTGAAAAAATATTTCTGAGATTTCTGGAGATTCGCATATTTGGGAAGCCTGGCAACCCCTTTCCATGAAAGTGTTTCTCGCCAGTCACTGTTAGGGCTACATCAAGAGGAAACAAAACATAGAGATAGAACGTGAAACTACTTTATTGTGTCAAGTTTCAAGAAGCTAGCACAAACCGTGTTGGATTTAGAGTTCCAAATACATCTATCAATATAGGAGAAAACAGAGTGAAACCTAAAAATTCAAACTGTTACTGGAAACGAACGCTTCAACATAGAAGAACGAAATTTGGGGAACCAAGTCGCCTTAGTGTACTGATCATTACCTGAAAGTATCATCCAGTTTGGGTGAAAAAATATTTGCTGAGATTTCTGGAGATTCGTAATTTTGGGAAGCCACCCCTCTCCATGAAAGTGTTTATCGCCAGTCACTGCTTAGGGCTACATCAAGAGGAAACAAAACATAGAGATAGAACGTGAAACTACTTTATTGTGTCAAGTTTCAAGAACCTCGCACAAACCTTGTTGGATTCAGAGTTCCAAATACATCTATCAATATAGGAGAAAACAGAGTGAAACCTAAAAATTCAAACTGTTACTGGAAACGAACGCTTCAACATAGAAGAACGAAATTTGGGGAACCAAGTCGCCTTAGTGTGCTGATCATTACCTGAAAGTATCATCCAGTTTGGGTGAAAAAATATTTGCTGAGATATCTGGAGATTTGTAATTTTAGGAAGCTTGGCAACCCCTTTCCATGTAAGTGTTTCTCCTCAGTCACTGCTTGGGGCTACATCAAGAGGAAACAAAACATAGAGATAGAACGTGAAACTGCTTTATTGTGTCAAGTTTCCAGAAGCTAGCACAAACCGTGTTGGATTTAGAGTTCCAAATACATCTATCAATATAGGAGAAAACAGAGTGAAACCTAAAAATTCAAACTGTTACTGGAAACGAACGCTTCAACATAGAAGAACGAAATTTGGGGAACCAAGTCGCCTTAGTGTACTGATCATTACCTGAAAGTATCATCCTGTTTGGGTGAAAAAATATTTGCTGAGATTTCTGGAGATTCGTATATTTGGGAAGCCTGGCAACCCCTTTCCATGAAAGTGTTTCTCGCCAGTCACTGTTAGGGCTACATCAAGAGGAAACAAAACATAGAGATAGAACGTGAAACTACTTTATTGTGTCAAGTTTCAAGAAGCTAGCACAAACCGTGTTGGATTTAGAGTTCCAAATATATCTATCAATATAGGAGAAAACAGAGTGAAACCTAAAAATTCAAACTGTTACTGGAAACGAACGCTTCAACATAGAAGAACGAAATTTGGGGAACCAAGTCGCCTTAGTGTACTGATCATTACCTGAAAGTATCATCAAGTTTGGGTGAAAAAATATTTGCTGAGATATCTGGAGATTTGTAATTTTAGGAAGCTTGGCAACCCCTTTCCATGTAAGTGTTTCTCCTCAGTCACTGCTTGGGGCTACATCAAGAGGAAACAAAACATAGAGATAGAACGTGAAATTACTTTATTGTGTCAAGTTTCAAGAAGCTAGCACAAACCGTGTTGGATTTAGAGTTCCAAATACATCTATCAATATAGGAGAAAACAGAGTGAAACCTAAAAATTCAAACTGTTACTGGAAACGAACGCTTCAACATAGAAGAACGAAATTTGGGGAACCAAGTCGCCTTAGTGTACTGATCATTACCTGAAAGTATCATCCAGTTTGGGTGAAAAAAATATTTGCTGAGATTTCTGGAGATTCGTAATTTTGGGAAGCCTGGCAACCCCTTTCCATGAAAGTGTTTTTTGCCAGTCACTGCTTAGGGCTACATCAAGAGGAAACAAAACATAGAGATAGAACGTGAAACTGCTTTATTGTGTCAAGTTTCCAGAAGCTAGCACAAACCGTGTTGGATTTAGAGTTCCAAATACATCTATCAATATAGGAGAAAACAGAGTGAAACCTAAAAATTCAAACTGTTACTGGAAACGAACGCTTCAACATAGAAGAACGAAATTTGGGGAACCAAGTCGCGTTAGTGTAGTGATCATTACGTGAAAGTATCATCCTGTTTGGGTGAAAGAATATTTCCTGAGATTTCTGGAGATTCGTATATTTGGGAAGCCTGGCAACCCCTTTCCATGAAAGTGTTTCTCGCCGGTCACTGTTAGGGCTACATCAAGAGGAAACAAAACATAGAGATAGAACGTGAAACTACTTTATTGTGTCAAGTTTCAAGAAGCTAGCACAAACCGTGTTGGATTTAGAGTTCCAAATACATCTATCAATATAGGAGAAAACAGAGTGAAACCTAAAAATTCAAACTGTTACTGGAAACGAACGCTTCAACATAGAAGAACGAAATTTGGGGAACCAAGTCGCCTTAGTGTACTGATCATTACCTGAAAGTATCATCCTGTTTGGGTGAAAAAATATTTCTGAGATTTCTGGAGATTCGCATATTTGGGAAGCCTGGCAACCCCTTTCCATGAAAGTGTTTCTCGCCAGTCACTGTTAGGGCTACATCAAGAGGAAACAAAACATAGAGATAGAACGTGAAACTACTTTATTGTGTCAAGTTTCAAGAAGCTAGCAAAAACCGTGTTGGATTTAGAGTTCCAAATACCTCTATCAATATAGAAGAAAACAGAGTGAAACCTAAAAATTCAAACTGTTACTGGAAACGAACGCTTCAACATAGAAGAACGAAATTTAGGGAACCAAGTCGCCTTAGTGTACTGATCATTACCTGAAAGTATCATCCTGTTTGGGTGAAAAAATATTTGCTGCGATTTCTGGAGATTCGTAATTTTGGGAAGCCACCCCTTTCCATGAAAGTGTTTCTCGACAGTCAATGCTTAGGGCTACATCAAGAGGAAACAAAACATAGAGATAGAACGTGAAACTACGTTATTGTGTCAAGTTTCAAGAAGCTAGCACAAACCGTGTTGGATTTAGAGTTCCAAATACATCTATCAATATAGGAGAAAACAGAGTGAAACCTAAAAATTCAAACTGTTACTGGAAACGAACGCTTCAACATAGAAGAACGAAATTTGGGGAACCAAGTCGCCTTAGTGTACTGATCATTACCTGAAAGTATCATCCTGTTTGGGTGAAAAAATATTTCCTGAGATTTCTGGAGATTCGTATATTTGGGAAGCCTGGCAACCCCTTTCCATGAAAGTGTTTCTCGCCAGTCACTGTTAGGGCTACATCAAGAGGAAACAAAACATAGAGATAGAACGTGAAACTACTTTATTGTGTCAAGTTTCAAGAACCTAGCACAAACCTTGTTGGATTCAGAGTTCCAAATACATCTATCAATATAGGAGAAAACAGAGTGAAACCTAAAAATTCAAACTGTTACTGGAAACGAACGCTTCAACATAGAAGAACGAAATTTGGGGAACCAAGTCGCCTTAGTGTACTGATCATTACCTGAAAGTATCATCCTGTTTGGGTGAAAAAATATTTGCTGAGATTTCTGGAGATTCGTAATTTTGGGAAGCCTGGCAACCCCTTTCCATGAAAGTGTTTTTTGCCAGTCACTGCTTAGGGCTACATCAAGAGGAAACAAAACATAGAGATAGAACG
This sequence comes from Spermophilus citellus, assembly GCF_964194105.1. Classification (NCBI taxonomy): domain Eukaryota; kingdom Metazoa; phylum Chordata; class Mammalia; order Rodentia; family Sciuridae; genus Spermophilus; species Spermophilus citellus. The sequence continues at coordinate 16,171,107 of NC_138188.1, forward strand.
TGAAACTGCTTTATTGTGTCAAGTTTCCAGAAGCTAGCACAAACCGTGTTGGATTTAGAGTTCCAAATACATCTATCAATATAGGAGAAAACAGAGTGAAACCTAAAAATTCAAACTGTTACTGGAAACGAACGCTTCAACATAGAAGAACGAAATTTGGGGAACCAAGTCGCCTTAGTGTACTGATCATTACCTGAAAGTATCATCCAGTTTGGGTGAAAAAATATTTGCTGAGATTTCTGGAGATTCGTAATTTTGGGAAGCCTGGCAACCCCTTTCCATGAAAGTGTTTCTCGCCAGTCACTGCTTAGGGCTACATCAAGAGGAAACAAAACATAGAGATAGAACGTGAAACTACTTTATTGCGTCAAGTTTCAAGAAGCTAGCACAAACCGTGTTGGATTCAGAGTTCCAAATACATCTATCAATAGAGGAGAAAACAGAGTGAAACCTAAAAATTCAAACTGTTACTGGAAACGAACGCTTCAACATAGAAGAACGAAATTTGGGGAACCAAGTCGCCTTAGTGTACTGATCATTACCTGAAAGTATCATCCAGTTTGGGTGAAAAAATATTTGCTGAGATTTCTGGAGATTCGTAATTTTGGGAAGCCTGGCAACCCCTTTCCATGAAAGTGTTTCTCGCCAGTCACTGCTTAGGGCTACATCAAGAGGAAACAAAACATAGAGATAGAACGTGAAACTCCTTTATTGTGTCAAGTTTCAGGAAGCTAGCACAAACCGTGTTGGATTGAGAGTTCCAAATACATCTATCAATATAGGAGAAAACAGAGTGAAACCTAAAAATTCAAACTGTTACTGGAAACGAACGCTTCAACATAGAAGAACGAAATTTGGGGAACCAAGTCGCCTTAGTGTACTGATCATTACCTGAAAGTATCATCCTGTTTGGGTGAAAAAATATTTCCTGAGATTTCTGGAGATTCGTATATTTGGGAAGCCTGGCAACCCCTTTCCATGAAAGTGTTTCTCGCCAGTCACTGTTAGGGCTACATCAAGAGGAAACAAAACATAGAGATAGAACGTGAAACTACTTTATTGTGTCAAGTTTCAAGAACCTAGCACAAACCTTGTTGGATTCAGAGTTCCAAATACATCTATCAATATAGGAGAAAACAGAGTGAAACCTAAAAATTCAAACTGTTACTGGAAACGAACGCTTCAACATAGAAGAACGAAATTTGGGGAACCAAGTCGCCTTAGTGTACTGATCATTACCTGAAAGTATCATCCTGTTTGGGTGAAAAAATATTTGCTGAGATTTCTGGAGATTCGTATATTTGGGAAGCCTGGCAACCCCTTTCCATGAAAGTGTTTCTCGCCAGTCACTGTTAGGGCTACATCAAGAGGAAACAAAACATAGAGATAGAACGTGAAACTACTTTATTGTGTCAAGTTTCAAGAAGCTAGCACAAACCGTGTTGGATTTAGAGTTCCAAATATATCTATCAATATAGGAGAAAACAGAGTGAAACCTAAAAATTCAAACTGTTACTGGAAACGAACGCTTCAACATAGAAGAACGAAATTTGGGGAACCAAGTCGCCTTAGTGTACTGATCATTACCTGAAAGTATCATCCTGTTTGGGTGAAAAAATATTTGCTGAGATTTCTGGAGATTCGTATATTTGGGAAGCCTGGCAACCCCTTTCCATGAAAGTGTTTCTCGCCAGTCACTGTTAGGGCTACATCAAGAGGAAACAAAACATAGAGATAGAACGTGAAACTACTTTATTGCGTCAAGTTTCAAGAAGCTAGCACAAACCGTGTTGGATTCAGAGTTCCAAATACATCTATCAATATAGGAGAAAACAGAGTGAAACCTAAAAATTCAAACTGTTACTGGAAACGAACGCTTCAACATAGAAGAACGAAATTTGGGGAACCAAGTCGCCTTAGTGTACTGATCATTACCTGAAAGTATCATCCTGTTTGGGTGAAAAAATATTTGCTGAGATTTCTGGAGATTCGTAATTTTGGGAAGCTTGGCAACCCCTTTCCATGAAAGTGTTTTTTGCCAGTCACTGCTTAGGGCTACATCAAGAGGAAACAAAACATAGAGATAGAACGTGAAACTGCTTTATTGTGTCAAGTTTCCAGAAGCTAGCACAAACCGTGTTGGATTTAGAGTTCCAAATACATCTATCAATATAGGAGAAAACAGAGTGAAACCTAAAAATTCAAACTGTTACTGGAAACGAACGCTTCAACATAGAAGAACGAAATTTGGGGAACCAAGTCGCCTTAGTGTACTGATCATTACCTGAAAGTATCATCCTGTTTGGGTGAAAAAATATTTGCTGAGATTTCTGGAGATTCGTATATTTGGGAAGCCTGGCAACCCCTTTCCATGAAAGTGTTTCTCGCCAGTCACTGTTAGGGCTACATCAAGAGGAAACAAAACATAGAGATAGAACGTGAAACTACTTTATTGTGTCAAGTTTCAAGAAGCTAGCACAAACCGTGTTGGATTTAGAGTTCCAAATATATCTATCAATATAGGAGAAAACAGAGTGAAACCTAAAAATTCAAACTGTTACTGGAAACGAACGCTTCAACATAGAAGAACGAAATTTGGGGAACCAAGTCGCCTTAGTGTACTGATCATTACCTGAAAGTATCATCAAGTTTGGGTGAAAAAATATTTGCTGAGATATCTGGAGATTTGTAATTTTAGGAAGCTTGGCAACCCCTTTCCATGTAAGTGTTTCTCCTCAGTCACTGCTTGGGGCTACATCAAGAGGAAACAAAACATAGAGATAGAACGTGAAATTACTTTATTGTGTCAAGTTTCAAGAAGCTAGCACAAACCGTGTTGGATTTAGAGTTCCAAATACATCTATCAATATAGGAGAAAACAGAGTGAAACCTAAAAATTCAAACTGTTACTGGAAACGAACGCTTCAACATAGAAGAACGAAATTTGGGGAACCAAGTCGCCTTAGTGTACTGATCATTACCTGAAAGTATCATCCTGTTTGGGTGAAAAAATATTTCTGAGATTTCTGGAGATTCGCATATTTGGGAAGCCTGGCAACCCCTTTCCATGAAAGTGTTTCTCGCCAGTCACTGTTAGGGCTACATCAAGAGGAAACAAAACATAGAGATAGAACGTGAAACTACTTTATTGTGTCAAGTTTCAAGAAGCTAGCACAAACCGTGTTGGATTTAGAGTTCCAAATACATCTATCAATATAGGAGAAAACAGAGTGAAACCTAAAAATTCAAACTGTTACTGGAAACGAACGCTTCAACATAGAAGAACGAAATTTGGGGAACCAAGTCGCCTTAGTGTACTGATCATTACCTGAAAGTATCATCCAGTTTGGGTGAAAAAATATTTGCTGAGATTTCTGGAGATTCGTAATTTTGGGAAGCCACCCCTCTCCATGAAAGTGTTTATCGCCAGTCACTGCTTAGGGCTACATCAAGAGGAAACAAAACATAGAGATAGAACGTGAAACTACTTTATTGTGTCAAGTTTCAAGAACCTCGCACAAACCTTGTTGGATTCAGAGTTCCAAATACATCTATCAATATAGGAGAAAACAGAGTGAAACCTAAAAATTCAAACTGTTACTGGAAACGAACGCTTCAACATAGAAGAACGAAATTTGGGGAACCAAGTCGCCTTAGTGTACTGATCATTACCTGAAAGTATCATCCTGTTTGGGTGAAAAAATATTTGCTGAGATTTCTGGAGATTCGTATATTTGGGAAGCCTGGCAACCCCTTTCCATGAAAGTGTTTCTCGCCAGTCACTGTTAGGGCTACATCAAGAGGAAACAAAACATAGAGATAGAACGTGAAACTACTTTATTGCGTCAAGTTTCAAGAAGCTAGCACAAACCGTGTTGGATTCAGAGTTCCAAATACATCTATCAATATAGGAGAAAACAGAGTGAAACCTAAAAATTCAAACTGTTACTGGAAACGAACGCTTCAACATAGAAGAACGAAATTTGGGGAACCAAGTCGCCTTAGTGTACTGATCATTACCTGAAAGTATCATCCTGTTTGGGTGAAAAAATATTTGCTGAGATTTCTGGAGATTCGTAATTTTGGGAAGCTTGGCAACCCCTTTCCATGAAAGTGTTTTTTGCCAGTCACTGCTTAGGGCTACATCAAGAGGAAACAAAACATAGAGATAGAACGTGAAACTGCTTTATTGTGTCAAGTTTCCAGAAGCTAGCACAAACCGTGTTGGATTTAGAGTTCCAAATACATCTATCAATATAGGAGAAAACAGAGTGAAACCTAAAAATTCAAACTGTTACTGGAAACGAACGCTTCAACATAGAAGAACGAAATTTGGGGAACCAAGTCGCCTTAGTGTACTGATCATTACCTGAAAGTATCATCCTGTTTGGGTGAAAAAATATTTGCTGAGATTTCTGGAGATTCGTATATTTGGGAAGCCTGGCAACCCCTTTCCATGAAAGTGTTTCTCGCCAGTCACTGTTAGGGCTACATCAAGAGGAAACAAAACATAGAGATAGAACGTGAAACTACTTTATTGTGTCAAGTTTCAAGAAGCTAGCACAAACCGTGTTGGATTTAGAGTTCCAAATATATCTATCAATATAGGAGAAAACAGAGTGAAACCTAAAAATTCAAACTGTTACTGGAAACGAACGCTTCAACATAGAAGAACGAAATTTGGGGAACCAAGTCGCCTTAGTGTACTGATCATTACCTGAAAGTATCATCAAGTTTGGGTGAAAAAATATTTGCTGAGATATCTGGAGATTTGTAATTTTAGGAAGCTTGGCAACCCCTTTCCATGTAAGTGTTTCTCCTCAGTCACTGCTTGGGGCTACATCAAGAGGAAACAAAACATAGAGATAGAACGTGAAATTACTTTATTGTGTCAAGTTTCAAGAAGCTAGCACAAACCGTGTTGGATTTAGAGTTCCAAATACATCTATCAATATAGGAGAAAACAGAGTGAAACCTAAAAATTCAAACTGTTACTGGAAACGAACGCTTCAACATAGAAGAACGAAATTTGGGGAACCAAGTCGCCTTAGTGTACTGATCATTACCTGAAAGTATCATCCTGTTTGGGTGAAAAAATATTTCTGAGATTTCTGGAGATTCGCATATTTGGGAAGCCTGGCAACCCCTTTCCATGAAAGTGTTTCTCGCCAGTCACTGTTAGGGCTACATCAAGAGGAAACAAAACATAGAGATAGAACGTGAAACTACTTTATTGTGTCAAGTTTCAAGAAGCTAGCACAAACCGTGTTGGATTTAGAGTTCCAAATACATCTATCAATATAGGAGAAAACAGAGTGAAACCTAAAAATTCAAACTGTTACTGGAAACGAACGCTTCAACATAGAAGAACGAAATTTGGGGAACCAAGTCGCCTTAGTGTACTGATCATTACCTGAAAGTATCATCCAGTTTGGGTGAAAAAATATTTGCTGAGATTTCTGGAGATTCGTAATTTTGGGAAGCCACCCCTCTCCATGAAAGTGTTTATCGCCAGTCACTGCTTAGGGCTACATCAAGAGGAAACAAAACATAGAGATAGAACGTGAAACTACTTTATTGTGTCAAGTTTCAAGAACCTCGCACAAACCTTGTTGGATTCAGAGTTCCAAATACATCTATCAATATAGGAGAAAACAGAGTGAAACCTAAAAATTCAAACTGTTACTGGAAACGAACGCTTCAACATAGAAGAACGAAATTTGGGGAACCAAGTCGCCTTAGTGTGCTGATCATTACCTGAAAGTATCATCCAGTTTGGGTGAAAAAATATTTGCTGAGATATCTGGAGATTTGTAATTTTAGGAAGCTTGGCAACCCCTTTCCATGTAAGTGTTTCTCCTCAGTCACTGCTTGGGGCTACATCAAGAGGAAACAAAACATAGAGATAGAACGTGAAACTGCTTTATTGTGTCAAGTTTCCAGAAGCTAGCACAAACCGTGTTGGATTTAGAGTTCCAAATACATCTATCAATATAGGAGAAAACAGAGTGAAACCTAAAAATTCAAACTGTTACTGGAAACGAACGCTTCAACATAGAAGAACGAAATTTGGGGAACCAAGTCGCCTTAGTGTACTGATCATTACCTGAAAGTATCATCCTGTTTGGGTGAAAAAATATTTGCTGAGATTTCTGGAGATTCGTATATTTGGGAAGCCTGGCAACCCCTTTCCATGAAAGTGTTTCTCGCCAGTCACTGTTAGGGCTACATCAAGAGGAAACAAAACATAGAGATAGAACGTGAAACTACTTTATTGTGTCAAGTTTCAAGAAGCTAGCACAAACCGTGTTGGATTTAGAGTTCCAAATATATCTATCAATATAGGAGAAAACAGAGTGAAACCTAAAAATTCAAACTGTTACTGGAAACGAACGCTTCAACATAGAAGAACGAAATTTGGGGAACCAAGTCGCCTTAGTGTACTGATCATTACCTGAAAGTATCATCCTGTTTGGGTGAAAAAATATTTGCTGAGATTTCTGGAGATTCGTATATTTGGGAAGCCTGGCAACCCCTTTCCATGAAAGTGTTTCTCGCCAGTCACTGTTAGGGCTACATCAAGAGGAAACAAAACATAGAGATAGAACGTGAAACTACTTTATTGCGTCAAGTTTCAAGAAGCTAGCACAAACCGTGTTGGATTCAGAGTTCCAAATACATCTATCAATATAGGAGAAAACAGAGTGAAACCTAAAAATTCAAACTGTTACTGGAAACGAACGCTTCAACATAGAAGAACGAAATTTGGGGAACCAAGTCGCCTTAGTGTACTGATCATTACCTGAAAGTATCATCCTGTTTGGGTGAAAAAATATTTGCTGAGATTTCTGGAGATTCGTAATTTTGGGAAGCTTGGCAACCCCTTTCCATGAAAGTGTTTTTTGCCAGTCACTGCTTAGGGCTACATCAAGAGGAAACAAAACATAGAGATAGAACGTGAAACTGCTTTATTGTGTCAAGTTTCCAGAAGCTAGCACAAACCGTGTTGGATTTAGAGTTCCAAATACATCTATCAATATAGGAGAAAACAGAGTGAAACCTAAAAATTCAAACTGTTACTGGAAACGAACGCTTCAACATAGAAGAACGAAATTTGGGGAACCAAGTCGCCTTAGTGTACTGATCATTACCTGAAAGTATCATCCTGTTTGGGTGAAAAAATATTTGCTGAGATTTCTGGAGATTCGTATATTTGGGAAGCCTGGCAACCCCTTTCCATGAAAGTGTTTCTCGCCAGTCACTGTTAGGGCTACATCAAGAGGAAACAAAACATAGAGATAGAACGTGAAACTACTTTATTGTGTCAAGTTTCAAGAAGCTAGCACAAACCGTGTTGGATTTAGAGTTCCAAATATATCTATCAATATAGGAGAAAACAGAGTGAAACCTAAAAATTCAAACTGTTACTGGAAACGAACGCTTCAACATAGAAGAACGAAATTTGGGGAACCAAGTCGCCTTAGTGTACTGATCATTACCTGAAAGTATCATCAAGTTTGGGTGAAAAAATATTTGCTGAGATATCTGGAGATTTGTAATTTTAGGAAGCTTGGCAACCCCTTTCCATGTAAGTGTTTCTCCTCAGTCACTGCTTGGGGCTACATCAAGAGGAAACAAAACATAGAGATAGAACGTGAAATTACTTTATTGTGTCAAGTTTCAAGAAGCTAGCACAAACCGTGTTGGATTTAGAGTTCCAAATACATCTATCAATATAGGAGAAAACAGAGTGAAACCTAAAAATTCAAACTGTTACTGGAAACGAACGCTTCAACATAGAAGAACGAAATTTGGGGAACCAAGTCGCCTTAGTGTACTGATCATTACCTGAAAGTATCATCCTGTTTGGGTGAAAAAATATTTCTGAGATTTCTGGAGATTCGCATATTTGGGAAGCCTGGCAACCCCTTTCCATGAAAGTGTTTCTCGCCAGTCACTGTTAGGGCTACATCAAGAGGAAACAAAACATAGAGATAGAACGTGAAACTACTTTATTGTGTCAAGTTTCAAGAAGCTAGCACAAACCGTGTTGGATTTAGAGTTCCAAATACATCTATCAATATAGGAGAAAACAGAGTGAAACCTAAAAATTCAAACTGTTACTGGAAACGAACGCTTCAACATAGAAGAACGAAATTTGGGGAACCAAGTCGCCTTAGTGTACTGATCATTACCTGAAAGTATCATCCAGTTTGGGTGAAAAAATATTTGCTGAGATTTCTGGAGATTCGTAATTTTGGGAAGCCACCCCTCTCCATGAAAGTGTTTATCGCCAGTCACTGCTTAGGGCTACATCAAGAGGAAACAAAACATAGAGATAGAACGTGAAACTACTTTATTGTGTCAAGTTTCAAGAACCTCGCACAAACCTTGTTGGATTCAGAGTTCCAAATACATCTATCAATATAGGAGAAAACAGAGTGAAACCTAAAAATTCAAACTGTTACTGGAAACGAACGCTTCAACATAGAAGAACGAAATTTGGGGAACCAAGTCGCCTTAGTGTGCTGATCATTACCTGAAAGTATCATCCAGTTTGGGTGAAAAAATATTTGCTGAGATATCTGGAGATTTGTAATTTTAGGAAGCTTGGCAACCCCTTTCCATGTAAGTGTTTCTCCTCAGTCACTGCTTGGGGCTACATCAAGAGGAAACAAAACATAGAGATAGAACGTGAAACTGCTTTATTGTGTCAAGTTTCCAGAAGCTAGCACAAACCGTGTTGGATTTAGAGTTCCAAATACATCTATCAATATAGGAGAAAACAGAGTGAAACCTAAAAATTCAAACTGTTACTGGAAACGAACGCTTCAACATAGAAGAACGAAATTTGGGGAACCAAGTCGCCTTAGTGTACTGATCATTACCTGAAAGTATCATCCTGTTTGGGTGAAAAAATATTTGCTGAGATTTCTGGAGATTCGTATATTTGGGAAGCCTGGCAACCCCTTTCCATGAAAGTGTTTCTCGCCAGTCACTGTTAGGGCTACATCAAGAGGAAACAAAACATAGAGATAGAACGTGAAACTACTTTATTGTGTCAAGTTTCAAGAACCTCGCACAAACCTTGTTGGATTTAGAGTTCCAAATATATCTATCAATATAGGAGAAAACAGAGTGAAACCTAAAAATTCAAACTGTTACTGGAAACGAACGCTTCAACATAGAAGAACGAAATTTGGGGAACCAAGTCGCCTTAGTGTACTGATCATTACCTGAAAGTATCATCAAGTTTGGGTGAAAAAATATTTGCTGAGATATCTGGAGATTTGTAATTTTAGGAAGCTTGGCAACCCCTTTCCATGTAAGTGTTTCTCCTCAGTCACTGCTTGGGGCTACATCAAGAGGAAACAAAACATAGAGATAGAACGTGAAATTACTTTATTGTGTCAAGTTTCAAGAAGCTAGCACAAACCGTGTTGGATTTAGAGTTCCAAATACATCTATCAATATAGGAGAAAACAGAGTGAAACCTAAAAATTCAAACTGTTACTGGAAACGAACGCTTCAACATAGAAGAACGAAATTTGGGGAACCAAGTCGCCTTAGTGTACTGATCATTACCTGAAAGTATCATCCAGTTTGGGTGAAAAAAATATTTGCTGAGATTTCTGGAGATTCGTAATTTTGGGAAGCCTGGCAACCCCTTTCCATGAAAGTGTTTTTTGCCAGTCACTGCTTAGGGCTACATCAAGAGGAAACAAAACATAGAGATAGAACGTGAAACTGCTTTATTGTGTCAAGTTTCCAGAAGCTAGCACAAACCGTGTTGGATTTAGAGTTCCAAATACATCTATCAATATAGGAGAAAACAGAGTGAAACCTAAAAATTCAAACTGTTACTGGAAACGAACGCTTCAACATAGAAGAACGAAATTTGGGGAACCAAGTCGCGTTAGTGTAGTGATCATTACGTGAAAGTATCATCCTGTTTGGGTGAAAGAATATTTCCTGAGATTTCTGGAGATTCGTATATTTGGGAAGCCTGGCAACCCCTTTCCATGAAAGTGTTTCTCGCCGGTCACTGTTAGGGCTACATCAAGAGGAAACAAAACATAGAGATAGAACGTGAAACTACTTTATTGTGTCAAGTTTCAAGAAGCTAGCACAAACCGTGTTGGATTTAGAGTTCCAAATACATCTATCAATATAGGAGAAAACAGAGTGAAACCTAAAAATTCAAACTGTTACTGGAAACGAACGCTTCAACATAGAAGAACGAAATTTGGGGAACCAAGTCGCCTTAGTGTACTGATCATTACCTGAAAGTATCATCCTGTTTGGGTGAAAAAATATTTCTGAGATTTCTGGAGATTCGCATATTTGGGAAGCCTGGCAACCCCTTTCCATGAAAGTGTTTCTCGCCAGTCACTGTTAGGGCTACATCAAGAGGAAACAAAACATAGAGATAGAACGTGAAACTACTTTATTGTGTCAAGTTTCAAGAAGCTAGCAAAAACCGTGTTGGATTTAGAGTTCCAAATACCTCTATCAATATAGAAGAAAACAGAGTGAAACCTAAAAATTCAAACTGTTACTGGAAACGAACGCTTCAACATAGAAGAACGAAATTTAGGGAACCAAGTCGCCTTAGTGTACTGATCATTACCTGAAAGTATCATCCTGTTTGGGTGAAAAAATATTTGCTGCGATTTCTGGAGATTCGTAATTTTGGGAAGCCACCCCTTTCCATGAAAGTGTTTCTCGACAGTCAATGCTTAGGGCTACATCAAGAGGAAACAAAACATAGAGATAGAACGTGAAACTACGTTATTGTGTCAAGTTTCAAGAAGCTAGCACAAACCGTGTTGGATTTAGAGTTCCAAATACATCTATCAATATAGGAGAAAACAGAGTGAAACCTAAAAATTCAAACTGTTACTGGAAACGAACGCTTCAACATAGAAGAACGAAATTTGGGGAACCAAGTCGCCTTAGTGTACTGATCATTACCTGAAAGTATCATCCTGTTTGGGTGAAAAAATATTTCCTGAGATTTCTGGAGATTCGTATATTTGGGAAGCCTGGCAACCCCTTTCCATGAAAGTGTTTCTCGCCAGTCACTGTTAGGGCTACATCAAGAGGAAACAAAACATAGAGATAGAACGTGAAACTACTTTATTGTGTCAAGTTTCAAGAACCTAGCACAAACCTTGTTGGATTCAGAGTTCCAAATACATCTATCAATATAGGAGAAAACAGAGTGAAACCTAAAAATTCAAACTGTTACTGGAAACGAACGCTTCAACATAGAAGAACGAAATTTGGGGAACCAAGTCGCCTTAGTGTACTGATCATTACCTGAAAGTATCATCCTGTTTGGGTGAAAAAATATTTGCTGAGATTTCTGGAGATTCGTAATTTTGGGAAGCCTGGCAACCCCTTTCCATGAAAGTGTTTTTTGCCAGTCACTGCTTAGGGCTACATCAAGAGGAAACAAAACATAGAGATAGAACGTGAAACTGCTTTATTGTGTCAAGTTTCCAGAAGCTAGCACAAACCGTGTTGGATTTAGAGTTCCAAATACATCTATCAATATAGGAGAAAACAGAGTGAAACCTAAAAATTCAAACTGTTACTGGAAACGAACGCTTCAACATAGAAGAACGAAATTTGGGGAACCAAGTCGCCTTAGTGTACTGATCATTACCTGAAAGTATCATCCAGTTTGGGTGAAAAAATATTTGCTGAGATTTCTGGAGATTCGTAATTTTGGGAAGCCTGGCAACCCCTTTCCATGAAAGTGTTTCTCGCCAGTCACTGCTTAGGGCTACATCAAGAGGAAACAAAACATAGAGATAGAACGTGAAACTACTTTATTGCGTCAAGTTTCAAGAAGCTAGCACAAACCGTGTTGGATTCAGAGTTCCAAATACATCTATCAATAGAGGAGAAAACAGAGTGAAACCTAAAAATTCAAACTGTTACTGGAAACGAACGCTTCAACATAGAAGAACGAAATTTGGGGAACCAAGTCGCCTTAGTGTACTGATCATTACCTGAAAGTATCATCCAGTTTGGGTGAAAAAATATTTGCTGAGATTTCTGGAGATTCGTAATTTTGGGAAGCCTGGCAACCCCTTTCCATGAAAGTGTTTCTCGCCAGTCACTGCTTAGGGCTACATCAAGAGGAAACAAAACATAGAGATAGAACGTGAAACTCCTTTATTGTGTCAAGTTTCAGGAAGCTAGCACAAACCGTGTTGGATTGAGAGTTCCAAATACATCTATCAATATAGGAGAAAACAGAGTGAAACCTAAAAATTCAAACTGTTACTGGAAACGAACGCTTCAACATAGAAGAACGAAATTTGGGGAACCAAGTCGCCTTAGTGTACTGATCATTACCTGAAAGTATCATCCTGTTTGGGTGAAAAAATATTTCCTGAGATTTCTGGAGATTCGTATATTTGGGAAGCCTGGCAACCCCTTTCCATGAAAGTGTTTCTCGCCAGTCACTGTTAGGGCTACATCAAGAGGAAACAAAACATAGAGATAGAACGTGAAACTACTTTATTGTGTCAAGTTTCAAGAACCTAGCACAAACCTTGTTGGATTCAGAGTTCCAAATACATCTATCAATATAGGAGAAAACAGAGTGAAACCTAAAAATTCAAACTGTTACTGGAAACGAACGCTTCAACATAGAAGAACGAAATTTGGGGAACCAAGTCGCCTTAGTGTACTGATCATTACCTGAAAGTATCATCAAGTTTGGGTGAAAAAATATTTGCTGAGATATCTGGAGATTTGTAATTTTAGGAAGCTTGGCAACCCCTTTCCATGTAAGTGTTTCTCCTCAGTCACTGCTTGGGGCTACATCAAGAGGAAACAAAACATAGAGATAGAACGTGAAATTACTTTATTGTGTCAAGTTTCAAGAAGCTAGCACAAACCGTGTTGGATTTAGAGTTCCAAATACATCTATCAATATAGGAGAAAACAGAGTGAAACCTAAAAATTCAAACTGTTACTGGAAACGAACGCTTCAACATAGAAGAACGAAATTTGGGGAACCAAGTCGCCTTAGTGTACTGATCATTACCTGAAAGTATCATCCAGTTTGGGTGAAAAAAATATTTGCTGAGATTTCTGGAGATTCGTAATTTTGGGAAGCCTGGCAACCCCTTTCCATGAAAGTGTTTTTTGCCAGTCACTGCTTAGGGCTACATCAAGAGGAAACAAAACATAGAGATAGAACGTGAAACTGCTTTATTGTGTCAAGTTTCCAGAAGCTAGCACAAACCGTGTTGGATTTAGAGTTCCAAATACATCTATCAATATAGGAGAAAACAGAGTGAAACCTAAAAATTCAAACTGTTACTGGAAACGAACGCTTCAACATAGAAGAACGAAATTTGGGGAACCAAGTCGCGTTAGTGTAGTGATCATTACGTGAAAGTATCATCCTGTTTGGGTGAAAGAATATTTCCTGAGATTTCTGGAGATTCGTATATTTGGGAAGCCTGGCAACCCCTTTCCATGAAAGTGTTTCTCGCCGGTCACTGTTAGGGCTACATCAAGAGGAAACAAAACATAGAGATAGAACGTGAAACTACTTTATTGTGTCAAGTTTCAAGAAGCTAGCACAAACCGTGTTGGATTTAGAGTTCCAAATACATCTATCAATATAGGAGAAAACAGAGTGAAACCTAAAAATTCAAACTGTTACTGGAAACGAACGCTTCAACATAGAAGAACGAAATTTGGGGAACCAAGTCGCCTTAGTGTACTGATCATTACCTGAAAGTATCATCCTGTTTGGGTGAAAAAATATTTCTGAGATTTCTGGAGATTCGCATATTTGGGAAGCCTGGCAACCCCTTTCCATGAAAGTGTTTCTCGCCAGTCACTGTTAGGGCTACATCAAGAGGAAACAAAACATAGAGATAGAACGTGAAACTACTTTATTGTGTCAAGTTTCAAGAAGCTAGCACAAACCGTGTTGGATTTAGAGTTCCAAATACCTCTATCAATATAGAAGAAAACAGAGTGAAACCTAAAAATTCAAACTGTTACTGGAAACGAACGCTTCAACATAGAAGAACGAAATTTAGGGAACCAAGTCGCCTTAGTGTACTGATCATTACCTGAAAGTATCATCCAGTTTGGGTGAAAAAATATTTGCTGCGATTTCTGGAGATTCGTAATTTTGGGAAGCCACCCCTTTCCATGAAAGTGTTTCTCGCCAGTCACTGCTTAGGGCTACATCAAGAGGAAACAAAACATAGAGATAGAACGTGAAACTACGTTATTGTGTCAAGTTTCAAGAAGCTAGCACAAACCGTGTTGGATTTAGAGTTCCAAATACATCTATCAATATAGGAGAAAACAGAGTGAAACCTAAAAATTCAAACTGTTACTGGAAACGAACGCTTCAACATAGAAGAACGAAATTTGGGGAACCAAGTCGCCTTAGTGTACTGATCATTACCTGAAAGTATCATCCTGTTTGGGTGAAAAAATATTTCCTGAGATTTCTGGAGATTCGTATATTTGGGAAGCCTGGCAACCCCTTTCCATGAAAGTGTTTCTCGCCAGTCACTGTTAGGGCTACATCAAGAGGAAACAAAACATAGAGATAGAACGTGAAACTACTTTATTGTGTCAAGTTTCAAGAACCTAGCACAAACCTTGTTGGATTCAGAGTTCCAAATACATCTATCAATATAGGAGAAAACAGAGTGAAACCTAAAAATTCAAACTGTTACTGGAAACGAACGCTTCAACATAGAAGAACGAAATTTGGGGAACCAAGTCGCCTTAGTGTACTGATCATTACCTGAAAGTATCATCTTGTTTGGGTGAAAAAATATTTGCTGAGATTTCTGGAGATTCGTAATTTTGGGAAGCCTGGCAACCCCTTTCCATGAAAGTGTTTTTTGCCAGTCACTGCTTAGGGCTACATCAAGAGGAAACAAAACATAGAGATAGAACGTGAAACTGCTTTATTGTGTCAAGTTTCCAGAAGCTAGCACAAACCGTGTTGGATTTAGAGTTCCAAATACATCTATCAATATAGGAGAAAACAGAGTGAAACCTAAAAATTCAAACTGTTACTGGAAACGAACGCTTCAACATAGAAGAACGAAATTTGGGGAACCAAGTCGCCTTAGTGTACTGATCATTACCTGAAAGTATCATCCAGTTTGGGTGAAAAAATATTTGCTGAGATTTCTGGAGATTCGTAATTTTGGGAAGCCTGGCAACCCCTTTCCATGAAAGTGTTTCTCGCCAGTCACTGCTTAGGGCTACATCAAGAGGAAACAAAACATAGAGATAGAACGTGAAACTACTTTATTGCGTCAAGTTTCAAGAAGCTAGCACAAACCGTGTTGGATTCAGAGTTCCAAATACATCTATCAATAGAGGAGAAAACAGAGTGAAACCTAAAAATTCAAACTGTTACTGGAAACGAACGCTTCAACATAGAAGAACGAAATTTGGGGAACCAAGTCGCCTTAGTGTACTGATCATTACCTGAAAGTATCATCCAGTTTGGGTGAAAAAATATTTGCTGAGATTTCTGGAGATTCGTAATTTTGGGAAGCCTGGCAACCCCTTTCCATGAAAGTGTTTCTCGCCAGTCACTGCTTAGGGCTACATCAAGAGGAAACAAAACATAGAGATAGAACGTGAAACTCCTTTATTGTGTCAAGTTTCAGGAAGCTAGCACAAACCGTGTTGGATTGAGAGTTCCAAATACATCTATCAATATAGGAGAAAACAGAGTGAAACCTAAAAATTCAAACTGTTACTGGAAACGAACGCTTCAACATAGAAGAACGAAATTTGGGGAACCAAGTCGCCTTAGTGTACTGATCATTACCTGAAAGTATCATCCTGTTTGGGTGAAAAAATATTTCCTGAGATTTCTGGAGATTCGTATATTTGGGAAGCCTGGCAACCCCTTTCCATGAAAGTGTTTCTCGCCAGTCACTGTTAGGGCTACATCAAGAGGAAACAAAACATAGAGATAGAACGTGAAACTACTTTATTGTGTCAAGTTTCAAGAACCTAGCACAAACCTTGTTGGATTCAGAGTTCCAAATACATCTATCAATATAGGAGAAAACAGAGTGAAACCTAAAAATTCAAACTGTTACTGGAAACGAACGCTTCAACATAGAAGAACGAAATTTGGGGAACCAAGTCGCCTTAGTGTACTGATCATTACCTGAAAGTATCATCCTGTTTGGGTGAAAAAATATTTGCTGAGATTTCTGGAGATTCGTATATTTGGGAAGCCTGGCAACCCCTTTCCATGAAAGTGTTTCTCGCCAGTCACTGTTAGGGCTACATCAAGAGGAAACAAAACATAGAGATAGAACGTGAAACTACTTTATTGTGTCAAGTTTCAAGAAGGTAGCACAAACCGTGTTGGATTTAGAGTTCCAAATACATCTATCAATATAGGAGAAAACAGAGTGAAACCTAAAAATTCAAACTGTTACTGGAAACGAACGCTTCAACATAGAAGAACGAAATTTGGGGAACCAAGTCGCCTTAGTGTACTGATCATTACCTGAAAGTATCATCCAGTTTGGGTGAAAAAATATTTGCTGAGATTTCTGGAGATTCGTAATTTTGGGAAGCCACCCCTCTCCATGAAAGTGTTTATCGCCAGTCACTGCTTAGGGCTACATCAAGAGGAAACAAAACATAGAGATAGAACGTGAAACTACTTTATTGTGTCAAGTTTCAAGAACCTCGCACAAACCTTGTTGGATTCAGAGTTCCAAATACATCTATCAATATAGGAGAAAACAGAGTGAAACCTAAAAATTCAAACTGTTACTGGAAACGAACGCTTCAACATAGAAGAACGAAATTTGGGGAACCAAGTCGCCTTAGTGTACTGATCATTACCTGAAAGTATCATCCTGTTTGGGTGAAAAAATATTTGCTGAGATTTCTGGAGATTCGTATATTTGGGAAGCCTGGCAACCCCTTTCCATGAAAGTGTTTCTCGCCAGTCACTGTTAGGGCTACATCAAGAGGAAACAAAACATAGAGATAGAACGTGAAACTACTTTATTGCGTCAAGTTTCAAGAAGCTAGCACAAACCGTGTTGGATTCAGAGTTCCAAATACATCTATCAATATAGGAGAAAACAGAGTGAAACCTAAAAATTCAAACTGTTACTGGAAACGAACGCTTCAACATAGAAGAACGAAATTTGGGGAACCAAGTCGCCTTAGTGTACTGATCATTACCTGAAAGTATCATCCTGTTTGGGTGAAAAAATATTTGCTGAGATTTCTGGAGATTCGTAATTTTGGGAAGCCTGGCAACCCCTTTCCATGAAAGTGTTTTTTGCCAGTCACTGCTTAGGGCTACATCAAGAGGAAACAAAACATAGAGATAGAACGTGAAACTGCTTTATTGTGTCAAGTTTCCAGAAGCTAGCACAAACCGTGTTGGATTTAGAGTTCCAAATACATCTATCAATAGAGGAGAAAACAGAGTGAAACCTAAAAATTCAAACTGTTACTGGAAACGAACGCTTCAACATAGAAGAACGAAATTTGGGGAACCAAGTCGCCTTAGTGTACTGATCATTACCTGAAAGTATCATCCAGTTTGGGTGAAAAAAATATTTGCTGAGATTTCTGGAGATTCGTAATTTTGGGAAGCCTGGCAACCCCTTTCCATGAAAGTGTTTCTCGCCAGTCACTGCTTAGGGCTACATCAAGAGGAAACAAAACATAGAGATAGAACGTGAAACTCCTTTATTGTGTCAAGTTTCAGGAAGCTAGCACAAACCGTGTTGGATTGAGAGTTCCAAATACATCTATCAATATAGGAGAAAACAGAGTGAAACCTAAAAATTCAAACTGTTACTGGAAACGAACGCTTCAACATAGAAGAACGAAATTTGGGGAACCAAGTCGCCTTAGTGTACTGATCATTACCTGAAAGTATCATCCTGTTTGGGTGAAAAAATATTTCCTGAGATTTCTGGAGATTCGTATATTTGGGAAGCCTGGCAACCCCTTTCCATGAAAGTGTTTCTCGCCAGTCACTGTTAGGGCTACATCAAGAGGAAACAAAACATAGAGATAGAACGTGAAACTACTTTATTGTGTCAAGTTTCAAGAACCTAGCACAAACCTTGTTGGATTCAGAGTTCCAAATACATCTATCAATATAGGAGAAAACAGAGTGAAACCTAAAAATTCAAACTGTTACTGGAAACGAACGCTTCAACATAGAAGAACGAAATTTGGGGAACCAAGTCGCCTTAGTGTACTGATCATTACCTGAAAGTATCATCCTGTTTGGGTGAAAAAATATTTGCTGAGATTTCTGGAGATTCGTATATTTGGGAAGCCTGGCAACCCCTTTCCATGAAAGTGTTTCTCGCCAGTCACTGTTAGGGCTACATCAAGAGGAAACAAAACATAGAGATAGAACGTGAAACTACTTTATTGTGTCAAGTTTCAAGAAGGTAGCACAAACCGTGTTGGATTTAGAGTTCCAAATACATCTATCAATATAGGAGAAAACAGAGTGAAACCTAAAAATTCAAACTGTTACTGGAAACGAACGCTTCAACATAGAAGAACGAAATTTGGGGAACCAAGTCGCCTTAGTGTACTGATCATTACCTGAAAGTATCATCCAGTTTGGGTGAAAAAATATTTGCTGAGATTTCTGGAGATTCGTAATTTTGGGAAGCCACCCCTCTCCATGAAAGTGTTTATCGCCAGTCACTGCTTAGGGCTACATCAAGAGGAAACAAAACATAGAGATAGAACGTGAAACTACTTTATTGTGTCAAGTTTCAAGAACCTCGCACAAACCTTGTTGGATTCAGAGTTCCAAATACATCTATCAATATAGGAGAAAACAGAGTGAAACCTAAAAATTCAAACTGTTACTGGAAACGAACGCTTCAACATAGAAGAACGAAATTTGGGGAACCAAGTCGCCTTAGTGTACTGATCATTACCTGAAAGTATCATCCTGTTTGGGTGAAAAAATATTTGCTGAGATTTCTGGAGATTCGTATATTTGGGAAGCCTGGCAACCCCTTTCCATGAAAGTGTTTCTCGCCAGTCACTGTTAGGGCTACATCAAGAGGAAACAAAACATAGAGATAGAACGTGAAACTACTTTATTGTGTCAAGTTTCAAGAAGCTAGCACAAACCGTGTTGGATTTAGAGTTCCAAATACATCTATCAATATAGGAGAAAACAGAGTGAAACCTAAAAATTCAAACTGTTACTGGAAACGAACGCTTCAACATAGAAGAACGAAATTTGGGGAACCAAGTCGCCTTAGTGTACTGATCATTACCTGAAAGTATCATCCTGTTTGGGTGAAAAAATATTTGCTGAGATTTCTGGAGATTTGTAATTTTAGGAAGCTTGGCAACCCCTTTCCATGAAAGTGTTTCTCCTCAGTCACTGCTTGGGGCTACATCAAGAGGAAACAAAACATAGAGATAGAACGTGAAATTACTTTATTGTGTCAAGTTTCAAGAAGCTAGCACAAACCGTGTTGGATTTAGAGTTCCAAATACATCTATCAATATAGGAGAAAACAGAGTGAAACCTAAAAATTCAAACTGTTACTGGAAACGAACGCTTCAACATAGAAGAACGACATTTGGGGAACCAAGTCGCCTTAGTGTACTGATCATTACCTGAAAGTATCATCCAGTTTGGGTGAAAAAATATTTGCTGAGATTTCTGGAGATTCGTAATTTTGGGAAGCATGGCAACCCCTTTCCATGAAAGTGTTTCTTGCCAGTCACTGCTTAGGGCTACATCAAGAGGAAACAAAACATAGAGATAGAAAGTGAAACTGCTTTATTGTGTCAAGTTTCAAGAAGCTAGCACAAACCGTGTTGGATTTAGAGTTCCAAATACATCTATCAATATAGGAGAAAACAGAGTGAAACCTAAAAATTCAAACTGTTACTGGAAACGAACGCTTCAACATAGAAGAACGAAATTTGGGGAACCAAGTCGCGTTAGTGTAGTGATCATTACCTGAAAGTATCATCCAGTTTGGGTGAAAAAATATTTCCTGAGATTTCTGGAGATTCGTAATTTTGGGAAGCCACCCCTCTCCATGAAAGTGTTTATCGCCAGTCACTGCTTAGGGCTACATCAAGAGGAAACAAAACATAGAGATAGAACGTGAAACTACTTTATTGTGTCAAGTTTCAAGAACCTCGCACAAACCTTGTTGGATTCAGAGTTCCAAATACATCTATCAATATAGGAGAAAACAGAGTGAAACCTAAAAATTCAAACTGTTACTGGAAACGAACGCTTCAACATAGAAGAACGAAATTTGGGGAACCAAGTCGCCTTAGTGTACTGATCATTACCTGAAAGTATCATCCTGTTTGGGTGAAAAAATATTTGCTGAGATTTCTGGAGATTCGTATATTTGGGAAGCCTGGCAACCCCTTTCCATGAAAGTGTTTCTCGCCAGTCACTGTTAGGGCTACATCAAGAGGAAACAAAACATAGAGATAGAACGTGAAACTACTTTATTGTGTCAAGTTTCAAGAACCTCGCACAAACCTTGTTGGATTCAGAGTTCCAAATACATCTATCAATATAGGAGAAAACAGAGTGAAACCTAAAAATTCAAACTGTTACTGGAAACGAACGCTTCAACATAGAAGAACGAAATTTGGGGAACCAAGTCGCCTTAGTGTACTGATCATTACCTGAAAGTATCATCCTGTTTGGGTGAAAAAATATTTGCTGAGATTTCTGGAGATTCGTATATTTGGGAAGCCTGGCAACCCCTTTCCATGAAAGTGTTTCTCGCCAGTCACTGTTAGGGCTACATCAAGAGGAAACAAAACATAGAGATAGAACGTGAAACTACTTTATTGTGTCAAGTTTCAAGAAGGTAGCACAAACCGTGTTGGATTTAGAGTTCCAAATACATCTATCAATATAGGAGAAAACAGAGTGAAACCTAAAAATTCAAACTGTTACTGGAAACGAACGCTTCAACATAGAAGAACGAAATTTGGGGAACCAAGTCGCCTTAGTGTACTGATCATTACCTGAAAGTATCATCCAGTTTGGGTGAAAAAATATTTGCTGAGATTTCTGGAGATTCGTAATTTTGGGAAGCCACCCCTCTCCATGAAAGTGTTTATCGCCAGTCACTGCTTAGGGCTACATCAAGAGGAAACAAAACATAGAGATAGAACGTGAAACTACTTTATTGTGTCAAGTTTCAAGAACCTCGCACAAACCTTGTTGGATTCAGAGTTCCAAATACATCTATCAATATAGGAGAAAACAGAGTGAAACCTAAAAATTCAAACTGTTACTGGAAACGAACGCTTCAACATAGAAGAACGAAATTTGGGGAACCAAGTCGCCTTAGTGTACTGATCATTACCTGAAAGTATCATCCTGTTTGGGTGAAAAAATATTTGCTGAGATTTCTGGAGATTCGTATATTTGGGAAGCCTGGCAACCCCTTTCCATGAAAGTGTTTCTCGCCAGTCACTGTTAGGGCTACATCAAGAGGAAACAAAACATAGAGATAGAACGTGAAACTACTTTATTGCGTCAAGTTTCAAGAAGCTAGCACAAACCGTGTTGGATTCAGAGTTCCAAATACATCTATCAATATAGGAGAAAACAGAGTGAAACCTAAAAATTCAAACTGTTACTGGAAACGAACGCTTCAACATAGAAGAACGAAATTTGGGGAACCAAGTCGCCTTAGTGTACTGATCATTACCTGAAAGTATCATCCTGTTTGGGTGAAAAAATATTTGCTGAGATTTCTGGAGATTCGTAATTTTGGGAAGCCTGGCAACCCCTTTCCATGAAAGTGTTTTTTGCCAGTCACTGCTTAGGGCTACATCAAGAGGAAACAAAACATAGAGATAGAACGTGAAACTGCTTTATTGTGTCAAGTTTCCAGAAGCTAGCACAAACCGTGTTGGATTTAGAGTTCCAAATACATCTATCAATAGAGGAGAAAACAGAGTGAAACCTAAAAATTCAAACTGTTACTGGAAACGAACGCTTCAACATAGAAGAACGAAATTTGGGGAACCAAGTCGCCTTAGTGTACTGATCATTACCTGAAAGTATCATCCAGTTTGGGTGAAAAAATATTTGCTGAGATTTCTGGAGATTCGTAATTTTGGGAAGCCTGGCAACCCCTTTCCATGAAAGTGTTTCTCGCCAGTCACTGCTTAGGGCTACATCAAGAGGAAACAAAACATAGAGATAGAACGTGAAACTCCTTTATTGTGTCAAGTTTCAGGAAGCTAGCACAAACCGTGTTGGATTGAGAGTTCCAAATACATCTATCAATATAGGAGAAAACAGAGTGAAACCTAAAAATTCAAACTGTTACTGGAAACGAACGCTTCAACATAGAAGAACGAAATTTGGGGAACCAAGTCGCCTTAGTGTACTGATCATTACCTGAAAGTATCATCCTGTTTGGGTGAAAAAATATTTCCTGAGATTTCTGGAGATTCGTATATTTGGGAAGCCTGGCAACCCCTTTCCATGAAAGTGTTTCTCGCCAGTCACTGTTAGGGCTACATCAAGAGGAAACAAAACATAGAGATAGAACGTGAAACTACTTTATTGTGTCAAGTTTCAAGAACCTAGCACAAACCTTGTTGGATTCAGAGTTCCAAATACATCTATCAATATAGGAGAAAACAGAGTGAAACCTAAAAATTCAAACTGTTACTGGAAACGAACGCTTCAACATAGAAGAACGAAATTTGGGGAACCAAGTCGCCTTAGTGTACTGATCATTACCTGAAAGTATCATCCTGTTTGGGTGAAAAAATATTTGCTGAGATTTCTGGAGATTCGTATATTTGGGAAGCCTGGCAACCCCTTTCCATGAAAGTGTTTCTCGCCAGTCACTGTTAGGGCTACATCAAGAGGAAACAAAACATAGAGATAGAACGTGAAACTACTTTATTGTGTCAAGTTTCAAGAAGGTAGCACAAACCGTGTTGGATTTAGAGTTCCAAATACATCTATCAATATAGGAGAAAACAGAGTGAAACCTAAAAATTCAAACTGTTACTGGAAACGAACGCTTCAACATAGAAGAACGAAATTTGGGGAACCAAGTCGCCTTAGTGTACTGATCATTACCTGAAAGTATCATCCAGTTTGGGTGAAAAAATATTTGCTGAGATTTCTGGAGATTCGTAATTTTGGGAAGCCACCCCTCTCCATGAAAGTGTTTATCGCCAGTCACTGCTTAGGGCTACATCAAGAGGAAACAAAACATAGAGATAGAACGTGAAACTACTTTATTGTGTCAAGTTTCAAGAACCTCGCACAAACCTTGTTGGATTCAGAGTTCCAAATACATCTATCAATATAGGAGAAAACAGAGTGAAACCTAAAAATTCAAACTGTTACTGGAAACGAACGCTTCAACATAGAAGAACGAAATTTGGGGAACCAAGTCGCCTTAGTGTACTGATCATTACCTGAAAGTATCATCCTGTTTGGGTGAAAAAATATTTGCTGAGATTTCTGGAGATTCGTATATTTGGGAAGCCTGGCAACCCCTTTCCATGAAAGTGTTTCTCGCCAGTCACTGTTAGGGCTACATCAAGAGGAAACAAAACATAGAGATAGAACGTGAAACTACTTTATTGTGTCAAGTTTCAAGAAGCTAGCACAAACCGTGTTGGATTTAGAGTTCCAAATACATCTATCAATATAGGAGAAAACAGAGTGAAACCTAAAAATTCAAACTGTTACTGGAAACGAACGCTTCAACATAGAAGAACGAAATTTGGGGAACCAAGTCGCCTTAGTGTACTGATCATTACCTGAAAGTATCATCCTGTTTGGGTGAAAAAATATTTGCTGAGATTTCTGGAGATTTGTAATTTTAGGAAGCTTGGCAACCCCTTTCCATGAAAGTGTTTCTCCTCAGTCACTGCTTGGGGCTACATCAAGAGGAAACAAAACATAGAGATAGAACGTGAAATTACTTTATTGTGTCAAGTTTCAAGAAGCTAGCACAAACCGTGTTGGATTTAGAGTTCCAAATACATCTATCAATATAGGAGAAAACAGAGTGAAACCTAAAAATTCAAACTGTTACTGGAAACGAACGCTTCAACATAGAAGAACGACATTTGGGGAACCAAGTCGCCTTAGTGTACTGATCATTACCTGAAAGTATCATCCAGTTTGGGTGAAAAAATATTTGCTGAGATTTCTGGAGATTCGTAATTTTGGGAAGCATGGCAACCCCTTTCCATGAAAGTGTTTCTTGCCAGTCACTGCTTAGGGCTACATCAAGAGGAAACAAAACATAGAGATAGAAAGTGAAACTGCTTTATTGTGTCAAGTTTCAAGAAGCTAGCACAAACCGTGTTGGATTTAGAGTTCCAAATACATCTATCAATATAGGAGAAAACAGAGTGAAACCTAAAAATTCAAACTGTTACTGGAAACGAACGCTTCAACATAGAAGAACGAAATTTGGGGAACCAAGTCGCGTTAGTGTAGTGATCATTACCTGAAAGTATCATCCAGTTTGGGTGAAAAAATATTTCCTGAGATTTCTGGAGATTCGTAATTTTGGGAAGCCACCCCTCTCCATGAAAGTGTTTATCGCCAGTCACTGCTTAGGGCTACATCAAGAGGAAACAAAACATAGAGATAGAACGTGAAACTACTTTATTGTGTCAAGTTTCAAGAACCTCGCACAAACCTTGTTGGATTCAGAGTTCCAAATACATCTATCAATATAGGAGAAAACAGAGTGAAACCTAAAAATTCAAACTGTTACTGGAAACGAACGCTTCAACATAGAAGAACGAAATTTGGGGAACCAAGTCGCCTTAGTGTACTGATCATTACCTGAAAGTATCATCCTGTTTGGGTGAAAAAATATTTGCTGAGATTTCTGGAGATTCGTATATTTGGGAAGCCTGGCAACCCCTTTCCATGAAAGTGTTTCTCGCCAGTCACTGTTAGGGCTACATCAAGAGGAAACAAAACATAGAGATAGAACGTGAAACTACTTTATTGTGTCAAGTTTCAAGAACCTCGCACAAACCTTGTTGGATTCAGAGTTCCAAATACATCTATCAATATAGGAGAAAACAGAGTGAAACCTAAAAATTCAAACTGTTACTGGAAACGAACGCTTCAACATAGAAGAACGAAATTTGGGGAACCAAGTCGCCTTAGTGTACTGATCATTACCTGAAAGTATCATCCTGTTTGGGTGAAAAAATATTTGCTGAGATTTCTGGAGATTCGTATATTTGGGAAGCCTGGCAACCCCTTTCCATGAAAGTGTTTCTCGCCAGTCACTGTTAGGGCTACATCAAGAGGAAACAAAACATAGAGATAGAACGTGAAACTACTTTATTGTGTCAAGTTTCAAGAAGGTAGCACAAACCGTGTTGGATTTAGAGTTCCAAATACATCTATCAATATAGGAGAAAACAGAGTGAAACCTAAAAATTCAAACTGTTACTGGAAACGAACGCTTCAACATAGAAGAACGAAATTTGGGGAACCAAGTCGCCTTAGTGTACTGATCATTACCTGAAAGTATCATCCAGTTTGGGTGAAAAAATATTTGCTGAGATTTCTGGAGATTCGTAATTTTGGGAAGCCACCCCTCTCCATGAAAGTGTTTATCGCCAGTCACTGCTTAGGGCTACATCAAGAGGAAACAAAACATAGAGATAGAACGTGAAACTACTTTATTGTGTCAAGTTTCAAGAACCTCGCACAAACCTTGTTGGATTCAGAGTTCCAAATACATCTATCAATATAGGAGAAAACAGAGTGAAACCTAAAAATTCAAACTGTTACTGGAAACGAACGCTTCAACATAGAAGAACGAAATTTGGGGAACCAAGTCGCCTTAGTGTACTGATCATTACCTGAAAGTATCATCCTGTTTGGGTGAAAAAATATTTGCTGAGATTTCTGGAGATTCGTATATTTGGGAAGCCTGGCAACCCCTTTCCATGAAAGTGTTTCTCGCCAGTCACTGTTAGGGCTACATCAAGAGGAAACAAAACATAGAGATAGAACGTGAAACTACTTTATTGCGTCAAGTTTCAAGAAGCTAGCACAAACCGTGTTGGATTCAGAGTTCCAAATACATCTATCAATATAGGAGAAAACAGAGTGAAACCTAAAAATTCAAACTGTTACTGGAAACGAACGCTTCAACATAGAAGAACGAAATTTGGGGAACCAAGTCGCCTTAGTGTACTGATCATTACCTGAAAGTATCATCCTGTTTGGGTGAAAAAATATTTGCTGAGATTTCTGGAGATTCGTAATTTTGGGAAGCCTGGCAACCCCTTTCCATGAAAGTGTTTTTTGCCAGTCACTGCTTAGGGCTACATCAAGAGGAAACAAAACATAGAGATAGAACGTGAAACTGCTTTATTGTGTCAAGTTTCCAGAAGCTAGCACAAACCGTGTTGGATTTAGAGTTCCAAATACATCTATCAATATAGGAGAAAACAGAGTGAAACCTAAAAATTCAAACTGTTACTGGAAACGAACGCTTCAACATAGAAGAACGAAATTTGGGGAACCAAGTCGCCTTAGTGTACTGATCATTACCTGAAAGTATCATCCAGTTTGGGTGAAAAAATATTTGCTGAGATTTCTGGAGATTCGTAATTTTGGGAAGCCTGGCAACCCCTTTCCATGAAAGTGTTTCTCGCCAGTCACTGCTTAGGGCTACATCAAGAGGAAACAAAACATAGAGATAGAACGTGAAACTACTTTATTGCGTCAAGTTTCAAGAAGCTAGCACAAACCGTGTTGGATTCAGAGTTCCAAATACATCTATCAATAGAGGAGAAAACAGAGTGAAACCTAAAAATTCAAACTGTTACTGGAAACGAACGCTTCAACATAGAAGAACGAAATTTGGGGAACCAAGTCGCCTTAGTGTACTGATCATTACCTGAAAGTATCATCCAGTTTGGGTGAAAAAATATTTGCTGAGATTTCTGGAGATTCGTAATTTTGGGAAGCCTGGCAACCCCTTTCCATGAAAGTGTTTCTCGCCAGTCACTGCTTAGGGCTACATCAAGAGGAAACAAAACATAGAGATAGAACGTGAAACTCCTTTATTGTGTCAAGTTTCAGGAAGCTAGCACAAACCGTGTTGGATTGAGAGTTCCAAATACATCTATCAATATAGGAGAAAACAGAGTGAAACCTAAAAATTCAAACTGTTACTGGAAACGAACGCTTCAACATAGAAGAACGAAATTTGGGGAACCAAGTCGCCTTAGTGTACTGATCATTACCTGAAAGTATCATCCTGTTTGGGTGAAAAAATATTTCCTGAGATTTCTGGAGATTCGTATATTTGGGAAGCCTGGCAACGCCTTTCCATGAAAGTGTTTCTCGCCAGTCACTGTTAGGGCTACATCAAGAGGAAACAAAACATAGAGATAGAACGTGAAACTACTTTATTGTGTCAAGTTTCAAGAACCTAGCACAAACCTTGTTGGATTCAGAGTTCCAAATACATCTATCAATATAGGAGAAAACAGAGTGAAACCTAAAAATTCAAACTGTTACTGGAAACGAACGCTTCAACATAGAAGAACGAAATTTGGGGAACCAAGTCGCCTTAGTGTACTGATCATTACCTGAAAGTATCATCCTGTTTGGGTGAAAAAATATTTGCTGAGATTTCTGGAGATTCGTATATTTGGGAAGCCTGGCAACCCCTTTCCATGAAAGTGTTTCTCGCCAGTCACTGTTAGGGCTACATCAAGAGGAAACAAAACATAGAGATAGAACGTGAAACTACTTTATTGTGTCAAGTTTCAAGAAGGTAGCACAAACCGTGTTGGATTTAGAGTTCCAAATACATCTATCAATATAGGAGAAAACAGAGTGAAACCTAAAAATTCAAACTGTTACTGGAAACGAACGCTTCAACATAGAAGAACGAAATTTGGGGAACCAAGTCGCCTTAGTGTACTGATCATTACCTGAAAGTATCATCCAGTTTGAGTGAAAAAATATTTGCTGAGATTTCTGGAGATTCGTAATTTTGGGAAGCCACCCCTCTCCATGAAAGTGTTTATCGCCAGTCACTGCTTAGGGCTACATCAAGAGGAAACAAAACATAGAGATAGAACGTGAAACTACTTTATTGTGTCAAGTTTCAAGAACCTCGCACAAACCTTGTTGGATTCAGAGTTCCAAATACATCTATCAATATAGGAGAAAACAGAGTGAAACCTAAAAATTCAAACTGTTACTGGAAACGAACGCTTCAACATAGAAGAACGAAATTTGGGGAACCAAGTCGCCTTAGTGTACTGATCATTACCTGAAAGTATCATCCTGTTTGGGTGAAAAAATATTTGCTGAGATTTCTGGAGATTCGTATATTTGGGAAGCCTGGCAACCCCTTTCCATGAAAGTGTTTCTCGCCAGTCACTGTTAGGGCTACATCAAGAGGAAACAAAACATAGAGATAGAACGTGAAACTACTTTATTGTGTCAAGTTTCAAGAAGCTAGCACAAACCGTGTTGGATTTAGAGTTCCAAATACATCTATCAATATAGGAGAAAACAGAGTGAAACCTAAAAATTCAAACTGTTACTGGAAACGAACGCTTCAACATAGAAGAACGAAATTTGGGGAACCAAGTCGCCTTAGTGTACTGATCATTACCTGAAAGTATCATCCTGTTTGGGTGAAAAAATATTTGCTGAGATTTCTGGAGATTTGTAATTTTAGGAAGCTTGGCAACCCCTTTCCATGAAAGTGTTTCTCCTCAGTCACTGCTTGGGGCTACATCAAGAGGAAACAAAACATAGAGATAGAACGTGAAATTACTTTATTGTGTCAAGTTTCAAGAAGCTAGCACAAACCGTGTTGGATTTAGAGTTCCAAATACATCTATCAATATAGGAGAAAACAGAGTGAAACCTAAAAATTCAAACTGTTACTGGAAACGAACGCTTCAACATAGAAGAACGACATTTGGGGAACCAAGTCGCCTTAGTGTACTGATCATTACCTGAAAGTATCATCCAGTTTGGGTGAAAAAATATTTGCTGAGATTTCTGGAGATTCGTAATTTTGGGAAGCATGGCAACCCCTTTCCATGAAAGTGTTTCTTGCCAGTCACTGCTTAGGGCTACATCAAGAGGAAACAAAACATAGAGATAGAAAGTGAAACTGCTTTATTGTGTCAAGTTTCAAGAAGCTAGCACAAACCGTGTTGGATTTAGAGTTCCAAATACATCTATCAATATAGGAGAAAACAGAGTGAAACCTAAAAATTCAAACTGTTACTGGAAACGAACGCTTCAACATAGAAGAACGAAATTTGGGGAACCAAGTCGCGTTAGTGTAGTGATCATTACCTGAAAGTATCATCCAGTTTGGGTGAAAAAATATTTCCTGAGATTTCTGGAGATTCGTAATTTTGGGAAGCCACCCCTCTCCATGAAAGTGTTTATCGCCAGTCACTGCTTAGGGCTACATCAAGAGGAAACAAAACATAGAGATAGAACGTGAAACTACTTTATTGTGTCAAGTTTCAAGAACCTCGCACAAACCTTGTTGGATTCAGAGTTCCAAATACATCTATCAATATAGGAGAAAACAGAGTGAAACCTAAAAATTCAAACTGTTACTGGAAACGAACGCTTCAACATAGAAGAACGAAATTTGGGGAACCAAGTCGCCTTAGTGTACTGATCATTACCTGAAAGTATCATCCTGTTTGGGTGAAAAAATATTTGCTGAGATTTCTGGAGATTCGTATATTTGGGAAGCCTGGCAACCCCTTTCCATGAAAGTGTTTCTCGCCAGTCACTGTTAGGGCTACATCAAGAGGAAACAAAACATAGAGATAGAACGTGAAACTACTTTATTGTGTCAAGTTTCAAGAACCTCGCACAAACCTTGTTGGATTCAGAGTTCCAAATACATCTATCAATATAGGAGAAAACAGAGTGAAACCTAAAAATTCAAACTGTTACTGGAAACGAACGCTTCAACATAGAAGAACGAAATTTGGGGAACCAAGTCGCCTTAGTGTACTGATCATTACCTGAAAGTATCATCCTGTTTGGGTGAAAAAATATTTGCTGAGATTTCTGGAGATTCGTATATTTGGGAAGCCTGGCAACCCCTTTCCATGAAAGTGTTTCTCGCCAGTCACTGTTAGGGCTACATCAAGAGGAAACAAAACATAGAGATAGAACGTGAAACTACTTTATTGTGTCAAGTTTCAAGAAGGTAGCACAAACCGTGTTGGATTTAGAGTTCCAAATACATCTATCAATATAGGAGAAAACAGAGTGAAACCTAAAAATTCAAACTGTTACTGGAAACGAACGCTTCAACATAGAAGAACGAAATTTGGGGAACCAAGTCGCCTTAGTGTACTGATCATTACCTGAAAGTATCATCCAGTTTGGGTGAAAAAATATTTGCTGAGATTTCTGGAGATTCGTAATTTTGGGAAGCCACCCCTCTCCATGAAAGTGTTTATCGCCAGTCACTGCTTAGGGCTACATCAAGAGGAAACAAAACATAGAGATAGAACGTGAAACTACTTTATTGTGTCAAGTTTCAAGAACCTCGCACAAACCTTGTTGGATTCAGAGTTCCAAATACATCTATCAATATAGGAGAAAACAGAGTGAAACCTAAAAATTCAAACTGTTACTGGAAACGAACGCTTCAACATAGAAGAACGAAATTTGGGGAACCAAGTCGCCTTAGTGTACTGATCATTACCTGAAAGTATCATCCTGTTTGGGTGAAAAAATATTTGCTGAGATTTCTGGAGATTCGTATATTTGGGAAGCCTGGCAACCCCTTTCCATGAAAGTGTTTCTCGCCAGTCACTGTTAGGGCTACATCAAGAGGAAACAAAACATAGAGATAGAACGTGAAACTACTTTATTGCGTCAAGTTTCAAGAAGCTAGCACAAACCGTGTTGGATTCAGAGTTCCAAATACATCTATCAATATAGGAGAAAACAGAGTGAAACCTAAAAATTCAAACTGTTACTGGAAACGAACGCTTCAACATAGAAGAACGAAATTTGGGGAACCAAGTCGCCTTAGTGTACTGATCATTACCTGAAAGTATCATCCTGTTTGGGTGAAAAAATATTTGCTGAGATTTCTGGAGATTCGTAATTTTGGGAAGCCTGGCAACCCCTTTCCATGAAAGTGTTTTTTGCCAGTCACTGCTTAGGGCTACATCAAGAGGAAACAAAACATAGAGATAGAACGTGAAACTGCTTTATTGTGTCAAGTTTCCAGAAGCTAGCACAAACCGTGTTGGATTTAGAGTTCCAAATACATCTATCAATAGAGGAGAAAACAGAGTGAAACCTAAAAATTCAAACTGTTACTGGAAACGAACGCTTCAACATAGAAGAACGAAATTTGGGGAACCAAGTCGCCTTAGTGTACTGATCATTACCTGAAAGTATCATCCAGTTTGGGTGAAAAAATATTTGCTGAGATTTCTGGAGATTCGTAATTTTGGGAAGCCTGGCAACCCCTTTCCATGAAAGTGTTTCTCGCCAGTCACTGCTTAGGGCTACATCAAGAGGAAACAAAACATAGAGATAGAACGTGAAACTCCTTTATTGTGTCAAGTTTCAGGAAGCTAGCACAAACCGTGTTGGATTGAGAGTTCCAAATACATCTATCAATATAGGAGAAAACAGAGTGAAACCTAAAAATTCAAACTGTTACTGGAAACGAACGCTTCAACATAGAAGAACGAAATTTGGGGAACCAAGTCGCCTTAGTGTACTGATCATTACCTGAAAGTATCATCCTGTTTGGGTGAAAAAATATTTCCTGAGATTTCTGGAGATTCGTATATTTGGGAAGCCTGGCAACCCCTTTCCATGAAAGTGTTTCTCGCCAGTCACTGTTAGGGCTACATCAAGAGGAAACAAAACATAGAGATAGAACGTGAAACTACTTTATTGTGTCAAGTTTCAAGAACCTAGCACAAACCTTGTTGGATTCAGAGTTCCAAATACATCTATCAATATAGGAGAAAACAGAGTGAAACCTAAAAATTCAAACTGTTACTGGAAACGAACGCTTCAACATAGAAGAACGAAATTTGGGGAACCAAGTCGCCTTAGTGTACTGATCATTACCTGAAAGTATCATCCTGTTTGGGTGAAAAAATATTTGCTGAGATTTCTGGAGATTCGTATATTTGGGAAGCCTGGCAACCCCTTTCCATGAAAGTGTTTCTCGCCAGTCACTGTTAGGGCTACATCAAGAGGAAACAAAACATAGAGATAGAACGTGAAACTACTTTATTGTGTCAAGTTTCAAGAAGGTAGCACAAACCGTGTTGGATTTAGAGTTCCAAATACATCTATCAATATAGGAGAAAACAGAGTGAAACCTAAAAATTCAAACTGTTACTGGAAACGAACGCTTCAACATAGAAGAACGAAATTTGGGGAACCAAGTCGCCTTAGTGTACTGATCATTACCTGAAAGTATCATCCAGTTTGGGTGAAAAAATATTTGCTGAGATTTCTGGAGATTCGTAATTTTGGGAAGCCACCCCTCTCCATGAAAGTGTTTATCGCCAGTCACTGCTTAGGGCTACATCAAGAGGAAACAAAACATAGAGATAGAACGTGAAACTACTTTATTGTGTCAAGTTTCAAGAACCTCGCACAAACCTTGTTGGATTCAGAGTTCCAAATACATCTATCAATATAGGAGAAAACAGAGTGAAACCTAAAAATTCAAACTGTTACTGGAAACGAACGCTTCAACATAGAAGAACGAAATTTGGGGAACCAAGTCGCCTTAGTGTACTGATCATTACCTGAAAGTATCATCCTGTTTGGGTGAAAAAATATTTGCTGAGATTTCTGGAGATTCGTATATTTGGGAAGCCTGGCAACCCCTTTCCATGAAAGTGTTTCTCGCCAGTCACTGTTAGGGCTACATCAAGAGGAAACAAAACATAGAGATAGAACGTGAAACTACTTTATTGTGTCAAGTTTCAAGAAGCTAGCACAAACCGTGTTGGATTTAGAGTTCCAAATACATCTATCAATATAGGAGAAAACAGAGTGAAACCTAAAAATTCAAACTGTTACTGGAAACGAACGCTTCAACATAGAAGAACGAAATTTGGGGAACCAAGTCGCCTTAGTGTACTGATCATTACCTGAAAGTATCATCCTGTTTGGGTGAAAAAATATTTGCTGAGATTTCTGGAGATTTGTAATTTTAGGAAGCTTGGCAACCCCTTTCCATGAAAGTGTTTCTCCTCAGTCACTGCTTGGGGCTACATCAAGAGGAAACAAAACATAGAGATAGAACGTGAAATTACTTTATTGTGTCAAGTTTCAAGAAGCTAGCACAAACCGTGTTGGATTTAGAGTTCCAAATACATCTATCAATATAGGAGAAAACAGAGTGAAACCTAAAAATTCAAACTGTTACTGGAAACGAACGCTTCAACATAGAAGAACGACATTTGGGGAACCAAGTCGCCTTAGTGTACTGATCATTACCTGAAAGTATCATCCAGTTTGGGTGAAAAAATATTTGCTGAGATTTCTGGAGATTCGTAATTTTGGGAAGCATGGCAACCCCTTTCCATGAAAGTGTTTCTTGCCAGTCACTGCTTAGGGCTACATCAAGAGGAAACAAAACATAGAGATAGAAAGTGAAACTGCTTTATTGTGTCAAGTTTCAAGAAGCTAGCACAAACCGTGTTGGATTTAGAGTTCCAAATACATCTATCAATATAGGAGAAAACAGAGTGAAACCTAAAAATTCAAACTGTTACTGGAAACGAACGCTTCAACATAGAAGAACGAAATTTGGGGAACCAAGTCGCGTTAGTGTAGTGATCATTACCTGAAAGTATCATCCAGTTTGGGTGAAAAAATATTTCCTGAGATTTCTGGAGATTCGTAATTTTGGGAAGCCACCCCTCTCCATGAAAGTGTTTATCGCCAGTCACTGCTTAGGGCTACATCAAGAGGAAACAAAACATAGAGATAGAACGTGAAACTACTTTATTGTGTCAAGTTTCAAGAACCTCGCACAAACCTTGTTGGATTCAGAGTTCCAAATACATCTATCAATATAGGAGAAAACAGAGTGAAACCTAAAAATTCAAACTGTTACTGGAAACGAACGCTTCAACATAGAAGAACGAAATTTGGGGAACCAAGTCGCCTTAGTGTACTGATCATTACCTGAAAGTATCATCCTGTTTGGGTGAAAAAATATTTGCTGAGATTTCTGGAGATTCGTATATTTGGGAAGCCTGGCAACCCCTTTCCATGAAAGTGTTTCTCGCCAGTCACTGTTAGGGCTACATCAAGAGGAAACAAAACATAGAGATAGAACGTGAAACTACTTTATTGTGTCAAGTTTCAAGAACCTCGCACAAACCTTGTTGGATTCAGAGTTCCAAATACATCTATCAATATAGGAGAAAACAGAGTGAAACCTAAAAATTCAAACTGTTACTGGAAACGAACGCTTCAACATAGAAGAACGAAATTTGGGGAACCAAGTCGCCTTAGTGTACTGATCATTACCTGAAAGTATCATCCTGTTTGGGTGAAAAAATATTTGCTGAGATTTCTGGAGATTCGTATATTTGGGAAGCCTGGCAACCCCTTTCCATGAAAGTGTTTCTCGCCAGTCACTGTTAGGGCTACATCAAGAGGAAACAAAACATAGAGATAGAACGTGAAACTACTTTATTGTGTCAAGTTTCAAGAAGGTAGCACAAACCGTGTTGGATTTAGAGTTCCAAATACATCTATCAATATAGGAGAAAACAGAGTGAAACCTAAAAATTCAAACTGTTACTGGAAACGAACGCTTCAACATAGAAGAACGAAATTTGGGGAACCAAGTCGCCTTAGTGTACTGATCATTACCTGAAAGTATCATCCAGTTTGGGTGAAAAAATATTTGCTGAGATTTCTGGAGATTCGTAATTTTGGGAAGCCACCCCTCTCCATGAAAGTGTTTATCGCCAGTCACTGCTTAGGGCTACATCAAGAGGAAACAAAACATAGAGATAGAACGTGAAACTACTTTATTGTGTCAAGTTTCAAGAACCTCGCACAAACCTTGTTGGATTCAGAGTTCCAAATACATCTATCAATATAGGAGAAAACAGAGTGAAACCTAAAAATTCAAACTGTTACTGGAAACGAACGCTTCAACATAGAAGAACGAAATTTGGGGAACCAAGTCGCCTTAGTGTACTGATCATTACCTGAAAGTATCATCCTGTTTGGGTGAAAAAATATTTGCTGAGATTTCTGGAGATTCGTATATTTGGGAAGCCTGGCAACCCCTTTCCATGAAAGTGTTTCTCGCCAGTCACTGTTAGGGCTACATCAAGAGGAAACAAAACATAGAGATAGAACGTGAAACTACTTTATTGCGTCAAGTTTCAAGAAGCTAGCACAAACCGTGTTGGATTCAGAGTTCCAAATACATCTATCAATATAGGAGAAAACAGAGTGAAACCTAAAAATTCAAACTGTTACTGGAAACGAACGCTTCAACATAGAAGAACGAAATTTGGGGAACCAAGTCGCCTTAGTGTACTGATCATTACCTGAAAGTATCATCCTGTTTGGGTGAAAAAATATTTGCTGAGATTTCTGGAGATTCGTAATTTTGGGAAGCCTGGCAACCCCTTTCCATGAAAGTGTTTTTTGCCAGTCACTGCTTAGGGCTACATCAAGAGGAAACAAAACATAGAGATAGAACGTGAAACTGCTTTATTGTGTCAAGTTTCCAGAAGCTAGCACAAACCGTGTTGGATTTAGAGTTCCAAATACATCTATCAATATAGGAGAAAACAGAGTGAAACCTAAAAATTCAAACTGTTACTGGAAACGAACGCTTCAACATAGAAGAACGAAATTTGGGGAACCAAGTCGCCTTAGTGTACTGATCATTACCTGAAAGTATCATCCAGTTTGGGTGAAAAAATATTTGCTGAGATTTCTGGAGATTCGTAATTTTGGGAAGCCTGGCAACCCCTTTCCATGAAAGTGTTTCTCGCCAGTCACTGCTTAGGGCTACATCAAGAGGAAACAAAACATAGAGATAGAACGTGAAACTACTTTATTGCGTCAAGTTTCAAGAAGCTAGCACAAACCGTGTTGGATTCAGAGTTCCAAATACATCTATCAATAGAGGAGAAAACAGAGTGAAACCTAAAAATTCAAACTGTTACTGGAAACGAACGCTTCAACATAGAAGAACGAAATTTGGGGAACCAAGTCGCCTTAGTGTACTGATCATTACCTGAAAGTATCATCCAGTTTGGGTGAAAAAATATTTGCTGAGATTTCTGGAGATTCGTAATTTTGGGAAGCCTGGCAACCCCTTTCCATGAAAGTGTTTCTCGCCAGTCACTGCTTAGGGCTACATCAAGAGGAAACAAAACATAGAGATAGAACGTGAAACTCCTTTATTGTGTCAAGTTTCAGGAAGCTAGCACAAACCGTGTTGGATTGAGAGTTCCAAATACATCTATCAATATAGGAGAAAACAGAGTGAAACCTAAAAATTCAAACTGTTACTGGAAACGAACGCTTCAACATAGAAGAACGAAATTTGGGGAACCAAGTCGCCTTAGTGTACTGATCATTACCTGAAAGTATCATCCTGTTTGGGTGAAAAAATATTTCCTGAGATTTCTGGAGATTCGTATATTTGGGAAGCCTGGCAACGCCTTTCCATGAAAGTGTTTCTCGCCAGTCACTGTTAGGGCTACATCAAGAGGAAACAAAACATAGAGATAGAACGTGAAACTACTTTATTGTGTCAAGTTTCAAGAACCTAGCACAAACCTTGTTGGATTCAGAGTTCCAAATACATCTATCAATATAGGAGAAAACAGAGTGAAACCTAAAAATTCAAACTGTTACTGGAAACGAACGCTTCAACATAGAAGAACGAAATTTGGGGAACCAAGTCGCCTTAGTGTACTGATCATTACCTGAAAGTATCATCCTGTTTGGGTGAAAAAATATTTGCTGAGATTTCTGGAGATTCGTATATTTGGGAAGCCTGGCAACCCCTTTCCATGAAAGTGTTTCTCGCCAGTCACTGTTAGGGCTACATCAAGAGGAAACAAAACATAGAGATAGAACGTGAAACTACTTTATTGTGTCAAGTTTCAAGAAGGTAGCACAAACCGTGTTGGATTTAGAGTTCCAAATACATCTATCAATATAGGAGAAAACAGAGTGAAACCTAAAAATTCAAACTGTTACTGGAAACGAACGCTTCAACATAGAAGAACGAAATTTGGGGAACCAAGTCGCCTTAGTGTACTGATCATTACCTGAAAGTATCATCCAGTTTGAGTGAAAAAATATTTGCTGAGATTTCTGGAGATTCGTAATTTTGGGAAGCCACCCCTCTCCATGAAAGTGTTTATCGCCAGTCACTGCTTAGGGCTACATCAAGAGGAAACAAAACATAGAGATAGAACGTGAAACTACTTTATTGTGTCAAGTTTCAAGAACCTCGCACAAACCTTGTTGGATTCAGAGTTCCAAATACATCTATCAATATAGGAGAAAACAGAGTGAAACCTAAAAATTCAAACTGTTACTGGAAACGAACGCTTCAACATAGAAGAACGAAATTTGGGGAACCAAGTCGCCTTAGTGTACTGATCATTACCTGAAAGTATCATCCTGTTTGGGTGAAAAAATATTTGCTGAGATTTCTGGAGATTCGTATATTTGGGAAGCCTGGCAACCCCTTTCCATGAAAGTGTTTCTCGCCAGTCACTGTTAGGGCTACATCAAGAGGAAACAAAACATAGAGATAGAACGTGAAACTACTTTATTGTGTCAAGTTTCAAGAAGCTAGCACAAACCGTGTTGGATTTAGAGTTCCAAATACATCTATCAATATAGGAGAAAACAGAGTGAAACCTAAAAATTCAAACTGTTACTGGAAACGAACGCTTCAACATAGAAGAACGAAATTTGGGGAACCAAGTCGCCTTAGTGTACTGATCATTACCTGAAAGTATCATCCTGTTTGGGTGAAAAAATATTTGCTGAGATTTCTGGAGATTTGTAATTTTAGGAAGCTTGGCAACCCCTTTCCATGAAAGTGTTTCTCCTCAGTCACTGCTTGGGGCTACATCAAGAGGAAACAAAACATAGAGATAGAACGTGAAATTACTTTATTGTGTCAAGTTTCAAGAAGCTAGCACAAACCGTGTTGGATTTAGAGTTCCAAATACATCTATCAATATAGGAGAAAACAGAGTGAAACCTAAAAATTCAAACTGTTACTGGAAACGAACGCTTCAACATAGAAGAACGACATTTGGGGAACCAAGTCGCCTTAGTGTACTGATCATTACCTGAAAGTATCATCCAGTTTGGGTGAAAAAATATTTGCTGAGATTTCTGGAGATTCGTAATTTTGGGAAGCATGGCAACCCCTTTCCATGAAAGTGTTTCTTGCCAGTCACTGCTTAGGGCTACATCAAGAGGAAACAAAACATAGAGATAGAAAGTGAAACTGCTTTATTGTGTCAAGTTTCAAGAAGCTAGCACAAACCGTGTTGGATTTAGAGTTCCAAATACATCTATCAATATAGGAGAAAACAGAGTGAAACCTAAAAATTCAAACTGTTACTGGAAACGAACGCTTCAACATAGAAGAACGAAATTTGGGGAACCAAGTCGCGTTAGTGTAGTGATCATTACCTGAAAGTATCATCCAGTTTGGGTGAAAAAATATTTGCTGAGATTTCTGGAGATTCGTAATTTTGGGAAGCCTGGCAACCCCTTTCCATGAAAGTGTTTTTTGCCAGTCACTGCTTAGGGCTACATCAAGAGGAAACAAAACATAGAGATAGAACGTGAAACTGCTTTATTGTGTCAAGTTTCCAGAAGCTAGCACAAACCGTGTTGGATTTAGAGTTCCAAATACATCTATCAATATAGGAGAAAACAGAGTGAAACCTAAAAATTCAAACTGTTACTGGAAACGAACGCTTCAACATAGAAGAACGAAATTTGGGGAACCAAGTCGCGTTAGTGTAGTGATCATTACGTGAAAGTATCATCCTGTTTGGGTGAAAAAATATTTCCTGAGACTTCTGGAGATTCGTATATTTGGGAAGCCTGGCAACCCCTTTCCATGAAAGTGTTTCTCGCCGGTCACTGTTAGGGCTACATCAAGAGGAAACAAAACATAGAGATAGAACGTGAAACTACTTTATTGTGTCAAGTTTCAAGAAGCTAGCACAAACCGTGTTGGATTTAGAGTTCCAAATACATCTATCAATATAGGAGAAAACAGAGTGAAACCTAAAAATTCAAACTGTTACTGGAAACGAACGCTTCAACATAGAAGAACGAAATTTGGGGAACCAAGTCGCCTTAGTGTACTGATCATTACCTGAAAGTATCATCCTGTTTGGGTGAAAAAATATTTCTGAGATTTCTGGAGATTCGCATATTTGGGAAGCCTGGCAACCCCTTTCCATGAAAGTGTTTCTCGCCAGTCACTGTTAGGGCTACATCAAGAGGAAACAAAACATAGAGATAGAACGTGAAATTACTTTATTGTGTCAAGTTTCAAGAAGCTAGCACAAACCGTGTTGGATTTAGAGTTCCAAATACATCTATCAATATAGGAGAAAACAGAGTGAAACCTAAAAATTCAAACTGTTACTGGAAACGAACGCTTCAACATAGAAGAACGAAATTTGGGGAACCAAGTCGCCTTAGTGTACTGATCATTACCTGAAAGTATCATCCAGTTTGGGTGAAAAAAATATTTGCTGAGATTTCTGGAGATTCGTAATTTTGGGAAGCCTGGCAACCCCTTTCCATGAAAGTGTTTTTTGCCAGTCACTGCTTAGGGCTACATCAAGAGGAAACAAAACATAGAGATAGAACGTGAAACTGCTTTATTGTGTCAAGTTTCCAGAAGCTAGCACAAACCGTGTTGGATTTAGAGTTCCAAATACATCTATCAATATAGGAGAAAACAGAGTGAAACCTAAAAATTCAAACTGTTACTGGAAACGAACGCTTCAACATAGAAGAACGAAATTTGGGGAACCAAGTCGCGTTAGTGTAGTGATCATTACGTGAAAGTATCATCCTGTTTGGGTGAAAAAATATTTCCTGAGACTTCTGGAGATTCGTATATTTGGGAAGCCTGGCAACCCCTTTCCATGAAAGTGTTTCTCGCCGGTCACTGTTAGGGCTACATCAAGAGGAAACAAAACATAGAGATAGAACGTGAAACTACTTTATTGTGTCAAGTTTCAAGAAGCTAGCACAAACCGTGTTGGATTTAGAGTTCCAAATACATCTATCAATATAGGAGAAAACAGAGTGAAACCTAAAAATTCAAACTGTTACTGGAAACGAACGCTTCAACATAGAAGAACGAAATTTGGGGAACCAAGTCGCCTTAGTGTACTGATCATTACCTGAAAGTATCATCCTGTTTGGGTGAAAAAATATTTGCTGAGATTTCTGGAGATTTGTAATTTTAGGAAGCTTGGCAACCCCTTTCCATGAAAGTGTTTCTCCTCAGTCACTGCTTGGGGCTACATCAAGAGGAAACAAAACATAGAGATAGAACGTGAAATTACTTTATTGTGTCAAGTTTCAAGAAGCTAGCACAAACCGTGTTGGATTTAGAGTTCCAAATACATCTATCAATATAGGAGAAAACAGAGTGAAACCTAAAAATTCAAACTGTTACTGGAAACGAACACTTCAACATAGAAGAACGACATTTGGGGAACCAAGTCGCCTTAGTGTACTGATCATTACCTGAAAGTATCATCCAGTTTGGGTGAAAAAATATTTGCTGAGATTTCTGGAGATTCGTAATTTTGGGAAGCATGGCAACCCCTTTCCATGAAAGTGTTTCTTGCCAGTCACTGCTTAGGGCTACATCAAGAGGAAACAAAACATAGAGATAGAAAGTGAAACTGCTTTATTGTGTCAAGTTTCAAGAAGCTAGCACAAACCGTGTTGGATTTAGAGTTCCAAATACATCTATCAATATAGGAGAAAACAGAGTGAAACCTAAAAATTCAAACTGTTACTGGAAACGAACGCTTCAACATAGAAGAACGAAATTTGGGGAACCAAGTCGCGTTAGTGTAGTGATCATTACCTGAAAGTATCATCCAGTTTGGGTGAAAAAATATTTCCTGAGATTTCTGGAGATTCGTAATTTTGGGAAGCCACCCCTTTCCATGACAGTGTTTATCGCCAGTCACTGCTTAGGGCTACATCAAGAGGAAACAAAACATAGAGATAGAAAGTGAAACTACTTTATTGTATCAAGTTTCAAGAAGCTAGCACAAACCGTGTTGGATTTAGAGTTCCAAATACATCTATCAATATAGGAGAAAACAGAGTGAAACCTAAAAATTCAAACTGTTACTGGAAACGAACGCTTCTACATAGAAGAACGAAATTTGGGGAACCAAGTCGCCTTAGTGTACTGATCATTACCTGAAAGTATCATCCTGTTTGGGTGAAAAAATATTTCCTGAGATTTCTGGAGATTCGTATATTTGGGAAGCCTGGCAACCCCTTTCCATGAAAGTGTTTCTCGCCAGTCACTGTTAGGGCTACATCAAGAGGAAACAAAACATAGAGATAGAACGTGAAACTACTTTATTGTGTCAAGTTTCAAGAAGCTAGCACAAACCGTGTTTGATTTAGAGTTCCAAATATATCTATCAATATAGGAGAAAACAGAGTGAAACCTAAAAATTCAAACTGTTACTGGAAACGAACGCTTCAACATAGAAGAACGAAATTTGGGGAACCAAGTCGCCTTAGTGTACTGATCATTACCTGAAAGTATCATCCAGTTTGGGTGAAAAAATATTTGCTGAGATATCTGGAGATTTGTAATTTAGGAAGCTTGGCAACCCCTTTCCATGTAAGTGTTTCTCCTCAGTCACTGCTTGGGGCTACATCAAGAGGAAACAAAACATAGAGATAGAACGTGAAATTACTTTATTGTGTCAAGTTTCAAGAAGCTAGCACAAACCGTGTTGGATTTAGAGTTCCAAATACATCTATCAATATAGGAGAAAACAGAGTGAAACTTAAAAATTCAAACTGTTACTGGAAACGAACGCTTCAACATAGAAGAACGAAATTTGGGGAACCAAGTCGCCTTAGTGTACTGATCATTACCTGAAAGTATCATCCAGTTTGGGTGAAAAAAATATTTGCTGAGATTTCTGGAGATTCGTAATTTTGGGAAGCCTGGCAACCCCTTTCCATGAAAGTGTTTTTTGCCAGTCACTGCTTAGGGCTACATCAAGAGGAAACAAAACATAGAGATAGAACGTGAAACTGCTTTATTGTGTCAAGTTTCCAGAAGCTAGCACAAACCGTGTTGGATTTAGAGTTCCAAATACATCTATCAATATAGGAGAAAACAGAGTGAAACCTAAAAATTCAAACTGTTACTGGAAACGAACGCTTCAACATAGAAGAACGAAATTTGGGGAACCAAGTCGCGTTAGTGTAGTGATCATTACGTGAAAGTATCATCCTGTTTGGGTGAAAAAATATTTCCTGAGACTTCTGGAGATTCGTATATTTGGGAAGCCTGGCAACCCCTTTCCATGAAAGTGTTTCTCGCCGGTCACTGTTAGGGCTACATCAAGAGGAAACAAAACATAGAGATAGAACGTGAAACTACTTTATTGTGTCAAGTTTCAAGAAGCTAGCACAAACCGTGTTGGATTTAGAGTTCCAAATACATCTATCAATATAGGAGAAAACAGAGTGAAACCTAAAAATTCAAACTGTTACTGGAAACGAACGCTTCAACATAGAAGAACGAAATTTGGGGAACCAAGTCGCCTTAGTGTACTGATCATTACCTGAAAGTATCATCCTGTTTGGGTGAAAAAATATTTCTGAGATTTCTGGAGATTCGCATATTTGGGAAGCCTGGCAACCCCTTTCCATGAAAGTGTTTCTCGCCAGTCACTGTTAGGGCTACATCAAGAGGAAACAAAACATAGAGATAGAACGTGAAACTACTTTATTGTGTCAAGTTTCAAGAAGCTAGCAAAAACCGTGTTGGATTTAGAGTTCCAAATACCTCTATCAATATAGAAGAAAACAGAGTGAAACCTAAAAATTCAAACTGTTACTGGAAACGAACGCTTCAACATAGAAGAACGAAATTTAGGGAACCAAGTCGCCTTAGTGTACTGATCATTACCTGAAAGTATCATCCAGTTTGGGTGAAAAAATATTTGCTGCGATTTCTGGAGATTCGTAATTTTGGGAAGCCACCCCTTTCCATGAAAGTGTTTCTCGACAGTCAATGCTTAGGGCTACATCAAGAGGAAACAAAACATAGAGATAGAACGTGAAACTACTTTATTGTGTCAAGTTTCAAGAAGCTAGCACAAACCGTGTTGGATTTAGAGTTCCAAATACATCTATCAATATAGGAGAAAACAGAGTGAAACCTAAAAATTCAAACTGTTACTGGAAACGAACGCTTCAACATAGAAGAACGACATTTGGGGAACCAAGTCGCCTTAGTGTACTGATCATTACCTGAAAGTATCATCCAGTTTGGGTGAAAAAATATTTCCTGAGATTTCTGGAGATTCGTAATTTTGGGAAGCCTGGCAACCCCTTTCCATGAAAGTGTTTCTCGCCAGTCACTGT
Organism: Spermophilus citellus; assembly: GCF_964194105.1. Taxonomy (NCBI): domain Eukaryota; kingdom Metazoa; phylum Chordata; class Mammalia; order Rodentia; family Sciuridae; genus Spermophilus; species Spermophilus citellus. The sequence goes on from NC_138188.1 coordinate 16,214,875, forward strand.
TAGGGCTACATCAAGAGGAAACAAAACATAGAGATAGAACGTGAAACTACTTTATTGTGTCAAGTTTCAAGAACCTAGCACAAACCTTGTTGGATTCAGAGTTCCAAATACATCTATCAATATAGGAGAAAACAGAGTGAAACCTAAAAATTCAAACTGTTACTGGAAACGAACGCTTCAACATAGAAGAACGAAATTGGGGGAACCACGTCGCCTTAGTGTACTGATCATTACCTGAAAGTATCATCCAGTTTGGGTGAAAAAATATTTGCTGAGATTTCTGGAGATTCGTAATTTTGGGAAGCCTGGCAACCCCTTTCCATGTAAGTGTTTTTTGCCAGTCACTGCTTAGGGCTACATCAAGAGGAAACAAAACATAGAAATAGAACGTGAAACTGCTTTATTGTGTCAAGTTTCCAGAAGCTAGCACAAACCGTGTTGGATTTAGAGTTCCAAATACATCTATCAATATAGGAGAAAACAGAGTGAAACCTAAAAATTCAAACTGTTACTGGAAACGAACGCTTCAACATAGAAGAACGAAATTTGGGGAACCAAGTCGCCTTAGTGTACTGATCATTACCTGAAAGTATCATCCAGTTTGGGTGAAAAAATATTTGCTGAGATTTCTGGAGATTCGTAATTTTGGGAAGCCTGGCAACCCCTTTCCATGAAAGTGTTTCTCGCCAGTCACTGCTTAGGGCTACATCAAGAGGAAACAAAACATAGAGATAGAACGTGAAACTACTTTATTGCGTCAAGTTTCAAGAAGCTAGCACAAACCGTGTTGGATTCAGAGTTCCAAATACATCTATCAATAGAGGAGAAAACAGAGTGAAACCTAAAAATTCAAACTGTTACTGGAAACGAACGCTTCAACATAGAAGAACGAAATTTGGGGAACCAAGTCGCCTTAGTGTACTGATCATTAACTGAAAGTATCATCCAGTTTGGGTGAAAAAATATTTGCTGAGATTTCTGGAGATTCGTAATTTTGGGAAGCCTGGCAACCCCTTTCCATGAAAGTGTTTCTCGCCAGTCACTGCTTAGGGCTACATCAAGAGGAAACAAAATATAGAGATAGAACGTGAAACTACTTTATTGTGTCAAGTTTCAAGAAGCTAGCACAAACCGTGTTGGATTTAGAGTTCCAAATACATCTATCAATATAGGAGAAAACAGAGTGAAACCTAAAAATTCAAACTGTACTGGAAACGAACGCTTCAACATAGAAGAACGACATTTGGGGAACCAAGTCGCCTTAGTGTACTGATCATTACCTGAAAGTATCATCCAGTTTGGGTGAAAAAATATTTGCTGAGATTTCTGGAGATTCGTAATTTTGGGAAGCATGGCAACCCCTTTCCATGAAAGTGTTTCTTGCCAGTCACTGCTTAGGGCTACATCAAGAGGAAACAAAACATAGAGATAGAAAGTGAAACTGCTTTATTGTGTCAAGTTTCAAGAAGCTAGCACAAACCGTGTTGGATTTAGAGTTCCAAATACATCTATCAATATAGGAGAAAACAGAGTGAAACCTAAAAATTCAAACTGTTACTGGAAACGAACGCTTCAACATAGAAGAACGAAATTTGGGGAACCAAGTCGCGTTAGTGTAGTGATCATTACCTGAAAGTATCATCCAGTTTGGGTGAAAAAATATTTCCTGAGATTTCTGGAGATTCGTAATTTTGGGAAGCCTGGCAACCCCTTTCCATGAAAGTGTTTCTCGCCAGTCACTGCTTAGGGCTACATCAAGAGGAAACAAAACATAGAGATAGAACGTGAAACTACTTTATTGCGTCAAGTTTCAAGAACCTAGCACAAACCTTGTTGGATTCAGAGTTCCAAATACATCTATCAATATAGGAGAAAACAGAGTGAAACCTAAAAATTCAAACTGTTACTGGAAACGAACGCTTCAACATAGAAGAACGAAATTGGGGGAACCACGTCGCCTTAGTGTACTGATCATTACCTGAAAGTATCATCCAGTTTGGGTGAAAAAATATTTGCTGAGATTTCTGGAGATTCGTAATTTTGGGAAGCCTGGCAACCCCTTTCCATGTAAGTGTTTTTTGCCAGTCACTGCTTAGGGCTACATCAAGAGGAAACAAAACATAGAAATAGAACGTGAAACTGCTTTATTGTGTCAAGTTTCCAGAAGCTAGCACAAACCGTGTTGGATTTAGAGTTCCAAATACATCTATCAATATAGGAGAAAACAGAGTGAAACCTAAAAATTCAAACTGTTACTGGAAACGAACGCTTCAACATAGAAGAACGAAATTTGGGGAACCAAGTCGCCTTAGTGTACTGATCATTACCTGAAAGTATCATCCAGTTTGGGTGAAAAAATATTTGCTGAGATTTCTGGAGATTCGTAATTTTGGGAAGCCTGGCAACCCCTTTCCATGAAAGTGTTTCTCGCCAGTCACTGCTTAGGGCTACATCAAGAGGAAACAAAACATAGAGATAGAACGTGAAACTACTTTATTGCGTCAAGTTTCAAGAAGCTAGCACAAACCGTGTTGGATTCAGAGTTCCAAATACATCTATCAATAGAGGAGAAAACAGAGTGAAACCTAAAAATTCAAACTGTTACTGGAAACGAACGCTTCAACATAGAAGAACGAAATTTGGGGAACCAAGTCGCCTTAGTGTACTGATCATTAACTGAAAGTATCATCCAGTTTGGGTGAAAAAATATTTGCTGAGATTTCTGGAGATTCGTAATTTTGGGAAGCCTGGCAACCCCTTTCCATGAAAGTGTTTCTCGCCAGTCACTGCTTAGGGCTACATCAAGAGGAAACAAAATATAGAGATAGAACGTGAAACTACTTTATTGTGTCAAGTTTCAAGAAGCTAGCACAAACCGTGTTGGATTTAGAGTTCCAAATACATCTATCAATATAGGAGAAAACAGAGTGAAACCTAAAAATTCAAACTGTACTGGAAACGAACGCTTCAACATAGAAGAACGACATTTGGGGAACCAAGTCGCCTTAGTGTACTGATCATTACCTGAAAGTATCATCCAGTTTGGGTGAAAAAATATTTGCTGAGATTTCTGGAGATTCGTAATTTTGGGAAGCATGGCAACCCCTTTCCATGAAAGTGTTTCTTGCCAGTCACTGCTTAGGGCTACATCAAGAGGAAACAAAACATAGAGATAGAAAGTGAAACTGCTTTATTGTGTCAAGTTTCAAGAAGCTAGCACAAACCGTGTTGGATTTAGAGTTCCAAATACATCTATCAATATAGGAGAAAACAGAGTGAAACCTAAAAATTCAAACTGTTACTGGAAACGAACGCTTCAACATAGAAGAACGAAATTTGGGGAACCAAGTCGCGTTAGTGTAGTGATCATTACCTGAAAGTATCATCCAGTTTGGGTGAAAAAATATTTCCTGAGATTTCTGGAGATTCGTAATTTTGGGAAGCCTGGCAACCCCTTTCCATGAAAGTGTTTCTCGCCAGTCACTGCTTAGGGCTACATCAAGAGGAAACAAAACATAGAGATAGAACGTGAAACTACTTTATTGCGTCAAGTTTCAAGAAGCTAGCACAAACCGTGTTGGATTCAGAGTTCCAAATACATCTATCAATAGAGGAGAAAACAGAGTGAAACCTAAAAATTCAAACTGTTACTGGAAACGAACGCTTCAACATAGAAGAACGAAATTTGGGGAACCAAGTCGCCTTAGTGTACTGATCATTACCTGAAAGTATCATCCAGTTTGGGTGAAAAAATATTTGCTGAGATTTCTGGAGATTCGTAATTTTGGGAAGCCTGGCAACCCCTTTCCATGAAAGTGTTTCTCGCCAGTCACTGCTTAGGGCTACATCAAGAGGAAACAAAACATAGAGATAGAAAGTGAAACTGCTTTATTGTGTCAAGTTTCAAGAAGCTAGCACAAACCGTGTTGGATTTAGAGTTCCAAATACATCTATCAATATAGGAGAAAACAGAGTGAAACCTAAAAATTCAAACTGTTACTGGAAACGAACGCTTCAACATAGAAGAACGACATTTGGGGAACCAAGTCGCCTTAGTGTACTGATCATTACCTGAAAGTATCATCCAGTTTGGGTGAAAAAATATTTGCTGAGATTTCTGGAGATTCGTAATTTTGGGAAGCATGGCAACCCCTTTCCATGAAAGTGTTTCTTGCCAGTCACTGCTTAGGGCTACATCAAGAGGAAACAAAACATAGAGATAGAAAGTGAAACTGCTTTATTGTGTCAAGTTTCAAGAAGCTAGCACAAACCGTGTTGGATTTAGAGTTCCAAATACATCTATCAATATAGGAGAAAACAGAGTGAAACCTAAAAATTCAAACTGTTACTGGAAACGAACGCTTCAACATAGAAGAACGAAATTTAGGGAACCAAGTCGCCTTAGTGTACTGATCATTACCTGAAAGTATCATCCAGTTTGGGTGAAAAAATATTTGCTGCGATTTCTGGAGATTCGTAATTTTGGGAAGCCACCCCTTTCCATGAAAGTGTTTCTCGACAGTCAATGCTTAGGGCTACATCAAGAGGAAACAAAACATAGAGATAGAACGTGAAACTACTTTATTGTGTCAAGTTTCAAGAAGCTAGCACAAACCGTGTTGGATTTAGAGTTCCAAATACATCTATCAATATAGGAGAAAACAGAGTGAAACCTAAAAATTCAAACTGTTACTGGAAACGAACGCTTCAACATAGAAGAACGAAATTTGGGGAACCAAGTCGCCTTAGTGTACTGATCATTACCTGAAAGTATCATCCAGTTTGGGTGAAAAAATATTTCCTGAGATTTCTGGAGATTCGTAATTTTGGGAAGCCTGGCAACCCCTTTCCATGAAAGTGTTTCTCGCCAGTCACTGTTAGGGCTACATCAAGAGGAAACAAAACATAGAGATAGAACGTGAAACTACTTTATTGTGTCAAGTTTCAAGAACCTAGCACAAACCTTGTTGGATTCAGAGTTCCAAATACATCTATCAATATAGGAGAAAACAGAGTGAAACCTAAAAATTCAAACTGTTACTGGAAACGAACGCTTCAACATAGAAGAACGAAATTGGGGGAACCACGTCGCCTTAGTGTACTGATCATTACCTGAAAGTATCATCCAGTTTGGGTGAAAAAATATTTGCTGAGATTTCTGGAGATTCGTAATTTTGGGAAGCCTGGCAACCCCTTTCCATGTAAGTGTTTTTTGCCAGTCACTGCTTAGGGCTACATCAAGAGGAAACAAAACATAGAAATAGAACGTGAAACTGCTTTATTGTGTCAAGTTTCCAGAAGCTAGCACAAACCGTGTTGGATTTAGAGTTCCAAATACATCTATCAATATAGGAGAAAACAGAGTGAAACCTAAAAATTCAAACTGTTACTGGAAACGAACGCTTCAACATAGAAGAACGAAATTTGGGGAACCAAGTCGCCTTAGTGTACTGATCATTACCTGAAAGTATCATCCAGTTTGGGTGAAAAAATATTTGCTGAGATTTCTGGAGATTCGTAATTTTGGGAAGCCTGGCAACCCCTTTCCATGAAAGTGTTTCTCGCCAGTCACTGCTTAGGGCTACATCAAGAGGAAACAAAACATAGAGATAGAACGTGAAACTACTTTATTGCGTCAAGTTTCAAGAAGCTAGCACAAACCGTGTTGGATTCAGAGTTCCAAATACATCTATCAATAGAGGAGAAAACAGAGTGAAACCTAAAAATTCAAACTGTTACTGGAAACGAACGCTTCAACATAGAAGAACGAAATTTGGGGAACCAAGTCGCCTTAGTGTACTGATCATTAACTGAAAGTATCATCCAGTTTGGGTGAAAAAATATTTGCTGAGATTTCTGGAGATTCGTAATTTTGGGAAGCCTGGCAACCCCTTTCCATGAAAGTGTTTCTCGCCAGTCACTGCTTAGGGCTACATCAAGAGGAAACAAAATATAGAGATAGAACGTGAAACTACTTTATTGTGTCAAGTTTCAAGAAGCTAGCACAAACCGTGTTGGATTTAGAGTTCCAAATACATCTATCAATATAGGAGAAAACAGAGTGAAACCTAAAAATTCAAACTGTACTGGAAACGAACGCTTCAACATAGAAGAACGACATTTGGGGAACCAAGTCGCCTTAGTGTACTGATCATTACCTGAAAGTATCATCCAGTTTGGGTGAAAAAATATTTGCTGAGATTTCTGGAGATTCGTAATTTTGGGAAGCATGGCAACCCCTTTCCATGAAAGTGTTTCTTGCCAGTCACTGCTTAGGGCTACATCAAGAGGAAACAAAACATAGAGATAGAAAGTGAAACTGCTTTATTGTGTCAAGTTTCAAGAAGCTAGCACAAACCGTGTTGGATTTAGAGTTCCAAATACATCTATCAATATAGGAGAAAACAGAGTGAAACCTAAAAATTCAAACTGTTACTGGAAACGAACGCTTCAACATAGAAGAACGAAATTTGGGGAACCAAGTCGCGTTAGTGTAGTGATCATTACCTGAAAGTATCATCCAGTTTGGGTGAAAAAATATTTCCTGAGATTTCTGGAGATTCGTAATTTTGGGAAGCCTGGCAACCCCTTTCCATGAAAGTGTTTCTCGCCAGTCACTGCTTAGGGCTACATCAAGAGGAAACAAAACATAGAGATAGAACGTGAAACTACTTTATTGCGTCAAGTTTCAAGAAGCTAGCACAAACCGTGTTGGATTCAGAGTTCCAAATACATCTATCAATAGAGGAGAAAACAGAGTGAAACCTAAAAATTCAAACTGTTACTGGAAACGAACGCTTCAACATAGAAGAACGAAATTTGGGGAACCAAGTCGCCTTAGTGTACTGATCATTACCTGAAAGTATCATCCAGTTTGGGTGAAAAAATATTTGCTGAGATTTCTGGAGATTCGTAATTTTGGGAAGCCTGGCAACCCCTTTCCATGAAAGTGTTTCTCGCCAGTCACTGCTTAGGGCTACATCAAGAGGAAACAAAACATAGAGATAGAAAGTGAAACTGCTTTATTGTGTCAAGTTTCAAGAAGCTAGCACAAACCGTGTTGGATTTAGAGTTCCAAATACATCTATCAATATAGGAGAAAACAGAGTGAAACCTAAAAATTCAAACTGTTACTGGAAACGAACGCTTCAACATAGAAGAACGACATTTGGGGAACCAAGTCGCCTTAGTGTACTGATCATTACCTGAAAGTATCATCCAGTTTGGGTGAAAAAATATTTGCTGAGATTTCTGGAGATTCGTAATTTTGGGAAGCATGGCAACCCCTTTCCATGAAAGTGTTTCTTGCCAGTCACTGCTTAGGGCTACATCAAGAGGAAACAAAACATAGAGATAGAAAGTGAAACTGCTTTATTGTGTCAAGTTTCAAGAAGCTAGCACAAACCGTGTTGGATTTAGAGTTCCAAATACATCTATCAATATAGGAGAAAACAGAGTGAAACCTAAAAATTCAAACTGTTACTGGAAACGAACGCTTCAACATAGAAGAACGAAATTTGGGGAACCAAGTCGCGTTAGTGTAGTGATCATTACCTGAAAGTATCATCCAGTTTGGGTGAAAAAATATTTCCTGAGATTTCTGGAGATTCGTAATTTTGGGAAGCCTGGCAACCCCTTTCCATGAAAGTGTTTCTCGCCAGTCACTGCTTAGGGCTACATCAAGAGGAAACAAAACATAGAGATAGAACGTGAAACTACTTTATTGCGTCAAGTTTCAAGAAGCTAGCACAAACCGTGTTGGATTCAGAGTTCCAAATACATCTATCAATAGAGGAGAAAACAGAGTGAAACCTAAAAATTCAAACTGTTACTGGAAACGAACGCTTCAACATAGAAGAACGAAATTTGGGGAACCAAGTCGCCTTAGTGTACTGATCATTACCTGAAAGTATCATCCAGTTTGGGTGAAAAAATATTTGCTGAGATTTCTGGAGATTCGTAATTTTGGGAAGCCTGGCAACCCCTTTCCATGAAAGTGTTTCTCGCCAGTCACTGCTTAGGGCTACATCAAGAGGAAACAAAACATAGAGATAGAAAGTGAAACTGCTTTATTGTGTCAAGTTTCAAGAAGCTAGCACAAACCGTGTTGGATTTAGAGTTCCAAATACATCTATCAATATAGGAGAAAACAGAGTGAAACCTAAAAATTCAAACTGTTACTGGAAACGAACGCTTCAACATAGAAGAACGACATTTGGGGAACCAAGTCGCCTTAGTGTACTGATCATTACCTGAAAGTATCATCCAGTTTGGGTGAAAAAATATTTGCTGAGATTTCTGGAGATTCGTAATTTTGGGAAGCATGGCAACCCCTTTCCATGAAAGTGTTTCTTGCCAGTCACTGCTTAGGGCTACATCAAGAGGAAACAAAACATAGAGATAGAAAGTGAAACTGCTTTATTGTGTCAAGTTTCAAGAAGCTAGCACAAACCGTGTTGGATTTAGAGTTCCAAATACATCTATCAATATAGGAGAAAACAGAGTGAAACCTAAAAATTCAAACTGTTACTGGAAACGAACGCTTCAACATAGAAGAACGAAATTTGGGGAACCAAGTCGCGTTAGTGTAGTGATCATTACCTGAAAGTATCATCCAGTTTGGGTGAAAAAATATTTCCTGAGATTTCTGGAGATTCGTAATTTTGGGAAGCCACCCCTTTCCATGAAAGTGTTTATCGCCAGTCACTGCTTAGGGCTACATCAAGAGGAAACAAAACATAGAGATAGAAAGTGAAACTACTTTATTGTATCAAGTTTCAAGAAGCTAGCACAAACCGTGTTGGATTTAGAGTTCCAAATACATCTATCAATATAGGAGAAAACAGAGTGAAACCTAAAAATTCAAACTGTTACTGGAAACGAACGCTTCTACATAGAAGAACGAAATTTGGGGAACCAAGTCGCCTTAGTGTACTGATCATTACCTGAAAGTATCATCCTGTTTGGGTGAAAAAATATTTCCTGAGATTTCTGGAGATTCGTATATTTGGGAAGCCTGGCAACCCCTTTCCATGAAAGTGTTTCTCGCCAGTCACTGTTAGGGCTACATCAAGAGGAAACAAAACATAGAGATAGAACGTGAAACTACTTTATTGTGTCAAGTTTCAAGAAGCTAGCACAAACCGTGTTTGATTTAGAGTTCCAAATATATCTATCAATATAGGAGAAAACAGAGTGAAACCTAAAAATTCAAACTGTTACTGGAAACGAACGCTTCAACATAGAAGAACGAAATTTGGGGAACCAAGTCGCCTTAGTGTACTGATCATTACCTGAAAGTATCATCCAGTTTGGGTGAAAAAATATTTGCTGAGATATCTGGAGATTTGTAATTTAGGAAGCTTGGCAACCCGTTTCCATGTAAGTGTTTCTCCTCAGTCACTGCTTGGGGCTACATCAAGAGGAAACAAAACATAGAGATAGAACGTGAAATTACTTTATTGTGTCAAGTTTCAAGAAGCTAGCACAAACCGTGTTGGATTTAGAGTTCCAAATACATCTATCAATATAGGAGAAAACAGAGTGAAACCTAAAAATTCAAACTGTTACTGGAAACGAACGCTTCAACATAGAAGAACGAAATTTGGGGAACCAAGTCGCCTTAGTGTACTGATCATTACCTGAAAGTATCATCCAGTTTGGGTGAAAAAAATATTTGCTGAGATTTCTGGAGATTCGTAATTTTGGGAAGCCTGGCAACCCCTTTCCATGAAAGTGTTTTTTGCCAGTCACTGCTTAGGGCTACATCAAGAGGAAACAAAACATAGAGATAGAACGTGAAACTGCTTTATTGTGTCAAGTTTCCAGAAGCTAGCACAAACCGTGTTGGATTTAGAGTTCCAAATACATCTATCAATATAGGAGAAAACAGAGTGAAACCTAAAAATTCAAACTGTTACTGGAAACGAACGCTTCAACATAGAAGAACGAAATTTGGGGAACCAAGTCGCCTTAGTGTACTGATCATTACGTGAAAGTATCATCCTGTTTGGGTGAAAAAATATTTCCTGAGACTTCTGGAGATTCGTATATTTGGGAAGCCTGGCAACCCCTTTCCATGAAAGTGTTTCTCGCCGGTCAATGCTTAGGGCTACATCAAGAGGAAACAAAACATAGAGATAGAACGTGAAACTACTTTATTGTGTCAAGTTTCAAGAAGCTAGCACAAACCGTGTTGGATTTAGAGTTCCAAATACATCTATCAATATAGGAGAAAACAGAGTGAAACCTAAAAATTCAAACTGTTACTGGAAACGAACGCTTCAACATAGAAGAACGAAATTTGGGGAACCAAGTCGCCTTAGTGTACTGATCATTACCTGAAAGTATCATCCTGTTTGGGTGAAAAAATATTTCTGAGATTTCTGGAGATTCGCATATTTGGGAAGCCTGGCAACCCCTTTCCATGAAAGTGTTTCTCGCCAGTCACTGTTAGGGCTACATCAAGAGGAAACAAAACATAGAGATAGAACGTGAAACTACTTTATTGTGTCAAGTTTCAAGAAGCTAGCAAAAACCGTGTTAGATTTAGAGTTCCAAATACCTCTATCAATATAGAAGAAAACAGAGTGAAACCTAAAAATTCAAACTGTTACTGGAAACGAACGCTTCAACATAGAAGAACGAAATTTAGGGAACCAAGTCGCCTTAGTGTACTGATCATTACCTGAAAGTGTCATCCAGTTTGGGTGAAAAAATATTTGCTGCGATTTCTGGAGATTCGTAATTTTGGGAAGCCACCCCTTTCCATGAAAGTGTTTCTCGACAGTCAATGCTTAGGGCTACATCAAGAGGAAACAAAACATAGAGATAGAACGTGAAACTACTTTATTGTGTCAAGTTTCAAGAAGCTAGCACAAACCGTGTTGGATTTAGAGTTCCAAATACATCTATCAATATAGGAGAAAACAGAGTGAAACCTAAAAATTCAAACTGTTACTGGAAACGAACGCTTCAACATAGAAGAACGAAATTTGGGGAACCAAGTCGCCTTAGTGTACTGATCATTACCTGAAAGTATCATCCAGTTTGGGTGAAAAAATATTTCCTGAGATTTCTGGAGATTCGTAATTTTGGGAAGCCTGGCAACCCCTTTCCATGAAAGTGTTTCTCGCCAGTCACTGTTAGGGCTACATCAAGAGGAAACAAAACATAGAGATAGAACGTGAAACTACTTTATTGTGTCAAGTTTCAAGAACCTAGCACAAACCTTGTTGGATTCAGAGTTCCAAATACATCTATCAATATAGGAGAAAACAGAGTGAAACCTAAAAATTCAAACTGTTACTGGAAACGAACGCTTCAACATAGAAGAACGAAATTGGGGGAACCACGTCGCCTTAGTGTACTGATCATTACCTGAAAGTATCATCCAGTTTGGGTGAAAAAATATTTGCTGAGATTTCTGGAGATTCGTAATTTTGGGAAGCCTGGCAACCCCTTTCCATGTAAGTGTTTTTTGCCAGTCACTGCTTAGGGCTACATCAAGAGGAAACAAAACATAGAAATAGAACGTGAAACTGCTTTATTGTGTCAAGTTTCCAGAAGCTAGCACAAACCGTGTTGGATTTAGAGTTCCAAATACATCTATCAATATAGGAGAAAACAGAGTGAAACCTAAAAATTCAAACTGTTACTGGAAACGAACGCTTCAACATAGAAGAACGAAATTTGGGGAACCAAGTCGCCTTAGTGTACTGATCATTACCTGAAAGTATCATCCAGTTTGGGTGAAAAAATATTTGCTGAGATTTCTGGAGATTCGTAATTTTGGGAAGCCTGGCAACCCCTTTCCATGAAAGTGTTTCTCGCCAGTCACTGCTTAGGGCTACATCAAGAGGAAACAAAACATAGAGATAGAACGTGAAACTACTTTATTGCGTCAAGTTTCAAGAAGCTAGCACAAACCGTGTTGGATTCAGAGTTCCAAATACATCTATCAATAGAGGAGAAAACAGAGTGAAACCTAAAAATTCAAACTGTTACTGGAAACGAACGCTTCAACATAGAAGAACGAAATTTGGGGAACCAAGTCGCCTTAGTGTACTGATCATTAACTGAAAGTATCATCCAGTTTGGGTGAAAAAATATTTGCTGAGATTTCTGGAGATTCGTAATTTTGGGAAGCCTGGCAACCCCTTTCCATGAAAGTGTTTCTCGCCAGTCACTGCTTAGGGCTACATCAAGAGGAAACAAAATATAGAGATAGAACGTGAAACTACTTTATTGTGTCAAGTTTCAAGAAGCTAGCACAAACCGTGTTGGATTTAGAGTTCCAAATACATCTATCAATATAGGAGAAAACAGAGTGAAACCTAAAAATTCAAACTGTACTGGAAACGAACGCTTCAACATAGAAGAACGACATTTGGGGAACCAAGTCGCCTTAGTGTACTGATCATTACCTGAAAGTATCATCCAGTTTGGGTGAAAAAATATTTGCTGAGATTTCTGGAGATTCGTAATTTTGGGAAGCATGGCAACCCCTTTCCATGAAAGTGTTTCTTGCCAGTCACTGCTTAGGGCTACATCAAGAGGAAACAAAACATAGAGATAGAAAGTGAAACTGCTTTATTGTGTCAAGTTTCAAGAAGCTAGCACAAACCGTGTTGGATTTAGAGTTCCAAATACACCTATCAATATAGGAGAAAACAGAGTGAAACCTAAAAATTCAAACTGTTACTGGAAACGAACGCTTCAACATAGAAGAACGAAATTTGGGGAACCAAGTCGCGTTAGTGTAGTGATCATTACCTGAAAGTATCATCCAGTTTGGGTGAAAAAATATTTCCTGAGATTTCTGGAGATTCGTAATTTTGGGAAGCCTGGCAACCCCTTTCCATGAAAGTGTTTCTCGCCAGTCACTGCTTAGGGCTACATCAAGAGGAAACAAAACATAGAGATAGAACGTGAAACTACTTTATTGCGTCAAGTTTCAAGAAGCTAGCACAAACCGTGTTGGATTCAGAGTTCCAAATACATCTATCAATAGAGGAGAAAACAGAGTGAAACCTAAAAATTCAAACTGTTACTGGAAACGAACGCTTCAACATAGAAGAACGAAATTTGGGGAACCAAGTCGCCTTAGTGTACTGATCATTACCTGAAAGTATCATCCAGTTTGGGTGAAAAAATATTTGCTGAGATTTCTGGAGATTCGTAATTTTGGGAAGCCTGGCAACCCCTTTCCATGAAAGTGTTTCTCGCCAGTCACTGCTTAGGGCTACATCAAGAGGAAACAAAACATAGAGATAGAACGTGAAACTACTTTATTGCGTCAAGTTTCAAGAAGCTAGCACAAACCGTGTTGGATTCAGAGTTCCAAATACATCTATCAATAGAGGAGAAAACAGAGTGAAACCTAAAAATTCAAACTGTTACTGGAAACGAACGCTTCAACATAGAAGAACGAAATTTGGGGAACCAAGTCGCCTTAGTGTACTGATCATTAACTGAAAGTATCATCCAGTTTGGGTGAAAAAATATTTGCTGAGATTTCTGGAGATTCGTAATTTTGGGAAGCCTGGCAACCCCTTTCCATGAAAGTGTTTCTCGCCAGTCACTGCTTAGGGCTACATCAAGAGGAAACAAAATATAGAGATAGAACGTGAAACTACTTTATTGTGTCAAGTTTCAAGAAGCTAGCACAAACCGTGTTGGATTTAGAGTTCCAAATACATCTATCAATATAGGAGAAAACAGAGTGAAACCTAAAAATTCAAACTGTACTGGAAACGAACGCTTCAACATAGAAGAACGACATTTGGGGAACCAAGTCGCCTTAGTGTACTGATCATTACCTGAAAGTATCATCCAGTTTGGGTGAAAAAATATTTGCTGAGATTTCTGGAGATTCGTAATTTTGGGAAGCATGGCAACCCCTTTCCATGAAAGTGTTTCTTGCCAGTCACTGCTTAGGGCTACATCAAGAGGAAACAAAACATAGAGATAGAAAGTGAAACTGCTTTATTGTGTCAAGTTTCAAGAAGCTAGCACAAACCGTGTTGGATTTAGAGTTCCAAATACACCTATCAATATAGGAGAAAACAGAGTGAAACCTAAAAATTCAAACTGTTACTGGAAACGAACGCTTCAACATAGAAGAACGAAATTTGGGGAACCAAGTCGCGTTAGTGTAGTGATCATTACCTGAAAGTATCATCCAGTTTGGGTGAAAAAATATTTCCTGAGATTTCTGGAGATTCGTAATTTTGGGAAGCCTGGCAACCCCTTTCCATGAAAGTGTTTCTCGCCAGTCACTGCTTAGGGCTACATCAAGAGGAAACAAAACATAGAGATAGAACGTGAAACTACTTTATTGCGTCAAGTTTCAAGAAGCTAGCACAAACCGTGTTGGATTCAGAGTTCCAAATACATCTATCAATAGAGGAGAAAACAGAGTGAAACCTAAAAATTCAAACTGTTACTGGAAACGAACGCTTCAACATAGAAGAACGAAATTTGGGGAACCAAGTCGCCTTAGTGTACTGATCATTACCTGAAAGTATCATCCAGTTTGGGTGAAAAAATATTTGCTGAGATTTCTGGAGATTCGTAATTTTGGGAAGCCTGGCAACCCCTTTCCATGAAAGTGTTTCTCGCCAGTCACTGCTTAGGGCTACATCAAGAGGAAACAAAACATAGAGATAGAAAGTGAAACTGCTTTATTGTGTCAAGTTTCAAGAAGCTAGCACAAACCGTGTTGGATTTAGAGTTCCAAATACATCTATCAATATAGGAGAAAACAGAGTGAAACCTAAAAATTCAAACTGTTACTGGAAACGAACGCTTCAACATAGAAGAACGACATTTGGGGAACCAAGTCGCCTTAGTGTACTGATCATTACCTGAAAGTATCATCCAGTTTGGGTGAAAAAATATTTGCTGAGATTTCTGGAGATTCGTAATTTTGGGAAGCATGGCAACCCCTTTCCATGAAAGTGTTTCTTGCCAGTCACTGCTTAGGGCTACATCAAGAGGAAACAAAACATAGAGATAGAAAGTGAAACTGCTTTATTGTGTCAAGTTTCAAGAAGCTAGCACAAACCGTGTTGGATTTAGAGTTCCAAATACATCTATCAATATAGGAGAAAACAGAGTGAAACCTAAAAATTCAAACTGTTACTGGAAACGAACGCTTCAACATAGAAGAACGAAATTTGGGGAACCAAGTCGCGTTAGTGTAGTGATCATTACCTGAAAGTATCATCCAGTTTGGGTGAAAAAATATTTCCTGAGATTTCTGGAGATTCGTAATTTTGGGAAGCCTGGCAACCCCTTTCCATGAAAGTGTTTCTCGCCAGTCACTGCTTAGGGCTACATCAAGAGGAAACAAAACATAGAGATAGAACGTGAAACTACTTTATTGCGTCAAGTTTCAAGAAGCTAGCACAAACCGTGTTGGATTCAGAGTTCCAAATACATCTATCAATAGAGGAGAAAACAGAGTGAAACCTAAAAATTCAAACTGTTACTGGAAACGAACGCTTCAACATAGAAGAACGAAATTTGGGGAACCAAGTCGCCTTAGTGTACTGATCATTACCTGAAAGTATCATCCAGTTTGGGTGAAAAAATATTTGCTGAGATTTCTGGAGATTCGTAATTTTGGGAAGCCTGGCAACCCCTTTCCATGAAAGTGTTTCTCGCCAGTCACTGCTTAGGGCTACATCAAGAGGAAACAAAACATAGAGATAGAAAGTGAAACTGCTTTATTGTGTCAAGTTTCAAGAAGCTAGCACAAACCGTGTTGGATTTAGAGTTCCAAATACATCTATCAATATAGGAGAAAACAGAGTGAAACCTAAAAATTCAAACTGTTACTGGAAACGAACGCTTCAACATAGAAGAACGACATTTGGGGAACCAAGTCGCCTTAGTGTACTGATCATTACCTGAAAGTATCATCCAGTTTGGGTGAAAAAATATTTGCTGAGATTTCTGGAGATTCGTAATTTTGGGAAGCATGGCAACCCCTTTCCATGAAAGTGTTTCTTGCCAGTCACTGCTTAGGGCTACATCAAGAGGAAACAAAACATAGAGATAGAAAGTGAAACTGCTTTATTGTGTCAAGTTTCAAGAAGCTAGCACAAACCGTGTTGGATTTAGAGTTCCAAATACATCTATCAATATAGGAGAAAACAGAGTGAAACCTAAAAATTCAAACTGTTACTGGAAACGAACGCTTCAACATAGAAGAACGAAATTTGGGGAACCAAGTCGCGTTAGTGTAGTGATCATTACCTGAAAGTATCATCCAGTTTGGGTGAAAAAATATTTCCTGAGATTTCTGGAGATTCGTATATTTGGGAAGCCTGGCAACCCCTTTCCATGAAAGTGTTTCTCGCCAGTCACTGTTAGGGCTACATCAAGAGGAAACAAAACATAGAGATAGAACGTGAAACTACTTTATTGTGTCAAGTTTCAAGAAGCTAGCACAAACCGTGTTTGATTTAGAGTTCCAAATATATCTATCAATATAGGAGAAAACAGAGTGAAACCTAAAAATTCAAACTGTTACTGGAAACGAACGCTTCAACATAGAAGAACGAAATTTGGGGAACCAAGTCGCCTTAGTGTACTGATCATTACCTGAAAGTATCATCCAGTTTGGGTGAAAAAATATTTGCTGAGATATCTGGAGATTTGTAATTTAGGAAGCTTGGCAACCCGTTTCCATGTAAGTGTTTCTCCTCAGTCACTGCTTGGGGCTACATCAAGAGGAAACAAAACATAGAGATAGAACGTGAAATTACTTTATTGTGTCAAGTTTCAAGAAGCTAGCACAAACCGTGTTGGATTTAGAGTTCCAAATACATCTATCAATATAGGAGAAAACAGAGTGAAACCTAAAAATTCAAACTGTACTGGAAACGAACGCTTCAACATAGAAGAACGACATTTGGGGAACCAAGTCGCCTTAGTGTACTGATCATTACCTGAAAGTATCATCCAGTTTGGGTGAAAAAATATTTGCTGAGATTTCTGGAGATTCGTAATTTTGGGAAGCATGGCAACCCCTTTCCATGAAAGTGTTTCTTGCCAGTCACTGCTTAGGGCTACATCAAGAGGAAACAAAACATAGAGATAGAAAGTGAAACTGCTTTATTGTGTCAAGTTTCAAGAAGCTAGCACAAACCGTGTTGGATTTAGAGTTCCAAATACACCTATCAATATAGGAGAAAACAGAGTGAAACCTAAAAATTCAAACTGTTACTGGAAACGAACGCTTCAACATAGAAGAACGAAATTTGGGGAACCAAGTCGCGTTAGTGTAGTGATCATTACCTGAAACTATCATCCAGTTTGGGTGAAAAAATATTTCCTGAGATTTCTGGAGATTCGTAATTTTGGGAAGCCTGGCAACCCCTTTCCATGAAAGTGTTTCTCGCCAGTCACTGCTTAGGGCTACATCAAGAGGAAACAAAACATAGAGATAGAACGTGAAACTACTTTATTGCGTCAAGTTTCAAGAAGCTAGCACAAACCGTGTTGGATTCAGAGTTCCAAATACATCTATCAATAGAGGAGAAAACAGAGTGAAACCTAAAAATTCAAACTGTTACTGGAAACGAACGCTTCAACATAGAAGAACGAAATTTGGGGAACCAAGTCGCCTTAGTGTACTGATCATTACCTGAAAGTATCATCCAGTTTGGGTGAAAAAATATTTGCTGAGATTTCTGGAGATTCGTAATTTTGGGAAGCCTGGCAACCCCTTTCCATGAAAGTGTTTCTCGCCAGTCACTGCTTAGGGCTACATCAAGAGGAAACAAAACATAGAGATAGAAAGTGAAACTGCTTTATTGTGTCAAGTTTCAAGAAGCTAGCACAAACCGTGTTGGATTTAGAGTTCCAAATACATCTATCAATATAGGAGAAAACAGAGTGAAACCTAAAAATTCAAACTGTTACTGGAAACGAACGCTTCAACATAGAAGAACGACATTTGGGGAACCAAGTCGCCTTAGTGTACTGATCATTACCTGAAAGTATCATCCAGTTTGGGTGAAAAAATATTTGCTGAGATTTCTGGAGATTCGTAATTTTGGGAAGCCTGGCAACCCCTTTCCATGAAAGTGTTTCTCGCCAGTCACTGCTTAGGGCTACATCAAGAGGAAACAAAACATAGAGATAGAAAGTGAAACTGCTTTATTGTGTCAAGTTTCAAGAAGCTAGCACAAACCGTGTTGGATTTAGAGTTCCAAATACATCTATCAATATAGGAGAAAACAGAGTGAAACCTAAAAATTCAAACTGTTACTGGAAACGAACGCTTCAACATAGAAGAACGACATTTGGGGAACCAAGTCGCCTTAGTGTACTGATCATTACCTGAAAGTATCATCCAGTTTGGGTGAAAAAATATTTGCTGAGATTTCTGGAGATTCGTAATTTTGGGAAGCATGGCAACCCCTTTCCATGAAAGTGTTTCTTGCCAGTCACTGCTTAGGGCTACATCAAGAGGAAACAAAACATAGAGATAGAAAGTGAAACTGCTTTATTGTGTCAAGTTTCAAGAAGCTAGCACAAACCGTGTTGGATTTAGAGTTCCAAATACATCTATCAATATAGGAGAAAACAGAGTGAAACCTAAAAATTCAAACTGTTACTGGAAACGAACGCTTCAACATAGAAGAACGAAATTTGGGGAACCAAGTCGCGTTAGTGTAGTGATCATTACCTGAAAGTATCATCCAGTTTGGGTGAAAAAATATTTCCTGAGATTTCTGGAGATTCGTAATTTTGGGAAGCCTGGCAACCCCTTTCCATGAAAGTGTTTCTCGCCAGTCACTGCTTAGGGCTACATCAAGAGGAAACAAAACATAGAGATAGAACGTGAAACTACTTTATTGCGTCAAGTTTCAAGAAGCTAGCACAAACCGTGTTGGATTCAGAGTTCCAAATACATCTATCAATAGAGGAGAAAACAGAGTGAAACCTAAAAATTCAAACTGTTACTGGAAACGAACGCTTCAACATAGAAGAACGAAATTTGGGGAACCAAGTCGCCTTAGTGTACTGATCATTACCTGAAAGTATCATCCAGTTTGGGTGAAAAAATATTTGCTGAGATTTCTGGAGATTCGTAATTTTGGGAAGCCTGGCAACCCCTTTCCATGAAAGTGTTTCTCGCCAGTCACTGCTTAGGGCTACATCAAGAGGAAACAAAACATAGAGATAGAAAGTGAAACTGCTTTATTGTGTCAAGTTTCAAGAAGCTAGCACAAACCGTGTTGGATTTAGAGTTCCAAATACATCTATCAATATAGGAGAAAACAGAGTGAAACCTAAAAATTCAAACTGTTACTGGAAACGAACGCTTCAACATAGAAGAACGACATTTGGGGAACCAAGTCGCCTTAGTGTACTGATCATTACCTGAAAGTATCATCCAGTTTGGGTGAAAAAATATTTGCTGAGATTTCTGGAGATTCGTAATTTTGGGAAGCATGGCAACCCCTTTCCATGAAAGTGTTTCTTGCCAGTCACTGCTTAGGGCTACATCAAGAGGAAACAAAACATAGAGATAGAAAGTGAAACTGCTTTATTGTGTCAAGTTTCAAGAAGCTAGCACAAACCGTGTTGGATTTAGAGTTCCAAATACATCTATCAATATAGGAGAAAACAGAGTGAAACCTAAAAATTCAAACTGTTACTGGAAACGAACGCTTCAACATAGAAGAACGAAATTTGGGGAACCACGTCGCGTTAGTGTAGTGATCATTACCTGAAAGTATCATCCAGTTTGGGTGAAAAAATATTTCCTGAGATTTCTGGAGATTCGTAATTTTGGGAAGCCACCCCTTTCCATGAAAGTGTTTATCGCCAGTCACTGCTTAGGGCTACATCAAGAGGAAACAAAACATAGAGATAGAAAGTGAAACTACTTTATTGTATCAAGTTTCAAGAAGCTAGCACAAACCGTGTTGGATTTAGAGTTCCAAATACATCTATCAATATAGGAGAAAACAGAGTGAAACCTAAAAATTCAAACTGTTACTGGAAACGAACGCTTCTACATAGAAGAACGAAATTTGGGGAACCAAGTCGCCTTAGTGTACTGATCATTACCTGAAAGTATCATCCTGTTTGGGTGAAAAAATATTTCCTGAGATTTCTGGAGATTCGTATATTTGGGAAGCCTGGCAACCCCTTTCCATGAAAGTGTTTCTCGCCAGTCACTGTTAGGGCTACATCAAGAGGAAACAAAACATAGAGATAGAACGTGAAACTACTTTATTGTGTCAAGTTTCAAGAAGCTAGCACAAACCGTGTTTGATTTAGAGTTCCAAATATATCTATCAATATAGGAGAAAACAGAGTGAAACCTAAAAATTCAAACTGTTACTGGAAACGAACGCTTCAACATAGAAGAACGAAATTTGGGGAACCAAGTCGCCTTAGTGTACTGATCATTACCTGAAAGTATCATCCAGTTTGGGTGAAAAAATATTTGCTGAGATATCTGGAGATTTGTAATTTAGGAAGCTTGGCAACCCGTTTCCATGTAAGTGTTTCTCCTCAGTCACTGCTTGGGGCTACATCAAGAGGAAACAAAACATAGAGATAGAACGTGAAATTACTTTATTGTGTCAAGTTTCAAGAAGCTAGCACAAACCGTGTTGGATTTAGAGTTCCAAATACATCTATCAATATAGGAGAAAACAGAGTGAAACCTAAAAATTCAAACTGTTACTGGAAACGAACGCTTCAACATAGAAGAACGAAATTTGGGGAACCAAGTCGCCTTAGTGTACTGATCATTACCTGAAAGTATCATCCAGTTTGGGTGAAAAAAATATTTGCTGAGATTTCTGGAGATTCGTAATTTTGGGAAGCCTGGCAACCCCTTTCCATGAAAGTGTTTTTTGCCAGTCACTGCTTAGGGCTACATCAAGAGGAAACAAAACATAGAGATAGAACGTGAAACTGCTTTATTGTGTCAAGTTTCCAGAAGCTAGCACAAACCGTGTTGGATTTAGAGTTCCAAATACATCTATCAATATAGGAGAAAACAGAGTGAAACCTAAAAATTCAAACTGTTACTGGAAACGAACGCTTCAACATAGAAGAACGAAATTTGGGGAACCAAGTCGCCTTAGTGTACTGATCATTACGTGAAAGTATCATCCTGTTTGGGTGAAAAAATATTTCCTGAGACTTCTGGAGATTCGTATATTTGGGAAGCCTGGCAACCCCTTTCCATGAAAGTGTTTCTCGCCGGTCAATGCTTAGGGCTACATCAAGAGGAAACAAAACATAGAGATAGAACGTGAAACTACTTTATTGTGTCAAGTTTCAAGAAGCTAGCACAAACCGTGTTGGATTTAGAGTTCCAAATACATCTATCAATATAGGAGAAAACAGAGTGAAACCTAAAAATTCAAACTGTTACTGGAAACGAACGCTTCAACATAGAAGAACGAAATTTGGGGAACCAAGTCGCCTTAGTGTACTGATCATTACCTGAAAGTATCATCCTGTTTGGGTGAAAAAATATTTCTGAGATTTCTGGAGATTCGCATATTTGGGAAGCCTGGCAACCCCTTTCCATGAAAGTGTTTCTCGCCAGTCACTGTTAGGGCTACATCAAGAGGAAACAAAACATAGAGATAGAACGTGAAACTACTTTATTGTGTCAAGTTTCAAGAAGCTAGCAAAAACCGTGTTGGATTTAGAGTTCCAAATACCTCTATCAATATAGAAGAAAACAGAGTGAAACCTAAAAATTCAAACTGTTACTGGAAACGAACGCTTCAACATAGAAGAACGAAATTTAGGGAACCAAGTCGCCTTAGTGTACTGATCATTACCTGAAAGTATCATCCAGTTTGGGTGAAAAAATATTTGCTGCGATTTCTGGAGATTCGTAATTTTGGGAAGCCACCCCTTTCCATGAAAGTGTTTCTCGACAGTCAATGCTTAGGGCTACATCAAGAGGAAACAAAACATAGAGATAGAACGTGAAACTACTTTATTGTGTCAAGTTTCAAGAAGCTAGCACAAACCGTGTTGGATTTAGAGTTCCAAATACATCTATCAATATAGGAGAAAACAGAGTGAAACCTAAAAATTCAAACTGTTACTGGAAACGAACGCTTCAACATAGAAGAACGAAATTTGGGGAACCAAGTCGCCTTAGTGTACTGATCATTACCTGAAAGTATCATCCAGTTTGGGTGAAAAAATATTTCCTGAGATTTCTGGAGATTCGTAATTTTGGGAAGCCTGGCAACCCCTTTCCATGAAAGTGTTTCTCGCCAGTCACTGTTAGGGCTACATCAAGAGGAAACAAAACATAGAGATAGAACGTGAAACTACTTTATTGTGTCAAGTTTCAAGAACCTAGCACAAACCTTGTTGGATTCAGAGTTCCAAATACATCTATCAATATAGGAGAAAACAGAGTGAAACCTAAAAATTCAAACTGTTACTGGAAACGAACGCTTCAACATAGAAGAACGAAATTGGGGGAACCACGTCGCCTTAGTGTACTGATCATTACCTGAAAGTATCATCCAGTTTGGGTGAAAAAATATTTGCTGAGATTTCTGGAGATTCGTAATTTTGGGAAGCCTGGCAACCCCTTTCCATGTAAGTGTTTTTTGCCAGTCACTGCTTAGGGCTACATCAAGAGGAAACAAAACATAGAAATAGAACGTGAAACTGCTTTATTGTGTCAAGTTTCCAGAAGCTAGCACAAACCGTGTTGGATTTAGAGTTCCAAATACATCTATCAATATAGGAGAAAACAGAGTGAAACCTAAAAATTCAAACTGTTACTGGAAACGAACGCTTCAACATAGAAGAACGAAATTTGGGGAACCAAGTCGCCTTAGTGTACTGATCATTACCTGAAAGTATCATCCAGTTTGGGTGAAAAAATATTTGCTGAGATTTCTGGAGATTCGTAATTTTGGGAAGCCTGGCAACCCCTTTCCATGAAAGTGTTTCTCGCCAGTCACTGCTTAGGGCTACATCAAGAGGAAACAAAACATAGAGATAGAACGTGAAACTACTTTATTGCGTCAAGTTTCAAGAAGCTAGCACAAACCGTGTTGGATTCAGAGTTCCAAATACATCTATCAATAGAGGAGAAAACAGAGTGAAACCTAAAAATTCAAACTGTTACTGGAAACGAACGCTTCAACATAGAAGAACGAAATTTGGGGAACCAAGTCGCCTTAGTGTACTGATCATTAACTGAAAGTATCATCCAGTTTGGGTGAAAAAATATTTGCTGAGATTTCTGGAGATTCGTAATTTTGGGAAGCCTGGCAACCCCTTTCCATGAAAGTGTTTCTCGCCAGTCACTGCTTAGGGCTACATCAAGAGGAAACAAAATATAGAGATAGAACGTGAAACTACTTTATTGTGTCAAGTTTCAAGAAGCTAGCACAAACCGTGTTGGATTTAGAGTTCCAAATACATCTATCAATATAGGAGAAAACAGAGTGAAACCGAAAAATTCAAACTGTACTGGAAACGAACGCTTCAACATAGAAGAACGACATTTGGGGAACCAAGTCGCCTTAGTGTACTGATCATTACCTGAAAGTATCATCCAGTTTGGGTGAAAAAATATTTGCTGAGATTTCTGGAGATTCGTAATTTTGGGAAGCATGGCAACCCCTTTCCATGAAAGTGTTTCTTGCCAGTCACTGCTTAGGGCTACATCAAGAGGAAACAAAACATAGTGATAGAAAGTGAAACTGCTTTATTGTGTCAAGTTTCAAGAAGCTAGCACAAACCGTGTTGGATTTAGAGTTCCAAATACACCTATCAATATAGGAGAAAACAGAGTGAAACCTAAAAATTCAAACTGTTACTGGAAACGAACGCTTCAACATAGAAGAACGAAATTTGGGGAACCAAGTCGCGTTAGTGTAGTGATCATTACCTGAAAGTATCATCCAGTTTGGGTGAAAAAATATTTCCTGAGATTTCTGGAGATTCGTAATTTTGGGAAGCCTGGCAACCCCTTTCCATGAAAGTGTTTCTCGCCAGTCACTGCTTAGGGCTACATCAAGAGGAAACAAAACATAGAGATAGAACGTGAAACTACTTTATTGCGTCAAGTTTCAAGAAGCTAGCACAAACCGTGTTGGATTCAGAGTTCCAAATACATCTATCAATAGAGGAGAAAACAGAGTGAAACCTAAAAATTCAAACTGTTACTGGAAACGAACGCTTCAACATAGAAGAACGAAATTTGGGGAACCAAGTCGCCTTAGTGTACTGATCATTACCTGAAAGTATCATCCAGTTTGGGTGAAAAAATATTTGCTGAGATTTCTGGAGATTCGTAATTTTGGGAAGCCTGGCAACCCCTTTCCATGAAAGTGTTTCTCGCCAGTCACTGCTTAGGGCTACATCAAGAGGAAACAAAACATAGAGATAGAAAGTGAAACTGCTTTATTGTGTCAAGTTTCAAGAAGCTAGCACAAACCGTGTTGGATTTAGAGTTCCAAATACATCTATCAATATAGGAGAAAACAGAGTGAAACCTAAAAATTCAAACTGTTACTGGAAACGAACGCTTCAACATAGAAGAACGACATTTGGGGAACCAAGTCGCCTTAGTGTACTGATCATTACCTGAAAGTATCATCCAGTTTGGGTGAAAAAATATTTGCTGAGATTTCTGGAGATTCGTAATTTTGGGAAGCATGGCAACCCCTTTCCATGAAAGTGTTTCTTGCCAGTCACTGCTTAGGGCTACATCAAGAGGAAACAAAACATAGAGATAGAAAGTGAAACTGCTTTATTGTGTCAAGTTTCAAGAAGCTAGCACAAACCGTGTTGGATTTAGAGTTCCAAATACATCTATCAATAGAGGAGAAAACAGAGTGAAACCTAAAAATTCAAACTGTTACTGGAAACGAACGCTTCAACATAGAAGAACGAAATTTGGGGAACCAAGTCGCGTTAGTGTAGTGATCATTACCTGAAAGTATCATCCAGTTTGGGTGAAAAAATATTTCCTGAGATTTCTGGAGATTCGTAATTTTGGGAAGCCTGGCAACCCCTTTCCATGAAAGTGTTTCTCGCCAGTCACTGCTTAGGGCTACATCAAGAGGAAACAAAACATAGAGATAGAACGTGAAACTACTTTATTGCGTCAAGTTTCAAGAAGCTAGCACAAACCGTGTTGGATTCAGAGTTCCAAATACATCTATCAATAGAGGAGAAAACAGAGTGAAACCTAAAAATTCAAACTGTTACTGGAAACGAACGCTTCAACATAGAAGAACGAAATTTGGGGAACCAAGTCGCCTTAGTGTACTGATCATTACCTGAAAGTATCATCCAGTTTGGGTGAAAAAATATTTGCTGAGATTTCTGGAGATTCGTAATTTTGGGAAGCCTGGCAACCCCTTTCCATGAAAGTGTTTCTCGCCAGTCACTGCTTAGGGCTACATCAAGAGGAAACAAAACATAGAGATAGAAAGTGAAACTGCTTTATTGTGTCAAGTTTCAAGAAGCTAGCACAAACCGTGTTGGATTTAGAGTTCCAAATACATCTATCAATATAGGAGAAAACAGAGTGAAACCTAAAAATTCAAACTGTTACTGGAAACGAACGCTTCAACATAGAAGAACGACATTTGGGGAACCAAGTCGCCTTAGTGTACTGATCATTACCTGAAAGTATCATCCAGTTTGGGTGAAAAAATATTTGCTGAGATTTCTGGAGATTCGTAATTTTGGGAAGCATGGCAACCCCTTTCCATGAAAGTGTTTCTTGCCAGTCACTGCTTAGGGCTACATCAAGAGGAAACAAAACATAGAGATAGAAAGTGAAACTGCTTTATTGTGTCAAGTTTCAAGAAGCTAGCACAAACCGTGTTGGATTTAGAGTTCCAAATACATCTATCAATATAGGAGAAAACAGAGTGAAACCTAAAAATTCAAACTGTTACTGGAAACGAACGCTTCAACATAGAAGAACGAAATTTGGGGAACCAAGTCGCGTTAGTGTAGTGATCATTACCTGAAAGTATCATCCAGTTTGGGTGAAAAAATATTTCCTGAGATTTCTGGAGATTCGTATATTTGGGAAGCCTGGCAACCCCTTTCCATGAAAGTGTTTCTCGCCAGTCACTGTTAGGGCTACATCAAGAGGAAACAAAACATAGAGATAGAACGTGAAACTACTTTATTGTGTCAAGTTTCAAGAAGCTAGCACAAACCGTGTTTGATTTAGAGTTCCAAATATATCTATCAATATAGGAGAAAACAGAGTGAAACCTAAAAATTCAAACTGTTACTGGAAACGAACGCTTCAACATAGAAGAACGAAATTTGGGGAACCAAGTCGCCTTAGTGTACTGATCATTACCTGAAAGTATCATCCAGTTTGGGTGAAAAAATATTTGCTGAGATATCTGGAGATTTGTAATTTAGGAAGCTTGGCAACCCGTTTCCATGTAAGTGTTTCTCCTCAGTCACTGCTTGGGGCTACATCAAGAGGAAACAAAACATAGAGATAGAACGTGAAATTACTTTATTGTGTCAAGTTTCAAGAAGCTAGCACAAACCGTGTTGGATTTAGAGTTCCAAATACATCTATCAATATAGGAGAAAACAGAGTGAAACCTAAAAATTCAAACTGTACTGGAAACGAACGCTTCAACATAGAAGAACGACATTTGGGGAACCAAGTCGCCTTAGTGTACTGATCATTACCTGAAAGTATCATCCAGTTTGGGTGAAAAAATATTTGCTGAGATTTCTGGAGATTCGTAATTTTGGGAAGCATGGCAACCCCTTTCCATGAAAGTGTTTCTTGCCAGTCACTGCTTAGGGCTACATCAAGAGGAAACAAAACATAGAGATAGAAAGTGAAACTGCTTTATTGTGTCAAGTTTCAAGAAGCTAGCACAAACCGTGTTGGATTTAGAGTTCCAAATACACCTATCAATATAGGAGAAAACAGAGTGAAACCTAAAAATTCAAACTGTTACTGGAAACGAACGCTTCAACATAGAAGAACGAAATTTGGGGAACCAAGTCGCGTTAGTGTAGTGATCATTACCTGAAAGTATCATCCAGTTTGGGTGAAAAAATATTTCCTGAGATTTCTGGAGATTCGTAATTTTGGGAAGCCTGGCAACCCCTTTCCATGAAAGTGTTTCTCGCCAGTCACTGCTTAGGGCTACATCAAGAGGAAACAAAACATAGAGATAGAACGTGAAACTACTTTATTGCGTCAAGTTTCAAGAAGCTAGCACAAACCGTGTTGGATTCAGAGTTCCAAATACATCTATCAATAGAGGAGAAAACAGAGTGAAACCTAAAAATTCAAACTGTTACTGGAAACGAACGCTTCAACATAGAAGAACGAAATTTGGGGAACCAAGTCGCCTTAGTGTACTGATCATTACCTGAAAGTATCATCCAGTTTGGGTGAAAAAATATTTGCTGAGATTTCTGGAGATTCGTAATTTTGGGAAGCCTGGCAACCCCTTTCCATGAAAGTGTTTCTCGCCAGTCACTGCTTAGGGCTACATCAAGAGGAAACAAAACATAGAGATAGAAAGTGAAACTGCTTTATTGTGTCAAGTTTCAAGAAGCTAGCACAAACCGTGTTGGATTTAGAGTTCCAAATACATCTATCAATATAGGAGAAAACAGAGTGAAACCTAAAAATTCAAACTGTTACTGGAAACGAACGCTTCAACATAGAAGAACGACATTTGGGGAACCAAGTCGCCTTAGTGTACTGATCATTACCTGAAAGTATCATCCAGTTTGGGTGAAAAAATATTTGCTGAGATTTCTGGAGATTCGTAATTTTGGGAAGCATGGCAACCCCTTTCCATGAAAGTGTTTCTTGCCAGTCACTGCTTAGGGCTACATCAAGAGGAAACAAAACATAGAGATAGAAAGTGAAACTGCTTTATTGTGTCAAGTTTCAAGAAGCTAGCACAAACCGTGTTGGATTTAGAGTTCCAAATACATCTATCAATATAGGAGAAAACAGAGTGAAACCTAAAAATTCAAACTGTTACTGGAAACGAACGCTTCAACATAGAAGAACGAAATTTGGGGAACCAAGTCGCGTTAGTGTAGTGATCATTACCTGAAAGTATCATCCAGTTTGGGTGAAAAAATATTTCCTGAGATTTCTGGAGATTCGTAATTTTGGGAAGCCTGGCAACCCCTTTCCATGAAAGTGTTTCTCGCCAGTCACTGCTTAGGGCTACATCAAGAGGAAACAAAACATAGAGATAGAACGTGAAACTACTTTATTGCGTCAAGTTTCAAGAAGCTAGCACAAACCGTGTTGGATTCAGAGTTCCAAATACATCTATCAATAGAGGAGAAAACAGAGTGAAACCTAAAAATTCAAACTGTTACTGGAAACGAACGCTTCAACATAGAAGAACGAAATTTGGGGAACCAAGTCGCCTTAGTGTACTGATCATTACCTGAAAGTATCATCCAGTTTGGGTGAAAAAATATTTGCTGAGATTTCTGGAGATTCGTAATTTTGGGAAGCCTGGCAACCCCTTTCCATGAAAGTGTTTCTCGCCAGTCACTGCTTAGGGCTACATCAAGAGGAAACAAAACATAGAGATAGAAAGTGAAACTGCTTTATTGTGTCAAGTTTCAAGAAGCTAGCACAAACCGTGTTGGATTTAGAGTTCCAAATACATCTATCAATATAGGAGAAAACAGAGTGAAACCTAAAAATTCAAACTGTTACTGGAAACGAACGCTTCAACATAGAAGAACGACATTTGGGGAACCAAGTCGCCTTAGTGTACTGATCATTACCTGAAAGTATCATCCAGTTTGGGTGAAAAAATATTTGCTGAGATTTCTGGAGATTCGTAATTTTGGGAAGCATGGCAACCCCTTTCCATGAAAGTGTTTCTTGCCAGTCACTGCTTAGGGCTACATCAAGAGGAAACAAAACATAGAGATAGAAAGTGAAACTGCTTTATTGTGTCAAGTTTCAAGAAGCTAGCACAAACCGTGTTGGATTTAGAGTTCCAAATACATCTATCAATATAGGAGAAAACAGAGTGAAACCTAAAAATTCAAACTGTTACTGGAAACGAACGCTTCAACATAGAAGAACGAAATTTGGGGAACCAAGTCGCGTTAGTGTAGTGATCATTACCTGAAAGTATCATCCAGTTTGGGTGAAAAAATATTTCCTGAGATTTCTGGAGATTCGTATATTTGGGAAGCCTGGCAACCCCTTTCCATGAAAGTGTTTCTCGCCAGTCACTGTTAGGGCTACATCAAGAGGAAACAAAACATAGAGATAGAACGTGAAACTACTTTATTGTGTCAAGTTTCAAGAAGCTAGCACAAACCGTGTTTGATTTAGAGTTCCAAATATATCTATCAATATAGGAGAAAACAGAGTGAAACCTAAAAATTCAAACTGTTACTGGAAACGAACGCTTCAACATAGAAGAACGAAATTTGGGGAACCAAGTCGCCTTAGTGTACTGATCATTACCTGAAAGTATCATCCAGTTTGGGTGAAAAAATATTTGCTGAGATATCTGGAGATTTGTAATTTAGGAAGCTTGGCAACCCGTTTCCATGTAAGTGTTTCTCCTCAGTCACTGCTTGGGGCTACATCAAGAGGAAACAAAACATAGAGATAGAACGTGAAATTACTTTATTGTGTCAAGTTTCAAGAAGCTAGCACAAACCGTGTTGGATTTAGAGTTCCAAATACATCTATCAATATAGGAGAAAACAGAGTGAAACCTAAAAATTCAAACTGTTACTGGAAACGAACGCTTCAACATAGAAGAACGAAATTTGGGGAACCAAGTCGCCTTAGTGTACTGATCATTACCTGAAAGTATCATCCAGTTTGGGTGAAAAAAATATTTGCTGAGATTTCTGGAGATTCGTAATTTTGGGAAGCCTGGCAACCCCTTTCCATGAAAGTGTTTTTTGCCAGTCACTGCTTAGGGCTACATCAAGAGGAAACAAAACATAGAGATAGAACGTGAAACTGCTTTATTGTGTCAAGTTTCCAGAAGCTAGCACAAACCGTGTTGGATTTAGAGTTCCAAATACATCTATCAATATAGGAGAAAACAGAGTGAAACCTAAAAATTCAAACTGTTACTGGAAACGAACGCTTCTACATAGAAGAACGAAATTTGGGGAACCAAGTCGCCTTAGTGTACTGATCATTACGTGAAAGTATCATCCTGTTTGGGTGAAAAAATATTTCCTGAGACTTCTGGAGATTCGTATATTTGGGAAGCCTGGCAACCCCTTTCCATGAAAGTGTTTCTCGCCGGTCACTGTTAGGGCTACATCAAGAGGAAACAAAACATAGAGATAGAACGTGAAACTACTTTATTGTGTCAAGTTTCAAGAAGCTAGCACAAACCGTGTTGGATTTAGAGTTCCAAATACATCTATCAATATAGGAGAAAACAGAGTGAAACCTAAAAATTCAAACTGTTACTGGAAACGAACGCTTCAACATAGAAGAACGAAATTTGGGGAACCAAGTCGCCTTAGTGTACTGATCATTACCTGAAAGTATCATCCTGTTTGGGTGAAAAAATATTTCTGAGATTTCTGGAGATTCGCATATTTGGGAAGCCTGGCAACCCCTTTCCATGAAAGTGTTTCTCGCCAGTCACTGTTAGGGCTACATCAAGAGGAAACAAAACATAGAGATAGAACGTGAAACTACTTTATTGTGTCAAGTTTCAAGAAGCTAGCAAAAACCGTGTTGGATTTAGAGTTCCAAATACCTCTATCAATATAGAAGAAAACAGAGTGAAACCTAAAAATTCAAACTGTTACTGGAAACGAACGCTTCAACATAGAAGAACGAAATTTAGGGAACCAAGTCGCCTTAGTGTACTGATCATTACCTGAAAGTATCATCCAGTTTGGGTGAAAAAATATTTGCTGCGATTTCTGGAGATTCGTAATTTTGGGAAGCCACCCCTTTCCATGAAAGTGTTTCTCGACAGTCAATGCTTAGGGCTACATCAAGAGGAAACAAAACATAGAGATAGAACGTGAAACTACTTTATTGTGTCAAGTTTCAAGAAGCTAGCACAAACCGTGTTGGATTTAGAGTTCCAAATACATCTATCAATATAGGAGAAAACAGAGTGAAACCTAAAAATTCAAACTGTTACTGGAAACGAACGCTTCAACATAGAAGAACGAAATTTGGGGAACCAAGTCGCCTTAGTGTACTGATCATTACCTGAAAGTATCATCCTGTTTGGGTGAAAAAATATTTCCTGAGATTTCTGGAGATTCGTATATTTGGGAAGCCTGGCAACCCCTTTCCATGAAAGTGTTTCTCGCCAGTCACTGTTAGGGCTACATCAAGAGGAAACAAAACATAGAGATAGAACGTGAAACTACTTTATTGTGTCAAGTTTCAAGAACCTAGCACAAACCTTGTTGGATTCAGAGTTCCAAATACATCTATCAATATAGGAGAAAACAGAGTGAAACCTAAAAATTCAAACTGTTACTGGAAACGAACGCTTCAACATAGAAGAACGACATTTGGGGAACCAAGTCGCCTTAGTGTACTGATCATTACCTGAAAGTATCATCCAGTTTGGGTGAAAAAATATTTGCTGAGATTTCTGGAGATTCGTAATTTTGGGAAGCATGGCAACCCCTTTCCATGAAAGTGTTTCTTGCCAGTCACTGCTTAGGGCTACATCAAGAGGAAACAAAACATAGAGATAGAAAGTGAAACTGCTTTATTGTGTCAAGTTTCAAGAAGCTAGCACAAACCGTGTTGGATTTAGAGTTCCAAATACATCTATCAATATAGGAGAAAACAGAGTGAAACCTAAAAATTCAAACTGTTACTGGAAACGAACGCTTCAACATAGAAGAACGAAATTTGGGGAACCAAGTCGCGTTAGTGTAGTGATCATTACCTGAAAGTATCATCCAGTTTGGGTGAAAAAATATTTCCTGAGATTTCTGGAGATTCGTAATTTTGGGAAGCCTGGCAACCCCTTTCCATGAAAGTGTTTCTCGCCAGTCACTGCTTAGGGCTACATCAAGAGGAAACAAAACATAGAGATAGAACGTGAAACTACTTTATTGCGTCAAGTTTCAAGAAGCTAGCACAAACCGTGTTGGATTCAGAGTTCCAAATACATCTATCAATAGAGGAGAAAACAGAGTGAAACCTAAAAATTCAAACTGTTACTGGAAACGAACGCTTCAACATAGAAGAACGAAATTTGGGGAACCAAGTCGCCTTAGTGTACTGATCATTACCTGAAAGTATCATCCAGTTTGGGTGAAAAAATATTTGCTGAGATTTCTGGAGATTCGTAATTTTGGGAAGCCTGGCAACCCCTTTCCATGAAAGTGTTTCTCGCCAGTCACTGCTTAGGGCTACATCAAGAGGAAACAAAACATAGAGATAGAAAGTGAAACTGCTTTATTGTGTCAAGTTTCAAGAAGCTAGCACAAACCGTGTTGGATTTAGAGTTCCAAATACATCTATCAATATAGGAGAAAACAGAGTGAAACCTAAAAATTCAAACTGTTACTGGAAACGAACGCTTCAACATAGAAGAACGACATTTGGGGAACCAAGTCGCCTTAGTGTACTGATCATTACCTGAAAGTATCATCCAGTTTGGGTGAAAAAATATTTGCTGAGATTTCTGGAGATTCGTAATTTTGGGAAGCATGGCAACCCCTTTCCATGAAAGTGTTTCTTGCCAGTCACTGCTTAGGGCTACATCAAGAGGAAACAAAACATAGAGATAGAAAGTGAAACTGCTTTATTGTGTCAAGTTTCAAGAAGCTAGCACAAACCGTGTTGGATTTAGAGTTCCAAATACATCTATCAATATAGGAGAAAACAGAGTGAAACCTAAAAATTCAAACTGTTACTGGAAACGAACGCTTCAACATAGAAGAACGAAATTTGGGGAACCAAGTCGCGTTAGTGTAGTGATCATTACCTGAAAGTATCATCCAGTTTGGGTGAAAAAATATTTCCTGAGATTTCTGGAGATTCGTATATTTGGGAAGCCTGGCAACCCCTTTCCATGAAAGTGTTTCTCGCCAGTCACTGTTAGGGCTACATCAAGAGGAAACAAAACATAGAGATAGAACGTGAAACTACTTTATTGTGTCAAGTTTCAAGAAGCTAGCACAAACCGTGTTTGATTTAGAGTTCCAAATATATCTATCAATATAGGAGAAAACAGAGTGAAACCTAAAAATTCAAACTGTTACTGGAAACGAACGCTTCAACATAGAAGAACGAAATTTGGGGAACCAAGTCGCCTTAGTGTACTGATCATTACCTGAAAGTATCATCCAGTTTGGGTGAAAAAATATTTGCTGAGATATCTGGAGATTTGTAATTTAGGAAGCTTGGCAACCCGTTTCCATGTAAGTGTTTCTCCTCAGTCACTGCTTGGGGCTACATCAAGAGGAAACAAAACATAGAGATAGAACGTGAAATTACTTTATTGTGTCAAGTTTCAAGAAGCTAGCACAAACCGTGTTGGATTTAGAGTTCCAAATACATCTATCAATATAGGAGAAAACAGAGTGAAACCTAAAAATTCAAACTGTTACTGGAAACGAACGCTTCAACATAGAAGAACGAAATTTGGGGAACCAAGTCGCCTTAGTGTACTGATCATTACCTGAAAGTATCATCCAGTTTGGGTGAAAAAAATATTTGCTGAGATTTCTGGAGATTCGTAATTTTGGGAAGCCTGGCAACCCCTTTCCATGAAAGTGTTTTTTGCCAGTCACTGCTTAGGGCTACATCAAGAGGAAACAAAACATAGAGATAGAACGTGAAACTGCTTTATTGTGTCAAGTTTCCAGAAGCTAGCACAAACCGTGTTGGATTTAGAGTTCCAAATACATCTATCAATATAGGAGAAAACAGAGTGAAACCTAAAAATTCAAACTGTTACTGGAAACGAACGCTTCAACATAGAAGAACGAAATTTGGGGAACCAAGTCGCCTTAGTGTACTGATCATTACGTGAAAGTATCATCCTGTTTGGGTGAAAAAATATTTCCTGAGACTTCTGGAGATTCGTATATTTGGGAAGCCTGGCAACCCCTTTCCATGAAAGTGTTTCTCGCCGGTCACTGTTAGGGCTACATCAAGAGGAAACAAAACATAGAGATAGAACGTGAAACTACTTTATTGTGTCAAGTTTCAAGAAGCTAGCACAAACCGTGTTGGATTTAGAGTTCCAAATACATCTATCAATATAGGAGAAAACAGAGTGAAACCTAAAAATTCAAACTGTTACTGGAAACGAACGCTTCAACATAGAAGAACGAAATTTGGGGAACCAAGTCGCCTTAGTGTACTGATCATTACCTGAAAGTATCATCCTGTTTGGGTGAAAAAATATTTCTGAGATTTCTGGAGATTCGCATATTTGGGAAGCCTGGCAACCCCTTTCCATGAAAGTGTTTCTCGCCAGTCACTGTTAGGGCTACATCAAGAGGAAACAAAACATAGAGATAGAACGTGAAACTACTTTATTGTGTCAAGTTTCAAGAAGCTAGCAAAAACCGTGTTGGATTTAGAGTTCCAAATACCTCTATCAATATAGAAGAAAACAGAGTGAAACCTAAAAATTCAAACTGTTACTGGAAACGAACGCTTCAACATAGAAGAACGAAATTTAGGGAACCAAGTCGCCTTAGTGTACTGATCATTACCTGAAAGTATCATCCAGTTTGGGTGAAAAAATATTTGCTGCGATTTCTGGAGATTCGTAATTTTGGGAAGCCACCCCTTTCCATGAAAGTGTTTCTCGACAGTCAATGCTTAGGGCTACATCAAGAGGAAACAAAACATAGAGATAGAACGTGAAACTACTTTATTGTGTCAAGTTTCAAGAAGCTAGCACAAACCGTGTTGGATTTAGAGTTCCAAATACATCTATCAATATAGGAGAAAACAGAGTGAAACCTAAAAATTCAAACTGTTACTGGAAACGAACGCTTCAACATAGAAGAACGAAATTTGGGGAACCAAGTCGCCTTAGTGTACTGATCATTACCTGAAAGTATCATCCTGTTTGGGTGAAAAAATATTT
Organism: Spermophilus citellus; assembly: GCF_964194105.1. Classification (NCBI taxonomy): domain Eukaryota; kingdom Metazoa; phylum Chordata; class Mammalia; order Rodentia; family Sciuridae; genus Spermophilus; species Spermophilus citellus. Next base: position 16,249,980 of record NC_138188.1, read on the forward strand.
CCTGAGATTTCTGGAGATTCGTATATTTGGGAAGCCTGGCAACCCCTTTCCATGAAAGTGTTTCTCGCCAGTCACTGTTAGGGCTACATCAAGAGGAAACAAAACATAGAGATAGAACGTGAAACTACTTTATTGTGTCAAGTTTCAAGAACCTAGCACAAACCTTGTTGGATTCAGAGTTCCAAATACATCTATCAATATAGGAGAAAACAGAGTGAAACCTAAAAATTCAAACTGTTACTGGAAACGAACGCTTCAACATAGAAGAACGAAATTGGGGGAACCACGTCGCCTTAGTGTACTGATCATTACCTGAAAGTATCATCCAGTTTGGGTGAAAAAATATTTGCTGAGATTTCTGGAGATTCGTAATTTTGGGAAGCATGGCAACCCCTTTCCATGAAAGTGTTTCTTGCCAGTCACTGCTTAGGGCTACATCAAGAGGAAACAAAACATAGAGATAGAAAGTGAAACTGCTTTATTGTGTCAAGTTTCAAGAAGCTAGCACAAACCGTGTTGGATTTAGAGTTCCAAATACATCTATCAATATAGGAGAAAACAGAGTGAAACCTAAAAATTCAAACTGTTACTGGAAACGAACGCTTCAACATAGAAGAACGAAATTTGGGGAACCAAGTCGCGTTAGTGTAGTGATCATTACCTGAAAGTATCATCCAGTTTGGGTGAAAAAATATTTCCTGAGATTTCTGGAGATTCGTAATTTTGGGAAGCCACCCCTTTCCATGAAAGTGTTTATCGCCAGTCACTGCTTAGGGCTACATCAAGAGGAAACAAAACATAGAGATAGAACGTGAAACTACTTTATTGTATCAAGTTTCAAGAAGTTAGCACAAACCGTGTTGGATTTAGAGTTCCAAATACATCTATCAATATAGGAGAAAACAGAGTGAAACCTAAAAATTCAAACTGTTACTGGAAACGAACGCTTCTACATAGAAGAACGAAATTTGGGGAACCAAGTCGCCTTAGTGTACTGATCATTACCTGAAAGTATCATCCTGTTTGGGTGAAAAAATATTTCCTGAGATTTCTGGAGATTCGTATATTTGGGAAGCCTGGCAACCCCTTTCCATGAAAGTGTTTCTCGCCAGTCACTGTTAGGGCTACATCAAGAGGAAACAAAACATAGAGATAGAACGTGAAACTACTTTATTGTGTCAAGTTTCAAGAAGCTAGCACAAACCGTGTTTGATTTAGAGTTCCAAATATATCTATCAATATAGGAGAAAACAGAGTGAAACCTAAAAATTCAAACTGTTACTGGAAACGAACGCTTCAACATAGAAGAACGAAATTTGGGGAACCAAGTCGCCTTAGTGTACTGATCATTACCTGAAAGTATCATCCAGTTTGGGTGAAAAAATATTTGCTGAGATATCTGGAGATTTGTAATTTAGGAAGCTTGGCAACCCCTTTCCATGTAAGTGTTTCTCCTCAGTCACTGCTTGGGGCTACATCAAGAGGAAACAAAACATAGAGATAGAACGTGAAATTACTTTATTGCGTCAAGTTTCAAGAACCTAGCACAAACCTTGTTGGATTCAGAGTTCCAAATACATCTATCAATAGAGGAGAAAACAGAGTGAAACCTAAAAATTCAAACTGTTACTGGAAACGAACGCTTCAACATAGAAGAACGAAATTTGGGGAACCAAGTCGCCTTAGTGTACTGATCATTACCTGAAAGTATCATCCAGTTTGGGTGAAAAAATATTTGCTGAGATTTCTGGAGATTCGTAATTTTGGGAAGCCTGGCAACCCCTTTCCATGAAAGTGTTTCTCGCCAGTCACTGCTTAGGGCTACATCAAGAGGAAACAAAACATAGAGATAGAACGTGAAACTACTTTATTGCGTCAAGTTTCAAGAAGCTAGCACAAACCGTGTTGGATTCAGAGTTCCAAATACATCTATCAATAGAGGAGAAAACAGAGTGAAACCTAAAAATTCAAACTGTTACTGGAAACGAACGCTTCAACATAGAAGAACGAAATTTGGGGAACCAAGTCGCCTTAGTGTACTGATCATTACCTGAAAGTATCATCCAGTTTGGGTGAAAAAATATTTGCTGAGATTTCTGGAGATTCGTAATTTTGGGAAGCCTGGCAACCCCTTTCCATGAAAGTGTTTCTCGCCAGTCACTGCTTAGGGCTACATCAAGAGGAAACAAAACATAGAGATAGAAAGTGAAACTGCTTTATTGTGTCAAGTTTCAAGAAGCTAGCACAAACCGTGTTGGATGTAGAGTTCCAAATACATCTATCAATATAGGAGAAAACAGAGTGAAACCTAAAAATTCAAACTGTTACTGGAAACGAACGCTTCAACATAGAAGAACGACATTTGGGGAACCAAGTCGCCTTAGTGTACTGATCATTACCTGAAAGTATCATCCAGTTTGGGTGAAAAAATATTTGCTGAGATTTCTGGAGATTCGTAATTTTGGGAAGCATGGCAACCCCTTTCCATGAAAGTGTTTCTTGCCAGTCACTGCTTAGGGCTACATCAAGAGGAAACAAAACATAGAGATAGAAAGTGAAACTGCTTTATTGTGTCAAGTTTCAAGAAGCTAGCACAAACCGTGTTGGATTTAGAGTTCCAAATACATCTATCAATATAGGAGAAAACAGAGTGAAACCTAAAAATTCAAACTGTTACTGGAAACGAACGCTTCAACATAGAAGAACGAAATTTGGGGAACCAAGTCGCGTTAGTGTAGTGATCATTACCTGAAAGTATCATCCAGTTTGGGTGAAAAAATATTTCCTGAGATTTCTGGAGATTCGTAATTTTGGGAAGCCACCCCTTTCCATGAAAGTGTTTATCGCCAGTCACTGCTTAGGGCTACATCAAGAGGAAACAAAACATAGAGATAGAACGTGAAACTACTTTATTGTATCAAGTTTCAAGAAGCTAGCACAAACCGTGTTGGATTTAGAGTTCCAAATACATCTATCAATATAGGAGAAAACAGAGTGAAACCTAAAAATTCAAACTGTTACTGGAAACGAACGCTTCTACATAGAAGAACGAAATTTGGGGAACCAAGTCGCCTTAGTGTACTGATCATTACCTGAAAGTATCATCCTGTTTGGGTGAAAAAATATTTCCTGAGATTTCTGGAGATTCGTATATTTGGGAAGCCTGGCAACCCCTTTCCATGAAAGTGTTTCTCGCCAGTCACTGTTAGGGCTACATCAAGAGGAAACAAAACATAGAGATAGAACGTGAAACTACTTTATTGTGTCAAGTTTCAAGAAGCTAGCACAAACCGTGTTTGATTTAGAGTTCCAAATATATCTATCAATATAGGAGAAAACAGAGTGAAACCTAAAAATTCAAACTGTTACTGGAAACGAACGCTTCAACATAGAAGAACGAAATTTGGGGAACCAAGTCGCCTTAGTGTACTGATCATTACCTGAAAGTATCATCCAGTTTGGGTGAAAAAATATTTGCTGAGATATCTGGAGATTTGTAATTTAGGAAGCTTGGCAACCCCTTTCCATGTAAGTGTTTCTCCTCAGTCACTGCTTGGGGCTACATCAAGAGGAAACAAAACATAGAGATAGAACGTGAAATTACTTTATTGTGTCAAGTTTCAAGAAGCTAGCACAAACCGTGTTGGATTGAGAGTTCCAAATACATCTATCAATATAGGAGAAAACAGAGTGAAACCTAAAAATTCAAACTGTTACTGGAAACGAACGCTTCAACATAGAAGAACGAAATTTGGGGAACCAAGTCGCCTTAGTGTACTGATCATTACCTGAAAGTATCATCCAGTTTGGGTGAAAAAAATATTTGCTGAGATTTCTGGAGATTCGTAATTTTGGGAAGCCTGGCAACCCCTTTCCATGAAAGTGTTTTTTGCCAGTCACTGCTTAGGGCTACATCAAGAGGAAACAAAACATAGAGATAGAACGTGAAACTGCTTTATTGTGTCAAGTTTCCAGAAGCTAGCACAAACCGTGTTGGATTTAGAGTTCCAAATACATCTATCAATATAGGAGAAAACAGAGTGAAACCTAAAAATTCAAACTGTTACTGGAAACGAACGCTTCAACATAGAAGAACGAAATTTGGGGAACCAAGTCGCCTTAGTGTACTGATCATTACGTGAAAGTATCATCCTGTTTGGGTGAAAAAATATTTCCTGAGACTTCTGGAGATTCGTATATTTGGGAAGCCTGGCAACCCCTTTCCATGAAAGTGTTTCTCGCCGGTCACTGTTAGGGCTACATCAAGAGGAAACAAAACATAGAGATAGAACGTGAAACTACTTTATTGTGTCAAGTTTCAAGAAGCTAGCACAAACCGTGTTGGATTTAGAGTTCCAAATACATCTATCAATATAGGAGAAAACAGAGTGAAACATAAAAATTCAAACTGTTACTGGAAACGAACGCTTCAACATAGAAGAACGAAATTTGGGGAACCAAGTCGCCTTAGTGTACTGATCATTACCTGAAAGTATCATCCTGTTTGGGTGAAAAAATATTTCTGAGATTTCTGGAGATTCGCATATTTGGGAAGCCTGGCAACCCCTTTCCATGAAAGTGTTTCTCGCCAGTCACTGTTAGGGCTACATCAAGAGGAAACAAAACATAGAGATAGAACGTGAAACTACTTTATTGTGTCAAGTTTCAAGAAGCTAGCAAAAACCGTGTTGGATTTAGAGTTCCAAATACCTCTATCAATATAGAAGAAAACAGAGTGAAACCTAAAAATTCAAACTGTTACTGGAAACGAACGCTTCAACATAGAAGAACGAAATTTAGGGAACCAAGTCGCCTTAGTGTACTGATCATTACCTGAAAGTATCATCCAGTTTGGGTGAAAAAATATTTGCTGCGATTTCTGGAGATTCGTAATTTTGGGAAGCCACCCCTTTCCATGAAAGTGTTTCTCGACAGTCAATGCTTAGGGCTACATCAAGAGGAAACAAAACATAGAGATAGAACGTGAAACTACTTTATTGTGTCAAGTTTCAAGAAGGTAGCACAAACCGTGTTGGATTTAGAGTTCCAAATACATCTATCAATATAGGAGAAAACAGAGTGAAACCTAAAAATTCAAACTGTTACTGGAAACGAACGCTTCAACATAGAAGAACGAAATTTGGGGAACCAAGTCGCCTTAGTGTACTGATCATTACCTGAAAGTATCATCCAGTTTGGGTGAAAAAACATTTGCTGAGATTTCTGGAGATTCGTAATTTTGGGAAGCCACCCCTCTCCATGAAAGTGTTTATCGCCAGTCACTGCTTAGGGCTACATCAAGAGGAAACAAAACATAGAGATAGAACGTGAAACTACTTTATTGTGTCAAGTTTCAAGAACCTAGCACAAACCTTGTTGGATTCAGAGTTCCAAATACATCTATCAATATAGGAGAAAACAGAGTGAAACCTAAAAATTCAAACTGTTACTGGAAACGAACGCTTCAACATAGAAGAACGAAATTTGGGGAACCAAGTCGCCTTAGTGTACTGATCATTACCTGAAAGTATCATCCTGTTTGGGTGAAAAAATATTTGCTGATATTTGGAGATTCGTATATTTGGGAAGCCTGGCAACCCCTTTCCATGAAAGTGTTTCTCGCCAGTCACTGTTAGGGCTACATCAAGAGGAAACAAAACATAGAGATAGAACGTGAAACTACTTTATTGTGTCAAGTTTCAAGAAGGTAGCACAAACCGTGTTGGATTTAGAGTTCCAAATACATCTATCAATATAGGAGAAAACAGAGTGAAACCTAAAAATCAAACTGTTACTGGAAACGAACGCTTCAACATAGAAGAACGAAATTTGGGGAACCAAGTCGCCTTAGTGTACTGATCATTACCTGAAAGTATCATCCTGTTTGGGTGAAAAAATATTTCCTGAGATTTCTGGAGATTCGTATATTTGGGAAGCCTGGCAACCCCTTTCCATGAAAGTGTTTCTCGCCAGTCACTGTTAGGGCTACATCAAGAGGAAACAAAACGTAGAGATAGAACGTGAAACTACTTTATTGTGTCAAGTTTCAAGAACCTAGCACAAACCTTGTTGGATTCAGAGTTCCAAATACATCTATCAATATAGGAGAAAACAGAGTGAAACCTAAAAATTCAAACTGTTACTGGAAACGAACGCTTCAACATAGAAGAACGAAATTGGGGGAACCACGTCGCCTTAGTGTACTGATCATTACCTGAAAGTATCATCCAGTTTGGGTGAAAAAATATTTGCTGAGATTTCTGGAGATTCGTAATTTTGGGAAGCCTGGCAACCCCTTTCCATGTAAGTGTTTTTTGCCAGTCACTGCTTAGGGCTACATCAAGAGGAAACAAAACATAGAAATAGAACGTGAAACTACTTTATTGTGTCAAGTTTCAAGAAGGTAGCACAAACCGTGTTGGATTTAGAGTTCCAAATACATCTATCAATATAGGAGAAAACAGAGTGAAACCTAAAAATTCAAACTGTTACTGGAAACGAACGCTTCAACATAGAAGAACGAAATTTGGGGAACCAAGTCGCCTTAGTGTACTGATCATTACCTGAAAGTATCATCCAGTTTGGGTGAAAAAATATTTGCTGAGATTTCTGGAGATTCGTAATTTTGGGAAGCCTGGCAACCCCTTTCCATGAAAGTGTTTCTCGCCAGTCACTGCTTAGGGCTACATCAAGAGGAAACAAAACATAGAGATAGAACGTGAAACTACTTTATTGCGTCAAGTTTCAAGAAGCTAGCACAAACCGTGTTGGATTCAGAGTTCCAAATACATCTATCAATATAGGAGAAAACAGAGTGAAACCTAAAAATTCAAACTGTTACTGGAAACGAACGCTTCAACATAGAAGAACGAAATTTGGGGAACCAAGTCGCCTTAGTGTACTGATCATTACCTGAAAGTATCATCCTGTTTGGGTGAAAAAATATTTCCTGAGATTTCTGGAGATTCGTATATTTGGGAAGCCTGGCAACCCCTTTCCATGAAAGTGTTTATCGCCAGTCACTGCTTAGGGCTACATCAAGAGGAAACAAAACATAGAGATAGAACGTGAAACTACTTTATTGTGTCAAGTTTCAAGAACCTAGCACAAACCTTGTTGGATTCAGAGTTCCAAATACATCTATGAATATAGGAGAAAACAGAGTGAAACCTAAAATTCAAACTGTTACTGGAAACGAACGCTTCAACATAGAAGAACGAAATTTGGGGACCCAAGTCGCCTTAGTGTACTGATCATTACCTGAAAGTATCATCCAGTTTGGGTGAAAAAATATTTGCTGAGATTTCTGGAGATTCGTAATTTTGGGAAGCCACCCCTTTCCATGAAAGTGTTTCTCGCCAGTCACTGCTTAGGGCTACATCAAGAGGAAACAAAACATAGAGATAGAACGTGAAACTATTTTATTGTGTCAAGTTTCAAGAAGCTAGCACAAACCGTGTTGGATTTAGAGTTCCAAATACATCTATCAATATAGGAGAAAACAGAGTGAAACCTAAAAATTCAAACTGTTACTGGAAATGAACGCTTCAACAAAGAAGAACGAAATTTGGGGAACCAAGTCGCCTTAGTGTACTGATCATTACCTGAAAGTATCATCCTGTTTGGGTGAAAAAATATTTCCTGAGATTTCTGGAGATTCGTAATATTTGGAAGATTGGCAACCCCTTTCCATGAAAGTGTTTCTCGCCGGTCACTGTTAGGGCTACATCAAGAGGAAACAAAACATAGAGATAGAACGTGAAACTACTTTATTGTGTCAAGTTTCAAGAAGCTAGCACAAACTGTGTTGGATTTAGAGTTCCAAATACATCTATCAATATAGGAGAAAACAGAGTGAAACCTAAAAATTCAAACTGTTACTGGAAACGAACGCTTCAACATAGAAGAACGAAATTTGGGGAACCAAGTCGCCTTAGTGTACTGATCATTACCTGAAAGTATCATCCTGTTTGGGTGAAAAAATATTTGCTGAGACTTCTGGAGATTCGTAATTTTGGGAAGCCTGGCAACCCCTTTCCATGAAAGTGTTTATCGCCAGTCACTGCTTAGGGCTACATCAAGAGGAAACAAAACATAGAGATAGAACGTGAAACTACTTTATTTTGTCAAGTTTCAAGAAGCTAGCACAAACCATGTTGGATTTAGAGTTCCAAATACATCTATCAATATAGGAGAAAACAGAGTGAAACCTAAAAATTCAAACTGTTACTGGAAACGAACGCTTCAAAGTAGAAGAACGAAATTTGGGGAACCAAGTCGCGTTAGTGTAGTGATCATTACCTGAAAGTATCATCCAGTTTGGGTGAAAAAATATTTGCTGAGATTTCTGGAGATTCGTAATTTTGGGAAGCCACCCCTTTCAATGAAAGTGTTTCTCGCCAGTCACTGCTTAGTGATACATCAAGAGGAAACAAAACATAGAGATAGAACTTGAAACTACTTTAATGTGTCACCTTTCAAGGAGCTAGCACAAACCGTGTTGTATTTAGATATCCAAATACATCTATCAATATAGGAGAAAACAGAGTGAAACCTAAAAATTAAAACTGTTACTGGAAACGAACGCTTCAACAAAGAAGAACAAAATTTGGGGAACCAAGTCACCTTAGTGTACTGATCATTACCTGAAAGTATCATCCAGTTTGGGTGAAAAAATATTTGCTGAGATTTTTGGAGATTCGTAATTTTGGGAAGCCACCCCTTTCCATGAAAGTGTTTCTCGCCAGTCACTGCTTAGGGCTACATCAAGAGGAAACAAAACATAGAGATAGAATGTGAAACTACTTTATTGTGTCAAGTTTCAAGAAGCTAGCACAAACCGTGTTGGATTTAGAGTTCCAAATACATCTATCAATATAGGAGAAAACAGAGTGAAACCTAAAAATTCAAACTGTTATTGGAAATGAACGCTTCAACATAGAAGAACGAAATTTGGGGAACCAAGTCGCCTTAGTGTACTGATCATTACCTGAAAGTATCATCCTGTTTGGGTGAAAAAATATTTCCTGAGATTTCTGGAGATTCGTATATTTGGGAAGCCTGGCAACCCCTTTCCATGAAAGTGTTTCTCGCCAGTCACTGTTAGGGCTACATCAAGAGGAAACAAAACATAGAGATAGAACGTGAAACTACTTTATTGTGTCAAGTTTCAAGAAGCTAGCACAAACCGTGTTGGATTTAGAGTTCCAAATACATCTATCAATGTAGGAGAAAACAGAGTGAAACCTAAAAATTCAAACTGTTACTGGAAACGAACGCTTCAACATAGAAGAACGAAATTTGGGGAACCAAGTCGCCTCAGTGTACTGATCATTAACTGAAAGTATCATCCAGTTTGGGTGAAAAAATATTTGCTGAGATTTCTGGAGATTCGTAATTTTGGGAAGCCACCCCTTTCAATGAAATTGTTTCTCGCCACTCACTGCTTAGGGATACATGAAGAGGAAACAAAACATAGAGATAGAACTTGAAACTACTTTAATGTGTCACCTTTCAAGAAGCTAGCACAAACCGTGTTGGATTTAGATATCCAAATACATCTATCAATATAGGAGAAAACAGAGTGAAACCTAAAAATTCAAACTGTTACTGGAAACGAACGCTTCAACATAGAAGAACGAAATTTGGGGAACCAAGTCGCCTTAGTGTACTGATCATTACCTGAAAGTATCATCCAGTTTGGGTGAAAAAATATTTGCTGAGATTTTTGGAGATTCGTAATTTTGGGAAGCCACCCCTTTCCATGAAAGTGTTTCTCGCCAGTCACTGCTTAGGGCTACATCCAGAGGAAACAAAACATAGAGATAGAACGTGAAACTACTTTATTGTGTCAAGATTCAAGAAGCTAGCACAAACCGTGTTGGATTTAGAGTTCCAAATACATCTATCAATGTAGGAGAAAACAGAGTGAAACCTAAAAATTCAAACTGTTACTGGAAACGAATGCTTCAACATAGAAGAACGAAATTTGGGGACCCAAGTCGCCTTAGTGTACTGATCATTACCTGAAACTATCATCCAGTTTGGGTGAAAAAATATTTGCTGAGATATCTGGAGATTTGTAATTTTAGGAAGCTTGGCAACCCCTCTCCATGAAAGTGTTTCTCCTCAGTCAGTGCTTAGGGCTACATCAAGAGGAAACAAAACATAGAGATAGAACGTGAAACTACTTTATTGTGTCAAGTTTCAAGATGCTAGCACAAACCGTGTTGGATTTAGAGTTCCAAATACAACTATCAATATAGGAGAAAACAGAATGAAACCTAAAAATTCAAACTGTTACTGGAAACGAACGCTTCAACATAGAAGAACGAAATTTGGGGAACCAAGTCGCCTTCGTGTACTGATCATTACCTGAAAGTATCATCCAGTTTGGGTGAAAAAATATTTGCTGAGATTTCTGGAGATTCGTAATTTTGGGAAGCCACCCCTTTCCATGAAAGTGTTTATCGCCAGTCACTGCTTAGGGCTACATCAAGAGGAAACAAAACATAGAGATAGAACGTGAAACTACTTTATTGTGTCAAGTTTCAAGAAGCTAGCACAAACCGTGTTGGATTTAGAGTTCGAAATACATCTATCAATAAGGGGAAAACTGAGTGAAACCTAAAAATTCAAACTGTTACTGGAAACGAATGCTTCAACATAGAAGAACAAAATTTGGGGAACAAAGTCGCCTTAGGTACTGATCATTATCTGAAAGTATCATCCTGTTTTTGTGAAAAAATAGTTGCTGAGATTTCTGGAGATCCGTAATTTTGGAAGCTTGGCAACCCCTTTCCATGAAAGGGTTTCCCGCCAGTCACTGCTTAGGGGTACATGAATAGGAAACAAAATATAGAGATAGAACGTTAAACTACTACCTTGTTTCAAGTTTCAAGAAGCTAGCACAAACCGTGATGGATTTAGATTTCCAAATACATCTATCAATATAGGAGAAAACAGAGTGAAACCGAAAAATTGAAACTGTTACTGGAAACGAACGCTTCAACATAGAAGAACCAAATTTGGTTAACCCAGTGGGCTTAATGTACTGATCATTACCTGAAAGTATCATCTAGTTTGGGTGAAAAAATATTTGCTGAGATTTCTGGAGATTCATAACTTTTGGAAGCTTGACAACCCCTTTCCATGAAAGTGTTTCTCGCCAGTCACTGCTTAGGGCTACATCAAGAGAAAACAAAACAGAGAGAGAGAACATGAAACTACTTTATTGTGTCAGGTTTCAAGAAGCTAGCACAAACCGTGTTGGATTTAGAGTTACAAATACATCTATCATTATAGGAGAAAAAGTGAAACTTAAAAATTCAAACTCTTACTGGATATGAATGCTTCAACATAGAAGAAAGAAATTTGGGGACCACGTCAGCTTAGTGTACCTATCATTACCTGAAAGTATCATCCAGTTTGGGTGAAAAAGTATTTGCTGAGATTTCTGGAGATTCGTAATTTTTGGAAGCATGGCAACACCTTTCCATGAAAGTGTTTCTCGCCAGTCACTGCTTAGGGCTACATCAAGAGGAAACAAAACATATATATAGAACGTGAAACTATTTTATTGTGTCAGGTTTCAATAAGCTTGCACAAACCGTGTTGGATTTAGAGTTCCAAATACATCTATCAATATAGGAGAAAACAGAGTGAAACCTAAAAATTCAAACTGTTACTGGAAATGAATGCTTCAACATAGAAGAACCAAATTTTGTGAACCATGTGGGCTGAGTGTACTGATCATTACCTGAAAGTATCATCCTGTTTGGGTGAAAAAATATTTCCTGAGATTTCTGGAGATTCGTAATATTTGGAAGGTTGGCAACCCCTTTCCATGAAAGTGTATATCGCCTGTCACTGCTTATGGCTATATCAAGAGGAAAAAAAACGTAGAGATAGAACGTGAAACTACTTTATTGTGTCAAGTTTCAAGAAGCTAGCACAAACCGTGTTGGATTTAGAGTTCCAAATACATCTATCAATATAGGAGAAAACAGAGTGAAACCTAAAAACTCAAACTGTTAGTGGAAATGAACGCTTCAACATAGAAGAACCAAATTTGGTGTACCAAGTGGGCTTAGTGTACTGATCATTACCTGAAAGTATCATCCAGTTTGGGTGAAAAAATATTTGCTGGGATTTCTGAAGATTCGTAATTTTTGGAAGCTTGGCAACCCCTTTCCATGAAAGTGTTTCTCGTCAGTCACTGCTTAGGGCTACATCAAGAGGAAACAAAACATAGAGATAGAACGTAAAACTACTTTATTGTGTCAAGCTTCAAGAAGCTAGCACAAACCGTGTTGGATTTAGAGTTCCAAATACATCTATCAATATGGGGGAAAAGAGAGTGAAACCTAAAAATTCAAACTCTTACTGGAAACGAACGCTTCAACATAGAAGAACGAAATTTGGCTAACCAAGTCGCCTTAGTGTACTGATCATTACCTGAAAGTATCATCCAGTTTTTGTGAAAAAATATTTGCTGAGATTTCTGGAGATTCGTTATCTTTGGAAGCTTCGCAACCCCTTCCATGAAAGGGTTTCCCGCCAGTCACTGCTTAGGGCTACATGAAGAGGAAACAAAACATAGAGATAGAACGTTAAACTACTACCTTGTTTCACGTTTCAAGAATCTAGCACAAACCGTGTTGGATTTAGAGTTCCAAATACATCTATCAATATAGGAGAAAACAGAGTGAAACCTAAAAATTCAAACTGTTACTGGAAATGAATGCTTCAACATAGAAGAACCAAATTTTGTGAACCATGTGGGCTGAGTGTACTGATCATTACCTGAAAGTATCATCCAGTTTGGGTGAAAAAAATATTTGCTGAGAATTCTGGAGTTTTGTAATTTTAGGAAGCTTGACAACCCCTTTCCATGAAAGTGTTTCTCATCAGTCACTGCTTAGGGCTACATGAAGAGGAAACAAAACATAGAGATAGAACGTGAAACTACATTATTGTGTCAAGTTTCAAGAACCTAGCACAAACCGTGTTGGATTCAGAGTTCCAAATACATCTATCAATATAGGAGAAAACAGAGTGAAACCTAAAATTTCAAACTGTTACTGGAAACGAACGCTTCAACATAGAAGAACGAAATTTGGGGCACCAAGTCGCCTTAGTGTATTGATCATTACCTGAAAGTATCATCTAGTTTGGGTGAAAAAATATTTGCTGAGATTTCTGGAGATTCGTAATTTTGGGACGCCTGGCAACCCCTTTCCATGAAAGTGTTTCTCGCCAGTCACTGCTTAGGGCTACATCAAGAGGAAACAAAACATAGAGATAGAACGTGAAACTAGTTTATTTTGTCAAGTTTCAAGAAGCTAGCCCAAACCGTGTTGGATTTAGAGTTCCAAAGACATCTATCAATATAGGAGAAAACAGAGTGAAACCTAAAAATTCAAACTGTTACTGGAAACGAACACTTCAACATAGAAGAACGAAATATGGGGAACCAAGTCTCCTTAGTGTACTGATCATTACCTGAAAGTATCATCCAGTTTGGGTGAAAAAATATTTGCTGAGATTTCTGGAGATTTGTAATTTTCGGAAGCTTGGCAACCCCTTTCCATGAAAATGTTTCTCGCCAGTCACTGCATAGGGCTACATCAAGAGGAAACAAAACAGAGAGATAGAACGTGAAACTACGTTATTGTGTCAAGTTTCAAGAACTAACACAAACCGGGTTGGATTTAGAGTTCCAAATACATCTATCAATATGGGAGAAAACAGAGTGAAACCTAAAAATTCAAACTGTTACTGGAAACGAACCCTTCAACATAGAAGAACGACATTTGGGGAACCAAGTCGCCTTAGTGTACTGATCATTACCTGAAAGTATCATCCTGTTTTGGTGAGAAAAATATTTGCTGAGATTTCTGGAGATTCGTAATTTTGGGGAACCTGGCAACCCCTTTCCATGAAAGTGTTTCTCGCTAGTCACTGCTCAGGGCTACATCAAGAGGAATCAAAACATAGAGATAGAACGTGAAACTACTTTATTGTGTCAAGTTTCAAGAAGCTAGCACAAACCGTGTTGGATTTAGAGTTCCAAATACATCTGTCAATATAGGAGAAAACAGAGTGAAACCTAAAAATTCAAACTGTTACTGGAAACGAACGCCTCAACATAGAAGAACCAAATTTGGTGAACCAAGTGGGCTTAGCGTACTGATCTTTACCTGAAAGTATCATCCAGTTTGGGTGAAAAAATATTTGCTGAGATTTCTGGAGATTCGTAGTCTTTGGAAGCTTGGCAACCCCTTCCATGAAAGTGTTTCCCGCCAATCACGCTTAGGGCTACATCAAGAGGAAACAAAACATAGAGATAGAACGTGAAACTACTTTATTGTGTCAGGTTTCAAGAAGCTAGCACAAAGCGTGTGGGATTTAGAGTTCCAAATACATCTATCAATATAGGAGAAAACAGAGTGAAACCTAAAAATTCAAACTCTTACTGGAAACGAACGCTTCAACATAGAAGAACGAAGTAAGGGGAACCAAATCGGTTTAGTGTACCTATCATTACCTGAAAGTACCATCCAGTTTGGGTGAAAAAATATTTGCTGTGATTTCTGGAGATAGGTTATTTTTGGAAGCATGTTAACCTCTTTCTATAAAAGTGTTTCTCGCCAGTCACTGTTAGGGCTACATCAAGAGGAAACAAATCATAGAGATAGAACGTTAAACTATCTTATTGTGTCAAGTTTCAAGAAGCTAGGACAAACCGTTTTGGATTTAGATTTCCAAATACATCTATCAATATAGGGGAAAACAGAGTGAAACGTCAAAATTCAAACGCTTACTGGAAATGAACGCTTCAACATAGAAGAACCAAATTTGGTGAATCAAGTGGGCTTAGTGTACTGATCATTACCAGAAAGTATCATCTAGTTTGGGTGAAAAAATATTTGCTGAGATTTCTGGAGATTCGTAATTTTTGGAAGCTTGGCAACCCCTTTCCATGAAAGTGTATATCGCCAGTCACTGCTTAGGGCTACTTCAAGAGGAAACAAAATGTAGAGATAGAACGTGAAACTACTTTATTGTGTCAAGTTTCAAGAAGCTAGCACAAACCGTGTTGGATTTCGAGTTCCAAATACATCTATCAATATAGGAGAAAACAGAGTGAAACCTAAAAATTCAAACTGTTACTGGAAACGAACGCTTCAACATAGAAGAACGACATTTGGGGAACCAACTCGCCTTAGTGTACTGATCATTACCTGAAAGTATCATGCAGTTTTGGTGAAAAAATATTTGCTGGGATTTCTGAAGATTCATAAGTTTTGGAAGCTTGGCATACCCTTTCCATGAAAGTGTTTCTCGCCAGTCACTTTTTAGGGCTACATCAAGAGTAAACAAATCTAGGAGATAGAACGTGAAACTACTTTATTGTGTCAAGTTTCAAGAAGCTAGCACAAACCGTGTTGGATTGAGAGTTCCAAATACATCTATCAATATAGGAGAAAACAGAGTGAAACCTAAAAATTCAAACTGTTACTGGAAACGAACGCTTCAACATAGAAGAACGAAATTTGGGGAACCAAGTCGCCTTAGGTACTGATCATTACCTGAAAGATTCATCCAGTTTGGGTGAAAAAATATTTGCTGAGATTTCTGGAGAATCTTAATTTTTGGAAGCATGGCAACCCCTTTCCATGAAAGTGTTTCTCGCCAGTCACTGCTGAGGGCTACATCAAGAGGAACGAAAACATAGAGATAGAACGTGAAACTACTTAATTGTGTCAGGTTTCAAGAAGCTAGCAGAAACCGTGTTGGATTCAGAGTTCCAAATACATCTATCAATATAGGAGAAAACAGAGTGAAACCTAAAAATTCAAACTGTTACTGGAAACGAACGCTTCAACATAGAAGAACAAAATTTGGGGACCCAAGTCGCCTTAGTGTACTGATCATTACCTGAAAGTATCATCCAGTTTGGGTGAAAAAATATTTGCTGAGATTTCAGGAGATTCGTAATTTTAGGAAGCTTTGCAACCCCTTTCCATGAAAGTGTTTCTCGTCAGTCACTGCTTAGGGCTACATCAAGAGGAAACAAAACATAGAGATAGAACGTGAAACTACTTTATGGTGTCTAGTTTCAAGAAGCTAGCACAAACCGTGTTGGATTTAGAGTTCCAAATACATCTATCAATATAGGAGAAAACAGAGTGAAACCTAAAAATTCAAACTGTTACTGGAAACGAACGCTTCAACATAGAAGAACGAAATTTGGGGAACCAAGTCACCTTAGTGTACTGATCATTACCTGAAAGTATCATCCAGTTTGGGTGAAAAAATATTTGCTGAGATTTCTGGAGATTCGTAATTTTGGGAAGCCTGGCAACCCCTTTGCATGAAAGTGTTTCTTGTCAGTCACTGCTTAGGGCTACATCAACAGGAAACAAAACATAGAGATAGAACGTGAAACTACTTTATTGTGTCAAGTATCAAGAAGCTAGCACAAACCGTGTTGGATTTAGAGTTCCAAATACATCTATCAATATTGGGGAAAACAGAGTGAAACCTAAAAATTCAAACTCTTACTGGAAACGAATGCTTCAACATAGAAGAACGAAATTTGGGGAACCAAGTCGCCTTCATTACCTGAAAGTATCATCCTGTTTTTGTGAAAAAAATATTTGCTGAGATTTCTGGAGATTCGTAATTTTTGGAAGCTTGGCAACCCCTTTCCATGAAAGTGTTTCCCGTCAGTCACTGCTTAGGGCTACATCAAGAGGAAACAAAACAAAGAGATAGAACGTGAAACTACTACCCTGTTTCAGGTTTCAAGAAGCTAGCACAAACCATGTTGGATTTAGATTTCCAAATGCATCTATCAATATAGGAGAAAACAGAGTGAAACATAAAAATTCACACTGTTACTGGAAACGAATGCTTCAACATAGAAGAACGAAATTTGGGGAACCAAGTCGCCTTAAGGTAATGATCATTACCTGAAAGTATCATCCAGGTTTTGTGACAAAATATTTGCTGAGATTTCTGGAGAATCTTAATTTTTGGAAGGATGGCAACCCCTTTCCATGAAAGTGTTTCCCACCAGTCACTGCTTAGGGCTATATCAAGAGGAAAGAAAACATAGAGAAAGAACGTGAAACTACTTTATTGTGTCAAGTTTCAAGAACCTAGCACAAACCGTGTTGGATTTAGAGTTCCAAATACATGTATCAATATAGGAGAAAACAGAGTGAAACCTAAAAATTCAAACTGTTACTGGAAACGAACGCTTCAACATAGAAGAACAAAATTTTGTGAACCAAGTAGGCTTAGTGTTCTGATCATTACCTGAAAGTATCATCTAGTTTGGGTGAAAAAATATTTGCTGAGATTTCTAGAGATTCGTAATATTTGGAAGCTTGGCAACCCCTTTCCATGAAAGTGTATATCGCCAGTCACTGCTTATGGCTATATCAAGAGGAAAGAAAACGTAGAGATAAAACGTGAAACTACTTTATTGTGTCAAGTTTCAAGAAGCTAGCACAAACCGTGTTGGATTTAGAGTTCCAAATACATGTATCAATATAGGAGAAAACAGAGTGAAACCTAAAAACTCAAACTGTTAGTGCAAATGAACTCTTCAACATAGAAGAACCAAATTTGGTGTACCAAGTGGGCTTAGTGTACTGATCATTACCTGAAAGTATCATCCAGTTTGGGTGAAAAAATATTTGCTGGGATTTCTGGAGATTCGTAATTCTTGGAAGCTTGGCAACCCCTTTCCATGAAAGTGTATATTGCCAGTCACTGCTTAGGGCTACATCAAGAAAAAACAAAACGTAGATATAGAACGTGAAACAACTTTATTGTGTCAAGTTTCAAGAAGATAGCAAAAACCGTGTTGGATTTAGATTTCCAAATACATCTATCAATATAGGGGAAAACAGAGTGAAACCTAAAAATTCAAACTGTTATTGGAAACGAACGCTTCAACATAAAAGAACGAAATTTGGCTAACCAAGTCGCCTTAGTGTACTGATCATTACCTGAAAGTATCATCCAGTTTTTGTGACAAAACATTTGCTGAGATTTCTGGAGATTCGTAATTATTGGAAGCTTCGCAACCCCTTCCATGAAAGGGTTTCCCGCCAGTCACTGCTTAGGGCTACATGAAGAGGAAACAAAACATAGAGATAGAACGTTAAACTACTACCTTGTTTCAAGTTTCAAGAATCTAGCACAAACCGTGATGGATTCAGATTTCCAAATACATCTATCAATATAGGAGAAAAGAGAGTGAAACATAAAAATTCAAACTGTTACTGGAAACGAACGCTTCAACATAGAAGAACCAAATTTGGTGAACCAAGTGGGCTTAATGTACTGATAATTACCTGAAAGTATCATCTAGTTTGGGTGAAAAAATATTTGCTGAGATTTATGGTGATTCATAACTTTTAGAAGCTTAACAACCCCTTTCCATGAAAGTGTTTCTCGCCAGTCACTGCTTAGGGCTACATCAAGGGGAAACAAAACAGAGAGAGAGAATGTGAAACTACTTTATTGTATCAGGTTTCAAGAAGCTAGCACAAACCGTGTTGGATTTAGAGTTCCAAACACATCTATCATTATAGGAGAAAACAGTGAAACCTAAAAATTCAAATTCTTACTGGAAATGAACGCTTCAACATAGAAGAACGAAATTTGGGTAACCAATTCGCCTTAGTGTACTGATCATTACCTGAAAGTATCATCCAGTTTGGGTAAAAAAATATTTGCTGGGATTTCTGGAGATTCGTAATTTTTGTTAGCTTGGCAACCCCTTGCATGAAAGTGTTTCTCGCCAGTCACTGCTTAGGGCTACATCAAGAGGAAACAAAACATAGAGATAGAACGATAAACTACTTTATTTTTTCAGTTTCAAGAAGCTAGCACAAACCGTGTGGGATTTAGAGTTCCAAATACATCTATCAATATAGGAGAAAACAGAGTGAAACCTAAAAATTCAAACTCTTACTGGAAATGAACGCTTCAACATAGAATAATGAAATTTGCGAACCATGTCGGCTTAGTGTACCTATCATTACCTGAAAGTATCATCCAGTTTGGGTGAAAAAATATTTGCTGAGATTTCTGGAGATTGGTAATTTTTGGAAGCATGGCAACCCCTTTCCATGAAAGTGTTTCTCGCCAGTCACTGCTTAGGGCTACATCAAGAGGATACAAAACAGAGATAGAACATGAAACTACTTTACTGTGTCAGGTTTCAAGAAATTGCACAAACCGTGTTGGATTTAGAGTTCCAAATACATCTATCAATATAGGAGAAAACAGAGTGAAACCTAAAAATTCAAACTGTTACTGGAAACGAACGCTTCAACATAGAAGAACGAAATTTGAGGAACCAAGTCGCCTTAGTGTACTGATCATTACCTGTAAGTATCATCCAGTTTGGGTGAAAAAATATTTGCTGGGATTTCTGGAGATTCTTATGTTTTGGAAGCTTGGCAACCCCTTTCCATGGAAGTGTATCTCGCCAGTCACTGCTTAGGGCTACATCAAGAGGAAACAAAACATAGAGATAGAACGTGAAACTACTTTATTGTGTCAAGTTTCAAGAAGCTAGCACAAACCGTGTTGGATTTAGACTTCCAAATACATCTATCAATATAGGGGAAAACAGAGTGAATCCTCAAAATTCAAACTGTTACTGGAAATGAACGCTTCAACATAGAAGAACAAAATTTGGTGTACCAAGTGTGCTTAGTGTACTGATCATTACCTGAAAGTATCATCCAGTTTGTGTGAAAAAATATTTGCTGAGATTTCTGGAGATTCGTAATTTTTGGAAGCTTGGCTACCCCTTTCCATGAAAGTGTTTCTCGGCAGTCACTGCTTTGGGCTACATCAAGAGGAAACAAAACATAGAGAGAGAACATGAAACTACTTTATTTTGTCATGTTTCAAGAAGCTAGCCCAAACCGTGTTGGATTTAGAGTTCCAAATACATGTATCAATATGGGAGAAAACAGAGTGAAACCTAAAAATTCAAACTGTTACTGGAAATGAACCCTTAAACATAGAAGAACGAAATTTGGTGAGGCAAGAGGGCTTAGTGTACTGATCATTACCTGAAAGTATCATCCAGTTTGGGTGAAAAAATATTTGCTGGGATTTCTGGAGATTCATGTTTTGTAAGCTAGGCAACCCGTTTCCATGAAAGTGTTTCTCGCCAGACACTGCTTAGGGCTACATCAAGTGGAAACAAAACAGAGAGATAGAATGTGAAACTACTTTATTGTGTCAGGTTTCAAGAAGCTAGCACAAACCGTGTTGGATTTAGAGTTCCAAATACATCCATCAATATAGGAGAAAAGCGAGTGAAACCTAAAAATTCAAACTCTTACTGGAAATGAATGCTTCAACATAGAAGAGCAAAATTTGGGGAACCAAGTCGGCTTAGTGTACCTATCATTACCTGAAAGTATCATCAAGTTTGGGTAAAAAAATATTTGCTGAGATTCCTGGAGATAGGTAATTTTGGGAAGCCTGGCAACACCTTTCCATGAAAGTGTTTCGCGCCAGTCACTGCTTAGGGCTACATCAAGAGGAAACAAAACTAGGAGTTAGAACGTGAAACTACTTTATTGTGTCAAGTTTCAAGAAGCTAGCAAAAACCGTGTTGTATTTAGAGTTCCTAATACATCTATCAATATAGGAAAAAACAGAGTGAAACCTAAAAATTCAAACTGTTACTGGAAACGAACGCTTCAACATAGAAGAACGAAATTTGGTGAAGCAAGAGGGCTTAGTGTACTGATCATTACCTGAAAGTATCATCCAATTTGGGTGAAAAAATATTTGCTGGGATTTCTGGAGATTCATAAGTTTTGGAAACTTGGCAGCCCCTTTGCATGAAAGTGTGTCTCGCCAGTTGCTGCTTAGGGCTACATCAAGAGGAAACAAAACTAGTAGATAGAATGTGAAACTACTTTATTGTGTCAAGTTTCAAGAAGCTAGCACATTCCGTGTTGGATTTATATTTCCAAATACATCTATCAATATAGGAGATAACAGAGTGAAACCTAAAAATTCAAACTGTTACTGGAAACGAACGTTTCAACATAGAAGAACCAAATTTGTTGAACCAAGTGGGCTTAGTGTACTGATCATTACCTGAAAGTATCATCTAGTTTGGGTGAAAAAATATTTGCTGAGATTTCTGGAGATTCGTAATTTTTGGAAGCTTGGCAACGCCTTTCCATGAAAGTGTTTCTCGCCAGTCACTGCTTAGGGCTACCTCAAGTGGAAACAAAATAGAGAGATAGAACGTGAAACTACTTTATTGTGTCAGGTTTCAAGAAGCTAGCACAAACCGTGTTGGATTTAGAGTTCCAAATACATCTATCAATATAGGGGAAAACAGAGTAAAATCTCAAAATTCAAACTCTTTCTGGAAATGAACGCTTCAACATAGAAAAGCAAAATTTGGGGAACCAAGTCAGCTTAGTGTACCTATCATTACCTGAAAGTATCATCAAGTCTGGGTAAAAAAATATTTCCTGAGTTTTCTGCAGATTCGTAATTTTTGGAAGCATGGCAACCCCTTACCATGAAAGTGTTTCTCGCCAGTCACTGCTTAGGGGTACATCAAGAGGAAACAAAATAGAGAGATAGAACGTGAAACTACTTTATTGTGCAAGTTTCAAGAAGCTAGCAAAAACCGTGTTGGATTTAGAGTTCCAAATACATCTATCAATATATGAGAAAACAGAGTGAAACCTAAAAATTCAAACTGTTACTGGAAACGAACGCTTCAACATAGAAGAACGAAATTTGGGGAACCAAGTCTCCTTAGTGTACTGATCATTACCTGAAAGTATCATCCAGTTTGGGTGAAAAAATATTTGCTGAGATTTCTGGAGATTCGTAATTTTTGGAAGCTTGGCAACCCCTTCCATGAAAGTGTTTCTCGCCAGTCACTGCTTAGGGCTACATCAAGAGGAAACAAAACGTAGAGAAAGAACGTTAAACTACTTTATTGTTTCAAGTTTCAAGAAGCTAGCACAAACCGTGTTGGATTTAGATTTCCAAATACATCTATCAATATAGGAGAAAACAGAGTGAAACCTAAAAATTCAAAGTGTTACTGGAAACGAACGTTTCAACATAGAAGAACCAAATTTGGTGAACCAAGTGTGCTTAGTGTACTGATCATTACCTGAAAGTATCATCCTGTTTGGGGGAAAAAATAATTGCTGATATTTCTGGAGATTCGTAATTTTTGGAATCTTGGCAACCCCTTTCCATGAAAGTGTTTCTCGCCAGTCACTGCTTACGGCTACATCAAGAGGAAACAAAACACAGAGATAGAACGTGAAACTACTTTATTGTGTCAGGTTTCAAGAATCTAGCACAAACCGTGTTGGATTTAGAGTTCCAAATACATCTATCAACATAGGAGAAAACAGAGTGAAACCTAAAAATTCAAACTCTTGCTGGAAATGAATGCTTCAACATAGAAGAACGAAATTTGGGGAACCAAGTCGGCTTAGTGTACTGATCATTACCTGATAGTATCATCCAGTTTGGGTGAAGAAAATATTTGCTGAGATTTCTGGAGATTAGTAATTTTTGGAAGCTTGGCAACCCCTTTCCATGAAAGTGTTTCTCACCTGTCACTGCTTACGGTTATATCAAGAGGAAACAGAATAGAGAGACAGAACCTGAAACTACTTTATTGTGTCAGGTTTCAAGAAGCTAGCTCAAACCGTGTTGGATTTAGAGTTCCAAATACATCTATCAATATAGGAGAAAACAGAGTGAAAACTAAAAATTCAAACTGCTACCCGAAATGAACGCTTCAAGATAGAAGAACAAAATTTGGGGAACCAAGTTAGCTTAGTGTACTAATCATTACCTGAAAGTATTATCCAGTTTGGGTGAAAAAATATTTGCTGAGATTTCTGGATATTCGTAATTTTTGGAAGGTTGGCCATCCCTTCCATGAAAGTGTTTCTCGCCTGTCACTGCTTAGGGCCACATCAAGAGGAAAAAAAAAGAGAGAGATAGAACGTGAAACTACTTTATTGTGTCAGGTTTCAAGAAGCTAGCACAAACCGTGTTGGATTTAGAGTTCCAAATACATCTATCTACATAGGAGAAAACAGAGTGAAACCTAAAAATTCAAACTCTTACTGGAAATGAATGCTTCAACATAGTAGAACAAAATTTGGGGAAAGAAGTTGGCTTAGTGTACTGATCATTACCTGAAAGTATCATGTAGTTTGGGTGAAAAAATATTGGCTGAGATTTCTGGAGATTCTTAATTTTTGGAAGCATGGCAACCCCTTTTCATGAGAGTGTTTCTCGCCAGTCAATGCTTAGGGCTACATCAAGAGGAAACAAAACACAGAGATAGAATGTGAA
This sequence comes from Spermophilus citellus, assembly GCF_964194105.1. Taxonomy (NCBI): domain Eukaryota; kingdom Metazoa; phylum Chordata; class Mammalia; order Rodentia; family Sciuridae; genus Spermophilus; species Spermophilus citellus. The sequence goes on from NC_138188.1 coordinate 16,273,389, forward strand.
ACTAATTTATTGTGTCAGGATTTAAGAAGATAGCACAAACCTTGTTGGATTTAGAGTTCCAAATACATCTATCAATATAGGAGAAAACAGAGTGAAACCTAAAAATTCAAACTGTTACTGGAAACGAACGCTTCAACATAGAAGAACGAAATTTGGGGAACCAAGTCGCCATAGTGTACTGATCATTACCTGAAAGTATCATCCAATTTGGGTGAAAAAATATTTGCTGGGATTTCTGGAGATTCATAAGTTTTGGAAACTTGGCAGCCCCTTTCCATGAAAGTGTGTCTCACCGGTTGCTGCTTAGGGCTACATCAAGAGGAAACAAAACTAGTAGATAGAATGTGAAACTACCTTATTGTGTCACGTTTCAAGAAGCTAGCACATTCCGTGTTGGATTTATATTTCCAAATACATCTATCAATATAGGAGAAAACAGAGTGAAACCTAAAAATTCAAAATGTTACTGGAAACAAACGTGTCAACATAGAAGAACCAAATTTGTTGAACCAAGTGGGCTTAGTGTACTGATCATTACCTGAAAGTATCATCTAGTTTGGGTGAAAAAATATTTGCTGAGATTTCTGGAGATTCGTAATTTTTGGAAGCTTGGCAACGCCTTTCCATGAAAGTGTTTCTCGCCAGTCACTGCTTAGGGCTACATCAAGTGGAAACAAAATAGAGAGATAGAACGTGAAACTACTTTATTGTGTCAGGTTTCAAGAAGCTAGCACAAACCGTGTTGGATTTAGAGTTCCAAATACATCTATCAATATAGGAGAAAACAGAGTGAAACCTAAAAATTCAAACTCTTACTGGAAATGAACGCTTCAACATAGAAGAGCAAAATTTGGGGAACCAAGTCGGCTTAGTGTACCTATCATTAACTGAAAGTATCATCAAGTTTGGGCAAAAAAATATTTGCTGAGATTCCTGGAGATAGGTAATTTTTGGAAGCATGGCAACCCCTTTCCATGAAAGTGTTTCTTGCCAGTCACTGCTTAGGGCTACATCAAGAGGAAACAAAACATAGAGATAGAACGTGAAACTACTTTATTGTGTCAAGTTTCATGAAGCTAGCAAAAATTGTGTTGGATTTAGAGTTCCAAATACATCTATCAATATAGGAGAAACAGAGTGAAACCTAAAATTTCAAACTCTTACTGGAAATGAACGCTTCAACATAGAAGAACGAAATTTGGGGAACCAAGTTGGCTTAGTCTACTGATCATTACCTGAAAGTATCATCCAGTTTGGGTGAAAAAATATTTGCTGAGATTTCTGGAGATTTTAATTTTTGGAAGCTTGGCAACCCCTTTACATGAAAGTGTTTCTTGCCAGTCACTGCTTAGGGCTACATCAAGAGGAAACAAAACATAGTGACAGAATGTGAAACTACTTTATTGTGTCAAGTTTCAAGAAGCTAGCACAAACAGTGTTGGATTTAGAGTTCCAAATACATCTATCAATATAGGAGAAAACAGAGTGAAACCTAAAAATTCAAACTGTTACTTGAAACGAACGCTTCAACATAGAAGAACGAAATTTGGTGAAGCAAGAGGGCTTAGTGTACTAATCATTACCTGAAAGTATCATCCAGTTTGGGTGAAAAAATATTTGCTGGGATATCTGGAGATTCATGAGTTTTGGTAGCTTGGCAACCCCTTTACATGAAAGTGTTTCTCGCCAGTCACTGCTTAGGGCTACATCAAGAGAAAAAATATAGGAGATAGAATGTGAAACTACTTTATTGTGTCAAGTTTCAAGAAGCTAGCACTAACCATGTTTGATTTAGAGTTCCAAATACATGTATCAATATAGGAGAAAGCAGAGTGAAATCTAAAAATTAAAACTGTTAATGGAAATGGATGCTTCAACATAGAAGAACGAAATTTGGGGAACCAAGTCGGCTTAGTTTACTGATCATTACCTGAAAGTATCATCCAGTTTGGGTGTAAAAATGTTTGCTGAGATTTCTGGAGATTCGTAATATTTGGAAGATTGGCAACCCCTTTCCATGAAAGTGTTTCTCGCCAGTCACTGCTTAAGGCTACATCAAGAGGAAACAAAACAAAGCCACAGAACTTCAAACTACTTTATTGTGTCACGTTTCAAGAAGCTAGCACAAACCGTGTTGGATTTAGAGTTTCAAATGCATCTCTCAATATTGTAGAAAACAGAGTGAAAAATAAAAATTCAAACTGTTACTGGAAATGAACGCTTCAACATAGAAGAAGGAAATTTGAGGAACCAAGTGGGCTTAGTGTACTGATCATTACCTGAAAATATCATCCAGTTTGGGTGAAAAAATATTTGCTGGGATTTCTGGAGATTCATACGTTTTGAAAGCTTGGCAACCCCTTTCCATGAAAGTGTATCTCGCCAGTCACTGCTTAGGGCTACATCAAGAGGAAACAAAACTAGGAGATAGAACTTGAAACTATTTATTGTGTCAAGTTTCAAGAAACTTGCAAAAACCGTGCTGGATTTAGATTTCCAAATACATCTATCCATATAAGGGAAAACAGAGTGAAACCTCAAAATTCAAACTCTTACTGGAAATGAACGCTTCAACATAGAAGAACGAAATTTGGGGAACCAAGTCGCCTTCGTGTACTGATCATTACCTAAAGTATCATCCACTTTGGGTGAAAAAATATTTGCTGAGATTTCTGGAGATTCATAAGTTTTGGAGCTTGGCAACCCCTTTCCATGAAAGTGTTTCTCACCAGTCACTGCTTAGGTTTACCTCAAGAGGAAACAAAACATAGCGATAGAGAGTGAAACTACTTTATTGTGTCAAGGTTCAAGAAGCTAGCACAAACCGTGTTTGATTTAGATTTCCAAATACATGTATCAATATAGGAGAAAGCAGAGTGAAACCTAAAAATTCAAACTGTTAATGGAAATGGATGCTTCAACATAGAAGAAAGAAATTTGGGGATCCAAGTCGGCTTAGTTTACTGATCATTACCTGAACATATCATCCAGTTTGGGTGAAAAAATATTTGCTGAGATTTCTGGAGATTCGTAATTTTTGGAAGTTTGGCAACCCCTTTCCATGACAGTGTTTCTCGCCAGTCACTGCTTAGGGATACATCAGGAGGAAACAAACGTAGAGATAGAACGTGAAACTACTTTATTGTGTCAAGTTTCAAGAAGCTAGCACAATCCGTGTTGGATCTAGAGTTCCAAATACATCTATCAGTATAGAAGAAACAGAGTAAAACCTAAAATTTCAAACTCTTACTGGAAATGAACGATTCAACATAAAAGAACGAAATTTGGGGAACCAAGTCGGCTTAGTGTACTGATCATTACCTGAAAGTATCATCCAGTTTGGGTGAAAAAATATTTGCTGAGATTTCTGGAGATTCGTAATTTTGGGAAGCTTGGCAACCCCTTTCCATGAAAGTGTTTCTGGCCAGTCACTGCTTAGGGCTACATCAAGAGGAAACAAAACTAGGAGATAGAACGTGTAACTACTTTATTGTGTCAAGTTTCAAGAAGCTAGCAGAAACCGTGTTAGATTTAGAGTTCTAAATGCATCTATCAATATAGGAGAAAACAGAGTGAAACCTAAAAATTCAAACTGTTACTGTAAACGAACGCTTCAACATAGAAGAACGAAATATGGTGAAGCAAGAGGGCTTAGTGTACTGATAATTACCTGAAAGTATCATCCACTTTTGGTGAAAAAATATTTGCTGTGATTTTGGAGATTCATAAGTATTGGAAGCTTGGCAACCCCTTTCCATTAAAGTGTTTCTCGCCAGGCACTGCTTAGGGCTACATCAATAGGAAAGAAAACATAGAGATAGAACGTGAAACTACTTTATTGTTTCAAGTTTCAAGAAGCTAGCAAAAACCATGTTGGATTTAGATTTCCAAATACATCTATCAATATAGGGGAAAACAGAGTGAAACCTAAAAATTCAAAATTTACTGGAAATTGATCCTTCAACATAGAAGAATGAAATTTGGGGAACCAATTTGCCTTAGTGTACTGATCATTACCTGAAAGTATCATCCAGTTTGGGTGAAAAAATATTTGCTGGGATTTCTGGAGATTCGTAATTTTTGGAAGCTTGGCAACCCCTTTCCATGAAAGTGTTTCTCGCCAGTCACTGCTTAGGGCTACATCAAGAGGAAACAAAACTAGGAGAAAGAACTTGAAACTACTTTATTTTGTCAAGTTTCAAGAAGCTAGCACAAACCGTGTTGGATTGAGTTCCAAGTACATCTATAAATACAGGAGAAAACAGAGTGAAACCTAAAAATTTAAACTGTGTCTGGAAACGAATGCTTCAAAGTAGAAGAACGAAATTTGAGGAACCAAGTGGGCTTAGTGTACTGATCATTACCTGAAAGTATCATCCAGTTTTGGTGAAAAAATATTTTCTGAGATTTCTGGAGACTCGTAATTTTTGGAAGCTTGGCAACCACTTTCAATGAAAGTGTTTCTCGCCAGTCACTGCTTAGGGCTACATAAAGAGGAAACATAAAATAGAGATAGAACACAAAAACTTTTATTGTGTCAAGTTTCAAGAAGCTATCACAAACCGTGTTGGATTTAGAGTTCCAAATACATCTATCAATATAGGATAAAACAGTGTGAATCGCCAAAATTCAAACTTTTACTGGAAAAGAATGCTAGAACATAGAAGAACGAAATTTGGGGTCCCAAGTGGGCTTAGTGTATTGATCTCTACCTGAAAGTATCATCTAGTTTGGGTGAAAAAATATTTGCTGATATTTCTGGAGACTCGTAATTTTTGGAAGCTTGGCAACCCCTTTCAATGAAAGTGTTTCTCTCCAGTCACTGCTTAGGGCTACATCAAGATGAAACATAACATAGAGAGAGAACGTGAAACTACTTCATTGTGTCAAGTTTCAAAAAGCTAGCACAAACCGTGTTGGATTTAGAGTTCCAAATGCATCTATCAATATAGGAGAAAACAGAGTGAAAGCTAAAAATTCAAACTGTGACTAGAAACGAACGCTTCAACGTAGAAAACGAAATTTGAGGAACCAAGTGGGCTTAGTGTGCTGATCATTACCTGAAAGTATAATCCAGTTTGGGTGAAAAAATATTTGCTGAGATTTCTGGAGACTCGTAATTTTTGGAAGCTTGGCAACCCCTTTCAATGAAAGTGTTTCTCCTCAATCACTGCTTAGGGCTACATAAAGAGGAAACATAAAATAGAGATAGAACATAAAAACTTTTATTGTGTCAAGTTTCAAGAAGCTATCACAAACCGTGTTGGGTTTAGAGTTCCAAATACATCTATCATTATAGGAGAAAACAGAGCTAAACCTAAAAATTCAAACAGTTACTGGAAACGAACGCTTCAACATAGAAGAACAAAATTTGGGGAACCAAGTGGGCATAGTGTACTGATCATTACCTGATAGTATCATCCAGTTTGGGTGAAAAAATATTTGCTGAGATTTCTGGAGACTCGTCATTTTTGGAAGCTTGGCAACCCCTTTCAATGAAATTGTTTCTCGCCAGTCACTGCTTAGGGCTACATCAAAAGGAAAAAAAACATATTGGGAGAACTTGAAACTACTTTATTGTGTTAAGTTTCAAGAAGGTAGCAAAAACCGTGTCGGATTTAGACTTCCAAATACATCTATCAATACAGGAGAAAACAGTGTGAAACGGCAAAACTCAAACTGTTATTGGAAACGAGCGCTTCAACAAAGAAGAACGAAATATGGGGAACCAAGTGGGCTTTGTGTACTGATCATTACCTGAAAGTATCATCCAGTTTTTGGGCAAAAATATTTGCTGAGATTTCTGGAGACTCGTAAGTTTTGGAAGCTTGCAACCCCTTTCAATGAAAGTGTGTCTCGGTACTCACTGATTAGGGCTACATCATTAGGAAACATAACATAGAAATAGAACGTGAAACTACTTTATTTTGTCAAGTATCAAGAAGCTAGCACAAACCGTGTTGGATTTAGAGTTCCAAGTACATCTATCAATACAGGAGAAAACAGAGCGAAACCTAAAAATTCAAACTGTTACTGGAAACGAACGCTTCAACATAGGAGAAATAAATTTTAGGAACGAAGTGGGCTTAGTGTACTGATCATTACCTGAAAGTATCATCCAGTTTGGGCGAAAATATATCTGCTGAGATTTCTGTAGACTCGTAATTTTTGGAAGCTTGGCAACGCTTTTCCATGAAAGTGTTTCTCGCCAGTCACTGCTTAGGGGTATATCAAGAGAAAACAAAACATAAGGATAGAACGTGAAACTACTTTATTGTGTCAAGTTTCAAGAAGCTAGCACAAACCGTGTTGGATTTAGAGTTCCAAATACATCTATCAATATAGGAGAAAACAGAGTGAAACCTAAAAATTCAAACTGTTACTGGAAATGAACGCTTCAACATAGAAGAACGAAATTTGGGGAAGCAAGTCGGCTTAGTGTACTGATCATTATCTGAAAGCATCATCCAGTTTGGGTGAAAAAATATTTGCTGGGATTTCTGGAGATTCATTAGTTTTGGAAACTTGGCAACCCCTTTCCATGAAAGTGTTTCTCGCCAGTCACTGCCTAGGGCTACATCAAGAGGAAACCAAACAGAGAGATAGAACGTGAAACTACTTTATTGTGTCAAGTTTCAAGAAGCTAGCACAAACCGTGTTGGATTTAGCGTTCCAAGTACATCTATCAATACAGGAGAAAACAGAGTGAAAGCTAAAATTTTAAATTGTGACTGGAAACAAATTCTTCAAAGTAGAAGAACGAAATTTGAGGAACCAAGTGGGCTTAGTGTACTGATCACTACCTAAAAGTATCATCCAGTTTGGGTGAAAAAACTATTTGCTGAGATTTCTGGAGATTCGTAATTTTTCGAAGCTTGGCAACCCCTTTGAATGAAAGTGTTTCTCGCCAGTCACTGCTTAGGGCTACATCAAGGGAAACAAAACATAGAGAGAGAACTTGACTACTTTATTGTGTCAAGTTTCAAGAAGCTAGCACAAACTGTTTGGGATTTAGAGTTCCAAATACATCTATCAATATAGGATAAAACAGTGTGAATCGTCAAAATTCAAAATGTTACTGGAAACGAATGCTTCAAAATAGAAGAACAAAATTTGGTGTACCAAGTGGGCTTAGTGTACTGATCATTACCTGAAAGTATCATCCAGTTTTTGGGGGAAAATGTTTGGTGAGATTTCTGGAGACTCGTAAGTTTTGGAAGCTTGGCAACGACTTTCAATATAAGTGTTTCTCGCCAGTCACTGCTTAGGGCTACATCAAGAGGAAACAAAACATAGCCACAGAACTTCAAACTACTTTATTGTGTCACGTTTCAAGAAGCTAGCACAAACCGTGTTGGATTTAGAGTTTCAAATGCATCTCTCAATATTGTAGAAAACAGAGTGAAAAATAAAAATTCAAACTGTTACTGGAAATGAACGCTTCAACATAGAAGAAGGAAATTTGAGGAACCAAGTGGGCTTAATGTACTGATCATTACCTGAAAATATCATCCAGTTTGGGTGAAAAAATATTTGCTGGGATTTCTGGAGATTCATACGTTTTGAAAGCTTGGCAACCCCTTTCCATGAAAGTGTTTCTCGCCAGTCACTGCTTAGGGCTACATCAAGAGGAAACAAAACTAGGAGATAGAACTTGAAACTATTTATTGTGTCAAGTTTCAAGAAACTTGCAAAAACCGTGCTGGATTTAGATTTCCAAATACATCTATCAATATAAGGGAAAACAGAGTGAAACCTCAAAATTCAAACTCTTACTGGAAATGAACGCTTCAACATAGAAGAACGAAATTTGGGGAACCAAGTCGCCTTCGTGTACTGATCATTACCTGAAAGTATCATCCACTTTGGGTGAAAAAATATTTGCTGAGATTTCTGGAGATTCATAAGTTTTGGAGCTTGGCAACCCCTTTCCATGAAAGTGTTTCTCACCAGTCACTGCTTAGGTTTACCTCAAGAGGAAACAAAACATAGCGATAGAGAGTGAAACTACTTTATTGTGTCAAGGTTCAAGAAGCTAGCACAAACCGTGTTTGATTTAGATTTCCAAATACATGTATCAATATAGGAGAAAGCAGAGTGAAACCTAAAAATTCAAACTGTTAATGGAAATGGATGCTTCAACATAGAAGAAAGAAATTTGGGGATCCAAGTCGGCTTAGTTTACTGATCATTACCTGAACATATCATCCAGTTTGGGTGAAAAAATATTTGCTGAGATTTCTGGAGATTCGTAATTTTTGGAAGCTTGGCAACCCCTTTCCATGACAGTGTTTCTCGCCAGTCACTGCTTAGGGATACATCAGGAGGAAACAAACGTAGAGATAGAACGTGAAACTACTTTATTGTGTCAAGTTTCAAGAAGCTAGCACAATCCGTGTTGGATCTAGAGTTCCAAATACATCTATCAATATAGAAGAAACAGAGTAAAACCTAAAATTTCAAACTCTTACTGGAAATGAACGATTCAACATAAAAGAACGAAATTTGGGGAACCAAGTCGGCTTAGTGTACTGATCATTACCTGAAAGTATCATCCAGTTTGGGTGAAAAAATATTTGCTGAGATTTCTGGAGATTCGTAATTTTGTGAAGCTTGGCAACCCCTTTCCATGAAAGTGTTTCTGGCCAGTCACTGCTTAGGGCTACATCAAGAGGAAACAAAACTAGGAGATAGAACGTGTAACTACTTTATTGTGTCAAGTTTCAAGAAGCTAGCAGAAACCGTGTTAGATTTAGAGTTCTAAATGCATCTATCAATATAGGAGAAAACAGAGTGAAACCTAAAAATTCAAACTGTTACTGTAAACGAACGCTTCAACATAGAAGAACGAAATATGGTGAAGCAAGAGGGCTTAGTGTACTGATAATTACCTGAAAGTATCATCCACTTTTGGTGAAAAAATATTTGCTGTGATTTTGGAGATTCATAAGTATTGGAAGCTTGGCAACCCCTTTCCATGAAAGTGTTTCTCGCCAGGCACTGCTTAGGGCTACATCAAGAGGAAAGAAAACATAGAGATAGAACGTGAAACTACTTTATTGTTTCAAGTTTCAAGAAGCTAGCAAAAACCGTGTTGGATTTAGATTTCCAAATACATCTATCAATATAGGGGAAAACAGAGTGAAACCTAAAAATTCAAACTCCTACTGGAAATTGATCCTTCAACATAGAAGAATGAAATTTGGGGAACCAATTTGCCTTAGTGTACTGATCATTACCTGAAAGTATCATCCAGTTTGGGTGAAAAAATATTTGCTGGGATTTCTGGAGATTCATAATTTTTGGAAGCTTGGAAACCCCTTTCCATGAAAGTGTTTCTCGCCAGTCACTGCTTATGGCTACAGCAAGAGGAAACAAAACATAGTGATAGAACGTGAAACTACTTTAGTGTGTCAAGTTTCAAGTAGCTAGCAACAACCGTGATGGATTTAGAGTTCCAAATACATCTATCAATATAGGAGAAACAGAGTGAAACCTAAAATTTCAAACTCTTACTGGAAATTAACGCTTCAACATAGAAGAACGAAATTTGGGGAACCAAGTCGGCTTAGTGTACTGATCATTACCTGAAAGTATCATCCAGTTTGGGTGAAAAAATATTTGCTGGGATTTCTGGAGATTCGTAATTTTTGGAAGCTTGGCAACCCCTTTCCATGAAAGTGTTTCTCGCCAGTCACTGCTTAGGGCTACATCAAGAGGAAACAAAACTAGGAGAAAGAACTTGAAACTACTTTATTGTGTCAAGTTTCAAGAAGCTAGCACAAACCGTGTTGGATTGAGTTCCAAGTACATCTATAAATACAGGAGAAAACAGAGTGAAACCTAAAAATTTAAACTGTGTCTGGAAACGAATGCTTCAAAGTAGAAGAACGAAATTTGAGGAACCAAGTGGGCTTAGTGTACTGATCATTACCTGAAAGTATCATCCAGTTTTGGTGAAAAAATATTTTCTGAGATTTCTGGAGACTCGTAATTTTTGGAAGCTTGGCAACCACTTTCAATGAAAGTGTTTCTCGCCAGTCACTGCTTAGGGCTACATAAAGAGGAAACATAAAATAGAGATAGAACACAAAAACTTTTATTGTGTCAAGTTTCAAGAAGCTATCACAAACCGTGTTGGATTTAGAGTTCCAAATACATCTATCAATATAGGATAAAACAGTGTGAATCGCCAAAATTCAAACTTTTACTGGAAAAGAATGCTAGAACATAGAAGAACGAAATTTGGGGTCCCAAGTGGGCTTAGTGTATTGATCTCTACCTGAAAGTATCATCTAGTTTGGGTGAAAAAATATTTGCTGATATTTCTGGAGACTCGTAATTTTTGGAAGCTTGGCAACCCTTTTCAATGAAAGTGTTTCTCTCCAGTCACTGCTTAGGGCTACATCAAGATGAAACATAACATACAGAGAGAACGTGAAACTACTTCATTGTGTCAAGTTTCAAAAAGCTAGCACAAACCGTGTTGGATTTAGAGTTCCAAATGCATCTATCAATATAGGAGAAAACAGAGTGAAACCTAAAAATTCAAACTGTGACTAGAAACGAACGCTTCAACGTAGAAAACGAAATTTGAGGAACCAAGTGGGCTTAGTGTGCTGATCATTACCTGAAAGTATAATCCAGTTTGGGTGAAAAAATATTTGCTGAGATTTCTGGAGACTCGTAATTTTTGGAAGCTTGGCAACCCCTTTCAATGAAAGTGTTTCTCCTCAAACACTGCTTAGGGCTACATAAAGAGGAAACATAAAATAGAGATAGAACATAAAAACTTTTATTGTGTCAAGTTTCAAGAAGCTATCACAAACCGTGTTGGATTTAGAGTTCCAAATACATCTATCATTATAGGAGAAAACAGAGCTAAACCTAAAAATTCAAACAGTTACTGGAAACGAACGCTTCAACATAGAAGAACAAAATTTGGGGAACCAAGTGGGCATAGTGTACTGATCATTACCTGATAGTATCATCCAGTTTGGGTGAAAAAATATTTGCTGAGATTTCTGGAGACTCGTGATTTTTGGAAGCTTGGCAACCCCTTTCAATGAAATTGTTTCTCGCCAGTCACTGCTTAGGGCTACATCAAAAGGAAAAAAAACATATTGGGAGAACTTGAAACTACTTTATTGTGTTAAGTTTCAAGAAGGTAGCAAAAACCGTGTCGGATTTAGACTTCCAAATACATCTATCAATACAGGAGAAAACAGTGTGAAACGGCAAAACTCAAACTGTTATTGGAAACGAGCGCTTCAACAAAGAAGAACGAAATATGGGGAACCAAGTGGGCTTTGTGTACTGATCATTACCTGAAAGTATCATCCAGTTTTTGGGCAAAAATATTTGCTGAGATTTCTGGAGACTCGTAAGTTTTGGAAGCTTGCAACCCCTTTCAATGAAAGTGTGTCTCGGTACTCACTGATTAGGGCTACATCATTAGGAAACATAACATAGAAATAGAACGTGAAACTACTTTATTTTGTCAAGTATCAAGAAGCTAGCACAAACCGTGTTGGATTTAGAGTTCCAAGTACATCTATCAATACAGGAGAAAACAGAGCGAAACCTAAAAATTCAAACTGTTACTGGAAACGAACGCTTCAACATAGGAGAAATAAATTTTAGGAACGAAGTGGGCTTAGTGTACTGATCATTACCTGAAAGTATCATCCAGTTTGGGCGAAAATATATTTGCTGAGATTTCTGTAGACTCGTAATTTTTGGAAGCTTGGCAACGCTTTTCCATGAAAGTGTTTCTCGCCAGTCACTGCTTAGGGGTATATCAAGAGAAAACAAAACATAAGGATAGAACGTGAAACTACTTTATTGTGTCAAGTTTCAAGAAGCTAGCACAAACCGTGTTGGATTTAGAGTTCCAAATACATCTATCAATATAGGAGAAAACAGAGTGAAACCTAAAAATTCAAACTGTTACTGGAAATGAACGCTTCAACATAGAAGAACGAAATTTGGGGAAGCAAGTCGGCTTAGTGTACTGATCATTATCTGAAAGCATCATCCAGTTTGGGTGAAAAAATATTTGCTGGGATTTCTGGAGATTCATTAGTTTTGGAAACTTGGCAACCCCTTTCCATGAAAGTGTTTCTCGCCAGTCACTGCCTAGGGCTACATCAAGAGGAAACCAAACAGAGAGATAGAACGTGAAACTACTTTATTGTGTCAAGTTTCAAGAAGCTAGCACAAACCGTGTTGGATTTAGCGTTCCAAGTACATCTATCAATACAGGAGAAAACAGAGTGAAAGCTAAAATTTTAAATTGTGACTGGAAACAAATTCTTCAAAGTAGAAGAACGAAATTTGAGGAACCAAGTGGGCTTAGTGTACTGATCACTACCTAAAAGTATCATCCAGTTTGGGTGAAAAAACTATTTGCTGAGATTTCTGGAGATTCGTAATTTTTCGAAGCTTGGCAACCCCTTTGAATGAAAGTGTTTCTCGCCAGTCACTGCTTAGGGCTACATCAAGGGAAACAAAACATAGAGAGAGAACTTGACTACTTTATTGTGTCAAGTTTCAAGAAGCTAGCACAAACTGTTTGGGATTTAGAGTTCCAAATACATCTATCAATATAGGATAAAACAGTGTGAATCGTCAAAATTCAAAATGTTACTGGAAACGAATGCTTCAAAATAGAAGAACAAAATTTGGTGTACCAAGTGGGCTTAGTGTACTGATCATTACCTGAAAGTATCATCCAGTTTTTGGGGGAAAATGTTTGGTGAGATTTCTGGAGACTCGTAAGTTTTGGAAGCTTGGCAACCACTTTCAATATATGTGTTTCTCGCCAGTCACTGCTTAGGGCTACATCAAGAGGAAACAAAACATAGCCACAGAACTTCAAACTACTTTATTGTGTCACGTTTCAAGAAGCTAGCACAAACCGTGTTGGATTTAGAGTTTCAAATGCATCTCTCAATATTGTAGAAAACAGAGTGAAAAATAAAAATTCAAACTGTTACTGGAAATGAACGCTTCAACATAGAAGAAGGAAATTTGAGGAACCAAGTGGGCTTAGTGTACTGATCATTACCTGTAAGTATCATCCAGTTTGGGTGAAAAAATATTTGCTGAGATTTCTGGAGATTCGTAATTTTTGGAAGCTTGGCAACCCCTTTCATAGAAAGTGTTTCTCGCCAGTCACTGCTTAGGGCTACATCAAGAGGAAACAAAACATAGAGATAGAACTTGAAACTACTTTATTGTGTCAAGTTTCAAGAAGCTAGAACAAATCGTCTTGGATTTAGAGTTCCAAATATATTTATAAATATAGGAGAAAACAGTGTGAAACGCCAAAATTCAAAATGTTACTGGAAACGAACGCTTCAACATAGAAGAAAGAAATATGAGGAACCAAGTGGGCTTAGTGTACTAATCATTTCCTCAAAGTATCATCCACTTTGGAAGGAAAAATATTTGCTAAGATTTCTGGAGACTCCTAATTTTTGGAAACTCGGCAACCCCTTTCAATGAAAGTGTTTCTCGCCAGTCACTGCTTTAGGGCTACGTCATTAGGAAACGACTTTATTGTGTCAAGTTTCAAGAACCTAGCACAAACCGTGTTGGATTTAGAGTTCCAAATACATCTATCAATATAGGAGAAAACAGTGTGAAACGCCAGAATTCAAACTGTTAATGGAAACAAACGCTTCCACATAAAAGAACGAAATTTGAGGAACCAAGTGGGCTTAGTGTACTGATCATTACCTGATAGTATCATCCAGTTTGGGTGAAAATATATTTGCTGTGATTTCTGGAGATTCATAATTTTTGGAAGCTTGGCAACTCCTTCCAATGAAAGGGTTTCTCTCCAGTCACTGCATAGGACTACATCAAGAGGAAACAAGACATAGAGATAGAACTTGAAACTACTTTCTTGTTTCAAGTTTCAAGAAGCTAGCACAAAGCTTGTTAGATTTAGTGTTCCAAATACTTGTATCAATGTAGGAGAAAACAGTGTGAAACGCAAAATTCAAACTGTTACTGGAAACGAAGCTTCAACATAGAAGAACGAAATTTGGGGAACCAAGTGGGCTTAGTGTACTGATCATTACCTGAAAGTATCATACAGTTCGGGTGAAAAAATGTTTGCTGAGATTTCTGGAGACTCGTAATTTTTGGAATCTTGGCCACCCCTTTCAATGAAAGTGTTTCTCGCCAGTCACTGCTTAGGGGTACATCAAGAGGAAAGAAAACATAGAGATAGAACTTGAAACTACTTTATTCTGTCAAGTTTCAAGAAGCTAGAAGAAACCGTGTTGGATTTAGAGTTCCAATACATCTATCAATATAGGAGAAAACAGTGTGAAACGCCAAAATTCAAACTGTTACTGGAAACGAACGCTTCAACATAGAAGAACAAAATATGGGGAACCAAGTGGGATTATTGTATTGATCTCTACCTTTACGTATCATCCAGTTTTGGGGAAAAAATATTTGCTGAGATTTCTGGAGACTGGTAATTTTTGGAAGCTTGGCAACCCCTTTCAATATAAGTGTTTCTTGCCAGTCAATACTTAGGGCTACATCAACAGGAAACAAAACATAGGGATAGAACTTCAAACTACTTTATTGTGTCACGTTTGAAGAAGCTAGCACAAACCATGTTGGATTTAGAGTTCGAAGTACATCTATCAATACAGGAGAAAACAGAGTGATACCTAAAAATTTAAACTGTGACTGGAAATGAATGCTTCAAAGTAGAAGAACCAAATTTGGGGAACCTATTGGGCTTAGTGTACTGATCATTACCTGAATGTGTCATCCAATTTGGGTGAAAAACATTTGCTCAGATTTTTGGAGACTCGTAAGTTTTGGAAGCTTGGTAACCCCTTTCAATGAAAGTGTTCCTCGCCAGTCACTGCTTAGGGCTACTTCAAGAGGAAACAAAACATAGAGAGAGAACTTGAAACTACTTTATTGTGTCAAGTTTCAAGAAGCTAGAACAAACCATGTTGGATTTAGAGTTCCAAATACATCTATCAATATAGGATAAAATAGTGTGAATCGCAAAAAATTCAAACTGTTACTGGAAAAGAATGCTTCAACATAGAAAAACGAAATTTTTGGAACCAAGTGGGCTTAGTGTACTGATCATTACCTGAAAGTATCACTTAGTTTGGGTGAAAAAATATTTGCTGAGATTTCTGGAAACTCGTATTTTTGGAAGCTTGGCAACCCTTTCAATGAAAGTGATTTTTGCCGGTCTCTTCTTAGGGCTACATCAATAGGAAACAAACCATAGAGTTAGAACTTGCATCTACTTCAATGTGTCAAATTTGAAAGAGCTAGCACTAACCGTGTTGGATTTAGAGTTCCAAATACAAGTATTCATATAAAAAAATACAGAGCGAAACCTAAATATTTAAACTGTTACTGCACACGAACGGTTTAACCTAGAAGAAGGAAGTTTGGTGAGCCAAGTGGTATTGGTGTACTGATCAAAACCTGAAGTGTCATCAAGATTCGGTGAAAAAATATTTGCTGAGATTTCTGGAAACTCGTATTCTTTGGATGCTTGGCAACCCCTTTCAATGAAAGCGATTTCGCCAGTCTCTGCTTAGGGCTACATCAATAGGAAACAAACCATAGAGATAGAAGTTAAAACTACTTTATTCTCTCAAGTTTCAAAGAGCTAGCACTAACCGAGTTTGATTTAGAGTTCCAACTACATGTATCCATATAGGAAAATACAGAGTGAAACCTAAAAATTAAAACTGTTACTGCACACGAACGGTTTAACCTAGAAGAAGGAAGTTTGGTGAGCCAAGTGGTATTGGTGTACTGATCAAAACCTGAAGTGTCATCAAGATTCGGTGAAAAAATATTTGCTGAGATTTCTGGAAACTCGTATTCTTTGGATGCTTGGCAACCCCTTTCAATGAAAGCTATTTCGCCAGTCTCTGCTTAGGGCTACATCAATAGGAAAAAAACCATAGAGATAGAAGTTAAAACTACTTTATTCTCTCAAGTTTCAAAGAGCTAGCACTAACCGAGTTTGATTTAGAGTTCCAACTACATGTATCCATATAGGAAAATACAGAGTGAAACCTAAAAATTAAAACTGTTACTGCAAAGGAACGGTTTAACCTAGAAGAATGAAATTTGGTGAGCCAAGTGGGAATGGTGTACTGATCATTATCTGAATGTGTCATCAAGATTGGGTGAAAAAATGTTTGCTGATATTTCAGGAAACTCTTATTTTTTGGAAGCTTGGCAACCCCTATAAATGAAGTGATTTTCGCGAGTCTTTACTTAGGGCTACATCAATAGGAAAGAAACCATAGAAATAGAACTTTGAACTACTTTACTGTTTCAAGTTTCAAAGAGCTACCACTAACCGAGTTTGATTTAGAGTCCCAACTACACTTATCCATATAGGAAAATAGAGTGAAACCTAAAAATAAAAACTGTTACTGAACACGAACGCTTTAACCTAGAAGAAGGAAATTTGGTGAGCCAAGTGGTTTTGCTGTACTGATCAAAACCTGAAGTGTCATCAAGATTCGGTGAAAAAATGATTGCTGAGATTTCTGGAAACTCGTATTTTTTGGAAGGTTGGCAACCCCTTTCAATGAAAGTGATTTCGCATGTCTCTGCTTAGGGCTACATCAACAGGAAACAAACCATAGAGATAGAACTTGGAACTACTTTATTCTGTCAATTTTCAAAGAGCTAGCACTCCTGAAATCGCTTTCATTGAAAGGGGTTGCTGTGTTCCAATAAATATGAGTTTCCTGAAATCTAAGGAAACATTTTATCACCAATCCTACTTTTCTAACCAAATTTTGTTCTTCTAGGTTAAACCGTTCATTTGCAGTAACAGTTTTAATTTTTAGGTTTCACTCTGTATTTTCCTATACGGATACAAGTAGTAGGAACTCTAAATCAAACACGGTTAGTGGTAGCTCTTTGAAACTTGACACAATAAAGTAGTTCCAAGTTCTCTGTCTATGGTTTGTTTCCTATTAATGTAGCCCTTAGCAGAGACTGGCGTAAATAACTTTCATGGAAAGGTGTTGCCAAGCTTCCAAAAAACTACGAGTTTCCTGAAATCTCAGCACACATTTTTTCACCCAATCTGGATGACACTTTCAGGTAATGATCAGTACCCCAATCCCACATGGCTCAACAAATTTCGTTCTTCTAGGTTAAACCATTCGTTGGTAGTAACAGTTTTAATTTTTAGGTTTCACTCTGTTTTCTCCTATATGGATACATGAAGTTTGAACTCTAAATCAAGCACGGTTTGTGCTAGCTCTTTGAAACTTGACACAATAAAGTAGTTCCAAGTTCTATCTCTATGGTTTGTTTCCTATTGCTGTAGCCCTAAGCAGAGACTGGCGCAAATCACTTTAATGAAAAGGGGTAGCCAAGCTTCCAAAAAACTACGAGTTTCCTGAAATCTCAGCACACATTTTTTCACCCAATCTTGATGACACTTTCAGGTAATGATCAGTACCCGAATCCCACTTGGCTCACCAAATTTCGTTCTTCTAGGTTACACCGTTCATTGGCAGTAACAGTTTTAATTTTTAGGTTTCACTCTGTTTTCTCCTATAAGGATACAAGACGTTGGAACTCTAAATCAAACACGGTTTCTGCTAGCTCTTTGAAACTTGACACAATAAAGTAGTTCCAAGTTCTATCTCTATGGTTTGTTTCCTATTGATGTAGCCCTACGCAGAGACTGGCACAAATCACTTTCATGGAAAGGGGTTGCCAAGCTTCCAAAAAACTACGAGTTTCCTGAAATCTCAGCACACATTTTTTCACTCAATCTTGATGGCATATTGAGGTAATGATCACTACCCCAATCCATCTTGACTCACCAAATTTTGTTCTTCGAGGTTAAACCGGTCGTTGGCAGTAACAGTTTTAATTTTTAGGGTCCACTCTGTTTTCTCCTATATGGATACATGCAGTTGGAACTCTAAATCAAACACGGTATGTGCTAGCTCTTTGAAACTTGACACAATAAAGTAGTTCCAAGTTCTATCTCTATGGTTTGTTTCCTATTGATGTAGCCCTAAGCAGAGACTGGCGCAAATCACTTTCATTGAAAGGGGTTGCCTAGCTTCCAAAAAAGTATGAGTTTCCTGAAATCTCAGCACACATTTTTTCACTCAATCTTGATGACACTTTCAGGTAATGATCAGTACCCCAATCCCACTTGGCTCACCTAATTTCGTTCTTCTAGGTTAAACCGTTTGTTGGCAGTAACAGTTTTAATTTTTATGTTTCACTCTGTTTTCTCCTATATGGATACATGTAGTTGGGACTCTAAACCAAACACAGTTTGTGCTAGCTCTTTGAAACTTGACAAAATAAAGTAGTTCCAAGTTCTATCTCTATGGTTTGTTCCCTATTGATGTAGCCCTTAGCAGAGACTGGCACAAATCACTTTCATGGAAAGGGGTTGCCAAGCTTCCAAAAAACTATGAGTTTCCTGAAGTCTCAGCACAAATTTTTTCACCGAATATTGATGACACTTTCAGGTAATGATCAGAACCCCAATCCCACTTGGCTGACCAGATTTCATTCTTATAGGTTAAACGGGTCGTTGGCCGTAACAGTTTTAATTTTTAGGTTTCACTCTGTTTTCTCCTATATGGATACATGTAGTTGGAACTCTAAATCAAACATGGGTTGTTCTAGCTCTTTGAAACTTGACACAATAAAATAGTTCCTAGTTCTATCTCTATGGTTTGTTTCCTATTGATGTAGCCCTAAGCAGAGACTTACGCAAATCACTTTCAAGAAAAGGGGTTGCCAAGCTTCCAAAAAACTACGAGTTTCCTGAAATTTC
Source organism: Spermophilus citellus (assembly GCF_964194105.1). NCBI lineage: Eukaryota > Metazoa > Chordata > Mammalia > Rodentia > Sciuridae > Spermophilus > Spermophilus citellus. The sequence goes on from NC_138188.1 coordinate 16,292,233, forward strand.
AGCACACATATTTTCACCCAATCTTGATGACACTTTCAGGTAATGATCAGTACCCCAATCCCACTTGGCTCACCAAATTTCGTTCTTCTACGTTAATTCATTCGTTGGCAGTAACAATTTTAATTTTTAGGTTTCACTCTGTTTTCTCCTATATGGATACATGTAGTTGGAACTGTAAATCAAAGACGGTTTGTGCTAGCTCTTTGAAACGTGACACAATAAAGTAGTTCCAAGTTCAATATCTATGGTTTGTTTTCTATTGATGTAGCCCTAAGCAGAGACTGGCGCAAATCACTTTCATGGAAAGGGGTTGCCAAGCTTCCAAAAAACGACGAGTTTCCTGAAATCTCAGAACACATTTTTTCACCAAATTTTGATGGCACTTTCAGGTAATGATAAGTACCCTAATCCCACTTGGCTCACCAAATTTCCTTCTTCTAGGTTAAACCGTTTGTTGGCAGTAACAGTTTTAATTTTTAGGTTTCACTCTGTTTTCTCCTATATGGATAAATGTAGTTTGGACTCTAAATCAAACACGGTTTGTGCTAGCTCTTTGAAACTTGACACAATAAAGTAGTTCCAAGTTCTATCTCTATGGTTTGTTTCCTATTGATGTAGCCCTAAGTAGAGACTGGCGCAAATCACTTTCATGGAAAGGGGTTGCCAAGCTTCCAAAAAACTACGAGTTTCCTGAAATCTCAGCACACCTTTTTTCACCCAATCTGGATGACACTTTCAGGTAATGATCAGTACCCCAATCCCACTTGGCTCACCAAATTTCGTTCTTCTAGGTTAAATCGTTCGTTGGCAGTAACAGTTTTAATTTTTAGGTTTCACTCTGTTTTCTCCTATATGGATACCCGTAGTTGGAACTCCAAATCAAACACGGTTTGTGCTAGCTCTTTGAAAATTGACACAATAAAGTAGTTCCAAGTTCTATCTCTAAGGTTTGTTTCCTATTAATGTATCCCTAAGCAGAGACTGGCGAAAATCACTTATATTGATAGGGGCTGTGACAGCCTTCCAAAAAATTACGACTTCCTGAAATCTCAGCAAACATTTTTTCACCCATCTTGATGATACTTTCAGCTAATGATCAGTACACCAATCCAACTTGGCTGACCAAATTTCGTTCTGTAGGTTAAACGGTTCGTTTCCAGTAACAGTTTTATGTTAGGTTTCACTCTGTATTCTCCTATATGGATACATGTAGTTGGAATTCTTCATCAAACATGGTTTGTGCTAGCTCTTTAAAACTTGACACAATAAAGTACTTCCAAGTTCTGTCTCTATGGTTTATTTCCTATTGATGTAGCCCTACGCAGTAACTGGCGAAAATCATTTTCACGGAAACAGGTTGCCAAGCTTCCAAAAAATTACGAGTTTCCTGAAATATCACCAAATATTTTTTCACCCAATCTTGATGATACTTTCAGGTAATGATCAGTACCCCAATCCCACGTGGCTCACCAAATTTCGTTCTTCTAGGTTAAAACGTTCATTGGCAGTAAAAGTTTTAATTTTTAGGTTTCACTCAGTTTTCTACTATATGGATACGGTATTTGCAACTCTAAATCAAACACGGTTTGTGCTAGCTCTTTGAAACTTGACACAATAAAGTAGTTCCAAGTTCGGTCTCTATTGTGTATTTCCTATTGATTTAGTCGTAAGCAGTAATTGGCAAAAATCATTTTGATGAAAGGGTTTGCCAGGCTTCAAAAAAACTACGAGTGTCCTAAATTCTCAGCACACATTTTTTCACCCAATCTTCATGACACTTTCAGGTAATGATCAGTACCCCAATCCCACTAGGCTCACCAAATTCCATTATTCTAGGTTAAACCGTTCTTTGGCAGTAAGAGTTTTAATTTTTCAGTTTCACTCTGTTTTCTCCTATATGGATACATGTAGTTGGAACTCTAAATCAAACACGGTTTGTGCTAGCTCTTTGAAACTTGACACAATAAATTAGTTCCAAGTTCTATCTCTATGGTTTGTTTCCTTTTGATATAGCCCTAAGCAGAGACTGGCGCAAATCACTTTCACGGAAAGGGGTTGCCAAGCTTCCAAAAAACTAGGAGTTTCCTAAAATCTCAGCAGACATTTTTTCACCCAATCTTGATGACACTTTCTGGTAAAAATCAGTACCCCAATTCCATTTGGCTCACCAAATTTCGTTCTTCTAGGTTACACCATACTTTGGCAGTAACAGTTTTAATTTTTAGGTTTCACTCTGTTTTCTCCTATATGGATATATGTAGTTGGAACTCTAAATCAAACACGGTTTGTGATAGCTCTTTGAAACTTGATACAATAAAGTAGTTCCAAGTTCTATCTCTATGGTTTGTTTCCTATTGATGTAGCGCTAAGCAGAGACTAGCGCAAATCACTTTCATGGAAAGGGGTTGCCAAGCTTCCAAAAAACTACGAGTTTCCTGAAATCTCAACACACATTTTTTCACCCAATCATGATGACACTTTCAGGTAATGATCAGTACCCCAATCCCACTTCACTCAACAAATTTTGTTCTTCTAGGCTAAACCGTTCATTGGCAGTCACAGTTTTAATTTTTAAGTTTCACTCTGTTTCTCCTATATGGATACATGTTGTTGGAACACTAAATCAAACACGCTTTGTGCTAGCTCTTTGAAACTTGACACAATAAAGTAGGTCCAAGTTCTATCTGTATGGTTTGTTTCCTATTGATGTAGCCCTAAGCAGAGACTGGCTCAAATCACTTTCATGGAAAGGGGTTGCCAAGCTTCCAAAAATTACGAGCTTCCTGAAATCAAACACGGTTTGTGCTAGCTCTTGGAAACTTGACACAATAATGTAGTTCCAACTTCTATCTCTATGGTTTGTTTCCTATTGATGTAGCCTTAAGCAGAAACTGGCGCAAATCACTTTCATGGAAAGGGGTTGACAATCTTCCAAAAAACTACGAGTTTCCTGAAATCTCAGCACACACTTTTTCACCCAATCTTGATGACACTTTCAGGTAATGATCAGTACCCCAATCCATCTTGGCTCACCAAATTTTGTTCTTCGATGTTAAACCGTTCGTTGGCAGTAACAGTTTTAATTTTTAGGTTCCACTCTGTTTTCTCCTATATGGATACATGTAGTTGGAACTCTAAATCAAACACGGTTTGTGCTAGCTCTTTGAAACTTGACACAATAAAGTAGTTCCAAGTTCTATCTCTATGGTTTGTTTCCTATTGATGTAGCCCTAAGCAGAGAGTGGCGCAAATCACTTTCCTGGAAAGGGGTTGCCAAGCTTCAAAAAACTACCAGTTTCCTGAAATCTCAGCACACATTTTTAAACCCAATCTTGAGGACACTTTCAGTTAATGATCAGTTCCCCAATCCCACTAGGCTCACCAAATTTCATTCTTCTTGGCTAAACCGTTCATTGGCAGTAACAGTTTAAATTTTTAGGTTCCACTCTGTTTTCTCCTATATGGATACATGCAGTTGGAACTCTAAATCAAACACGGTTTGTGCTAGCTCTTTGAAACTTGAAACAATAAAGTAGTTCCAAGTTCTATCTCTATGGTTTATTTCCTATTGATGTAGCCCTAAGCAGATACTGGCGCAAATCACTTTCATTGAAAGGGGTTGCGTAGCTTCCAAAAACTACGAGTTTCCTGAAATCTCAGCACACATTTTTTCACTCAATCTTGATGTCACTTTCAGGTAATGATCAGTACCCCAATCCCACTTGGCTCACCAAATATCATTCTTCTAGGTAAACCATTCGTTGGAAGTAACAGTTTTAATTTTTAGGTTTCACTCAGTTTTCTCCTATATGGATACATGTAGTTGGAACTCTAAATCTAAAACCTTTTTTGCTAGCTCTTTGAATCTTGATACAATAAAGTAGTTCCAAGTTCTATCTCTATGGTTTGTTTCCTATTAATGTAGCCCTACGCAGAGAATGGCGCAAATCACTTTCATGGAAAGGGGTTGCCAAGCTTCCAAAAAACTACAAGTTTCCTGAAATCTCAGCACACATTTTTTCACCCCATCTTGATGACACTTTCAGGTAATGATCAGTACCCAAAACCCACTTGGCTCACCAAATTTCGTTCTTCTAGTTTAAACCGTTCGTTGGCAGTAACAGTTTTAATTTTTAGGTTTCACTCAGTTTTCTCCTATATGGATACATGTAGTTGGAACTCTAAATCTAAAACCTTTTTTGCTAGCTCTTTGAATCTTGATACAATAAAGTAGTTCCAAGTTCTATCTCTATGGTTTGTTTCCTATTAATGTAGCCCTACGCAGAGAATGGCGCAAATCACTTTCATGGAAAGGGGTTGCCAAGCTTCCAAAAAACTACAAGTTTCCTGAAATCTCAGCACACATTTTTTCACCCCATCTTGATGACACTTTCAGGTAATGATGAGTACCCAAAACCCACTTGGCTCACCAAATTTCGTTCTTCTAGTTTAAACCGTTCGTTGGCAGTAACAGTTTTAATTTTTAGGTTTCACTCTGTTTTCTCCTATATGGATACATGTATTTGGAACTCTAAATCAAACAAGGTTTGTGCTAGCTTTTTGAAACTTGACACAATCAAGTAGTTCCAAGTTCTATCTCTATGGTTTGTTTCCTATTGATGTAGCCCTAAGCAGAGACTGGTGCAAATCACTTTCATGGAAATGGTTTGCCAAGCTTCCAAAAAACTACGAGTTTCCTGAAATCTCAGCACACATATTTTCACCCAAACTTGATGACACTTTCAGGTAATGATCAGTACCCCAATCCCACTTGGCTCACCAAATTTTGTTCTTCTAGTTTAAACCGGTCGTTGGCAGTAACAGTTTTAATTTTTAGGTTCCACTGTGTTTTCTCCAACATGGATACATGTAGTTGGAACTCTAAATCAAACACGGTTTGTGCTAGCTTTTTGAAACTTGACACAATAAAGTAGTTCCAATTCTATCTCTATGGTTTGTTTCCTATTGATGTAGCCCTAAGCAGAAACTGGCGCAAATCACTTTCATGGAAATGGGTTGCGAAGCTTCCAAAAAAGTACGAGTTTCCTGAAATCTCAGCACACATTTTTTCACCCAATCTTGATGACATTTTCAGGTAATGATAAGTACCCCAATCTAACTTGACTCACCAAATTTTGTTCTTCGAGGTTAAACCTTTCGTTGGCATTAACAGTTTTAATTTTTAGGTTTCACTCTGTTTTCTCCAACATGGATACATGTAGTTGGAACTCTAAATCAAACACGGTATGTGCTAGCTCTTTGAAACTTGACACAATAAAGTAGTTCCAAGTTCTTTCTCTATGGTTTGTTCCCTATTGATGTAGCCCTTAGCAGAGACTGGCGCAAATCACTTTCATGAAAATGGTTTGCCAAGCTTCCAAAAAACTACGAGTTTCCTGAAATCTCAGCACACATTTCTTCACCAAAACTTGATGACACTTTCAGGTAATGATCAGTACCCCAATCCCACTTGGCTCACCAAATTTTGTTCTTCTAGGTTAAACCATTCGTTGGCAGTAATAGTTTTAATTTTTAGGTTTCACTCTGTTTTCTCCAACATGGATACATGTATTTGGAACTCTAAATCAAACACGGTTTGTGCTAGCTCTTTGAAACTTGACACAATAAAGTAGTTCCAAGTTCTATCTCTATGGTTTTTTCCCTATTGATGTAGCCCTTAGCAGAGACTGGCGCAAATCACTTTCATCGAAAGGGGTTGCCAAGCTACCAAAAAACTACAAGTTTCCTGAAATCTCAGCACACATTTTTTCACCCAATCTTGATGGTACTTTCAGGTAATGATCAGTACCTCAATCCCACTTGGCTCACTAAATTTCGTTCTTCTAGGTTAAACCATTCGTTGGCAGTAATAGTTTTAATTTTTAGGTTTCACTCTGTTTTCTCCAACATGGATACATGTAGTTGGAACTCTAAATCAAACACGGTTTGTGCTAGCTCTTTGAAACTTGACACAATAAAGTAGTTCCAAGTTCTATCTCTATGGTTTGTTCCCTATTGATGTAGCCCTTAGCAGAGACTGGCGCAAATCACTTTCATCGAAAGGGGTTGCCAAGCTACCAAAAAACTACAAGTTTCCTGAAATCTCAGCACACATTTTTTCACCCAATCTTGATGGTACTTTCAGGTAATGATCAGTACCTCAATCCCACTTGGCTCACTAAATTTCGTTCTTCTAGTTTAAACCATTCGTTGGCAGTAATAGTTTTAATTTTTAGGTTTCACTCTGTTTTCTCCTATATGGATACATGTATTTGGAACTCTAAATCAAACACGGTTTGTGCTAGCTCTTTGAAACTTGATACAATAAATTAGTTCCAAGTTCTATCTCTATGGTTTGTTTCCTATTGATGTAGCCCTACGCAGAGACTGGTGCAAATCACTTTCATGGAAAGGGTTTGCCAAGCTTCCAAAAAACTACGAGTTTCCTGAAATCTCAGCACACATTTGTTCACCCAATCTTGATGGCACTTTCAGGTAATGATCAGTACCCCAATCCCACTTGGCTCACCTAATTTTGTTCTTCTAGGTTAAACCGTTCGTTGGCAGTAACAGTTTTAATTTTTAGGTTTCATTCTGTTTTCTCCTATATGGATACATGTAGTTGGGACTCTAAATCAAACACGGTTTGTGCTAGCTCTTTGAAACTTGACACAATAAAGTAGTTCCAAGTTCCATCTCTATGGTTTGTTTCCTATTGATGTAGCCCTAAGCAGAGACTTACGCAAATCACTTTCAAGAAAAGGGGTTGCCAAGCTTCCAAAAAACTACGAGTTTCCTGAAATCTCAGCACACATATTTTCACCCAATCTTGATGACACTTTCAGGTAATGATCAGTACCCCAATCCCACTTGGCTCACCAAATTTCGTTCTTTTACGTTAATTCATTCGTTGGCAGTAACAATTTTAATTTTTAGGTTTCACTCTGTTTTCTCCTATATGGATACATGAAGTTTGAACTCTAAATCAAGCACGGTTTGTGCTAGCTCTTTGAAACTTGACACAATAAAGTAGTTCCAAGTTCTATCTCTATGGTTTGTTTTCTATTGATGTAGCCATAAGCAGAGACTGGCGCAAATCACTTTCATGGAAAGGGGTTGCCAAGCTTCCAAAAAACGACGAGTTTCCTGAAATCTCAGCACACATTTTTTCACCCAATCTTGATGGCACTTTCAGGTAATGATAAGTACCCCAATACCACTTGGCTCACCAAATTTCGTTCTTCTAGGTTAAACCGTTCGTTAGCAGTAACAGTTTTAATTTTTAGGTTTCACTCTGTTTTCTCCTATATGGATACATGTAGTTGGAACTCTCAATCAAACACGGTTTGTGCTAGCTCTTTGAAACTTGACACAATAAAGTAGTTCCAAGTTCTATCTCTATGGTTTTTTTCCTATTGATGTAGCCCTAAGCAGAGACTGGCGCAAATCACTTTCATGGAAATGGGTTGCCAAGCTTCCAAAAAACGACGAGTTTCCTGAAATCTCAGCACACATTTTTTCACCCAATCTTGATGGCACTTTCAGGTAATGATAAGTACCCCAATACCACTTGGCTCACCAAATTTCGTTCTTCTAGGTTAAACCGTTCGTTGGCAGTAACAGTTTTAATTTTTAGGTTTCACTGTGTTTTCTTCTATATGGATACATGAAGATGGAACTCTAAATCAAACACGGTTTGAGGTAGCTCTTTGAAACTTCACACAATAAAGTAGTTCCAAGTTCTCTCTCTATGGTTTGCTTCCATTTGACCTAGCCCTAAGCAGAGACTGGCGCAAATCACTTTCATGGAAAGGGCTTGCCAAGCTTCCAAAAAACTACGATTTTCTTTAAATCTCAGCATACATTTTTTCACCCAATCTTGATGACACTTTCAGGTAATGATCAGACTCCAATGCGACTTGGCTCAACAAATTTCGATCTTCTAGGTTAGAACGTTCTTTGGAAGTAACAGTTTTAATTTTTAGGTTTTACTCTGTTTTCTCCTATATGGATACATGTAGTTGGAACTCTAAATCAAAAACGGTTTGTGCTAGCTCTTTGAAACTTGACACAAGAAAGTAGTTCCAAGTTCTGTCTCTATGGTTTGCTTCCTATTGCCGTAGCCCTAAGAAGAGACTGGCATAAATCACTTTCATTGAAAGGGGTTGCCAAGCTTCCAAAAAACTATGAGTTTCCTGAAATCTCAGCACACATTTTTTCACCCAATCTTGATGACACTTTCAGGTAATGATCAGATTCCAGTCCGACTTGGCTCAACAAATTTCATTCTTCTAGGTTAAACCTTTCTTTGCCTTAACAGTTTTATGGTGAAGGCGATCCCCCACTCACTCTCTTGACAGTGTCACAGTGAGAAAAAGTGTTGGCAAAGCCGCTCTCCCACTGTCTTGACAGGGTCACAGTGAGGATGAATGCTGGCAAAGCCACACTGGTTGGTGGGTAACCGAAACCATGAGACCCTTTGTTATGTAATTGGGACTTTGCATTTTCATGCTTATGTTTCTCACAGGAGGCATGAGTATGTTAAATGCCAAACAATTAAATTTCTGATGGCTAGAACAGAACAGGTAGTTCATGCCTTGGAAGCTGTTCTGCTACCCACCCCTCAGCATATCAAGGACAAAATAAAAGGCTATTCTTCTATCTTAGTACATTGTGGACAAACCTAATAACAGACAACAATCATCCTCTGAAAAACAAACTCTTTGAGAACTAGTACACCTTGACTGAGAAACAAATTCTTTGAGAACTAGCGTACCTTGACTGAGAAACAAATTTTTGAGAACTAGTGTACCTTGACTGAGAAACAAAAGAAACTCTCTGAGAAAGCAGCTCAACCAGTTTTATGAGAATAAATTTAGGAATTAATTAAAATAGCTTTATAAGACACAGTTTTAGAATAATGTTAAAAATATTATTTAGATTCTTAAGTTTAGAAATTATTAAGTCTTTAGTTATATAGGTTTCTGATATGCTTTAAGGCTGATTCATAAACTTTAGGACATTTTAAATATAAGATTTAAAGGGACTTTTTTAGATGGGAATTTTAGATGAAAAATAAAGTGCAAGTGTACTTTAGGTTAATGATTAATTAGGAGACTTAGAGTCTGGTTACGTAGTTTGACATTAGTTAATAAGGAAATAACATCTTGGGAAAAATAGTAAATCTTGGGAAAATCTGAAGGATGTAAATTGGTGACATGTTTTATTGATGAATCTGTACTTTGATGATTGTATGGCTGGGGGTCATATCCTGGAAGAATGTAGATCGGTGTGCTCTCAATCATGGTTAAGGAAATGTCATGTCTTGGCAAAGTTTTAAGTTATATAATCAATGACGTATTGTGAATCTATAATGATGAGAAAAATTGTAATAAAAAGGGGACCCAGAGAAAAGCTGCTTTAGCTCTCTCTCTGAAGATTGCTCAAAGGGAATGACTCCTGTCTCATCATTTCGCCGACGCCACTCCTCCTTCGGGACTCCCTGGACTCCGCCAGGGCTGGCCCCCGGCAATTGGCGCCTGAGCCAGGGTCCTGAAGGTAATCCCCTCGGCACATGAAGGTGAGCCCCCTGGGCACCTGATGGTAAGCCCCCTCGGCACCTAAAAGGTAAGCTCCCTCGGCATTTGCCCCCTTGTTTTCGGAGTGGATAGGACATTACCCGTGGGTTTTGCGAGCCCCCTGTTAGTAGAACAGGTGAGAGTGGGTAATTAGGTAAAAGAAAGGGAAGTACAGAATCCAAGGAACGAGGATTATTCATTGATATTGTTAAACATATGCTTAGAAAAAAAGGAGTTCAGGTTCCCACTTCACAATTACAGAGATTTTTTCATTTTATTCAGGAATGTTGTCCTTGGTTCCCAGAAGAGGGAACCCTAGATCTAAAAACATGGATGAAAATAGGAGAAGCATACAAAGACATAGTGCAACACTTGTTTGTTTGTTTCTCATATTTGGGAATGCCTAAAGCATTAAAAACAGATAATGCACCAGCTTACACTTCAAATGCTTTTAAAAAATTTTGTGATATGTTTAAAATTTCTCATTCTACAGGAATTCCTTATAATCCTCAAGGACAAGCTATAGTTGAGAGAGCTCATCAAACATTGAAAGCTCAAATTACTAAACTTCAAGAAGGAGAATATAAAATAGTTCTCCTCATCATGTTTTACAACATGCTTTGTTTGTGATTAATCATCTTAATTGTGATTATAATGAATAAATCCCATGTTAAGACATTGGGAAAATGAAAAAATATCAACAAAACCCTTGGTAAAATGGAAAGATCTTTTGACAGGTAAATGGAAAGGACCTGATGTATGTGGGCGAGGATAGGCTTGTGTCTTCCCACAGGACGATGATTCCCCCATTTGGATTCCTGACAGACTAATTCGACCCTATGTCCAGTCTCCGTACCAGAAAGCAGAACAGATCGTGCCCTCCGAGTCTCCAACACGCCTCACCATTGACCACGGTTCCTGAGGAAGATTTGATGACTACCTTGATTCCATCTTTCTCCCGAATGAACTTTGATGACCCTCAATCCTTATTCAGATGATCATCTTCTACAAGATTTGCAGAATTACCAACTTGGGGACAATTAAAACAATTGACTCATCAAGCTCGAGAACTTATTTCTACTCAGTCAAACCCCTGCACTCCTGAAAAAATGTTTGTTGCTATGCTAGCTATTCTTGCCTGTCAGGTAACCAATGTGTCTTCTGAATATTATTGGGCATATTATCCTGATCCACCTTTATTTCATCTCACTACTTGGGGAAAAGGAAATATTAAGGTATTTACCAATAATACTAATCTCCTGGGGGGTGAATCTAATTCTTTTATTACTCCTATATCAACTCATAATTTTAATTTTAAGGGTCATAGGCATTTACCTCCTCTGTGTTTTAGTTATAATATTACTCCAATTGTGATTTGTGTTACTCCTCACACATATAACTATTCTAAAGAAACATGGTCTCAGATACAATGTCATTTACGAGGGTTATGGAAAAAAACTAATTTAACTCTAGATATAGATGAATTACAGGAAAAAATTAAAGACATTAGCCAGACACATATTTCAGAAACAACCATTCCAGAATTAGCTAACACTTTTGTTTCCAAATTAAATTCTTTAGTCTCCAACAAAACTTTATTTTCCATTTTAATTAATAGTGGTTTAAGTATTTTAATTATTCTTGTCCTTATTTCCGTCCTTCCAGTCCTGTTCAGATTGCTGAGTCGTGAAGTTCGTTCAGCCCATCTGGAACTAAAGTTACTTCATTTAAAAAATAAAAGAGGGGGAATTGGTGAAGGCGATCCCCCACTCACTGTCTTGACAGGGTCACAGTGAGAAAAAGTGTTGGCAAAGCCGCTCTCCCACTGTCTTGACAGGGTCACAGTGAGGATGAATGCTGGCAAAGCCACACTGGTTGGTGGGTAACCAAAACCATGAGACCCTTTTTTATGTAATTGGGACTTTGCATTTTCATGCTTATGTTTCTCACAGGAGGCATGAGTATGTTAAATGCCAAACAATTAAATTTCAGATGGCTAGAACAGAACAGGTAGTTCATGCCTTGGAAGCTGTTCTGCTACCCACCCCTCAGCATATCAAGGACAAAATAAAAGGCTATTCTTCTATCTTAGTACATTGTGGACAAACCTAATAACAGACAACAATCATCCTCTGAAAAACAAACTCTTTGAGAACTAGTACACCTTGACTGAGAAACAAACTCTTTGAGAACTAGCGTACCTTGACTGAGAAACAAATTTTTGAGAACTAGTGTACCTTGACTGAGAAACAAAAGAAACTCTCTGAGAAAGCAGCTCAAACAGTTTTATGAGAATAAATTTAGGAATTAATTAAAATAGCTTTATAAGACACAGTTTTAGAATAAAGTTAAAAATATTATTTAGATTCTTAAGTTTAGAAATTATTAAGTCTTTAGTTATATAGGTTTCTGATATGCTTTAAGGATGATTCATAAACTTTAGGACATTTTAAATATAAGATTTAAAGGGACGTTTTTAGATGGGAATTTTAGATGAAAAATAAAGTGCAAGTGTACTTTAGGTTAATGATTAATTAGGAGACTTAGAGTCTGGTTATGTAGTTTGACATTAGTTAATAAGGAAATAACATCTTGGGAAAAATAGTAAATCTTGGGAAAATCTGAAGGATGTAAATTGGTGACATGTTTTATTGATGAATCTGTACTTTGATGATTGTATGGCTGGGGGTCATATCCTGGAAGAATGTAGATTGGTGTGCTCTCAATCATGGTTAAGGAAATGTCATGTCTTGGCAAAGTTTTAAGTTATATAATCAATGACGTATTGTGAATCTATAATGATGAGAAAAATTGTAATAAAAAGGGGACACAGAGAAAAGCTGTTTTAGCTCTCTCTATGAAGATTGCTCAAAGGGAACGACTCCTGTCTCATCATTTCGCCGACGCCACTCCTCCTTCGGGACTCCCTGGACCCCGCCGGGGCTGGCCCCCGGCAGTTTTAATTTTTAGGTTTCACTCAGTTTTCTCCTATATGGATACATGTAGTTGGAACTCTAAATCAAACACGGTTTGTGCTAGCTCTTTGAAACTTGACACAATAAAGTAGTTCCAAGCTCTGTCTCTATGGTTTGCTTCCTATTGACCTAGCCCTAAGCAGAGACTGGCGCAAATCACTTTCATGGAAAGGGGTTGCCAAGCTTCCAAAAAACTATGAGTTTCCTGAAATCTCAGCACACATTTTTTCACCCAATCTTGATGACACTTTCAGGTAATGATCAGTAACCCAATCCCACTTGGCTCACCAAATTTTGTTCTTCTAGGTTAAAGCGTTCGTTGGCAGTAACAGTTTTAATTTTTAGGTTTCACTCTGTTTTCTCCTATATGAATACATGTAGTTGGAACTCTAAATCAAACACGGTTTGTGCTAGCTCTTTGAAACTTGACAGAATAAAGTAGTTCCAGGTTCTTTCTCTATGGTTTGTTTCCTATTGATGTAGCCCTAAGCCGAGATTGGCGCAAATCACTTTCATGGAAAGGGGTTGCAAACCTTCCAAAAAACTACGAGTTTCCTGAAATCTCAGCAAACATTTTTTCATCCAATCTTGATGACACTTTCAGGTAATGATCAGTACAAAAATCCCACTTGGCTCACCAAATTTCATTCTTCTAGTTTAAACCATTCGTTGGCAGTAACAGTTTTAATTTTTAGGTTTCACTGTTTTCTCCTATATGGATACATGTAGTTGGAATGCTAAATCAAACACGGTTTGCGCTAGCTCTTTGAAACTTGACACAATAAAGTAGTTCCAAGTTCTATCTCTATGGTTTGTTTCCTATTGATGTAGCCCTAAGAAGAGACCGGCGCAAATCACTTTCATGGAAAGGGGTTGCCAAGCTTCCAAAAAACTATGAGTTTCCTGAAATCTCAGAACACATTTTTTCACCAAATCTTGATGACACTTTCAGGTAATGATCATTACCCCAATCCCACTTGGCTCACAAAATTTCGTTCTTCTAGGTTAAACCGTTCGTTGGCAGTAACAGTTTTAATTTTTAGGTTTCACTCTATTTTCTCCAATATGGATACATGTAGTTGGAACTCTAAATCAAACACGGTTTGTGCTACCTCTTTGAAACTTGACACAATAAAGTAGTTCCAAGTTCTATCTCTATGGTTTGTTTCCAAATGATGTAGCCCTAAGCAGAGACTGGCGCAAATCACTTTCATGGAAAGGGGTTGCCAAGCTTCCAAAAAACTACATGTTTCCTGAAATCTCAGCACACATTTTTTCACCCAATCTTGATGACACTTTCAGGTAATGATCAGTACCCCAATCATACTTGGCTCACCAAATTTCGTTCTCTTAGGTTAAACTGTTCGTTGGCAGTAACAGTTTTAATTTTTAGGTTTCACTCTGTTTTCTCGTATATGGATACATGTAGTTCGTACTCTAAATCAAACACGGTTCGTGCTAGCTCTTTGAAACTTGACACAATAAAGTAGTTCCAAGTTCTATCTATATGGTTTGTTTCCTATTGATGTAGCCCTAAGCCGAGATTGGCGCAAATCACTTTCATGGAAAGGGGTTGAAATACTTCCAAAAAACTACGAGTTTCCAGAAATCACATCACACATTTTCTCACCCAATCTTGATGACACTTTCAGGTAATGATCAGTACCCCAATCCCACTTGGCTCACCAAATTTCGTTCTTCTAGGTTAAACCGTTCGTTGTCAGTATCAGTTTTAATTTTTTGGTTTCACTCTGTTTTCTCCTATATGGATTCATGTAGTTGGAACTCTAAATCAAACACGGTTTGTGCTAGCTCTTTGAAACTTGACACAATAAAGTAGTTCCACGTTCTATCTCTATGGTTTGTTTCCTATTGATGTAGCCCTAAGCCGAGATTGGCGCAAATCACTTAAATGGAAAGGGGTTGCCAAGCTTCCAAGAACTACGACTTTCCTGATATCAGAGCACACATTTTTTCACCCAATCTTGATGACACTTTCAGGTAATGATCAGTACATTAGTCCCACTTGGCTAACCAAATTTCGTTCTTCTAGGTTAAACCGTTCGTTGGCAGTAACAGTTTTAATTTTTAGGTTTCACTCCTTTTTCTCCTATATGGATACATGTAGTTGGAACTCTAAATCAAAGACGGTTTGTGCTAGCTCTTTGAAACTTGACACAATAAAGTAGTTCCAAGTTCTATCTCTATGATTTGTTTCCTATTGATGTAACCCTAAGAAGAGACAGGCGCAAATCACTTTCATGGAAAGGGTTAGCCAAGCTTCCAAAAAACTACAAGTTTCCTGAAATCTCAGCACACATTTTTTCACAAAACTTGATGACACTTTCAGGTAATGATCAGAACCACAATCCCACTTGGCTCACCATATTTCATTCTTCTAGGTTAAACCGTTCGTTGGCAGTAACAGTTTTAATTTTTAGGTTTCACTCTGTTTTCTCCTATATGGATACATGTAAATGGAACTCTAAATCAAAGACGGTTTGTGCTAGCTCTTTGAAACTTGACACAATAAAGTAGTTCCAAGTTCTATCTCTATGATTTGTTTCCTATTGATGTAACCCTAAGAAGAGACAGGTGCAAATCACTTTCATGGAAAGGGGTTGCCAAGCTTCCAAAATACTACAAGTTTCCTGAAATCTCAGCACATATTTTTTCACCCAATCTTGATGACACTTTCAGGTAATGATCAGTACCCCAATCCCACTTGGCTAACCAAATTTCATTCTTCTAGGATAAACCGATCCTTGGCAGTAACATTTTTAATTTTTAGGTTTCACTCTGTTTTCTCCTATATGGATATATGTAGTTGGAACTCTAAATCAAACACGGTTTGTGCTAGCTCTTTGAAACATGACACAATAAAGTAGTTCCAAGTCCTATCTCTAAGGTTTGTTTCCTATTGATGTAGCCCTAAGCAGAGAGTGGCGCAAATCACTTTCATGGAAAGGGGTTGCCAAGCTTCCAAAAAATTACGAGTTTCCTGAAATCTCAGCACGCATTTTTTCACCCAATCTTGATTACACTTTCAGGTAATGATCAGTACCCCAATCCCACTTGGCTCCCCAAATTTCGTCCTCTTAGGTTAAACTGTTCGTTGGCAGTAACAGTTTTAATTTTTAGGTTTCACTCTGTTTTCTCCTATATGGATACATGTAGTTGGAACTCTAAATCAAACACGGTTTGTGCTAGCTCTTTGAAACTTGACACAATAAAGTAGTTCCAAGTTCCATCTCTATGGTTTGTTTCCTATTGATGTAGCCCTAAGCAGAGACTGGCGCAAATCACTTTCATGGAAAGGGGTTGCCAAGCTTCCAAAAAACTACGAGTTTCCTGAAATCTCAGCACACACATTTTCATCCAATCTTGATGACACTTTCAGGTAATGAGCAGTACATTATTCCCACTTGGCTAACCAAGTTTCGTTCTTCTAGGTTAAACCGTTCGTTGGCAGTAACAGTTTTAATTTTTAGGTTTCACTCTGTTTTCTCCTATATGGATACATGTAGTTGGAACTCTAAATCAAAGATGGTTTGTGCTAGCTCTTTGAAACTTGACACAATAAAGTAGTTCCAAGTTCTATCTCTATGGTTTGTTTCCTATTGATGTTGCCCTAAGCCGAGATTGGCACAAATCACTTTCATGGAAAGGGGTTGCAATACTTCCAAAAAACTACGAGTTTTCAGAAATCACATCACACATTTTTTCACCCAATCTTGATGACACTTTCAAGTAATGATCAGTACCCCAATCCCACTTGGCTCACCAAATTTCGTTCTTCTAGGTTAAACCGTTCGTTGGCAGTAACAGTTTAAATTTTTAGGTTTCACTCTGTTTTCTCCTGTATGGATTCATGTATTTGGAACTCTAAATCAAACACGGTTTGTGCTAGCTCTTTGAAACTTGACACAATAAAGTAGTTCCAAGTTCTATCTCTATGGTTTGTTTCCTATTGATGTAGCCCTAAGCCGAGATTGGCGCAAATCACTTTCATTGAAAAGCGTTGTCAAGCTTCCAAAAAACTATGAGTTTCCTGAAATCAGAGCACACATTTTTTCACCCAATCTTGATGACATTTTCAGGTAATGATCAGTACCCCAATCCCACTTGGCTCACCAAATTTTGTTCTTCTAGGTTAAACCGTTCGTTGGCAGTAACAGTTTTAATTTTAGGTTTCACTCTGTTTTATCCTTTATGGATACATGTAGTTGGAACTCTAAATAAAAGACGGCTTGCGCTAGCTCTTTGAAACTTGACACAATAAAGTAGTTCCAAGTACTATCTCTATGGTTTGTTTCCTATTGATGTAGCCCTATGCAGATACCGGCGCAAATCACGTTCATGGAAAGGGGTTGCCAAGCTTCCAAAAAATATGAGTTTCCTGAAATCTCAGCACACATTTTTTCACCCAATCTGGATGACACTTTCAGGTAATGATCAGGACCCCAATCCCTCTTGGCTCACCAAATTTCGTTCTTCAAGGTTAGACAGTTCGTTGGCAGTAAGAGTTTTAATTTTTGGGTTTCACTCTGTTTTATCCTTTATGGATTCATGTAGTTGGAACTCTAAATCAAACACGGTTTGTGCTAGCTCTTTGAAACTTGACACAATAAAGTGGTTCCAAGTTCTGTCTCTAAGGCTTGTTTCCTATTGATGTAGCCCTAAGCAGAGACTGGCGCAAATCACTTTCATGGAAAGGGGTTGCCAAGCTTCCAAAAAACTATGAGTTTCCTGAAATCTCAGCACGCATTTTTTCACCCAATCTGGATGACACTTTCAGGTAATGATCAGTACCCCAATCCCACTTGGCTCACCAAATGTCGTTCTCTTAGGTTAAACTGTTCATTGGCAGTAACAGTTTTAATTTTTAGGTTTCACTCTGTTTTTTCCTATATGGATAAATGTAGTTGGAATTCTAAATCAAACACGGTTTGTGCTAGCTCTTTGAAACTTGACACAATAAAGTAGTTCCAAGTTCTATCTCTATGGTTTGTTTCCTATTGATGTAGCCCTAAGCTGAGATTGGCGCAAATCACTTTAATGGAAAGGGGTTGCCAAGCTTCCAAAAAACTACGAGTTTCCTGAAATCAGAGCACACAATTTTTCACCCAATCTTGATGACACTTTCAGGTAATGATGAGTACTCCAATCCCACTTGGCTCACCAAATTTCGTTCTTCTAGGTTAAACAGTTCGTTGGCAGTAACAGTTTTAATTTTTAGGTTACACTCTGTTTTCTCCTATATGGATACATGTAGTTGGAACTTTAAATCAAACACGGTTTGTGCTAGCTCTTTGAAACGTGACACAATAAAGTAGTTCCAAGTTCGATCTCTATGGTTTGTTTCCTATTAATATAGCCCTAAGCAGATACCGGCGCTAATCACTTTCATGTAAAGGGGTATCCAAGCTTCCAAAAAACTACGAGTTTCCTGAAATCAGAGCACACATTTTTTCACCCAATCTTGATGACACTTTCAGGTAATGATGAGTACCCCAATCCCACTTGGGTCACCAAATGTCGTTCTTCTAGTTTAAACCGTTCGTTGGCAGTAACAGTTTTAATTTTTACGTTACACTCTGTTTTCTCCTATATGGATACATGTAGTTGGAACTCTAAATCAAACACGGTTTGTGCTAGCGCTTTGAAACTTGACAGAATATAGTAGTTCCAATTTCCATGTCTATGGATTGTTTCCTATTGATGTAGCCCTAAGCAGAGACTGGCGCAAATCACTGTCATGGAAAGGGGTTGCCAAGCTTCCAAAAAACTACGAGTTACCTGAAATCTCAGCACACATTTTTTCATCCAATCTTGATGACACTTTCAGGTAATGATCAGTACGTTAATCCCACTTGGCTCACCAAATTTTGTTCTTCTAGGTTAAACCGTTCGTTGGCAGTAACAGTTTTAATTTTTAGGTTTCACTGTTTTCTCCTATATGGATACATGTAGTTGGAACGCTAAATCAAACACGGTTTGTGCAGCCTCTTTGAAAGTTGACACAATACAGTAGTTCCAAGTTCCATCTTTATGGTTTGTTTCCTATTGATGTAGCCCTAAGCAGAGACTGGCGCAAATCCCTTTCATGGAAAGGGGTTGCTAAGCTTCCAAAAAACTACAAGTTTCCTGAAATCTCAGCACACATTTTTTCACCCAAACATGATGACACTTTCAGGTAATGATGAGAACCAGAATCCCACTTTGCTCACCTATTTCGTTCTTCTAGGTTAAACCGTTCGTTGGCAGTAACAGTTTAAATTGTTAGGTTTCACTCTTTTTTCTCCTGTATGGATACATGTAGTTGGAACGCTAAATCAAACACGGTTTGTGCTAGCTATTTGAAACTTGACACAATAAATTATTTCCAAGTTCTATCTCTATGGTTTGTTTCCTATTGATGTAGCCCTAAGAAGACACCGGCGCAAATCACTTTCATGGAAAGGGGTTGCCAAGCTTCCAAAAAACAACGAGTTTCCTGAAATCTCAGAGCACATTTTTTCACCCAATCTTGATGACACTGTCAGGTAATGATCAGGACCCCAATCCCACTTGGCTCACCAAATTTTGTTCTTCTAGGTTAAACCGTTCGTTGGCAGTAACAGTTTAAATTTTTAGGTTTTTCTCTATTTTCTCCTATATGGATAAATGTAGTTGGAACTCTAAATCAAACACGGTTTGTGCTAGCTCTTTGAAACTTGACACAATAAAGTAGTTCCAAGTTCTATCTCTATGGTTTGTTTCCTATTGATGTAGCCCTAAGCAGAGACTGGCGCAAATCACTTTCATGGAAAGGGGTTGCCAAGCTTCCAAAAGACTACGAGTTTCCTGAAATTTCAGCACACATTTTTTCACCCATTCTTGATGACACTTTCAGGTAATGATCAGTACCCCAATCACACTTGGCTCACCAAAATTCGTTCTTCTAGGTTAAACCGTTCGTTGGCAGTAACAGTTTTAATTTTTAGGTTTCACTCTGTTTTCTCCTATATGGATACATGTATTTGGAACTCTAAATCAAACACGGTTTGTGGTAGCTCTTTGAAACTTGACACAATAAAGTAGTTCCAAGTTCTATCTCTATGGTTTGTTTCCTATTGATGTAGCCCTAAGCCGAGATTGGCGCAAATCACTTTCATGGAAAGGGGTTGCCAAGCTTCCAAAAAACTACGTGTTTCCTCAAATCTAAACACATATTTTTTCACCCAATCTTGATGACACTTTCAGGTAATGATCAGTACCCAATCCCACTTGGCTCACCATATTTAATTCTTCTAGGTTAAACCGTCCCTTGGCAGTAACAGTTTAATTTTTAGGTTTCACTCTGTTTTCTCCTATATGGATACATGTAGTTGGAACTCTAAATCAAACACGGTTTGTGCTACCTCTTTGAAACTTGACACAGTAAAGTAGTTCCAAGTTCTATCTCTATGGTTTGTTTCCTATTGATATAGGCCTAAGCCGAGATTGGCGCAAATCACTTTCATGGAAAGGGGTTGCCAAGCTTCCAAAAAACTACAAGTTTCCTGAAATCTCAGGACACATTTGTTTCACCCAATCTTGATGACACTTTCAGGTAATGATCAGTATCCCAATCCCACTAGGCTCACCAAATTTCGTTCTTCTAGGTTAAACCATTCGTTGGCAGTAACAGTTTTAATTTTTAGGTTACTCTCTGTTTTCTCCTATACGGATACATGTAGTTGGAACTCTAAGTCAAACACGGTTTGTGCTAGCTCTTTGAAACTTGACACAATAAAGTAGTTCCAAGTTCTGTCTCTATGCTTTGTTTCCTATTGATGTAACCCTAAGAAGAGACCGGCGCAAATCACTTTCATGGAAAGGGGTTGCCAAGCTTCCAAAAAACTACGAGTTTCCTGAAATCAGAGCACACATTTTTTCACCCAATCTTTATGACACTTTCAGGTAATGATGAGTAACCCAATCCCACTTGGCTCACCAAATTTCGTTCTTCTAGTTTAAACCGTTCGTTGGCAGTAACAGTTTTAATTTTTACGTTACACTCTGTTTTCTCGTATATGGATACATGTAGTTGGAACTCTAAATCTAACATGGTTTGTGCTAGCTCTTTGAAACTTGACACAATAAAGTATTTCCAAGTTCTCTCTCTATGGTTTGTTTCCTATTGATGTAGCCCTAAAAAGACACCGGCGCAAATCACTTTCATGGAAAGGGGTTGCCAAGCTTCCAAAAAACTACGAGTTTCCTGAAATCTCAGAGCACATTTTTTCACCCAATCTTGAAGACACTTTCAGGTAATGATCAGGACCCCAATCCCACTTGGCTCACCAAATTTCATTCTTCTAGGTTAAACCGTTCGTTGGCAGTAACAGTTTTAATTTTTAGGTTTCTCTCTATTTTCTCCTATATGGATACATGTAGTTGGAACTCTAAATCAAACACGGTTTGTGCTAGCTCTTTGAAACTTGACACAATAAATTAGTTCCAAGTTCTATCTCTATGGTTTGTTTCCTATTGATGTAGCCCTAAGCAGAGACTGGCGCAAATCACTTTCATGGAAAGGGGTTGCCAAGCTTCCAAAAGACTACGAGTTTCCTGAAATTTCAGCACCCATTTTTTCACCCAGTCTTGATGACACTTTCAGGTAATGATCAGTACCCCAATCACACTTGGCTCACCAAAATTCGTTCTTCTAGGTTAAACCTTTCGTTGGCAGTAACAGTTTTAATTTTTAGGTTTCACTCTGTTTTCTCCTATATGGATACATGTATTTGAAACTCTAAATCAAACACGGTTTGTGGTAGCTCTTTGAAACTTGACACAATAAAGTAGTTCCAAGTTCTATCTCTATGGTTTGTTTCCTATTGATGTAGCCCTAAGCCGAGATTGGCGCATATCACTTTCATGGAAAGGGGTTGCCAAGCTTCCAAAAAACTACGAGTTTCCTCAAATCTAAACACATATTTTTTCACCCAATCTTGATGACACTTTCAGGTAATGATCAGTACCCAATCCCACTTTGGTCACCATATTTAATTCTTCTAGGTTAAACCGTCCCTTGGCAGTAACAGTTTAATTTTTAGGTTTCACTCTGTTTTCTCCTATATGGATACATGTAGTTGGAACTCTAAATCAAACACGGTTTGTGCTAGCTCTTTGAAACTTGACACAGTAAAGTAGTTCCAAGTTCTATCTCTATGGTTTGTTTCCTATTGATGTAGGCCTAAGCCGCGATTGGCGCAAATCACTTTCATGGAAAGGGGTTGCCAAGCTTCCAAAAAACTACGAGTTTCCTCAAATCTAAACACATATTTTTTCACCCAATCTTGATGACACTTTCAGGTAATGATCAGTACCCAATCCCACTTTGGTCACCATATTTAATTCTTCTAGGTTAAACCGTCCCTTGGCAGTAACAGTTTAATTTTTAGGTTTCACTCTGTTTTCTCCTATATGGATACATGTAGTTGGAACTCTAAATCAAACACGGTTTGTGCTAGCTCTTTGAAACTTGACACAGTAAAGTAGTTCCAAGTTCTATCTCTATGGTTTGTTTCCTATTGATGTAGGCCTAAGCCGCGATTGGCGCAAATCACTTTCATGGAAAGGGGTTGCCAAGCTTCCAAAAAACTACGAGTTTCCTGAAATCTCAGCACACATTTTTTTCACCCAATCTTGATGACACTTTCAGGTAATGATCAGTATCCCAATCCCACTAGGCTCACCAAATTTCGTTCTTCTAGGTTAAACCGTTCGTTGGCAGTAACAGTTTTAATTTTTAGGTTTCTCTCTGTTTTCTCCTATACGGATACATGTAGTTGGAACTCTAAGTCAAACACGGTTTGTGCTAGCTCTTTGAAACTTGACACAATAAAGTAGTTCCAAGTTCTGTCTCTATGCTTTGTTTCCTATTGATGTAACCCTAAGAAGAGACCGGCGCAAATCACTTTCATGGAAAGGGGTTGCCAAGCTTCCAAAAAACTACGAGTTTCCTGAAATCAGAGAACACATTTTTTCACCCAATCTTGATGACACTTTCAGGTAATGATGAGTAACCCAATCCCACTTGGCTCACCAAATTTCGTTCTTCTAGTTTAAACCGTTCGTTGGCAGTAACAGTTTTAATTTTTACGTTACACTCTGTTTTCTCGTATATGGATACATGTAGTTGGAACTCTAAATCTAACATGGTTTGTGCTAGCTCTTTGAAACTTGACACAATAAATTATTTCCAAGTTCTATCTCTATGGTTTGTTTCCTATTGATGTAGCCCTAAGCAGAGACTGGCGCAAATCACTTTCATGGAAAGGGGTTGCCAAGCTTCCAAAAAACTACGAGTTTCCTGAAATCTCAGTACGCATTTTTTCACCCAATCTTGATACACTTTCAGGTAATGATCAATAACCCAATCCCAGTTGGCTCACCAAATTTTGTTCTTCCAGGTTAAACCGTTCGTTGGCAGTAACAGTTTAAATTTTAGGTTTCACTCTTTTTTCTCCTGTATGGATACATGTAGTTGGAATGCTAAATCAAACACAGTTTGTGCTAGCTCTTTGAAACTTGACACAATAAAGTAGTTCCAATTTCTATCTCTATGGTTTGTTTCCTATTGATGTAGCCCTAAGAAGAGACCGGCGCAAATCACTTTCATGGAAAGGGGTTGCCAAGCTTCCAAAAAACTACGAGTTTCCTGAAATCTCAGCACACACTTTTTCACCCAATCCTGATGACACTTTCAGGTAATGATCACTACCCCAATTATACTTGGCTCACCAAATTTTGTTCTTCTAGGTTAAACCGTTCATTGGCAGTAACAGTTTCAATTTTTAGGTTTCACTCTGTTTTCTCCTATGTGGATACATGTAGTTGGAACTCTAAATCAAACATGGATTGTGCTAGCTCTTTGAAACTTGACACAATAAAGTAGTTCCAATTCTATCTCTATGGTTTGTTTCCTATTGATGTAGCCCTAAGCCGAGATTGGCGCAAATCACTTTCATGTAAAGGGGTTGGAATACTTCCAAAAAACTACGAGTTTCCTGAAATCTCAGTACACATTTTTTCACCCAATCTTAATGACACTTTCAGGTAATGATCAGTACCCGAATCCCACTTGGCTCACCAAAATCCGGTCTTCTAGGTTAAACAGTTCGTTGGCAGTAACAGTTTTAATTTTTAGGTTTCACTCTGTTTTCTCCTGTATGGATACATGTAGTTTTGACTCTAAATCAAACACGGTTTTTGCTAGCTCTTTGAAACTTGACACAATAAAGTAGTTCCAAGTTCTATCTCTATGGTTTTTTTCCTATTGATGTAGCCCTAAGCAGAGACCGGCGCAAATCACACTCATGGAAAGGGGTTGCCAAGCTTCCAAAAAACTACGAGTTTCCTGAAATCTCAGCACACATTTTTTCATCCAATCTTGATGACACTTTCAGGTAATGATCAGTAACCAAATCCCACTTGGCTCACCAAATTTCGTTCTTCTAGGTTAAACCGTTCGTTGGCAGTAACAGTTTTAATTTTTAGGTTTCACTCTGTTTTCTCCTATATGGATACATGTAGTTGGAACTCTAAATCAAAGACGGTTTGTGCTAGCTCTTTGAAACTTGACACAATAAATTAGTTCCAAGTTCTATCTCTATAGTTTGTTTCCTATTGATGTAGCCCTAAGCAGAGACTGGCGCAAATCACTTTCATGGAAATCGGTTGCCAAGCTTCCAAAAACTACGAGTTTCCTGAAATCAGAGCACACATTTTTTCACCCAATCTTGATGACACTTTCAGGTAATGATCAGTACCCGAATCCCACTTGCCTCACCAAATTTTGTTCTTCTAGATTAAACCGTTAGTTGGCAGTAACAGTTTTAATTTTTAGGTTTCACTCTGTTTTCTCCTATATGGATACATGTAGTTGGAACTCTAAATCAAACACGGTTTGTGCTAGCTCTTTGAAACTTGACACAATAAAGTAGTTCCAAGTTCTATCTCTATGGTTTGTTTCCTATTGATGTAGCCGTAAGCCGAGATTGGCGCAAATCACTTTCATGGAAAGGGGTTGCCTAGGTTCCAAAAACTACGTGTTTCATGAAATCACAGCACACATTTTTCACCCAATCTTGATGACACTTTCAGGTAATGATCAGTACCCCAATCCCACTTGGCTCACCAAAATTCGTTCTTCCAGGTTAAACCGTTCCTTGGCAATAACAGTTTTAATTTTTAGGTTTCACTCTGTTTTCTCCTATATGGATACATGTATTTGGAACTGTAAATGAAACACGGTTTGTGCTAGCTCTTTGAAACTTGACACAATAAAGTAGTTCCAAGTTCTATCTCTATGGTTTGTTTCCTATTGATGTAGCCCTAAGAAGAGACTGGCGCAAATCACTTTCATGGAAAGGGGTTGCCAAGCTTCCATAAACTACGAGTTTCCCGTAATCACAGCACACATTTTTCACCCAATCTTGATGACACTTTCCGGTAATGATCAGTACCCTAATCCCACTTGGCTCACCATATTTCGTTCTTCTAGGTTCAACCGTTCCTTGGCAGTAACAGTTTTAATTTTTAGGTTTCACTCTGTTTTCTCCTATATGGATACATGTATTTGGAACTCTAAATCAAACACGGTTTTTGCTAGCTCTTTGAAACTTGACACAATCAAGTAGTTCCAAGTTCTATCTCTATGGCTTGTTTCCTAGTGATGTAGCCCTAAGCAGAGAGCGGTGCAATTCACTTTCATGGAAAGGGGTTGCCAAGCTTCCAAAAAACTAGGAGTTTCCTGAAATCTCAGCACACATTTTTCACCCAATCTTGATGACCCATTCATGTAATAATCAGTACCCCAATCCCACTTGGCTCACCATATTTCGTTCTTCTAGGTTAAACCATTCGTTGGCAGTAAGAGTTTTAATTTTTATGTTTCACTCTGTTTTCTCCTATATGGATACATGTAGTTGGAACTCTAAATCAAACACGGTTTGTGCTAGCTCTTTGAAACTTGACACAATAAAGTAGTTCCAAGTTCTATCTCTATGGTTTGTTTCCTATTGATGTAGCCCTAAGCAGAGACTGGCGCAAATCACTTTCTTGGAAAGGCGTTGCCAGGCTTCCAAAAAACTACTGGTTTCCTGAAATCCCAGCACACATTTTTTCACCCAGAGTTGATGACCCTTTCAGGTGTTGATATGTACGCCAATCCCACTTGGCTCACCAAATTTCGTTCTTCTAGGTTAAACCATTCATTGGCAGTAACAGTTTTAATTTTTAGGTTTCACTCTGTTTTCTCCTATATGGATACATGTAGTTGGAACTCTAATGCAAACACGGTTTATGCTAGCTCTTTGAAACTTGACACAATAAAGTAGTTCCAAGTTCTATCTGTATGGTTTAATTCCTATTTGTGTAGCCCTAAGCAGAGACTGGCGCAAAACACTTTCAAGGAAATGGGTTGCCAAGCTTCTAAAAAACTACGAGTTTCCAGAAATCTCGGCACACTTTTTTTCACCCAATCTGGATGACACTTTCAGGTAATGATCAGTACCCCAATCCCACTTGGCTCAAAATATTTCGTTCTTATAAGTTCAACCGTTCATTGGCAGTAACAGTTTTAATTTTTAGGTTTCACTCTGTTTTCTCCTATATGGATACATGTAGTTGGAACTCTAAATCAAACACGGTTTGTGCTAGCTCTTTGAAACTTGACACAATAAAGTACTTCCAAGTTCTATCTCTATGGTTTGTTTCCTATTGATGTAGCCCTAAGCAGAGACTGGCGCAAATCACTTTCATGGAAAGGGGTTGCCAAGCTTCCAAAAAACTAAGAGTTTCCTGAAATGTCAGCACACATTTTTTCACCCAAACTTGATGACACATTCAGGTAATAATCAGTACCCCAATCCCACTTGGCTCACCATATTTCGTTCTTCTAGGTTAAACCGTTCGTTGGCAGTAAGAGTTTTAATTTTTAGGTTTCACTCTTTTTTCTCCTATATGGATACATGTATTTGGAACTCTAAATCAAACACGGTTTTTGCTAGCTCTTTGAAACTTGACACAATAAAGTAGTTCCCAGTTATATCTCTATGGTTTGCTTCCTATTGATGTAGCCCTAAGCAGAGACTGGCGCAAATCACTTGCTTGGAAAGGCGTTGCCAGGCTTCCAAAAAACTACTGGTTTCCTGAAATCCCAGCACGCATATTTTCACCCAGAGTTGATGACTCTTTCAGGTGTTGATAAGTACGCCAATCCCACTTTGCTCACCAAATTTCGTTCTTCTAGGTTAAACCATTCATTGGCAGTAACAGTTTTAATTTTTAGGTTTCACTCTGTTTTCTCCTATATGGATACATGTAGTTGGAACTCTAAAGCAAACACGGTTTGTGCTAGCTCTTTGACACTTGACACAATAAAGTAGTTCCAAGTTCTATCTGTATGGTTTAATTCCTATTGGTGTAGCCCTAAGCAGAGACTGGAGCTAAACACTTTCACGGAAAGGGGTTGCCAAGCTTCCAAAAAACTACGAGTTTCCAGAAATCTCAGCACACTTTTTTTCATTCAATCTGGATGACACTTTCAGGTAATGATCAGTACTCCAATCCCACTTGGCTCACCAAATTTTGTTCTTCTATGTTAAACATTCGTTTGCAGTAACAGTTTTAATTTTTAGGTTTCACTCTGTTTTCTCCTATATGGATACATGTAGTTGGAACTCTAAATCAAACACGGTTTGTGCTAGCTCTTTGAAACTTGACACAATAAAGTAGTTCAAAGTTCTATCTCTATGGCTTGTTTCCTATTGATGTAGCCCTAAGCAGAGACTGGCGCAAATCACTTTCATGGAAAGGGGTTGCCAGGCTTCCAAAAAAACTAAGTGTTTCCTGAAATCTTAGCACATATTTTTTCACCCAATCTGGATGACACTTTCTTGTAATGATCAGTACTCCAATCCCACTTGGCTCACCAAATTTCGTTCTTCTAGGTTAAACCGTTCATTGGCAGTAAGAGTTTTAATTTTTGGTTTCACTCTGTTTTCTTTTATATGGATACATGTATTTGGAACTCTAAATCAAAGGCGGTTTATGCTAGCTCTTTGAAACTTGACACAATAAAGTAGTTCCAAGTTCTATCTCTTGGTTTGTTTCCTATTGATGTAGCCCTAAGCACAGGCTGGCACAAATCACTTTCATGGAAAATGGTTGCCAAGCTTCCATAAAACTACGAGTTTCCTCAAATCTCAGCACACATTTTTTCACCCAATGTTGATGACACTTTCAGGTAATGATCAGTACCCCAAAACCACTTGGCTCACCAAATTTTGTTCTTCTAAGTTAAACCGTTCGTTGGCAGTAACAGTTTTAATTTTTAGGTTTCACTCTGTTTTCTCCTATATGGATACATGTATTTGGAACTCTAAATCAAACACGGTTTGTGCTAGCTCTTTGAAACTTGACACAATAAAGTAGTTCCAAGTTCTATCTCTATGGTTTGTTTCCTATTGATGTAGCCCTAAGCATAGACTGGCGCAAATCACTTTCATGGAAAGGGGTTGCCAGGCTTCCAAAAAACTACTAGTTTCCTGAAATCCCAGCACACATTTTTTCACCCAGTCTTGATGACCCTTTCAGGTGTTGATAAGTACCCCAATCCCACTTTGCTCACCAAATTTCATTCTTCTAGGTTAAACAGTTCGTTGGCAGTAACAGTTTTAATTTTTAGGTTTCACTCTGTTTTCTCCTATATGAATACATGTAGTTGGAACTCTAAATCAAACACGGTTTGTGCTAGCTCTTTGAAACTTGACACAATAAAGTAGTTCCCAGTTCTATCTCTATGGTTTGCTTCCTATTGATGTAGCTCTAAGCATAGACTGGCGCAAATCACTTTCTTGGAAAGGCGTTGCCAGGCTTCCAAAAAACTACTGGTTTCCTGAAATCCCAGCACACATTTTTTCACACAGAGTTGATGACGCTTTCAGGTGTTGATAAGTACGCCAATACCACTTGGCTCACCAAATTTCGTTCTTCTAGGTTAAACCATTCATTGGCAGTAACAGTTTTAATTTTTAGGTTTCACTCTGTTTTCTCCTATATGGGTACATGTAGTTGGAACTCTCAAGCAAACACGGTTTGTGCTAGCTCTTTGAAACTTGACACAATAAAGTAGTTCCAAGTTCTATCTGTATGGTTTGTTTCCTATTGGTGTAGCCCTAAGCAGAGACTGGAGCAAAACACTTTCACGGAAAGGGGTTGCCAAGCTTCCAAAAAACTACGAGTTTCCTGAAATCTCAGCACACATTTTTTCTCCCAATCTGGATGACACTTTCTGGTAATGATCAGTACTCTAGTCCCACTTGGCTCACCAAATTTCGTTCTTCTAGGTTAAACCGTTCATTGGCAGTAAGAGTTTTAATTTTTGGTTTCCCTCTGTTTTCTCATATATGGATACATATAATTGGAACTCTAAATCAAACACGGTTTGTGCTAGCTATTTGAAACTTGACACAATAAAGTAGTTCCAAGTTCTATCTCTCTGCTTTGTTTCCTTGAAGTAGCCCTAAGACGGGAGTGGGGCAAATCACTTTCATGGAAAGCGTTGCCAAGCTTCCAAAAAACTACGAGTTTCCTGAATTCTCACACACATTTTTTCACCCAATCTTGATGACACTTTCAGGTAATGATCAGTACCCCAATCCCACTTGGCTCACCAAATTTCGTTCATCTAGGTTAAACCGTTCGTTGGCAGTAACAGTTTTTATTTTTAGGTTTCACTCTGTTTTCTCCTATATGGATACATGAAGTTGGAACTCTAAATCAAACACGGTTTGTGGTAGCTCTTTGAAACTTGACACAATAAAGTAGTTCCAAGTTCTATCTCTATGTTTTGTCTCCTATTGATGTAGACCTAAGCAGAGACTGGCGCAAATCACTTTCATGGAAAGGGGTTGCCAAGCTTCCAAACAACTACGAGTTTCCTGAAATCTCAGCACACATTTTTTCACCCAATCTTGATGACACTTTCAGGTAATGATCAGTACCCCAATCCCACTTGGCTTTCCAAATTTCGTTCTTCTGGGTTAAACCGTTCGTTGGCAGTAACAGTTTGAAATTTTAGGTTTCACTCTGTTTTCTCCTATATGGATACATATAGTTGGAACTCTAAATCAAACACGGTTTGTGCTAGCTCTTTGAAACTTGCCACAATAAAGTAGTTCCAAGTTCTATCTCTATGGTTTGTTTCCTATTGATGTAGCCCTAAGCAGAGACTGGCGCAAATCACTGTCATGGAAAGGGGTTGCCAAGCTTCCAAAAAAACTACGAATTTCCTGAAATCTCAGCACACTTTTTTTCACCCAATCTTGATGACACTTTCAGGTAATGATCAGTACCCCAATCCCACTTGGCTCACCAAATTTCATTTTTCTAGGTTAAACCTTTCGATGGCAGTAACACTTTAAATTTTTAAGTTTCACTCTGTTTACTCCTATATGGATACATGCATTTGGAACCCTAAATCAAACACGGTTTGTGCTAGCTCTTTGAAACTTGACACAATAATGTAGTTCCAAGTTCTATCTTTATGATTTGTTTCCTTGATGTAGCCCTAAGACGGGAGTGGGGCAAATCACTTTCATGGAAAGGGTTGCCAAACTTCCAAAAAACTACGAGTTTCCTGAATTCTCACACACATTTTTTCAACCAATCTTGATGACACTTTCAGGTAATGATCAGAACCGCAATCCCACTTGGCTCACCAAATTTCGTTCTTCTAGGTTAAACCATTCGTTGGCAGTAACAGTTTTAAATTTTATGTTTCACTCTGTTTTCTCCTATATGGATACATGTAGTTGGAACTCTAAATCAAACACGGTTTGTGCTAGCTCTTTGAAACTTGACACAATAAAGTAGTTCCAAGTTCTATCTCTATGGTTTGTTTCCTATTGATGTAGCCCTAAGCAGAGACTGGCGCAAATCACTATCATGGAAAGGGGTTGCCAGGCTTCCAAAAAACTACGTGTTTCCTGCAATCTCAGCACCCATTTATTCACCCAGTCTTGATGAAACTTTCAGGTAATGATCAGTACCAAAATCCCACCTGGCTCACCAAATTTCGTTCTTCTAGGTTAAACCATTCGTTGCCAGTAACAGTTTTAATTTTTAGGTTTCACTCGGTTTTCTCCTATATGGATACACGTAGTTGGAACTCTAAATCAAACACGGTTTGTGCTAGCTCTTTGAAACTTGACACAATCAAGTAGTTCCAAGTTCTATCTCTATGGTTTGTTTCCTATTGGTGTAGCCCTACGCAGAGACTGGCGCAAAACACTTTCAAGGAAATGGGTTGCCAAGCTTCTAAAATACTACGAGTTTCCTGAAATCACAGCACACATTTTTTCACCCAATCTTGATGACACTTTCAGGTAATGATCAGTACCCCAATCCCACTTGGCTCAAAATATTTCGTTCTTATAGGTTCAACCGTTCATTGGCAGTAAAAGTTTTAATTTTTAGGTTTCACTCTGTTTTCTCCTATATGGATACATGTAGTTGGAACTCTAAATCAAACACGGTTTGTGCTAGCTCTTAGAAACTTGACACAATAAAGTAGTTCCAAGTTCTATCTGTATGGTTTAATTCCTATTGGTGTAGCCCTAAGCAGAGACTGGAGCAAAACACTTTCACGGAAAGGGGTTGCCAAGCTTCAAAAAACTACGAGTTTCCAGAAATCTCGGCACACTTTTTTTCACCTAATCTGGATGACACTTTCAGGTAATGATCAGTACTCCAATCCCACTTGGCTCACGAAATTTTGTTCTTCTAGGTTAAACCATTCATTTGCAGTAACAGTTTTAATTTTTAGGTTTCACTCTGTTTTCTCCTATATGGATACATGTAGTTGGAACTCTAAATCAAACACGGTTTGTGCTAGCTCTTTGAAACTTGACACAATAAAGTAGTTCAAAGTTCTATCCTTATGGCTTGTTTCCTATTGATGTAGCCCTACGCAGAGAGCGGCGCAAATCACTTTCATGGAAAGGGGTTGCCAAGCTTCCAAAAAACTAAGAGTTTCCTGAAAACTTAGCACATATTTTTTCACCCAGTCTGGATGACACTTTCTTGTAATGATCAGTACTCCAATCCCACTTGGCTCACCAAATTTCGTTCTTCTAGGTTAAACCGTTCATTGGCAGTAAGAGTTTTAATTTTTGGTTTCACTCTGTTTTCATTTATATGGATACATGTAGTTGGAACTCTAAATCAAACACGGTTTGTGCTAGCTCTTTGAAACTTGACACAATAAAGTAGTTCCAAGTTCTATCTCTTGGTTTGTTTTGTATTGATGTAGCCTTAAGCATAGACTGGCGCAAATCACTTTCATGGAAAGGGGTTGCCAAGCTTCCAAAAAACTACGAATTTCCTGAAATCTCAGCACACATTTTTTCACCCAGTCTTGATGACACTTTCAGGTAATGATCAGTACCCCAATCCCACTTGGCTCACCAAATTTCATTTTTCTAGGTTAAACCCTTCGATGGCAGTAACACTTTTAATTTTTAAGTTTCACTCTGTTTTCTCCTATATGGATACATGTATTTGGAACCCTAAATCAAACACGGTTTGTGCTAGCTCTTTGAAACTTGACACAATAATGTAGTTCCAAGTTCTATCTTTATGATTTGTTTCCTATTGATGTAGCCCTAAGGAGAGACTGGCGCAAATCACTTTCATGGAAAGGGTTTGCCAAGCTTCAAAAAACTACGAGTTTCCTGAAATCCCAGCACACATTTTTTCACCCAGTCTTGATGACACTTTCAGGTAATGATCAGTACCCCAATCCCACTTGGCTCACCAAATTTCGTTCTTCTAGGTTAAACCGTTTGTTGGCAGTAACAGTTTAAATTTATAGATTTCACTCTGTTTTCTCCTATATGGATTCATTTATTTGGAACTCTAAATCAAACACGGTTTGTGCTAGCTCTTTGAAACCTGACACAATAAAGTAGTTCCAAGTTCTGTCTCTATGGTTTGTTTCCTATTGATGTAGCCCTAAAAGAGACTGGCGCAAATCACTTTCATGGAAAGGGGTTGCCAAGAATTCCAAAAAACTACGAGTTTCCTGAAATCTCAGCACACATTTTTTCACCCAATCTTGATGACACTTTTAGGTGTTGATCAGTACCCCAATCCCACTTGGCTCACCAAATTTCGTTCTTCTGTGTTAAACCGTTCGTTGGCAGTAACAGTTTTAATTTTTAGGTTTCACTCTGTTTTCTCCTATATGGATACATGTAGTTGGAACTCTAAATCAAACACGGTTTGTGCTAGCTCTTTGAAACTTGACACAATAAAGTAGTTCCAAGATCTATCTCTATGGTTTGTTTCCTATTGATGTAGCCCTAAGAAGAGACTGGCGCAAATCACTTTCATGGAAAGGGGTTGCCAAGAATTCCAAAATACTACGAGTTTCCTGAAATCTCAGCACATATTTTTTCACCCAATCTTGATGACACTTTCAGGTAATGATCAGTACCCCAAACCCACTTGGCTCAACAAATTCCGTTCTTCTAGGTTAAACAGTTCGTTGGCAGTAACAGTTTTAATTTTTAGGTTTCACTCTGTTTTCTCCTATATGGATACATGTAGTTGGAACTCTAAATCAAACACGGTTTGTGCTAGCTCTTTGAAACTTGACACAATAATGTAGTACCACGTTGTATCTCTATGGTTTGTTTCCTATTGATGTAGTCCTAAGCAGAGACTGGCGCAAATCACTTTCATGGAAAGGGGTTGCCAAGCATCTAAAAACTACGAGTTTTTTTGAAATCTCAGCACACATTTTTTCACCCAATCTTGATGACACTTTCAGGTAATGATCAGTACCCCAAACCCACTTGGATCAACAAATTCCGTTCTTCTAGGTTAAACCGTTCATTGGCAGTAACAGTTTTAAATTTTAGGTTTCACTCTGTTTTCGCATATATGGATACATGTAGTTGGAACTCTAAATCAAACACAGTTTTTGCTAGCTCTTTGAAACTTGACACAATAAATTAGTTCCAAGTTCTATCTTTATGGTGTGCTTCCTATTGACGTAGCCCTAAGCAGAGACCGGCGCAAATCACTTTCATTGAAAGGGGTTGCCAAGCTTCCAAAAAACTATGAGTTTCCTGAAATCTCAGCACACATTTTTTCACCTAATCTTGATGACACATTCAGGTAATGATCATTACCCCAATCTCACTTGGCTCACCAAATTTCTTTCGTCTATGTTAAACCATTCGTTGGCAGTAACAGTTTAAATTTTTAGGTTTCACTCTTTTTTCTCCTATATGGATACATGTATTTGGAACTCTAAATCAAACACGGTTTGTGCTAGCTATTTGAAACTTGACACAATAAATAGTTCCAAGTTCTATCTCTATGGTTTGTTTCCTATTGATGTAGCCCTAAGCAGAGACTGGCGCAAATCACTTTCGTGGGAAGGGGTTGCCAAGCTTCCAAAAAAATACGAGTTTTCTGAAATTTCAGCACACATTTTTTCACCTAAACTTGATGACACATTCAGGTAATTATCAGTACCCCAATCCCACATGGCTCACCAAATTTCGTTCTTCTAGGTTAAACCGTTGGTTGGCAGTAAGAGTTTCAATTTTTCGGTTCCACTCTGTTTTCTCCTATATGGATACATGTATTTGAGACTCTAAATCGCACAAGGTTTGTGCTAGCTCTTTGAAACTTGACACAATAAAGTAGTTCCAAGTTCTATCACTATGGTTTGTTTCCTATTGATGTAGCCCTAAGCAGAGACCGGCGCAAATCACTTTCATAAAAAGGGGTTGCCAAGCTTCCAAAAATCTACGAGTTTCCTGAAATCCCAGCACACATTTTTTCACCCAGTCTTGATGACACTTTCAGGTAATGATCAGTACCCCAATCCAACTTGGCTCACCAAATTTCGGTCTTCTAGGTTAAACCATTCTTTGGCAGTAACAGTTTAAATTTTTAGGTTTCACTCTGTTTTCGCCAATATGGATACATGTAGTTGGAACTCTAAATCAAACACGGTTTGTGCTAGCTCTTTGATACTTGACACAATAAAGTAGTTCCAAGTTCTATCTCTATGGTTTGCTTCCTATTGATGTAGCCCTAAGCAGAGCTTGGCGCAAATCCCTTTCATTGAAAGCGGTTGCCAAGCTATCAAAAAACTACGAGTTTCCTGAATCTCAGCACACATTTTTTCACCCAAACTTGATGACACTTTCAGGTAATGATCAGAACTGCAATTCCACTTGCCTCACCAAATTTCGTTCTTCTAGGTTAAACCATCGTTGGCAGTAAGAGTTTTAATTTTTAGGTTTCACTCTGGATTCTCCTATATGGATACAGGTAGTTTGAACTCTAAATCAAACACGGTTTGTGCTAGGTCTTTGAAACTTGACACAATAAAGTAGTTCCAAGTTCTATCTCTATGGTTTGCTTCCTATTGACATACCCCTAAGCAGAGACCGGCGCAAATCACTTTCATTGAAAGGGGTTGCCAAGCTTCCAAAAAGCTACGAGTTTCCTGAAATCTCAGCACACATTTTTTCACCCAATCTTGGTGACACATTCAGGTAATGATCAGTATCCCAATCCCACTTGGCTCTCCAAATTTCGTTCTTCTATGTTAAACAGTTCGTTGGCTGTAAGAGTTTGAATTTTTAGGTTTCACTCTGTTTTCTTATATATGGATATATGTAGTTGGAACTCTAAATCAAACATGGTTTGTGCTAGCTCTTTAAAACTTGACACAATAAAGTAGTTCCAAGTTCTATCTCTATGGTTTGTTTCCTATTGATGTAGCCCTAAGCAGAGACTGGCGCAAATCACTTTCATGGAAAGGGGTTGCCAAGCTTCCAAAAAACTACGAGTTTCCTGAAATCTCAGCACAAATTTTTTCACCCAGTCTTGATGACACTTTCAGGTAATGATCAGTACCCCAATCCCACTTGGCTCACCAAATTTCATTCTTCTAGGTTAAACCGATCGTTGGCAGTAACAGTTTTAAATTTAGGTTTCACTCTGTTTTCTCCTATATGGATACATGTTGTTGGAACTCTAAATCAAACACGGTTTGTGCTAGCTCTTTGAAACTTGACACAATAAAGTAGTTCCAAGTTCTCTCTCTATGGTTTGTTTCCTATTGATGTAGCCCTAAGCAGAGACTGGCGCAAATCACTTTCATCGAAAGGGATTGCCAAGCTTCTAAAAAACTATGAGTTTCCTGAAATCACAGCACACGTTTTTTCACCCAGTCTTGATGACACTATCAGGTAATGATCAGTACTCCAATCCCACTTGGCTCACCAAACTTCGTTCTTCTAGGTTAAACTGTTCGTTGGCAGTAACAGTTTTAATTTTTAGGTTTCACTCTGTTTTCGCCTATATGGATACTTGTAGTTGGAAATCTAAATCAAACACGGTTTGTGCTAGGTCTTTGAAACTTGACACAATAAAGTAGTTTCAAGTTCTATCACTATGGTTTGTTTTCTATTGATGTATCCCTAAGCAGAGACCGGCGCAAATCACTTTCATGGAAACTGGTTGCCAAGCTTCCAAAAAACTACGAGTTTCCTGAAATCTCAGCACACATTTTTTTCAAGTAATCTTGATGACACTTTCAGGTAATGATCAGTATCCCAATCCCACTTGGCTCACCAAATTTGGTTCTTCTAGTTTAAGCCGTTGGTTGGAGTAACATTTTTAATTTTTAGGTTTCACTCTGTTTTCTCCTATATGGATACATGTAGTTGGAACTCTAAATCAAACACGGTTTGTGCTTGTTCGTTGAAACTTGACACAATAAAGTAGTTCCAAGTTCTATCTCTTTGGTTTGTTTCCTATTGATGTAGCCCTAAGCAGAGAGTGGCGCAAATCACTTTCATGGATAGGTGTTGCCAGGCGTCTAAAAAACTCCGAGTTTCCTGAAATCTCAGCACATATTTTTTCACCCAATCTTGATGACACTTTCAGGTAATGATCAGTACCCCAATCCCACTTGGCTCACCAAATTTCGTTCTTCTAGGTTAAACCGTTCATTGGCAGTAACAGTTTAAATTTTTAGGTTTCACTCTGTATTCTCATATATGGATACATGTAGTTTGAACTCTAAATCAAACACGGTTTGTGCTAGCTCTTTGAAACTTGACACAATAAAGTAGTTCCAAGTTCTACCTCTATGGTTTGCTTTCTATTGACATACCCCTAAGCAGAGACCGGCGTAAATCACTTTCATTGAAAGGGGTTGCAAAGCTTCCAAAAAGCTACGAGTTTTCTGAAATCTCAGCACACATTTTTTCACCAAATCTTGGTGACACATTCAGGTAATGATCAGTACCCCAATCTCACTTGGCTCACCAAATTTCGATCTTGTAGGTTAAACCGTTCGTGGGCAGTAACAGTTTTAATTTTTAGGTTTCACTCTGTTTTCTCCTATATGGATACATGTAGTTGGAACTCTAAATCAAAGATGGTTTATGCTATCTCTTTGAAACTTGACACAAAAAATTAGTTCCAAGTTCTATCTCTATGGTTTGTTTTCTATTCATGTAGCCCTAAGAGGGACTGGCGCAAATCACTTTCATGGAAAGGGGTTGCCAAGCTTCCAAAAAACTATGAGTTTCCTGAAATCTCAGCACACATTTTTTCAACCAGTCTTGATGACACTTTCAGGTAATGATCAGTACCCCAATCCCACTTGGCTCACCAAATTTCGTTCTTCTAGGTTAAACCATTCGTTGGCAGTAACAGTTTAAAATTTTCGGTTTCACTCTTTTTTCTTATACATGGATACATGTATTTGGAACTCTAAATCAAAGACAGTTTATGCTAGCTCTTTGAATCTTGACACAATAAAGAAGTTCCAAGTTCTATCTCTAAGGTTTGTTTCCTATTGCTGTAGCCATAAGCAGAGACTGGCGCAAAGCAGTTTCATGGAAAGGGGTTGCCCAGCTTCTAAAAAACTACGAGTTTCCTGAAATCTCAGCACACGTTTTTTCACCCAGTCTTGATGACACTTTCAGGTAATGATCAGTACACCAATCCCACTTGGCTCACCAAATTTCGTTCTTCTAGGTTAAAACGTTCGTTGGCAGTAACAGTTTTAATTTTTAGGTTTCACTCTGTTATCGCCTATATGGATACATGTAGTTGAAACTCTAAATCAAACACGGTTTGTGCTAGCTCTTTGAAACTTGACACAATAAAGTAGTTCCAAGTTCTATCACTATGGTTTGTTTCCTATTGATGTAAGTCTAAGTAGAGACCGACACAAATCACTTTCATGGAAAGGGGTTGCCAAGCTTCCAAATAACTACGAGATTCCTGAAATCACAGCACACATTTTTTTCACCCAATCTTGATGACACTTTCAGGTAATGATCAGAACTCCAATCCCACTTGGCTCACCAAATTTCGTTTTTCTAGGTTAAACCGTTCGTTGGCAGTAACAGTTTTAATTTTTAGGTTTCACATGGTCTCTCCTATATGGACACATGTATTTGGAACTCTAAATAAATCACGGTTTGTGCTAGCTCTTTGAAACATGACACAATAAAGTAGTTCCATTTTATATCTCTATCATTTGTTTCTTATTGATGTAGCCCTAAGCTGAGACCGGCGCAAATCACTTTCAGGAAAGGGGTTGCCAAGCTTCCAAAAAACTAAGAGTTTCCTGAAGTCTCAGCACACTTTTTTTCACCCAATCTTGATGACACTTTCAGGTAATGATCAGTACACCAATCCCACTTGGCTCACCAAATTTCGTTCTTCTAGGTTAAATCGTTCGTTGGCAGTAACAGTTTCAATTTTTAGGTTTCACTCTGTTTTCTCCTATATGGATAAATGTAGTTGGAACTCTAAATAAATCACGGTTTGTACTAGCTCTTTGAAACTTGACACAATAAAGTAGTTCCAAGTTCTATCTGTATGGTTTGTTTTCTATTGATGTAGCCCTAAGGAGAGTCTGGAGCAAATCACTTTCATTGAAAGGGGTTGGCAAGCTTAAAAAAAACTACGAGTTTCCTGATCCCAGCACACATTTTTTCACCCAGTCCTGATGACACTTTCAGGTAATGATCAGTACCCCAATCCCACTTGGCTCACCAAATTTCGTTCTTCTAGTTTTAACCGTTCGTTGGCAGTAAGAGTTTTAATTTTTAGATTTCACTCTGTTTTCTCCTATATGGATACATGTAGTTGGAACTCTAAATCAAACTCGGTTTGTGATAGCTCTTTGAAAGTTGACACAATAAAGTAGTTCCAAGTTCTATCTCTATGGTTTGTTTCCTATTGATGTAGCCCTAAGCAGCGACTGGCGCAAATCACTTTCATGGAAAGGGGTTGCCAAGCTATCAAAAAACTACGAGTTTCCTGAATCTCAGCACACATTTTTTCACCCAATCTTGATGACACTTTAAGGTAATGATCAGAAAAGCAATCCCACTTGGCTCACCAAATTTCGTTCTTCTAGGTTAAACCGTTCGTTGGCAGTAACAGTTTTAATTTTTAGGTTTCACATGGTTTCTCCTATATGTATACATGTATTTGGAACTCTAAATCAAACACGGTTTGTGCTGGCTCTTTGATACTTGACACAATAAATAGTTCCAAGTTATATCTCTATGATTTGTTTTCTATTGATGTAGCCCTAAGCTGAGACTGGCGCAAATCACTTTCATGGAAAGGGGTTGCCAAGCTTCTAAAAACTACGAGTTTCCTGAAATCTCAGCACACATTTTTCACCCAATCTTGATGACACGTTCAGGTAATGATCAGTACCCCAATCCCACTTGGCTCACCAAAATCGTTCTTCTAGGTTAAACCGTTTTTTGGCAGTAACAGTTTTAATTTTTAGGTTTCACTCTGTTTTCTTCTATATGGATACATGTAGTCGGAACTCTAATTCAAAGACTGTTTATGCTAGCTCTTTGAAACTTGACACAATAAAGTAGATCCAAGTTCTATCTCTAAGGTTTGTTTCCTATTGATGTATCCCTAAGCAGAGACTGGCGCAAATCACCTTCATGGAAAGGGGTTGCCAATCTACCAAAAAAACTACGAGTTTCCTGAAATCTCAGCACACATTTTTTCACCCAATCTTGATGACACTTTCAGGTAATGATCAGTACCCCAATCCCACTTGGCTCACCAAATTTCGTTCTTCTAGGTTAAACCGTTCGTTGGCAGTAACAGTTTTAATTTTTAGGTTTCACTCTGTTTTCTCCTATATGGATAAATGTAGTTGGAACTCTAAATAAATCACGGTTTGTGCTAGCTCTTTGAAACTTGACACAATAAAGTAGTTCCAAGTTCTATCTCTATGGTTTGTTTCCTATTGATGTAGCCCTAAGGAGAGTCTGGCGCAAATCACTTTCTTTGAAAGGGGTTGAGCAGCTTCTAAAAAACTTCGAGTTTCCTGAAATCTCAGCACACGTTTTTTCACCCAGTCTTGATGACAATTTCAGGTAATGATCAGTACCCCAATCCCACTTGGCTCACCAAATTTCGTTCTTCTAGGTTAAACCGTTCGTTGGCAGTAACAGTTTTAATTTTTAGGTTTGACTCTGTTTTCGCCTATATGGATACATGTAGTTGAAACTCTAAATCAAACACGGTTTGTGCTAGCTCTTTGAAACTTGACACAATAAAGTAGTTCCAAGTTCTATCACTATGGTTTGTTTCCTATTGATGTAGCCCGAAGCAGAGACCGACGCAAATCACTTTCATGGAAATGGGTTGCCAAGCTTCCAAAAAACTACTAGATTCCTGAAATCACAGCACACATTTTTTTCACCCAATCTTGATGACACTTTCAGGTAATGATCAGAACCGCAGTCCCACTTGGCTCACCAAATTTCGTTCTTCTAGGTTAAACCGTTCGTTGGCAGTAACAGTTTTAAGTTTTAGGTTTCACATGGTTTCTCCTATATGGATACATGTAGTGGAACTCTAAATCAAACACGGTTTGTGCTAGCTCTTTGAAACTTGACACAATAAATTAGTTCCAAGTTCTATCTCTAAGGTTTGTTTCCTATTGATGTAGCCCTAAGCAGAGACTGGCGCAAATCACTTTCATGGAAAGGGGTTGCCAAGCTTCTAAAAAACTACGAGTTTCCTGAAATCTCAGCACACATTTTTTCACCCAATCTTGATGACACTTTCAGGTAATGATCAGTACCCCAATCCCACTTGGCTCACCAAATTTCGTTCTTCTAGGTTAAACCGTTCATTGGCAGTAACAGTTTTAATTTTTAGGTTTCACTCTGTTTTCTCCTATATGCATACATGTAGTTGGAACTCTAAATCAAAGACGGTTTGTGCTAGCTCTTTGAAACTTGACACAATAAAATAGTTCCAAGTTCTATCTGTATGGTTTGTTTCCTGTTGATGTAGGCCTAAGCATAGACTGGCGCAAATCACTTTCATGGAAAGGGGTTGCCAAGCTTCCAAAAAACTACGAGTTTCATGAAATCTCAGCACACGTTTTTTCACCCAAACTTGATGACACTTTCAGGTAATGATCACTACCCCAATCCCACTTGGCTCACCAAATTTCGTATTTCAAGTTTAAACCGTTCTTTGGCAGTAACAGTTTTAATTTTTAGGTTTCACTCTGTTTTCTCCTATATGGATACATTTAGTTGGAACTCTAAATCAAACACGGTTTGTGCTAGCTCTTTGAAACATGACAAAATAAAGTAGTTCCAAGTTCTATCTCTATGGTTTGTTTCCTATTTATGTAGCCCTAAGCAGAGAGTGGCGCAAATCACTTTCATGGAAAGGGATTGCCAAGCTTCCAAAAAACTACGAGTTTCCTGAAATCTCAGCACACATTTTTTCATTCAATCTTGATGACACTTTCAGGTAATGATCAGTACCCCAATCCCACTTGGTCACCAAATTTCGATCTTGTAGGTTAAACCGTTCTTTGGCAGTAAGAGTTTGAATTTTTAGGTTTCACTCTGTTTTCTCCTATATGGATACATGTAGTTGGAACTCTAAATCAAACACGGTTGGTGCTAGCTCTTTGAAACTTGACACAATAAAGTAGTTCCAAGTTCTATCTCTATGGTTTGTTTCCTATTGATGTAGCCCTAAGCAGAGACTGGCGCAAATCACTTTCATGGAAAGGGGTTGCCAAGCTTCCAAAAAACTACGAGTTTCCTGAAATCTCAGCACACATTTTTTCATCCAATCTTGATGACACTTTCAGGTAATGATCAGTACCCCAATCCCACTTGGCTCACCAAATTTCGTTCTTCTAGGTTAAACAGTTCTTTGACAGTAAAAATTTTAATTTTTAGGTTTCAGTCTGTTTTCTCCTATATGGATACATGTAGTTGGAACTCTAAATCAAAGACGGTTTGTGCTAGCTCTTGAAACTTCACACAATAAATTAGTTCCAAGTTCTATCTCTATGGTTTGTTTCCTGTTGATGTAGCCCTAAGCAGAGACTGGCACAAATCACTTTCTTGGAAAGGGGTTGCCAAGACTTTGAAAAACTTCGAGTTTCCTGAAATCTCAACACACGTTTTTTCACCCAATCTTGATGACACTTTCAGGTAATGATCAGTACCCCAATCCCACTTGGCTCACCAAATTTCGTTCTTCTAGGTTAATCCATTCCTTGGCAGTAACAGTTTTAATTTTTAGGTTTCACTCTGTTTTCTCCTATATGGATACAAGTAGTTGGAACTCTAAATCAAAGACGGTTTGTGCTAGCTCTTTGAAACTTGACACAATAAAGTAGTTCCAAGTTGTATCTCTATGTTTTGATTCCTATTGATGTAGCCCTAAGCAGAGACTGGCGCAAATGATTTTCATTGAAAGGGGTTGCCCAGCTTCCAAAAAACTACGAGTTTTCAGAAATCTCAGCACACATTTTTTCACCCAATCTTGATGACACTTTCAGGTAATGATCAGAACCCCAATCCCACTTGGCTCACCAAATTTCGTTCTTCTAGGTTAAAACGTTCTTTGGCAGTAAGAGTTTTAATTTTTAGGTTTCACTCTGTTTTCTCCTATATGGATACAAGTAATTGGAACTCTAGATCAAACACGGTTTGTGCTAGCTCTTTGAAACTTAACACAATAATATAGTTCGATGTTCAATCTCTATGGTTTTTTTTATTATTGATGTATTCCTAAGCAGAGAGTGGCGCAAATCACTTTCATCGAAAGGGGTTGCCAAGCTTCCAAAAAACGACGAGTTTCCTGAAATCTCAGCACACTTTTTTTCACCCAATCTTGATGACACTTTCAGGTAATGATCAGTATGCCAATCCCACTTAGCTCACCAAATTTCGTTCTTCTAGGTTAAACCGTTCGTTGGCAGAAATAGTGTTAATTTTTAGGTTTCACTCTGTTTTCTCCTATGTGCATACATGTAGTTGGAACTCTATATCAAACACGGTTTGTGCTAGCTCTTTAAACATGACACAATAATGTAGTTCCAAGTTCTATCTCTATGGTTTGTTTCCTATTGATGTAGCCCTAAGCAGAGTCTGGCGCAAATCACTAACATGGAAAGGGGTTGCCAAGCTTCCAAAAAACGACGATTTTCCTGAAATCTCAGCACATATTTTTTCACCCAATCTTGATGACACTTTCAGGTAATGATCAGTACCCCAATCCCACTTGGCTCACCAAATTTTGTTCTTCTAGGTTAAACCGTTCGTTGGCAGTAAGAGTTTTAATTTTTAGGTTTCACTCGGTTTTCTCCTATATGGAAACATGTAGTTGGAACTCTAAATCAAACACGGTTTGTGCTAGCTCTTTGAAACTTGACTCAATAAAGTAGTTCCAAGTTCTATCTCTATGGTTTGTTTCCTATTGATGTAGCCCTAAGCAGAGACTGGCGCAATCACTTTCATGGAAAGGGGTTGCGAAGCTTCCAAAAAATTACGAGTTTCCTGAAATCTCAGCACACATTTTTCACCCAATCTTGATGACACTTTCAGGTAATGATCAGTACCCAATCCCACTTTGCTCACCAAATTTCGTTCTTGTAGTTTAAACCGTTCGTTGGCAGTAAGAGTTTTAATTTTTAGGTTTCACTCGGTTTT
This sequence comes from Spermophilus citellus, assembly GCF_964194105.1. NCBI lineage: Eukaryota > Metazoa > Chordata > Mammalia > Rodentia > Sciuridae > Spermophilus > Spermophilus citellus. Next base: position 16,335,892 of record NC_138188.1, read on the forward strand.
CTCCTATATGGAAACATGTAGTTGGAACTCTAAATCAAACACGGTTTGTGCTAGCTCTTTGAAACTTGACTCAATAAAGTAGTTCCAAGTTCTATCTCTATGGTTTGTTTCCTATTGATGTAGCCCTAAGCAGAGACTGGCGCAAATCACTTTCATGGAAAGGGGTTGCCAAGTTTCCAAAAAAATTCGAGTTGCCTGAAATCTCAGCACACATTTTTTCACGCAATATTGATGACACTTTCAGGTAACGATCAGTACCCCAGTCACACATGGCTCACAAAATTTCATTCTTCTAGGTTAAACCGTTCATTGGCAGTAACAGTTCGAATTCTTAGGTTTCACTCTGTTTTCTCCTATATGGATATATGTGGTTGGAACTCTAAATTAAACACGGTTTGTGCTAGCTCTTTGAAACTTGACTCAATAAAGTAGTTCCAAGTTCTATATCTATGTTTTGTTTCCTATTGATGTAGCCCTAAGCAGAGACTGGCGCAAATCACTTTCATGGAAAGGGGTTGCCAATCTTCGAAAAAACTACGAGTTTTCTGAAATCTCAGCACACATTTTTCACCCAATCTTGATGACACTTTCAGGTAATGATCAGTACCCCAATCCCACTTCGCTCACCAAATTTCGTTCTTCTAGGTTAAACCGTTCGTTGGCAGTAACAGTTTTAATTTTTAGGTATCACTCTGTTTTCTCCTATATGGATACATTTAGTTGGAACTCTAGATCAAACACGGTTTGTGTTAGCTCTTTGAAACTTGACACAATAAAGTAGTTCCAAATTCTCTCTCTATGGTTTGTTTCCTATTGATGTAGCCCAAAGCAGAGACTGGCGCAAAACACTTTCATGGATAGGGGTTACCAAGCTTCCAAAAAACTAGGAGTTTACTGAAATCTCAGCACAGATTTTTTCTCCCAATCTTGATGACCCTTTCAGGTAATGATCAGTACCCCAATCCCACTTGGCTCACCAAATTTCGTTCTTCTAGGTTAAACCGTTCGTTGGCAGTAACAGTTTTAATTTTTAGGTTTCACTCGGTTTTCTCCTATGTGCATACATGTAGTTGGAACTCTAAATCAAACACGGTTTGTGCTAGCTCTTTAAACATGACACAATAAAGTAGTTCCAAGTTCTATCTCTATGGTTTGTTTCCTATTGATGTAGCCCTAAGCAGAGACTGGCGCAAATCAATAACATGGAAAGGGGTTGCCAATCTTCCAAAAAACGACGAGTTTACTGAAATCTCAGCACACATTTTTTCACCCAAACTTGATGACACTTTCAGGTAATGATCAGTACCCCAATCCCAATTGGCTCACCAAATTTCGTTCTTCTAGGTTAAACCTTTCGTTGGCAGTAACAGTTTTAATTTTTAGGTTTCACTCGGTTTTCTCCTACATGGAAACATGTAGTTGGAACTCTAAATCAAACACGGTTTGTGCTAGCTCTTTGAAACTTGACTCAATAAAGTAGTTCCAAGTTCTATCTCTATGGTTTGTTTCCTATTGATGTAGCCCTAAGCAGAGACTGGCGCAAATCACTTTCATGGAAAGGGGTTGCCAAGCTTCCAAAAAACTACGAGTTTCCTGAAATCTTAGCACACATTTTTCTCCCAATCTTGATGACACTTTCAGGTAATGATCAGCACCCCAATCCCACTTTACTCACCAAATTTCGTACTTCCAGGTTAAACTGTTCGTTGGCAGTAACGATTTTAATTTTTAGGTTTCACTCTGTTTTCTCCTATATGGATGCATGTAGTTGGAACTCTGAATCAAACACGGTTTGTGCTAGCTCTTTGAAATTTGACACAATAAAGTAGTTCCAAGTTCTATCTCTATGGTTTGTATCGAATTGATGTAGCCCTAAGCAGAGACTGGCGCAAATCACGTTCATGGAAAGGGGTTGCCAAGCTTCCAAAAAACGACGAGTTTCCTGAAATCTCAGCACACATTTTTTCACCCAATCTTGATGACACTTTCAGGTAATGATCAGTACCCCAATCCCACTTGGCTCACCAAATTTCGTTCTTCTAGGTTAAACCTTTCGTTGGCAGTAACAGTTTTAATTTTTAGGTTTCACTCGGTTTTCTCCTACATGGAAACATGTAGTTGGAACTCTAAATCAAACACGGTTTGTGCTAGCTCTTTGAAACTTGACTCAATAAAGTAGTTCCAAGTTCTATCTCTATGGTTTGTTTCCTATTGATGTAGCCCTAAGCAGAGACTGGCGCAAATCACTTTCATGGAAAGGGGTTGCCAAGCTTCTAAAAACTACGAGTTTCCTGAAATCTCAGCACACATTTTTCACCCAATCTTGATGACACGTTCAGGTAATGATCAGTACCCCAATCCCACTTGGCTCACCAAAATCGTTCTTCTAGGTTAAACCGTTTTTTGGCAGTAACAGTTTTAATTTTTAGGTTTCACTCTGTTTTCTTCTATATGGATACATGTAGTCGGAACTCTAATTCAAAGACTGTTTATGCTAGCTCTTTGAAACTTGACACAATAAAGTAGATCCAAGTTCTATCTCTAAGGTTTGTTTCCTATTGATGTATCCCTAAGCAGAGACTGGCGCAAATCACCTTCATGGAAAGGGGTTGCCAATCTACCAAAAAAACTACGAGTTTCCTGAAATCTCAGCACACATTTTTTCACCCAATCTTGATGACACTTTCAGGTAATGATCACTACCCCAATCCCACTTGGCTCACCAAATTTCGTTCTTCTAGGTTAAACCGTTCGTTGGCAGTAACAGTTTTAATTTTTAGGTTTCACTCTGTTTTCTCCTATATGGATAAATGTAGTTGGAACTCTAAATAAATCACGGTTTGTGCTAGCTCTTTGAAACTTGACACAATAAAGTAGTTCCAAGTTCTATCTCTATGGTTTGTTTCCTATTGATGTAGCCCTAAGGAGAGTCTGGCGCAAATCACTTTCTTTGAAAGGGGTTGAGCAGCTTCTAAAAAACTTCGAGTTTCCTGAAATCTCAGCACACGTTTTTTCACCCAGTCTTGATGACAATTTCAGGTAATGATCAGTACCCCAATCCCACTTGGCTCACCAAATTTCGTTCTTCTAGGTTAAACCGTTCGTTGGCAGTAACAGTTTTAATTTTTAGGTTTGACTCTGTTTTCGCCTATATGGATACATGTAGTTGAAACTCTAAATCAAACACGGTTTGTGCTAGCTCTTTGAAACTTGACACAATAAAGTAGTTCCAAGTTCTATCACTATGGTTTGTTTCCTATTGATGTAGCCCGAAGCAGAGACCGACGCAAATCACTTTCATGGAAATGGGTTGCCAAGCTTCCAAAAAACTACGAGATTCCTGAAATCACAGCACACATTTTTTTCACCCAATCTTGATGACACTTTCAGGTAATGATCAGAACCGCAGTCCCACTTGGCTCACCAAATTTCGTTCTTCTAGGTTAAACCGTTCGTTGGCAGTAACAGTTTTAAGTTTTAGGTTTCACATGGTTTCTCCTATATGGATACATGTAGTGGAACTCTAAATCAAACACGGTTTGTGCTAGCTCTTTGAAACTTGACACAATAAATTAGTTCCAAGTTCTATCTCTAAGGTTTGTTTCCTATTGATGTAGCCCTAAGCAGAGACTGGCGTAAATCACTTTCATGGAAAGGGGTTGCCAAGCTATGAAAAAACTACGAGTTTCCTGAAATCTCAGCACACATTTTTTCACCCAATCTTGATGACACTTTCAGGTAATGATCAGTACCCCAATCCCACTTGGCTCACCAAATTTCGTTCTTCTAGGTTAAACCGTTCATTGGCAGTAACAGTTTTAATTTTTAGGTTTCACTCTGTTTTCTCCTATATGCATACATGTAGTTGGAACTCTAAATCAAAGACGGTTTGTGCTAGCTCTTTGAAACTTGACACAATAAAATAGTTCCAAGTTCTATCTGTATGGTTTGTTTCCTGTTGATGTAGGCCTAAGCATAGACTGGCGCAAATCACTTTCATGGAAAGGGGTTGCCAAGCTTCCAAAAAACTACGAGTTTCATGAAATCTCAGCACACGTTTTTTCACCCAAACTTGATGACACTTTCAGGTAATGATCACTACCCCAATCCCACTTGGCTCACCAAATTTCGTATTTCAAGTTTAAACTGTTCTTTGGCAGTAACAGTTTTAATTTTTAGGTTTCACTCTGTTTTCTCCTATATGGATACATTTAGTTGGAACTCTAAATCAAACACGGTTTGTGCTAGCTCTTTGAAACATGACAAAATAAAGTAGTTCCAAGTTCTATCTCTATGGTTTGTTTCCTATTTATGTAGCCCTAAGCAGAGAGTGGCGCAAATCACTTTCATGGAAAGGGATTGCCAAGCTTCCAAAAAACTACGAGTTTCCTGAAATCTCAGCACACATTTTTTCATTCAATCTTGATGACACTTTCAGGTAATGATCAGTACCCCAATCCCACTTGGTCACCAAATTTCGATCTTGTAGGTTAAACCGTTCTTTGGCAGTAAGAGTTTGAATTTTTAGGTTTCACTCTGTTTTCTCCTATATGGATACATGTAGTTGGAACTCTAAATCAAACACGGTTGGTGCTAGCTCTTTGAAACTTGACACAATAAAGTAGTTCCAAGTTCTATCTCTATGGTTTGTTTCCTATTGATGTAGCCCTAAGCAGAGACTGGCGCAAATCACTTTCATGGAAAGGGGTTGCCAAGCTTCTAAAAAACTACGAGTTTCCTGAAATCTCAGCACACATTTTTTCATCCAATCTTGATGACACTTTCAGGTAATGATCAGTACCCCAATCCCACTTGGCTCACCAAATTTCGTTCTTCTAGGTTAAACAGTTCTTTGACAGTAAAAATTTTAATTTTTAGGTTTCAGTCTGTTTTCTCCTATATGGATACATGTAGTTGGAACTCTAAATCAAAGACGGTTTGTGCTAGCTCTTGAAACTTCACACAATAAATTAGTTCCAAGTTCTATCTCTATGGTTTGTTTCCTGTTGATGTAGCCCTAAGCAGAGACTGGCACAAATCACTTTCTTGGAAAGGGGTTGTCAAGACTTTGAAAAACTTCGAGTTTCCTGAAATCTCAACACACGTTTTTTCACCCAATCTTGATGACACTTTCAGGTAATGATCAGTACCCCAATCCCACTTGGCTCACCAAATTTCGTTCTTCTAGGTTAATCCATTCCTTGGCAGTAACAGTTTTAATTTTTAGGTTTCACTCTGTTTTCTCCTATATGGATACAAGTAGTTGGAACTCTAAATCAAAGACGGTTTGTGCTAGCTCTTTGAAACTTGACACAATAAAGTAGTTCCAAGTTGTATCTCTATGTTTTGATTCCTATTGATGTAGCCCTAAGCAGAGACTGGCGCAAATGATTTTCATTGAAAGGGGTTGCCCAGCTTCCAAAAAACTACGAGTTTTCAGAAATCTCAGCACACATTTTTTCACCCAATCTTGATGACACTTTCAGGTAATGATCAGAACCCCAATCCCACTTGGCTCACCAAATTTCGTTCTTCTAGGTTAAAACGTTCTTTGGCAGTAAGAGTTTTAATTTTTAGGTTTCACTCTGTTTTCTCCTATATGGATACAAGTAATTGGAACTCTAGATCAAACACGGTTTGTGCTAGCTCTTTGAAACTTAACACAATAATATAGTTCGATGTTCAATCTCTATGGTTTTTTTTATTATTGATGTATTCCTAAGCAGAGAGTGGCGCAAATCACTTTCATCGAAAGGGGTTGCCAAGCTTCCAAAAAACGACGAGTTTCCTGAAATCTCAGCACACTTTTTTTCACCCAATCTTGATGACACTTTCAGGTAATGATCAGTATGCCAATCCCACTTAGCTCACCAAATTTCGTTCTTCTAGGTTAAACCGTTCGTTGGCAGAAATAGTGTTAATTTTTAGGTTTCACTCTGTTTTCTCCTATGTGCATACATGTAGTTGGAACTCTAAATCAAACACGGTTTGTGCTAGCTCTTTAAACATGACACAATAATGTAGTTCCAAGTTCTATCTCTATGGTTTGTTTCCTATTGATGTAGCCCTAAGCAGAGTCTGGCGCAAATCACTAACATGGAAAGGGGTTGCCAAGCTTCCAAAAAACGACGATTTTCCTGAAATCTCAGCACATATTTTTTCACCCAATCTTGATGACACTTTCAGGTAATGATCAGTACCCCAATCCCACTTGGCTCACCAAATTTTGTTCTTCTAGGTTAAACCGTTCGTTGGCAGTAAGAGTTTTAATTTTTAGGTTTCACTCGGTTTTCTCCTATATGGAAACATGTAGTTGGAACTCTAAATCAAACACGGTTTGTGCTAGCTCTTTGAAACTTGACTCAATAAAGTAGTTCCAAGTTCTATCTCTATGGTTTGTTTCCTATTGATGTAGCCCTAAGCAGAGACTGGCGCAATCACTTTCATGGAAAGGGGTTGCGAAGCTTCCAAAAAACTACGAGTTTCCTGAAATCTCAGCACACATTTTTCACCCAATCTTGATGACACTTTCAGGTAATGATCAGTACCCAATCCCACTTTGCTCACCAAATTTCGTTCTTGTAGTTTAAACCGTTCGTTGGCAGTAAGAGTTTTAATTTTTAGGTTTCACTCGGTTTTCTCCTATATGGAAACATGTAGTTGGAACTCTAAATCAAACACGGTTTGTGCTAGCTCTTTGAAACTTGACTCAATAAAGTAGTTCCAAGTTCTATCTCTATGGTTTGTTTCCTATTGATGTAGCCCTAAGCAGAGACTGGCGCAAATCACTTTCATGGAAAGGGGTTGCCAAGTTTCCAAAAAAATTCGAGTTGCCTGAAATCTCAGCACACATTTTTTCACGCAATATTGATGACACTTTCAGGTAACGATCAGTACCCCAGTCACACTTGGCTCACAAAATTTCATTCTTCTAGGTTAAACCGTTCATTGGCAGTAACAGTTCGAATTTTTAGGTTTCACTCTGTTTTCTCCTATATGGATATATGTGGTTGGAACTCTAAATTAAACACGGTTTGTGCTAGCTCTTTGAAACTTGACTCAATAAAGTAGTTCCAAGTTCTATATCTATGTTTTGTTTCCTATTGATGTAGCCCTAAGCAGAGACTGGCGCAAATCACTTTCATGGAAAGGGGTTGCCAATCTTCGAAAAAACTACGAGTTTTCTGAAATCTCAGGACACATTTTTCACCCAATCTTGATGACACTTTCAGGTAATGATCAGTACCCCAATCCCACTTCGCTCACCAAATTTCGTTCTTCTAGGTTAAACCGTTCGTTGGCAGTAACAGTTTTAATTTTTAGGTATCACTCTGTTTTCTCCTATATGGATACATTTAGTTGGAACTCTAGATCAAACACGGTTTGTGCTAGCTCTTTGAAACTTGACACAATAAAGTAGTTCCAAATTCTCTCTCTATGGTTTGTTTCCTATTGATGTAGCCCAAAGCAGAGACTTGCGCAAAACACTTTCATGGATAGGGGTTACCAAGCTTCCAAAAAACTAGGAGTTTACTGAAATCTCAGCACACATTTTTTCTCCCAATCTTGATGACCCTTTCAGGTAATGATCAGTACCCCAATCCCACTTGGCTCACCAAATTTCGTTCTTCTAGGTTAAACCGTTCGTTGGCAGTAACAGTTTTAATTTTTAGGTTTCACTCGGTTTTCTCCTATGTGCATACATGTAGTTGGAACTCTAAATCAAACACGGTTTGTGCTAGCTCTTTAAACATGACACAATAAAGTAGTTCCAAGTTCTATCTCTATGGTTTGTTTCCTATTGATGTAGCCCTAAGCAGAGACTGGCGCAAATCACTAACATGGAAAGGGGTTTCCAATCTTCCAAAAAACGACGAGTTTACTGAAATCTCAGCACACATTTTTTCACCCAAACTTGATGACACTTTCAGGTAATGATCAGTACCCCAATCCCAATTGGCTCACCAAATTTCGTTCTTCTAGGTTAAACCGTTCTTTGGCAGTAACAGTTTTAATTTTTAGGTTTCACTCGGTTTTCTCCTACATGGAAACATGTAGTTGGAACTCTAAATCAAACACGGTTTGTGCTAGCTCTTTGAAACTTGACTCAATAAAGTAGTTCCAAGTTCTATCTCTATGGTTTGTTTCCTATTGATGTAGCCCTAAGCAGAGACTGGCGCAAATCACTTTCATGGAAAGGGGTTGCCAAGCTTCCAAAAAACTACGAGTTTCCTGAAATCTTAGCACACATTTTTCTCCCAATCTTGATGACACTTTCAGGTAATGATCAGTACCCCAATCCCACTTTACTCACCAAATTTCGTACTTCCAGGTTAAACTGTTCGTTGGCAGTAACGATTTTAATTTTTAGGTTTCACTCTGTTTTCTCCTATATGGATGCATGTAGTTGGAACTCTGAATCAAACACGGTTTGTGCTAGCTCTTTGAAATTTGACACAATAAAGTAGTTCCAAGTTCTATCTCTATGGTTTGTATCGAATTGATGTAGCCCTAAGCAGAGACTGGCGCAAATCACGTTCATGGAAAGGGGTTGCCAAGCTTCCAAAAAACGACGAGTTTCCTGAAATCTCAGCACACATTTTTTCACCCAATCTTGATGACACTTTCAGGTAATGATCAGTACCCCAATCCCACTTGGCTCACCAAATTTCGTTCTTCTAGGTTAAACCTTTCGTTGGCAGTAACAGTTTTAATTTTTAGGTTTCACTCGGTTTTCTCCTACATGGAAACATGTAGTTGGAACTCTAAATCAAACACGGTTTGTGCTAGCTCTTTGAAACTTGACTCAATAAAGTAGTTCCAAGTTCTATCTCTATGGTTTGTTTCCTATTGATGTAGCCCTAAGCAGAGACTGGCGCAAATCACTTTCATGGAAAGGGGTTGCCATGCTTCAAAAAAACTACGAGTTTCCTGAAATCTTAGCACACATTTTTCTCCCAATCTTGATGACACTTTCAGGTAATGATAAGTACCCCAATCCCACTTTGCTCACCAAATTTCGTTCTTGTAGTTTAAACCGTTCGTTGGCAGTAACAGTTTTAATTTTTAGGTTTCACTCTGTTTTCTCCTATATGGAAACATGTAGTTGGAACTCTAAATCAAACACGGTTCGTGCTAGATCTTTGAAACTTGACTCAATAAAGTAGTTCCAAGTTCTATCTCTATGGTTTGTTTCCTATTGATGTAGCCCTAAGCAGAGACTGGCGCAAATCACTTTCATGGAAAGGGGTTGCCAAGTTTCCAAAAAAATTCGAGTTGCCTGAAATCTCAGCACACATTTTTTCACGCAATATTGATGACACTTTCAGGTAACGATCAGTACCCCAATCACACTTGGTTCACCAAATTTCATTCTTCTAGGTTAAACCGTTCATTGGCAGTAACAGTTCTAATTTTTAGGTTTCACTCTGTTTTCTCCTATATGGATATATGTGGTTGGAACTCTAAATTAAACACGGTTTGTGCTAGCTCTTTGAAACTTGACTCAATAAAGTAGTTCCAAGTTCTATATCTATGTTTTGTTTCCTATTGATGTAGCCCTAAGCAGAGACTGGCGCAAATCACTTTCATGGAAAGGGGTTGCCAATCTTCCAAAAAACTACGAGTTTTCTGAAATCTCAGCACCCATTTTTCACCCAATCTTGATGACACTTTCAGGTAATGATCAGTACCCCAATCCCACTTCGCTCACCAAATTTCGTTCTTCTAGGTTAAACCGTTCGTTGGCAGTAACAGATTTAATTTTTAGGTATCACTCTGTTTTCTCCTATATGGATACATTTAGTTGGAACTCTAGATCAAACACGGTTTGTGCTAGCTCTTTGAAACTTGACACAATAAAGTAGTTCCAAATTCTCTCTCTATGGATTGTTTCCTATTGATGTAGCCCAAAGCAGAGACTGGCACAAATCACTTTCATTGATAGGGGTTACCAAGCTTCCAAAAAACTAGGAGTTTACTGAAATCTCAGCACACATTTTTTCTCCCAATCTTGATGACCCTTTCAGGTAATGATCAGTACCCCAATCCCACTTGGCTCACCAAATTTCGTTCTTCTAGGTTAAACCGTTCGTTGGCAGTAACAGTTTTAATTTTTAGGTTTCACTCTGTTTTCTCCTATATGGATACATGTAGTTGGAACTCTAAATCAAACACGGTTTGTGCTAGCTCTTTGAAACTTAACACAATAATATAGTTCGAAGTTCTATCTCTATGGTTTTTTTAGTATTGATTTAGCCCTAAGCAGAGAGTGGCGCAAATCACTGTCATCGAAAGGGGTTGCCAAGCTTCCAAAAAACGACGAGTTTCCTGAAATCTCAGCACACATATTTTCACCCAATCTTGATGACACTTTCAGGTAATGATCAGTATGCCAATCCCACTTGGCTCACCAAATTTCGTTCTTCTAGGTTAAACCGTTCGTTGGCAGAAATAGTGTTAATTTTTAGGTTTCACTCTGTTTTCTCCTATGTGCATACATGTAGTTGGGACTCTAAATCAAACACGGTTTGTGCTAGCTCTTTAAACATGACACAATAAAGTAGTTCCAAGTTCTATCTCTATGGTTTGTATCGAATTGATGTAGCCCTAAGCAGAGACTGGCGCAAATCACGTTCATGGAAAGGGGTTGCCAAGCTTCCAAAAAACGACGAGTTTCCTGAAATCTCAGCACACATTTTTTCAACCAATCTTGATGACACTTTCAGGTAATGATCAGTACCCCAATCCCACTTCGCTCACCAAATTTCGTTCTTCTAGGTTAAACCGTTTGTTGGCAGTAAAAATTTTAATTTTTAGGTTTCACTTTTTTTCTCCTATATGGATACATGTAGTTGGAACTCTAAATCAAACACGGTTTGTGCTAGCTCTTTGAAACTTGACACAATAAAGTAGTTCCAAATTCTATCTCTATGGTTTGTTTCATATTGATGTAGCCCTAAGCAGAGACTGGAGCAAATCACTTTCATGGAAAGGGGTTGCCAAGTTTCCAAAAAACAATGAGTTTCCTGAAGAGACAGCACACATTTTTTCACCCAATCTTGATGACACTTTCAGGTAATGAACAGTACCCCAATCCCACTTTGCTCACCAAATTTCGTTCTTGTAGGTTAAACCGTTCGTTGGCAGTAATGGTTTTAATTTTTAGGTATCACTCTGTTTTCTCCTATACGGATACATGTAGTTGGAATTCTAAATCAAACACGGTTTGTGCTAGCTCTTTGAAACTTGACACAATAAAGTAGTTCCAAGTTCTATCTCTATGGTTTGTTTCCTATTGATGTAGCCCTAAGCAGAGACTGGCGCAAATCTCTTTCAAGGAAAGGGGTTGCCAAGATTCCAAAAAACAACGAGTTTCCTGAAAACTCAGCACACATTTTTCACCCAATTTTGATGACACTTTCAGGTAATGATCAGTATCCCAATCCCACTTGGCTCACTCATTTTCGTTCTTCTAGGTTAAACCGTTCGTTGGCAGTAACAGTTTTGATTTTTAGGTTTCACTCTGTTTTCTACTATATGGATACATGTAGTTGGAACTCTAAATCAAACACGGTTTGTGCTAGCTCTTTGAAACTTGACACAATAAAGTAGTTCCAAGATTTATCTCTATGGTTTGTTTTCTATTGATGTAGCCCTAAGCAGAGACTGGCACAAATCACTTTCATGGAAAGGGGTTGCCAAGCTTCCAAAAAACTACGAGTTTCCTGAAATCTCAGCACACATTTTTTCACCCAATCTTGATGACACTTTCAGGTAATGATCAGTACCCCAATCTCACTTGGCTCACCAAATTTCGTTCTTCTAGGTTAAACCGTTCGTTGGCAGTAACGGTTTTGATTTTTAGGTATCACTCTGTTTTCTCCTATATGGATACATGAAGGTGGAACTATAAATCAAACACGGTTTGTGCTAACTCTTTGAAACTTCACACGATATAGTAGTTCCAAGTTCTATCTCTACGGTTTGTTTCCTATTGATGTAGCCCTAAGCAGAGACTGGCGCAAATCACTTTCATGAAAACGGGTTGCCAACTTCCGAAAAACTACGAGTTTCCTGAAATCTCAGCACACATTTTTTCACGCAATCTTGATGACACTTTCAGGTAACGATCAGTACCCCAATCACACTTGGCTCACCAAATTTCATTCTTCTAGGTTAAACCGTTCATTGGCAGTAACAGTTCAAATTTTTAGGTTTCACTCTGTTTTCTCCTATATGGATATATGTGGTTGGAACTCTAAATTAAACACGGTTTGTGCTAGCTCTTTGAAACTTGACTCAATAAAGTAGTTCCAAGTTCTATCTCTATGTTTTGTTTCCTATTGATGTAGCCCTAAGCAGAGACTGGCGCAAATCACTTTCATGGAAAGGGGTTCCCAAGCTTCCAAAAAACAACGAGTTTCCTGAAAACTCAGCACACATTTTTCACCCAATCTTGATGACACTTTCAGGTAATGATCAGTACCCCAATCCCACTTCGCTCACCAAATTTCGTTCTTCTAGGTTAAACCGTTCGTTGGCAGTAACAGTTTTAATTTTTAGGTATCACTCTGTTTTCTCCTATATGGATACATTTAGTTGGAACTCTAGATCAAACACGGTTTGTGCTAGCTCTTTGAAACTTGACACAATAAAGTAGTTCCAAATTCTCTCTCTATGGTTTGTTTCGTATTGATGTAGCCCAAGCAGAGACTGGCGCAAATCACTTTCATGGATAGGGGTTACCAAACTTCCAAAAAACTAGGAGTTTACTGAAATCTCAGCACACTTTTTTTCACCCAATCTTGATGACACTTTCAGGTAATGATCAGTATGCCAATCCCACTTGGTTCACAAAATTTCATTCTTCTAGGTTAAACCGTTCATTGGCAGAAACAGTTTTAATTTTTAGGTTTCACTCTGTTTTCTCCTATGTGCATACATGTAGTTGGAACTCTAAATCAAACACGGTTTGTGCTAGCTCTTTAAACATGACACAATAAAGTAGTTCCAAGTTCTATCTCTATGGTTTGTTTCTAATTGATGTAGCCGTAAGCAGAGACCGGCGCAAATCACTTTCATGGAGAGGGGTTGCCAAGCTTCCAAAAAACGACGAGTTTCCTGAAATCTCAGCACACATTTTTTCACCCAAACTTGATGACACTTTCAGGTAATGATCAGTACCCCAATCCCACTTTGCTCACCAAATTTCGTTCTTCCAGGTTAAACCGTTCGTTGGCAGTAACGATTTTAATTTTTAGGTTTCACTCTGTTTTCTCCAATATGGATGCATGTATTTGGAACTCTAAATCAAACACGGTTTGTGCTAGCTCATTGAAACTTGACACAATGAAGTAGTTCCAAGTTCTGTCTGTATGGATTGTTTCCTATTGATGTAGCACTAAGCAGAGACTGGCGCAAATCACTTTCATGGAAATGGGTTGCCAAGCTTTCGAAAATCTACGAGTTTCCTGAAATCTCAGAACACATTTTTTCACCCAATCTTGATGACACTTTCAGGTAATGATCAGTACCCCAATCGCACTTGCCTCACCAAATTTCGTTCTTCTAGGTTAAACCGTTCGTTGGCAGTAACAGTTTAGATTTTTAGGTTTCACTCTGTTTTCTAGTATATGGATACATGTAGTTGGAACTCTGAATCAAACATGGTTTGTGCTAGCTCTTTGAAACTTGACACAATGAAGTAGTTCCAAGTTCTATCTCTATGATTTGTTTCGAATTGATGTAGCCCTAAGCAGAGACTGGCGCAAATCACTTTAATGGACAGGGGTTGCCCAGGTTCCAAAACACTACGAGTTTCCTGAAATCTCAGCACACATTTTTTCACCCAATCTTGATGACACTTTCAGGCATTGATCAGTACCCCAATCTCTCTTGGCTCACCAAATTTCGTTCTTCTAGTTTAAACCGTTCGTTGGCAGTAACGGTTTTAATTTTTAGGTTTCACTCTGTTTTCTCCTATATGGATGCATGTAGTTGGAACTCTAAATCAAACACGGTTTGTGCTAGCTCTTTGAAACTTGACACAATGAAGTAGTTCAAAGTTCTATCCGTATGGTTTGTTTCCTATTGATGTAGCCCTAAGCTGAGACTGGCGCAAATCACTTTCATGCAAATGGGTTGCCATGTTTTCAAAAAACTACGAGTTTCCTGAAATCTCAGCACACATTTTTTCAACCAATCTTGATGTCACTTTCAGGTAATGATCAGTATGCCAATCCCACTTGGCTCACCAAATTTCGTTCTTCTAGGTTAAACCGTTCGTTGGCAGAAATAGTTTTAATTTTTAGGTTTCACTCTGTTTTCTCCTATGTGGATACATGTAGTTGGAAGTATAAATCAAACACGGTTTGTGCTAGCTCTTTGAAACTTAAGACAATAAAGTAGTTCCAAGTTCTATCTCTATGATTTGTTTCGTATTGATGTAGCCTAAGCAGAGACTGGCGCAAATCACTAACATGGAAAGGGGTTGCCAAGCTTCCGCAAAACTATGAGTTTCCTGAAATCTCAGCACACATTTTTCAACCCAATCTTCATGACCCTTTCAGGTAATGATCAGTACCCCAATATCACTTGGCTCAGCAAATTTCATTCTTCTAGGTTAAACCGTTCGTTGGCAGTAACAGTTTTAATTTTTAGGTTTCATTCTGTTTTCTCCTATATGGATGCATGCATTTCGAACTCTAAATCAAACACGGATTGTGGTAGCTCTTTGAAACTTGACACAATGAAGTAGTTCAAGTTCTATCCGTATGGTTTGTTTCCTATTGATGTAGCCCTAAGCTGAGACTGGCGCAAATCACATTCATGCAAAGGGGTTGCCAAGCTTCCAAAAAACGACAAGTTTCCTGAAATCTCAGCACACATTTTTTCACCCAAACTTGATGACACTTTCAGGTAATGATCAGTACCCCAATCCCACTTGGCTCACCAAATTTCGTTCTTCTAGGTTAAACCGTTCGTTGGCAGTAAAGTTTTTAAAATTTAGGTTTCACACTGTTTTCTCCTATATGGATACATGTATTTCGAACTCTAAATCAAACACGGTTTGTGCTAGCTTCTTGAAACTTGACACAATAAAATAATTCCAAGTTCTATCTCTATGTTTTTTTTTTATTGATGTAGCCCTAAGCAGAGTCTGGCGCAAATCACTTTCATGGAAAGGGGTTGCCAAGCTTCTAAAAAACTATGAGTTTCCTGAAATCTCAGCACACATTTTTTCACCCAATCTTGATGACACTTTCAGGTAATGATCAGTAACCCAATCCCACTTTGCTCACCAAATTTCGTTCTTCCAGGTTAAACCGTTCGTTGGCAGTAACGGTTTCATTTTTAGGTTTCACTCTGTTTTCTCCTATATGGATACATGTAGTTGGAACTCTAAATCAAACACGGATTGTGCTAGCTCTTTGAAACTTGACACAATGAAGTAGTTCCAATTTCTGTCTCTATGGTTTGTTTCCTATTGATGTAGCACTAAACAGAGACTGGCGCAAATCACTTTCATGGGAAGGAGTTGCCAAGCTTCTGAAAATCTGCGGGTTTCCTGAAATCTCAGCACACATTTTTTCACCAATCTTGATGACAATTTAATGTAATGATCAGTACCCCAATCCCACTTGGCTCACCCCATTTCGTTCTTCTAGGTTAAACCGTTCGTTGGCAGTAACAGTTTAGATTTTTAGGTTTCACTCTGTTTTCTACTATATGGATACATGTAGTTGGAACCCTAAATCAAACATGGTTTGTGCTAGCTCGTTAAAGCTTGACACAATAAAGTAGTTCCAAGTTCTATCTCTATGGTTTGTTTCCTATTGATGTAGCCCTAAGCAGAGACTGGCACAAATCACTTTCATGGAAAGGGGTTGCCAAGCTTCCAAATCAATACGAGTTTCCTGAAATCTCAGCACACATTTTTTCACCCAATCTTGATGACACTTTCAGGTAATGATCAGTACCCCAATCCCACTTGCTAACCAAATTTCGTTTTTCTAGTTTAAAACGTTCGTTGGCAGTAACAGTTTTAATTTTTAGTTTTCACTCTGTTTTCTCCTATATGGATGCATGTAGTTCGAACTCTAAATAAATCACGGTTTGTGCTAGCTCTTTGAAACTTGACACAATGAAGTAGTTCCAAGTTCTATCCGTATGGTTTTTTTCCTATTGATGTAGCCCTAAGCTGAGACTGGCGCAAATCACTTTCATGCAAAGGGGTTGCCAAGCTTCCAAAAAACTACGAGTTTCCTGAAATCTCAGCACATATTTTTTCACCCAATCTTGATGACATTTTCAGGTAATAATCAGTATGCCAATCACACTCGGCTCACCAAATCTTGATTCTTGTATGTTAAACCGTTCGTTGGCAGAAACAGTTTTAATTTTTAGTTTTCACTCTGTTTTCTCCTATGTGGATACATGTAGTTGGAACTCTAAATCAAACACATTTTTTGCTAGCTCTTTGAAACTTGACACAATAAAGTAGTTCCAAGTTCTATCTCTATGTTTTGTTTCCTATTGATGTAGCCCTAAGCAGAGACTGGCGCAAATAACTAACATGGAAAGGGGTTGCCAAGCTTCCAAAAAACTACGAGTTTCCTGAAATCTCAGCACACATTTTTTCACCCAATCTTGATGACACTTTCAGGTAATGATCAGTACCCCAATCCCACTTGGCTCTCCCAATTTCGTTCTTCTAGGTTAAACCGTTCGTTGGCAGTAAGAGTTTTGATTTTTAGGTTTCACTCTGTTTTCTTCTATATGGATGCATGTAGTTCGAACTCTAAATCAAACACGGTTTGTGCCAACTCTTTGAAACTTGACACAATAAAGTAGTTCCAAGTTCTATCTCTATGGTTTGTTTCCTATTGATGTAGCCCTAAGCAGAGACTGGCACAAATCACTTTCATGGAAAGGGGTTGCCAAGCTTCCAAAACACTACGAGTTTCCTGAAATCTCAGCACACATTTTTTCACCCAATCGTGATGACACTTTCAGGTATTGATCAGTTCCCCAATCCCACTTGGCTCACCAAATTTCGTTCTTCTAGTTTAAACCGTTCGTTGGCAGTAAGAGTTTTGATTTTTAGGATTCACTCTGTTTTCTTCTATATGGATGCATGTAGTTCGAACTCTAAATCAAACACGGTTTGTGCCAACTCTTTGAAACTTGACACAATAAAGTAGTCCCAAGTTCTATTTGTATGGTTTGTTTCCTATTGATGTAGCCCTAAGCAGAGACGGGCACAAATCACTTTCATGGAAAGGGGTTGCCAAGCTTCCAAAACACTACGAGTTTCCTGAAATCTCAGCACACATTTTTTCACCCAATCTTGATGACACTTTCAGGTAATGATCAGTACCCCAATCCCACTTGGCTCACCAAATTTCGTTCTTCTAGGTTAAACCGTTCGTTGGCAGTAACAGTTTTAATTTTTAGATTTCACTGTGTTTTCTCATATATGGATGCATGTAGTTGGAACTCTAAATCAAACACGGTTTGTGCTAGCTCTTTGAAACTTGACACAATAAAGTAGTTCCAAGTTCTATTTGTATGGTTTGTTTCCTATTGATGTAGCCCTAAGCAGAGACTGGCGCAAATCACTAACATGGAAAGGGGTTGCCAAGCTTCCAAAAAACTACGAATTTTCTGAAATCTCAGCACACATTTTTTCACCCAATCTTGATGGCACTTTCAGGTAATGATCAGTATGCCAATCCCACGTGGCTCACCAAATTTCGTTCTTCTAGGTTAAACCGTTCGTTGGCAGAAACAGTTTTAATTTTTAGGTTTCACTCTGTTTTGTCCTATGTGCATACATGTAGTTGGAACTCTAAATCAAACACGGATTGTGCTAGCTCTTTGAAACTTGACACAATAAAGTAGTTCCAAGTTCTATCTCTATAGTTTGTTTCCTATTGATGTAGCCCTAAGCAGAGAGTGGCGCAAATCACTAACATGGAAAGGGGTTGCCAAGCTTCCAAAAAACTACGAGTTTCCTGAAATCTCAGCATACATTTTTTCACCCAACCTTGATGACACGTTTAGGTAATGATCAGTACCCCAATCCCACTTGGCTCACCAAATTTCGTTCTTCTAGGTTAAACCGTTTGTTGGCAGTAACGGTTTTAATTTTTAGGTTTCACTCTGTTTTCTCCTATATGGATACATGTAGTTGGAACTCTAAATCAAACACGGTTTGTACTAGCTCTTTGAAACTTGACACAATAAAGTAGTTCCAAGTTCTAACTCTATGATATGTTTCCTATTGGTGTAGCCCTAAGCAGAGACTGGCGCAAATCACTTTCATGAAAAGGGGTTGCCCAGCTTCCAAAAAACTACGAGTTTCCTGAAATCTCAGCACAAATTTTTTCACCCAATCTTGATGACACTTTCAGGTAATGATCAGTACCCCAATCCCACTTGGCTCACCAAATTTCGTTCTTCTAGGTAAAATCGTTCGTTGATAGTAACAGTTTAATTTTTAGGTTTCACTCTGTTTTCTCCTATATGGATACATGTATTTGGAACTCTAAATCAAACACAGTTTGTACTTGCTCTTTGAAACTTGACACAATAAAGTAGTTACAAGTTCTATCTCTATGTTTTGTTTCCTATTGATGTAGCCCTAAGCAGAGACTGGCGCAAATCACTAACATGGAAAGGGGTTGCCCAGCTTCCAAAAAACGACGAGTTTCCTGAAATCTCTCACACATTTTTTCACCCAATCTTGATGACACTTTCAGGTAATGATCAGTACCCCATTCCCACTTTGTACCAAATTTCGTTCTTCTAGGTTAAACAGTTCATTGGCAGTAACGGTTTTAATTTTTAGGTTTCACTGTGTTTTCTCCTATATGGATACATGTAGTTGGAACTCTAAATCAAACACGGTTTGTGCTAGCTCTTTGAAACTTGACACAATAAGGTAGTTCCAAGTTCTATCTTTATGGTTTGTTTCCTATTGATGTAGCCCTAAGCAGAGACTGGCACAAATCACTTTCATAGAAAGGGGTTGCCAAGATTCCAAAAAACGACGAGTTTCCAGAAATCTCAGCACACATTTTTGCACATAATCTGGATGACACTTTCAGGTAATGATCAGTACACCAATCCCACTTGGCTCACCAAATTTCTTTCTTCTAGGTTAAACCGTTCGTTGGCAGAAACAGTTTTAATTTTTAGGTTTCACTCTGTTTTCTGCTATATGGATGCATGTTGTTCGAACTCTAAATCAAACATGGTTTGTGCTAGTTCTTTGAAACTTGACACAATGAAGTAGTTCCAAGTTCTATTTGTATGGTTTGTTTCCTATTGATGTAGCCCTAAGCAGAGACTGGCACAAATCACTTTCATGGAAAGGGGTTGCCAAGCTTCCAAAAGACTACGAGTTGCCTGAAATCTCAGCACACATTTTTTCACCCAATATTGATGACACTTTCAGGTAATGATCAGTACCCCAATACCACTTGGCTCACCAAATTTCGTTCTTCTAGGTTAAACCGTTCGTTGGCAGTAACAGTTTTAATTTTTAGATTTCACTGTGTTTTCTCATATATGGATGCATGTAGTTGGAACTCTAAATCAAACACGGTTTGTGCTAGCTCTTTGAAACTTGACACAATAAAGTAGTTCCAAGTTCTATTTGTATGGTTTGTTTCCTATTGATGTAGCCCTAAGCAGAGACTGGCGCAAATCACTAACATGGAATGGGGTTGCCAAGCTTCCAAAAAACTACGAATTTCCTGAAATCTCAGCACACATTTTTTCACCCAATCTTGATGACACTTTCAGGTAATGATCAGTATGCCAATCCCACGTGGCTCACCAAATTTCGTTCTTCTAGGTTAAACCGTTCGTTGGCAGAAACAGTTTTAATTTTTAGGTTTCACTCTGTTTTGTCCTATGTGCATACATGTAGTTGGAACTCTAAATCAAACACGGATTGTGCTAGCTCTTTGAAACTTGACACAATAAAGTAGTTCCAAGTTCTATCTCTATAGTTTGTTTCCTATTGATGTAGCCCTAAGCAGACACTGGCACAAATCACTAACATGGAAAGGGGTTGCCAAGCTTCCAAAAAACTACGAGTTTCCTGAAATCTCAGCACACATTTTTTCACCCAAACTTGATGACTCTTTCAGGTAATGATCAGCACCCCAATCCCACTTGGCTCACCCAATTTCGTTCTTCTAGGTTAAACCGTTCGTTGAGAGTAACAGTTTTGATTTTTAGGTTTCACTCTGTTTTCTACTATATGGATACATGTAGTTGGAACTCTAAATCAAACATTGTTTGTGCTAGCTCTTTGAAACTTGACACAAAAAAGTAGTTCCAAGTTCTATCTCTATGGTTTGTTTCCTATTGATGTAGCCCTAAGCAGAGACTGGCGCAAATCACTTTCATGGAAAGGGGTTGCACAGCTTCCAAAACACTACGAGTTTCCTGAAATCTCAGCACACATTTTTTCACCCAATCTTGATGACACTTTCAGGTAATGATCAGTATGCCAATCCCACGTGGCTCACCAAATTTCGTCCTTCTAGGTTAAACCGTTCGTTGGCAGAAACAGTTTTAATTTTTAGGTTTCACTCTGTTTTCTTCTATGTGCATACATGTAGTTGGAACTCTAAATCAAACACGGTTTGTGCTAGCTCTTTGAAACTTGACACAATAAAGTAGTTCTGAGTTCTATCTCTATGGATTGTTTCCTATTGATGTAGCCCTAAGCAGAGACTGGCGCAAATCACTAACATGGAAAGGGGTTTCCCAGCTTCCAAAAAACGACGAGTTTCCTGAAATCTCTCACACATTTTTTCACCCAATCTTGATGACACTTTCAGGTAATGATCAGTACCCCATTCCCACTTTGTACCAAATTTCGTTCTTCTAGGTTAAACAGTTCATTGGCAGTAACGGTTTTAATTTTTAGGTTTCACTGTGTTTTCTCCTATATGGATACATGTAGTTGGAACTCTAAATCAAACACGGTTTGTGCTAGCTCTTTGAAACTTGACACAATAAGGTAGTTCCAAGTTCTATCTTTATGGTTTGTTTCCTATTGATGTAGCCCTAAGCAGAGACTGGCACAAATCACTTTCATAGAAAGGGGTTGCCAAGATTCCAAAAAACGACGAGTTTCCTGAAATCTCAGCACACATTTTTGCACATAATCTGGATGACACTTTCAGGTAATGATCAGTACCCCAATCCCACTTGGCTCACCCAATTTCGTTCTTCTAGGTTAAACCGTTCGTTGGCAGAAACAGTTTTAATTTTTAGGTTTCACTCTGTTTTCTCCTATATGGATGCATGTAGTTCGAACTCTAAATCAAACATGGTTTTTGCTAGCTCTTTGAAACTTGACACAATGAAGTAGTTCCAAGTTCTATTTGTATGGTTTGTTTCCTATTGATGTAGCCCTAAGCAGAGAGTGGCGCAAATCACTAACATGGAAAGGGGTTGCCAAGCTTCCAAAAAACTACGAATTTCCTGAAATCTCAGCACACATTTTTTCACCCAATCTTGATGACACTTTCAGGTAATGATCAGTATGCCAATCCCACGTGGCTCACCAAATTTCGTTCTTCTAGGTTAAACCGTTCGTTGGCAGAAACAGTTTTAATTTTTAGGTTTCACTCTGTTTTCTCCTATGTGCATACATGTAGTTGGAACTGTAAATCAAACACGGTTTGTGCTAGCTCTTTGAAACTTGACACAATAAAGTAGTTCCAAGTTCTATCTCTATGTTTTGTTTCCTATTGATGTAGCCCTAAGCAGAGACTGGTGCAAATCACTTTCATGAAAAGGGGTTGCCCAGCTTCCAAAAAACTACGAGTTTCCTGAAATCTCAGCACAAATTTTTTCACCCAATCTTGATGACACTTTCAGGTAATGATCAGTACCCCAATCCCACTTGGCTCACCAAATTTCGTTCTTCTAGGTAAAATCGTTCGTTGATAGTAACAGTTTAATTTTTATGTTTCACTCTGTTTTCTCCTATATGGATACATGTAGTTGGAACTCTAAATCAAACACGGTTTGTACTAGCTCTTTGAAACTTGACACAATAAAGTAGTTCCAAGTTCTATCTCTATGTTTTGTTTCCTATTGATGTAGCCCTAAGCAGAGACTGGCGCAAATCACTTTCATGGAAAGGGGTTGCCCAGCTTCCAAAAAACTACAAGTTTTCTGAAATCTCAGCACACACTTTTTCACCCAATCTTGATTTCACTTTCAGGTAATGATCAGTACCCCAATCCCAATTGGCTCACCAAATTTCGTTCTTCTAGGTTAAACCGTTCGTTGGCAGTAACGGTTTTAATTTTTAGGTTTCACTCTGTTTTCTCCTATATGGATACATGTATTTGGAACTCTAAATCAAACACGGTTTGTGCTAGCTCTTTGAAACTTGACACAATGAAGTAGTTCCAAGTTCTGTATCTATGGTATGTTTCCTACTGATGTAGCCCTAAGCAGAGACTGGCGCAAATCACTTTCATTTAAATGGGTTGCCAAGCTTCCGAAAATCTACGAGTTTCCTGAAATCTCAGCACACATTTTTTCACCCAAACTTGATGACACTTTCAGGTAATGATCAGTACCCCAATCCCACTTGGCTCACCAAATTTCGTTCTTCTAGGTTAAACCGTTCGTTGGCAGTAACAGTTTTGATTTTTAGGTTTCACTCTGTTTTCTACTATATGAAAACATGTAGTTGGAACTCTAAATCAAACATGGTTTGTGCTAGCTCTTTGAAACTTGACACAATAAAGTAGTTACAAGTTCTATCTCTATGGTTTGTTTCCTATTGTTGTAGCCCTAAGCAGAGACTGGCACAAATCACTTTCATGGAAAGGGGTTGCCAAGCTTCCAAAACACTACAAGTTTCCTGAAATCTCAGCACACATTTTTTCACCCAATCTTGATGACACTTTCAGGTAATGATCAGTACCCCAATCCCACTTGGCTCACCAAATTTCGTTCTTCTATGTTAAACCGTTCGTTGGCAGTAACAGTTTTAATTTTTAGATTTCACTGTGTTTTCTCATATATGGATGCATGTAGATGGAACTCTAAATCAAACACGGTTTGTGCTAGCTCTTTGAAACTTGAAACAATGAAGTAGTTCCAAGTTCTATCGGTATGGTTTGTTTCCTATTGATGTAGCCCTAAGCTGAGACTGGCGCAAATCACTTTCATGGAAAGGGGTTGCCAAGCTTCGAAAAAACTACGAGTTTCCTGAAATCTCAGCACACATTTTTTCACACAATCTTGATGACACTTTCAGGTAATGATCAGTATGCCAATCCCACTTGGCTCACCAAATTTCGTTCTTCTAGGTTAAACCGTTCGTTGGAAGAAACAGTTTTAATTTTTAGGTTTCAATCTGTTTTCTCCTATGTGGATACATGTAGTTGGAACTCTAAATCAAACATGGTTTGTGCTAGCTCTTTGAAACTTGACACAATAAAGTAGTTCCAAGTTCTATCTCTATGGTTTGTTTCCTATTGATGTAGCCCTAAGCAGAGACTGGCGCAAATCACTAACATGGAAAGGGGTTGCCACGCTTCCAAAAATGACGAGTTTCCTGAAATCTCAGCACACATTTTTTCACCCAATCTTGATGACTCTTTCAGGTAATGATCAGCACCCCAATCCCACTTGGCTCACCCAATTTTATTCTTCTAGGTTAAACCGTTCGTTGGCAGTAACAGTTTTGATTTTTAAGTTTCACTCTGTTTTCTACTATATGGATACATGTAGTTGGAACTCTAAATCAAATATGGTTTGTGCTAGGTCTTTGAAACTTGACACAAAAGTAGTTCCAAGTTCTATCTCTATGGTTTGTTTCCAATTGATGTAGCCCTAAGCAGAGACTGGCGCAAATCACTTTCATGGAAAGGGGTTGCACAGCTTCCAAAACACTACGAGTTTCCTGAAATCTCAGCACACATTTTTTCACCCAATCTTGATGACACTTTCAGGTAATGATCAGTATGCCAATCCCACGTGGCTCACCAAATTTCGTCCTTCTAGGTTAAACCGTTCGTTGGCAGAAACAGTTTTAATTTTTAGGTTTCACTCTGTTTTCTTCTATGTGCATACATGTAGTTGGAACTCTAAATCAAACACGGTTTGTGCTAGCTCTTTGAAATTTGACACAATAAAGTAGTTCCAAGTTCTATCTCTATGGATTGTTTCCTATTGATGTAGCCCTAAGCAGAGACTGGCGCAAATCACTTTCATGAAAAGGGGTTGCCCAGCTTGCAAAAAACTACGAGTTTTCTGAAATCTCAGCACACACTTTTTCATCCAAACTTGATGACACTTTCAGGTAATGATCAGTACCCCAATCCCACTTGGCTCACCAAATTTCGTTCTTTTAGGTTAAACCGTTCGTTGGCAGTATCGGTTTTAATTTTTAGGTTTCACTCTGTTTTCTCCTATATGGATACATGTATTTGGAACTCTAAATCAAACACGGTTTGTCTAGCTCTTTGAAACTTGACACAATAAAGTAGTTCCAAGTTCTGTCTCTATGGTTTGTTTCCTATTGATGTAGCCCTATGCAGAGACTGGCGCAAATCACTTTCATGTAAAGGGGTTGCCAAGCTTCCAAAACACTACGAGTTTCCTGAAATCTCAGCACACATTTTTTTCACCCAATCTTGATGACACTTTCAGGTAATGCTCAGTACCCCAATTCCACTTGGCTCACCAAATTTCCTTTTTCTAGGTTAAACCGTTCGTTGGCAGTTACGGTTTAAATTTTTAGGTTTCACTCTGTTTTCTCCTATATGGATACATGTAGTTGGAACTCTAAATCAAACACGGTTTGTGCTAGCTCTTTGAAACTTGACACAATGAAGTAGTTCCAAGTTCTGTCTCTATGGTTTGTTTGCTACTGATGTAGCCCTAAGCAGAGACTGGCGCAAATCACTTTCATGGAAATGGGTTGCCAAGCTTCCGAAAATCTACGAGTTTCCTGAAATGTCAGCACACATTTTTTCACCCAATCTTGATGACACTTTCAGGTAATGATCAGTACCCCAATCCCACTTGGCTCACCAAATTTCGTTCTTCTAGGTTAAACCGTTCGTTGGCAGTAACAGTTTTGATTTTCAGGTTTCACTCTGTTTTCTACTATATGGATACATGTAGTTGGAACTCTAAATCAAACATGGTTTGTGCTAGCTCGTTGAAACTTGACACAATAAAGTAGTTCCAAGATCTATCTCTATGGTTTGTTTCCTATTGATGTAGCCCTAAGCAGAGACTGGCACAAATCACTTTCATGGAAAGGGGTTGCCAAGCTTCCAAAACACTACGAGTTTCCTGAAATCTCAGCACACATTTTTTCACCCAATCTTGATGACACTTTCAGGTAATGATCAGTACACCAATCCCACTTGGCTCACCAAATTTCGTTCTTCTAGGTTAAACCGTTCGTTGGCAGTAACAGTTTTGATTTTGAGGTTTCACTCTGTTTTCTACTATATGGATACATGTAGTTGGAACTCTAAATCAAACATGGTTTGTGCTAGCTCGTTGAAACTTGACACAATAAAGTAGTTCCAAGATCTATCTCTATGGTTTGTTTCCTATTGATGTAGCTCTAAGCAGAGACTGGCACAAATCACTTTCATGGAAAGGGGTTGCCAAGCTTCCAAAACACTACGAGTTTCCTGAAATCTCAGCACACATTTTTTCACCCAATCTTGATGACACTTTCAGGTAATGATCAGTACACCAATCCCACTTGTCACACCAAATTTCGTTCTTCTAGGTTAAACCGTTCGTTAGCAGTAAGAGTTTTAATTTTTAGGTTTCATTCTGTTTTCCTCCTATATGGATACATGTAGTTGGAACTCTTAATCAAACATGGTTTGTGCTAACTCTTTGAAACTTGACACTATAAAGTAGTTCCAAGTTCTATCTCTATGGTTTTTTTCCTATTGATATAGCCCTAAGCAGAGAAGGCCCAAATTACTTTCATGAAAAGGGGTTGCCAAGATTCCAAAAAACTACGAGTTTCCTGAAATCTCAGCACACATTTTTTCACCCAATCTTGCTGACACTTTCAGGTAATGATCAGTACCCCAATCCCACTTGGCTCACCCAATTTCGTTCTTCTAGGTTGAACCGTTCGTTGGCAGTAAAAGTTTTGATTTTTAGGTTTCACTCTGTTTTCTACTATATGGATACATGTACTTGGAACTCTAAATCAAACACGGTTTGTGCTAGTTCATTGAAACTTGACACAATAAAGTAGTTCTAAGTTCTATCTCTATGGTTTGTTTTCTATTGATGTAGCCCTAAGCAGAGATTGGTGCAAATCACTCCCATGGAAAGGGATTGCCAAGGTTCCAAAAAACAACGAGTTTCTGAAATCTCAGCAAACATTTTTTCACCCAATTTTGATGACACATTCAGGTAATGATCAGTACCCCAATCCCACTTGGCTCACCAAATTTAATTCTTCTAGGTTAAACTGTTCGTTGGCAGTAACAGTTTTAATTTTTAGGTTTCACTCGGTTTTCTCCTATATGGATACATGTAGATCGAACTCTAAATCAAACACGGTTTCTGCTAGCTCTTACTTGACACAATAAAGTATTTCCAAGTTCTATCTCTATGGATTGTTTCCGATTGTTGTAGCCCTAAGCAGAAACTGGCACAAATCACTTTCATAGAAAGGGGTTACCAAGCTTCCAAAAAACTATGATTTTCCTGAAATCTCAGCACACATTTTTTCACCCAATATGGATGACACTTTCAGGTAATTATCAGTACCATATTCCCACTTCGCTCACCAAATTTTGTTCTTCTGGGTTAAACCGTTCGTTGGCAGTAACAGTTTTAATTTTTAGGTTTCACTCTGTTTTCTCCTATATGAATACATGTAGTTGGAACTGTAAATCAAACACGGTTTGTGCTATCTCTTTGAAACTTGACACAATAAAGTAGTTCCAAGTTTTGTCTCTATGGTTTGTTTCCTATTGATGTAGCCCTAAGCCGAGATTGGCGCAAATCACTTTCATGGGAAGGGGTTGCCAAGCTTCCAAAAACTACGAGTATCCTGAAATCACATCACACATTTTTTCAAACAAACTTGATGACACTTTCAGGTAATGATCAGTACCCCAATCCCACTTGGCTCACCAAATTTCGTTCTTCTAGGTTATACCGTTCATTGGCAGTAAGAGTTTTAATTTTTAGGTTTCACTCTGTTTTCTCCTATATGGATACATGTAGTTGGAACTCTAAATCAAACACGGTTTGTGCTAGCTCTTTGAAACTTGACACAATAATGTAGTTCCAAGTTCTATCTCTATGGTTTCTTTCCTATTGATGTAGCCAAAAGCCCAGATTGGTGCAAATCACTTTCATGGAAAGGGGTTGCAAAGCTTCCAAAAAACTACGAGTTTCCTGAAATCTCAGCACATATTTTTTCACCCAATTTGATGACACATTCAGGTAATGATCAGTACCCCAATCCCATTTGGCTCACCAAAATCAGTTCTTCTAAGTTAAACCGTTTGTTGGCAGTAACAGTTTTAATTTTTAGGTTTCACTCTGTTTTCTTCTATATGGATACATATATTTGGATCTCTAAATCAAACACGGTTTGGGCTAGCTCTTTGAAACTTGACACAATAACGTAGTTCCAAGTTCCATCTCTATGGTTTGTTTCCTATTGATGTAGCCCTAAGCAGAGACTGGAACAAATCACTTACATGGAAAGGGGTTGCCAAGCTGCCAAAAAACTACGAGTTTCCTGAAATCTCAGCATACATTTTTTCATCCAATCTTGATGACACTTTCAGGTAATGATCAGTACGTTAATCCCACTTGGCTCACCAAATTTTGTTCTTCTAGTTTAAACCGTTCGTTGGCAGTAACAGTTTTAATTTTTAGGTTTCACTGTTTTCTCCTATATGGATACATGTAGTTGGAACGCTAAATCAAACACGGTTTGTGCAGGCTCTTTGAAACTTAACACAATAAAGTAGTTCCAAGTTCCATCTTTATGGTTTGTTTCCTATTGATATAGCCCTAAGCAGAGACTGGCGCAAATCACTTTCATGGAAAGGGGTTGCCAAGCTTACAAAAAACTACAAGTTTCCTGAAATCTCAGCACACATTTTTTCACCAATCTTGATGACACTTTCAGGTAATGATCAGTAATCCAATCCCACATGGTCACCATATTTCGTTCTTCTAGGTTAAACCGTTCGTTGGCAGTAACAGTTTTAATTTTTAGGTTTCACTCTGTTTTCTCCTATATGGATACATGTTGTTGGAACTCTAAATCAAACACGGTTTGTGCTAGCTCTTTGAAACTTGACACAATAATGTAGTTCCAAGTTCCATCTCTATGGTTTGTTTCCTATTGATGTAACCCTAAGAAGAGACAGGCGCAAATCACTTTCATGGAAAGGGGTTGCCAAGCTTCCAAAAAACTACGAGTTTCCTGAAATCTCAGCACATATTTTTTCACCCAATTTGATGACACTTTCAGGTAATGATAAGTAACCCAATCCCACAGGGCTCACCATATTTCGTTCTTCTAGGTTAAACTGTTCTTTGGCTGTAAGAGTTTTAATTTTTAGGTTTCACTCTGTTTTCTCCTATATGGATACATGTAGTTGGAACTCTAATTCAAAGACGGTTTATGCTAGCTCTTTGAAACTTGACACAATAAAGTAGTTCCAAGTTCTATCTCTATGGTTTTTTTCCTATTGATGTAGCCCTAAGCAGAGACTGGCGCAAATCACTTTCATGGAAAGGGGTTGCCAAGCTTCCAAAACACTACGAGTTTCCTGAAATCCCAGAACACATTTTGCACCTAGTCTTAATGATACTTTCAGGTAATGAGCAGTACCCCAATCCAACTTGGCTCACCAAATTTGCGTTCTTCTATGTTAAACTGTTCGTTGGCAGTAACAGTTTTAATTATTAAGTTTCACTCTGTCTTCTCCTATATGGATACATGTAGTTGGAACTCTAAATCAAACACGGTTTTTGCTAGCTCTTTGAAACTTGACACAATAAAGTAGTTCCAAGTTCTATCTCTATGTTTTGTTTCCTATTGATGTAGACCTAAGCAGAGACTGGCACAAAGCACTTTCATGGAAAGGGGTTGCCAAGCTTCTAAAAAACTACGAGTTTCCTGAAATCTCAGCACACATTTTTTCAACCAATCTTGATAACACTTTCAGGTAATGATCAGTACCCCAATCCCACATGGCTCACCATATTTCGTTCTTCTAGGTTAAACCGTTCGTTGGCAGTAACAGTTTTGATTTTTTGGTTTCACTCTGTTTGTCCTATATGGATACATGTAGTTGGAATTCTAAATCAAACACGGTTTGTGCAAGCTCTTTGAAACTTGACACAATAAAGTAGTTCCAAGTTCTATCTCTAAGGTTTGTTTCCTATTGATGTAGCCCGAAGCAGAGACAAGCGCAAATCACTTTCATGGAAAGGGGTTGCCAAGCTTCTAAAACTACGAGTTTCCTGAAATCCCACCACACATTTTTTCACCCAGTCTTGATGACACTTTCAGGTGTTGATCAGTACCGCAATCCCACTTGGCTCACCAAATTTCGTTCTTCTAGGTTAAACCGTTCGTTGGCAGTAACAGTTTTAATTTTTAGGTTTCACTCTGTTTTCTCCTATATGGATATATGTAGTTGGAACTCTAAATCAAACACGGTTTGTGATAGCTTTTTGAAACTTGACACAATAAAGTAGTTCCAAGTTCTATCTGTATGGTTTGTTTCCTATGGATGTAGTCCTAAGCAGAGACCGGCGCAAATCACTTTCATGGAAAGGGGTTGCGAAGCTTCCTAAAAACTACGAGTTTTCTGAAATCTCAGCACACATATTTTCACCCAATCTTGATGACACTTTCAGGTAATGATCAGTACCCCAATCCCACTTGGCTCACCAAATTTCATTCTTATAGGTTAAAGCGTTCTTGGCAATAACAGTTTTAAATTTTAGGTTTCACTCTGTTTTCTCCTATATGGATACATGTAGTTGGAACTCTAAATCAAACACGGTTTGTGCTAGCTCTTTGAAACTTGACAAAATCAAGTACTTCCAAGTTCTATCTCTATGGTTTGTTTCCTATTGGTGTAGACCTAAGCAGAGACTGGCGCAAATCACTTTCTTGGAAAGGGGTTGCCAAGCTTCCAAAAAACTACAAGTTTCCTGATATCTCAGCACACATTTTTTCACACAATCTTGATGACACTTTCAGGTAATGATCAGTACCCCAATCCCACATGGCTCACCATATTTCGTTCTTCTAGGTGAAACCGTTCGTTGGCAGTAACAGTTTAAATTTTTAGGTTTGATTCTGTTTTCTCCTATATGGATACATGTAGTTGGAACTCTAAATCAAACACGTTTGTGCTAGCTCTTTGAAACTTAACACAATAAAGTATTTCCAAGTTCTATCTCTATGGTTTGTTTCCTATTGATGTAGCCCTAAGCAGAGACTGGCACAAATCACTTTCATGGAAAGGGGTTGCCAAGCTTCTAAAAACTACGAGTTTCCTGAAATCCCAGCACACATTTTTTCACCCAGTCTTGATGGCACTTTCAGGTAATGCTCAGTACCCCAATCCCACTTGGCTCACCAAATTTCGTTCTTCTAGGTTAAACAGTTCGTTGGCAGTAACAGTTTTAATTTTTTGGTTTCACTCTGTTTTCTCCTATATGGATACATCTAGTTGGAACTCTAAATCAAACACGGTTTGTGCTAGCTCTTTGAAACTTGACACAATAAAGTAGTTCCACGTTCTATATCTATGGTTTGTTTCCTATTGATGTAGCCCTAAGCAGAGACAAGCGCAAATCACTTTCATGGAAAGGGGTTGCCAAGCTTCCAAAAAACTACGAGTTTCCTGAAATCTCAGCACACATTTTTTCACCCAATCTTGATGACACTTTCAGGTGTTGATCAGTACCCCAACCCACTTGGCTCACCAAATTTCGTTCTTCTAGACTAAACCGTTCGTTGGCAGTAACAGTTTTAATTTTTAGGTTTCACTCTGTTTTCTCCTATATAAATACATGTAGTTGGAACTCTAAATCAAAGACGGTTTGTGCTAGCTCTTTGAAAATTGACAAAATAAAGTAGTTCCAAGTTCCATCTCGATGGTTTGCTTCCTATTGATGTAGCCATAAGCAGAGACTTACGCAAATCACTTTCGAGAAAAGGGGTTGCCAAGCTTCCAAAAAACTACCAGTTTCCTGAAATCTCAGCACACATTTTTTTACCCAATCTTGATGGCACTTTCAGTTAATGATCAATACCCCAATCCCACTTCTCTCACCAAATTTCGTTCTTCTGGGTTAAACCGTTCGTTGGCAGTATCAGTTTTAATTTTTATGTTTCACTCTGTTTTCTCCTATATGGATACATGTAGTTGGGACTCTAAATCAAACACGGTTAGTGCTAGCTCTTTGAAACTTGAGACAATAAAGTAGATCCAAGGTCTATCTCTATGGTTTGTTTCCTATAGATGTAGAACTTAGCTTAGACTGGCGCAAGTCACTTTCATGGAAAGAGTTTGCCAAGCTTCCAAAAAACTACGAGTTTCCTGAAATTTCAGCACATATTTTTTCACCCAATCTTGATAACACTTTCAGGTAATGATCACTACCCCAATCCCACTTGGCTCACCAAATTTTGTTCTTCTAGGTTAAACCGTTTGTTTGCAGTAACTTTTTAATTTTTAGTTTTCACTCTGTTTTCTCCTACATGGATACATGTAGATGGAACTCTAAATCAAAGGCGGTTTGTGCTAGCTCTTTGAAACATGACACAATAAAGTAGTTCCAAGTTCCATCTCTATGGTTTGTTTCCTATTGATGTAGCCCTAAGCAGAGACTTCCGCAAATCACTTTCAAGAAAAGGGGTTGTCAAGCTTCCAAAAAAATACGAGTTTCCTGAAATCCCAGCACACATTTTTTCACCCAATGTGATGACACTTTCAGGTAATGATCAGTACCCCAATCCCACTTGGCTCATCAAATTTCGTTCTTATACGTTAATTCATTCGTTGGCAGTAGCAGTTTTAATTTTTAGGTTTCATTCTGTTTTCTCCTATATGGATACATGTAGTTGGAACTCTAAATCAAACACAGTTTGTGCTAGCTCTTTGAAACTTGACACAATAAAGTAGTTCCAAGGTCTATCTCTATGGTTTTTTCCTATTGATGTAGCCCTTAGCAGAGACTGGAGCAAATCACTTTCATAGAAAGGGTTTGCCAAGCTTCCAAAAAACTACGAGTTTTCTGAAATCTCAGCACACATTTTTTCTCCCAATCTGGATGACACTTTCAGGTAATGATCAGTACCCCAATCCCACTTGGCTCACCAAATTTTGTTCTTCTAGGTTAAACCGTTCGTTGGCAGTAACAGTTTTAATTTTTAGGTTTCACTCTGTTTTCTCCTATATGGATACATGTAGTTGGGACTCCAAATCAAACACGGTTTGTGCTAGCTCTTTGAAACTTGACACAATAAAGTAGTACCAAGGTGTATCTCTATGGTTTTTTTCCTATTGATGTAGACCTACGCAGAGACTGGCGCAAATCACTTTCATGGAAAGGGGTTGCCAAGCTTCCAAAAAACGCCAAGTTTCCTGAAATCTCAGCACACATTTTTTCACCCAATCTTGATTGCACATTCAGGTAATGATAAGTACCCCAATCCCACGTGGCTCACCAAATTTCTTTCTTCTAGGTTAAACCGAACGTTGGCAGTAACAGTTTTAATTTTTATGTTTCACTCTGTTTTCTCCTATATGGATACATGTAATTGGGACTCCAAATCAAATCAAACATGGTTTGTGGTAGCTCTTTGAAACTTGGCACAATAAAGTAGTTCCAAGTTCTATCTCTATTGTTTGTTTCCTACTGATGTAGCCCTAAGCAGAGACTGGCACAAATCACTTTAATGGAAAGGGGTTGCCAAGCTTCCAAAAAACTACGGGTTTCGTGAAATCTGAGCACACATTTTTTCACCCAATCTTCATGACACTTTCAGGTAATGATCTTTACCGCAATCGCACTTGGCTCACCAAATTTCTTTCTTCTAGGTTAAACCGTTCATTGGCAGTAACAGTTTTAATTTTTAGGTTTCACTCTGTTTTCTCCTATATGGATACATATAGTTGGAACTCTAAATCAAACACGGTTTGTCCTAGCTTTTTGAAACTTGACACAATACATTAGTTCCAAGATCTATCTCTATGGTTTGTTTCCTATTGATATAGCCCTAAGCAGAGACTGGCGCTAATCACTTTAATGGAAAGGGGTTGCCAAGCTTCCAAAAAACTACGAGTTTCGTGAAATCTGAGCACACATTTTTTCACCCAATCTTCATGACACTTTCAGGTAATGATCTGTACCGCAATCGCACTTGGCTCACCAAATTTCTTTCTTCTACGTTAAACCGTTCGTTGGCAGTAACAGTTTTTATTTTTAGGTTTCACTCTGTTTTCTCCTATATGGATACATGTTTTGGAACACTAAATCAAACACGGTGTGTCCTAGCTCTTTGAAACTTCACACAATCATGTAGTTCCAAGTTCTATCTCTATGGTTTGTTTCCTATTGATGTATCCCTAAGCAGAGACTGGCGCAAATCACTTTCATGGAAAGGGGTTGCCAAGCTTCCAAAAAACTACGAGTTTCGTGAAATCTGAGCACACATTTTTTCACCGAATTTTGATGACACTTTCAGGTAATGATCAGTACCCCAATCCCACTTGGCTCACCAAATTTCGTTCTTCATTGGTTAAACAGTTCGTAGGCAGTAACAGTTATAATTTTTAGGTTTCACTCTGTTTTCTCCTATAGGGATACATGGAGTTGGAACTCTAAATCAAACACGGTTTGTGCTAGCTCTTTAAAACTGGGCAAAATAAAGTAGTTCCAAGTTCTATCTCTATGGGTTTGTTTCCTATTGATGTAGCCCTAAGCAGAGACTGGCACAAATCACTTTAATGGAAAGGGGTTGCCAAGCTTTCAAAAAACTACGAGTTTCGTGAAATCTGAGCACACATTTTTTCACCCAATCTTTATGACACTTTCAGGTAATGATAAGTACCCCAATCCCCCTTGGCTTTCCAAATTTCATTCTTCTAGGTTAAACCCTTCGTTGGCAGTAACAGTTTTAATTTTTAGGTTTCACTCTGTTTTCTCCTATATGGATACATGGAGTTGGAACTCTAAATCAAACACGGTTTGTGCTAGCTCTTTGAAACTTGGCACAATAAAGTAGTTCCAAGTTCTATCTCTATGGTTTGTTTCCTATTGATGTAGCCCTAAGCAGAGACTCGCGCAAGTCACTTTTATGGAAAGGGTTGCCAAGCTTCCAAAAAACTACGAGTTTCGTGAAATCTGGGCACATATTTTTTCACCCAATCTTGATGACTCTTTCAGGTAATGATCAGTACACCAATCCCACTTGACTCACCAAATTTCGTTCTTCTAGGTTAAACCGTTCGTTGGCAGTAATAGTTTTAATTTTCAGGTTTCACTCTGTTTTCTCCTATATGGATACATGGAATTGGAACTCTAAATCAAACACGGTTTGTGCTAGCTCTTTGAAACTTGACACAATCAAGTAGTTCCAAGATCTATCTTATGGTTTTTTTCCCATTGATGTAGCTCTAAGAAGAGACTGGCACAAATCACTTTCAAGGAAAGGGTTTCCCAAGCTTCCAAAAAAGTACGAGTTTCCTGAAATCTGAGCACACATTTTTTCACCCAATCTTGATGACACTTTCAGGTAATGATCAGTACCCCAATCCCACTAGGCTCACCAAATTTCGTTCTTCTAGGTTAAACCGTTCGTTGGCAGTCATAGTTTTAATTTTTAGGTTTGACTCTGTTTTCTCCTATATGGATACATGGAGTTGGAACTCTAAATCAAACACGGTTTGTGCTAGCTCATTGAAACTTGACACAATCAAGTAGTTCCAAGTTCTATCTCTATGGTTTGTTTCCTATTGATGTAGCCCTAAGCAGAGACTGGCGCAAATCACTTTCATGGAAAAGGATTGCCAAGCTTCCAAAAAACAACGAGTTTCCTGAAATCTCAGCACACATTTTTTCACTCAATCTTCAAGACACTTTCAGGTAATGATCAGTACCCCAATCCCACTTGGCTCACCAAATTTCGTTGTTCTAGGTTAAACCGTTCGTTGGCAGTAACAGTTTTAATTTTTAGGTTTCACTCTGTTTTCTCCTATATGGATACATGTAGTTGGAACTCTAAATGAAACACGGTTTGTGCCAGCTCTTTGAAACTTGACACAATAAAGTAGTTCCAAGTTCTATCTCTATGGTTTGTTTCCTATTGATGTAGTCCTAAGCAGAGACTGGCGCAAATCACTTTCATGGAAAGGGGTTGCCATGCTTCCAAAAAACTACGAGTTTGGTGAAATTTGAGCACACATTTTTTCACCCAATCTTCATGACACTTTCAGGTACTGATCAGAACCCCAATCCCACTTGGCTCACCAAATTTCGTTCTTCTAAGATAAA
Organism: Spermophilus citellus; assembly: GCF_964194105.1. Lineage (NCBI taxonomy): Eukaryota > Metazoa > Chordata > Mammalia > Rodentia > Sciuridae > Spermophilus > Spermophilus citellus. The sequence continues at coordinate 16,371,487 of NC_138188.1, forward strand.
CCGTTCGTTGGCAGTAACAGTTTTAATTTTTAGGTTTCACTCGGTTTTCTCCTATATGGATATATGTAGTTGGAAATCTAAATCAAACACAGTTTGTGCTAGCTCTTTGAAACTTGACACAATCAAGTAGGTCCAAGTTCTATCTCTATGGTTGGTTTCCTATTCATGTAGCCCTAAGCAGAGACTGGCGCAAATCAGTTTCATGGATATGGATTGCCAAGCTTCCAAAAAACTACGAGTTTCCTGAAATCTCAGCACACATTTTGTCACCCAATCTTGATGACACTTTCAGGTAATGATCAGTACCCCAATACCACTTGGCTCACCAAATTTCGTTCTTCTAGGTTAAAACGTTCGTTGGCAGTAACAGTTTTAATGTTCAGGTTTCACTCTGTTTTCTCTTATGGATACATGTAGTTGGAACTCTAAATCAAACACGGTTTGTGCTAGCTCTTTGAAACTTGACACAGTCAATAATTCCAAGTTCTATCTCTATGGTTTGTTTCCCATTGATGTAGCCCTAAGCAGAGACTGGCACAAATCACTTTCAAGGAAAGGGGTTCCCAAGCTTCGAAAAAACTATGAGTTTCGTGAAATCTCAGCACACATTTTTTCACCCAATCTTCATGACACTTTCAGGTAATGATCAGTACCCCAATCCCACTTGGCTTACCAAATTTCATTCTTCTAGGTTAAACCCTTCGTTGGCAGTAACAGTTTAAATATTTAGGTTTCACTCTGTTTTCTCCTATATGGATACATGGAGTTGGAACTTAAAATCAAACACGGTTTGTCCTAGCTCTTTGAAACTTGACACAATACATTAGTTCCAAGTTCTATCTCTATGGTTTGTTTCCTATTGATGTATCCCTAAGCAGACTGGCGCAAATCACTTTCATGGAAAGGGGTTGCCAAGCTTCCAAAAAACTACGAGTTTCGTGAAATCTGAGCACACATTTTTTCACCCAATTTTGATGACACTTTCAGGTAATGATCAGTACCCCAATCCCACTTGGCTCACCAAATTTCGTTCTTCATTGGTTAAACCGTTCGTTGGCAGTAACAGTTTTAATTTTTAGGTTTCACTCTGTTTTCTCCCATATGGATACATGGAGTTGGAAATCTAAATCAAACACGGTTTGTGCTAGCTCTTTAAAAATTGGCAAAATAAAGTAGTTCCAAGTTCTAACTCTATGGTTTGTTTCCTATTGATGTAGCCCTAAGCAGAGACTGGCACAAATCACTTTTATGGAAAGGGGTTGCCAAGCTTTCAAAAAACTACGAGTTTCGTGAAATCTGAGCACACATTTTTTCACCCAATCTTCATGACACTTTCAGGTAATGATCAGTACCCCAATCCCACTTGGCTTACCAAATTTCATTCTTCTAGGTTAAACACTTCGTTGGCAGTAACAGTTTAAATATTTAGGTTTCACTCTGTTTTCTCCTATATGAATACATGGAGTTGGAACACTAAATCAAACACAGTTTGTGCTAGCTCTTTGAAACTTGACACAATCAAGTAGTTCCAAGTTCTATCTCTACGGTTTGTTTCCTATTGATGTAGCCCTAAGCAGAGACTGGCGCAAATCACTTTCATGAAAAGGGGTTGCCAAGCTTCCAAAAATCTACGAGTTTCCTGAAATCTCAGCACACATTTTTTCACCCAATCTTCATGACACTTTCAGGTAAGGATCAGTACCCCAATCCCACTTGGCTCATCAAATTTCGTTCTTCTAGGTTAAACCGTTCGTTGGCAGTAACAGTTTTAATTTTTAGGTTTCACTCTGTTTACTCCTATATGGATACATGTAGTTGGAACTCTAAATCAAACACGGTTTGTTCTGGCTCTTTGAAACTTGACACAATACATTAGTTCCATGTTCTATCTCTATGGTTTGTTTCCTACTGATGTAGCCCTAAGCAGAGACTGGCGCAAATCACTTTCATGGAAAGGGGTTGCCAAGCTTTCAAAAAACTACGAGTTTCCTGAAATCCCAGCACACATTTTTTCACCCTATCTTGATGACACTTTCAGGTAATGATCAGTTCCCCAATCCCATTAGGCTCACCAAATTTCGTTCTTCTAGGTTAAACCGTTCGTTGGCAGTAACAGTTTTAATTTTTAGGTTTCACTCTCTTTTCTCCTATATCGATACATGTAGTTGGAACTCTAAATCAAACACGGTTTTTGCTAGCTCTTTGAAACTTGACACAATCAAGTAGTTCCAAGTTCTATCTCTATGGTTTGTCTCCCATTGATGTAGCCCTAAGCAGACACTGGCGCAAATCACTTTCATGGAAAGGGGTTGCCAAGCTCCCAAAAAACTACGAGTTTCCTGAAATCTCAGCACACATTTTTTCACCCAATCTTCATTACACTTTCAGGTAATGATCAGTACCCCAATCCCACTTGGCTCACCAAATTTCGTTCTTCTAGGTTAAACCGTTCGTTGGCAGTAACAGTTTTAATTTTTAGGTTTCACTCTGTTTTCTCCTATATGGATACATGGAGTTGGAACTCTAAATCAAACACGGTTTGTACTAGGTCTTTGAAACTTGACACAATACATTAGTTCCAAGTTCTATCTCTATGGTTTGTTTCCTATTGATGTAGCCATAAGCAGAGACTGGCGCAAATCACTTTCATGGAAAGGGGTTGCCAAGCTTTCAAAAAACTACAAGTTTCGTGGTATCTGAGCACACATTTTTTCACCCAATCTTCTTGACCCTTTCAGGTAATGCTCAGTACCCCAATCCCACTTGGCTCACCAAATTTCGTTCTTCTAGGTTAAACAGTTCGTTGGCAGTAACAGTTTTAATTTTTAGCTTTCACTCTGTTTTCTCCTATATGGATACATGGAGTTGGAACTCTAAATCAGACACGGTTTGTGCTAGCTCTTTAAAACTTTGCACAATAAAGTAGTTCCAAGTTCTATCTCCATGGTTTTTTTCCTATTGATATAGCCCTAAGCAGAGACTGGCGCAAATCACTTTCATGGAAAGGGGTTGCCTTGCTTCCAAGAAACTACGAGTTTCGTGAAATCTGAGCACACATTTTTTCACCCAATCTTCATGACACTTTCAGGTAATGATCAGTACCCCAATCCCACTTGGCTCACCAAATTTCGTTCTTCTACGTTAAACCGTTCGTTGGCAGTAACAGTTTTTATTTTTAGGTTTCACTCTGTTTTCTCCTATATGGATACATGTTTTGGAACACTAAATCAAACACGGTGTGTCCTAGCTCTTTGAAACTTCACACAATCATGTAGTTCCAAGTTCTATCTCTATGGTTTGTTTCCTATTGATGTAGCCCTAAGCAGAGACTGGCGCAAATCACTTTCATGGAAAGGGGTTGCCAAGCTTCCAAAAAACTACGAGTTTCATGAAATCTGAGCACACATTTTTTCACCCAATATTCATGACACTCTCAGGTAATGATCAGTACCCCAATCCCACTTGGCTCACCAAATTTCGTTTTTCTAGGTTAAACAGTTCGTTGGCAGTAACAGTTTTAAATTTTAGGTTTCACTCTGTTTTCTCCTATATAGATACATGTATTTGGAACGCTAAATCAAACACAGTTTGTGCTAGCTCTTTGAAACTTGACACAATAAAGTAGTTCCAAGTTCTATCTCTGGGGTTTGTTTCCTATTCATATAGCCCTAAGCAGAGACTGGCACAAATCACTTTCATGAAAAGGGGTTGACAAGCTTCCAAAAATCTACGAGTTTCCTGAAATCTCAGCACACATTTTTTCACCCAATCTTCATGACACTTTCAGGTAATGATCAGTACCCCAATCCCACTTGGCTCACCAAATTTCGTTCTTCTAGGTTAAACCGTTCGTTGGCAGTAACAGTTTTAATTTTTAGGTTTCACTCTGTTTTCTCCTATATGGATACATGTAGTTGGAACTCTAAATCAAACACGGTTTGTGCTAGCTCTTTGAATCTTGACACAATCAAGTAGTTCCAAGATCTATATTATGGTTAGTTTCCCATTGATGTAGCCCTAAGCAGAGACTGGCGCAAATCACTTTCATGGAAAGGGATTTCCAAGCTTCCAAAAAACTACGAGTTTCCTGAAATCTCAGCCTACAAATTTTCACCCAGTCTTGATGACACTTTCAGGTAATGATCAGTACCCCAATCCCACTTGGCTCACCAAATTTCGTTCTTCTAGGTTAAACCGTTCGTTGGCAGTAACAGTTTTAATTTTTAGGTTTCACTCTGTTTTCTCCTATATGGATACATGTATTTGGAACTCTAAATCAAACACGGTTTGTGCTAGCTCTTTGAATCTTGACACAATCAAGTAGTTCCAAGATCTATCTTATGGTTTGTTTCCCATTGATGTAGCCCTAAGCAGAGAGTGGAACAAATCACTTTCAAGGAAAGGGGTTCCCAAGCTTCCAAAAAACTACGAGTTTCCTGAAATCTGAGCACATATTTTTTCACCCAATCTTGATGACACTTTCAGGTAATGATCAGTACCCCAATCCCACTTGGCTCACCAAATTTCGTTGTTCTAGGTTAAACCGTTCGTTGGCAGTAACAGTTTTAATTTTTAGGTTGCACTCTGTTTTCTCCTATATGGATACATGGAGTTGGAACTCTAAATCAAACACGGTTAGTGCTAGCCCTTTGAAACTTGACACAATAAAGTAGTTCCAAGTTCTGTCTCTATGGTTTGTTTCCTATTGATGTAGCACTAAGCAGAGACTGGCACAAATCACTTTCATGGAAAGAGATTGCCAAGATTCCAAAAAACTACGAGTTTCCTGAAATCTCAGCACACAAATTTTCACCCAGTCTTGATGACACTTTCAGGTAATGATCAGTACCCCAATCCCACTTGGCTCGCCAAATTTCGTTCTTCTAGGTTAAACCGTTCGTTGGCAGTAACAGTTTTAATTTTTAGGTTTCACTCTGTTTTCTCCTTTATGGATACATGTAGTTGGAACTCTAAATCAAACACGGTTTGTGCTAGCTCTTTGAAACTTGACACAATAAAGTAGTTCCAAGTTCTGTCTCTATGGTTTGTTTCCTATTGATGTAGCCCTAAGCAGAGATTGGCGCAAATCACTTTCATGGAAAGGGGTTGCCAAGCTTCCAAAAAACTACGAGTTTCCTGAAATCTCAGCACACATTTTTTCACCCAATCTTCATGACACTTTCAGGTAATGATCAGTACCCCAATCCCACTTGGCTCACCAAATTTCGTTCTTCTAGGTTAAAGCATTCATTGGCAGTAACAGTTTTAATTTTTAGGTTTCACTCTGTTTACTCCTATATGGATACATGTAGTTGGAACTCTAAATCAAACACGGTTTGTGCTAGCTCTTTGAATCTTGACACAATCAAGTAGTTCCAAGATCTATATTATGGTTAGTTTCCCATTGATGTAGCCATAAGCAGAGACTGGCGCAAATCACTTTCAAGGAAAGGGGTTGCCAAGTTTCCAAAAAACTACGAGTTTCGAGAAATCTGAGCACACATTTTTTCACCCAATTTTGATGACACTTTCAGGTAATGATCAGTACCCCAATCCCACTTGGCTCACCAAATTTCGTTCTTCATTGGTTAAACCGTTCGTTGGCAGTAACAGTTTTAATTTTTAGGTTTCACTCTGTATTCTCCCATATGGAGACATGGGGTTGGAAATCTAAATCAAACACGGTTTCTGCTAGCTCTTTAAAAATTGGCAAAATAAAGTAGTTCCAAGTTCTATCTCTATGGTTTGTTTCCTATTGATGTAGCCCTAAGCAGAGACTGGCACAAATCACTTTAATGTAAAGGGGTTGCCAAGCTTTCAAAAAACTATGAGTTTCGTGAAATCTGAGCACACATTTTTTCACCCAATCTTCATGACACTTTCAGGTAATGATCAGTACCCCAATCCCACTTGGCTTACCAAATTTCATTCTTCTAGGTTAAACCCTTCGTTGGCAGTAACAGTTTAAATATTTAGGTTTCACTCTGTTTTCTCCTATATGGATACATGGAGTTGAAACTTAAAATCAAACACGGTTTGTCCTAGCTCTTTGAAACTTGACACAATACATTAGTTCCAAGTTCTATCTCTATGGTTTGTTTCCTATTGATGTATCCCTAAGCAGACTGGCGCAAATCACTTTCATGGAAAGGGGTTGCCAAGCTTCCAAAAAACTACGAGTTTCGTGAAATCTGAGCACACATTTTTTCACCCAATTTTGATGACACTTTCAGGTAATGATCAGTACCCCAATCCCACTTGGCTCACCAAATTTCGTTCTTCATTGGTTAAACCGTTCGTTGGCAGTAACAGTTTTAATTTTTAGGTTTCACTCTGTTTTCTCCTATATGAACACATGGAGTTGGAACACTAAATCAAACACAGTTTGTGCTAACTCTTTGAAACTTGACACAATCAAGTAGTTCCAAGTTCTATCTCTACGGTTTGTTTCCTATTGATGTAGCCCTAAGCAGAGACTGGCGCAAATCACTTTCATGAAAAGGGGCTGCCAAGCTTCCAAAAATCTACGAGTTTCCTGAAATCTCAGCACACATTTTTTCACCCAATCTTCATGACACTTTCAGGTAAGGATCAGTACCCCAATCCCACTTGGCTCATCAAATTTCGTTCTTCTAGGTTAAACCGTTCGTTGGCAGTAACAGTTTTAATTTTTAGGTTTCACTCTGTTTACTCCTATATGGATACATGTAGTTGGAACTCTAAATCAAACACGGTTTGTTCTGGCTCTTTGAAACTTGACACAATACATTAGTTCCAAGTTCTATCTCTATGGTTTGTTTCCTACTGATGTAGCCCTAAGCAGAGACTGGCGCAAATCACTTTCATGGAAAGGGGTTGCCAAGCTTTCAAAAAACTACGAGTTTCCTGAAATCCCAGCACACATTTTTTCACCCTATCTTGATGACACTTTCAGGTAATGATCAGTTCCCCAATCCCATTAGGCTCACCAAATTTCGTTCTTCTAGGTTAAACCGTTCGTTGGCAGTAACAGTTTTAATTTTTAGGTTTCACTCTCTTTTCTCCTATATCGATACATGTAGTTGGAACTCTAAATCAAACACGGTTTTTGCTAGCTCTTTGAAACTTGACACAATCAAGTAGTTCCAAGTTCTATCTCTATGGTTTGTCTCCCATGATGTAGCCCTAAGCAGACACTGGCGCAAATCACTTTCATGGAAAGGGGTTGCCAAGCTCCCAAAAAACTACGAGTTTCCTGAAATCTCAGCACACATTTTTTCACCCAATCTTCATGACACTTTCAGGTAATGATCAGTACCCCAATCCCACTTGGCTCACCAAATTTCGTTCTTCTACGTTAAACCGTTCGTTGGCAGTAACAGTTTTTATTTTTAGGTTTCACTCTGTTTTCTCCTATATGGATACATGTTTTGGAACACTAAATCAAACACGGTGTGTCCTAGCTCTTTGAAACTTCACACAATCATGTAGTTCCAAGTTCTATCTCTATGGTTTGTTTCCTATTGATGTAGCCCCAAGCAGAGACTGGCGCAAATCACTTTCATGGAAAGGGGTTGCCAAGCTTCCAAAAAACTACGAGTTTCATGAAATCTGAGCACACATTTTTTCACCCAATATTCATGACACTCTCAGGTAATGATCAGTACCCCAATCCCACTTGGCTCACCAAATTTCGTTTTTCTAGGTTAAACCGTTCGTTGGCAGTAACAGTTTTAAATTTTAGGTTTCACTCTGTTTTCTCCTATATAGATACATGTATTTGGAACGCTAAATCAAACACAGTTTGTGCTAGCTCTTTGAAACTTGACACAATAAAGTAGTTCCAAGTTCTATCTCTGGGGTTTGTTTCCTATTGATGTAGCCCTAAGCAGAGACTGGCACAAATCACTTTCATGAAAAGGGGTTGACAAGCTTCCAAAAATCTACGAGTTTCCTGAAATCTCAGCACACATTTTTTCACCCAATCTTCATGACACTTTCAGGTAATGATCAGTACCCCAATCCCACTTGGCTCACCAAATTTCGTTCTTCTAGGTTAAACCGTTCGTTGGCAGTAACAGTTTTAATTTTTAGGTTTCACTCTGTTTTCTCCTATATGGATACATGTAGTTGGAACTCTAAATTAAACACGGTTTGTTCTGGCTCTTTGAAACTTGACACAATACATTAGTTCCAAGTTCTATCTCTATGGTTTGTTTCCTACTGATGTAGCCCTAAGCTGAGACTGGCGCAAATGACTTTCATGGAAAGGGGTTGCCAAGCTTCCAAAAAACTACGAGTTTCCTGAAATCCCAGCACACATTTTTTCACCCTATCTTGATGACACTTTCAGGTAATGATTAGTTCCCCAATCCCATTAGGCTCACCAAATTTCGTTCTTCTAGGTTAAACAGTTCGTTGGCAGTAACAGTTTTAATTTTATGTTTCACTCTGTTTTCTCCTATATGGATACATGTATTTGGAACGCTAAATCAAACACGGTTTGTCCTAGCTCTTTGAAACTTGACACAATCAAGTAGTTCCAAGTTCTATCTCTATGGTTTGTTTCCTATTGATGTAGCCCTAAGCAGAGACTGGCGCAAATCACTTTCATGGAAAGGGGTTGCCAAGCTTCCAAAAAACTACGAGTTTCGTGAAATCTCAGCACACATTTTTTCACCCAATCTTGATGACACTTTCAGGTAATGATCAGTACCCCAATCCCACTTGGCTCACCAAATTTCGTTCTTCTATGTTAAACCATTCGTTGGCAGTAACAGTTTAAATTTTTAGGTTTTACTCTGTTATCTCCTATATGGATACATGTAGTTGGAACTCTAAATCAAAGACGGTTTGTGCCAGCTCTTTGAAACTTGACACAATAAATAGTTCCAAGTTCTATCTCTATGGTTTGTTTCCTATTGATGTAGCCCTAAGCAGAGACTGGCGCAAATCACTTCAATGGAAAGGGGTTGCCAAGCTTCCAAAAAACGACAAGTTTCCTGAAATCAGCACACATTTTTCCACCCAAATTTGATGACACTTTCAGGTAATGATCATTACCCCAATCCCACTTGGCTCACCAAATTTCTTTCTTCTAGGTTAAACCGTTCGTTGGCAGTAACAGTTTTAATTTTTACGTTTCACTCTGTTTTCTACTATATGGATACATGTAGTTGGAACTCTAAATCAAACACGGTTTGTGCTAGCTCTTTGAAACTTGACACAATAAAGTATTTGTAAGTTCTGTCTCTATGGTTTGTTTCCTATTGATGTAGCCCTAAGCAGAGACTGGCGCAAATCACTTTCATGGAAAGGGGTTGCCAAGCTTCGAAAAAACGATGAGTTTCCTGAAATCAGCACACATTTTTCCACGCAATCTTGATGACACTTTCAGGTAATGATCATTACCCCAATCCCACTTGGCTCACCAAATTTCGTTCTTCTAGGTTAAACGGTTCGTTGGCCGTAACACTTTAAATTTTTAGGTTTCACTCTGTTTTCTCCTATATGGATACATGTAGTTGGAACTCTAAATCAACCACGGTTTGTGCTAGCTCTTTGAAACTTGACAAAATAAAGTGGTTCCAAGTTCTATCTCGATCGTTTGTTTCCTAAGATGTAGCCCTAACAGAGACTGGCGCAAATCACTTTCATGGAAATGGGTTGCCAAGCTTCCAAAAAACTACGTGTTTCCTGAAATCTCAGCACACATTTTTCAACCCAATCTTGATGACACTTTCAGGTAATGATCAGTACCCTAATCCCACTTGGCTCACCAAATTTCGTTATTCTAGGTTAAACCGTTCGTTGGCAGTAACGGTTTTAGATTTTAGGTTTCACTCTCTTTTCTCATATATGGATACATGTAGTTGGAAATCTAAATCAACCACGGTTTGTGCTAGCCCTTTGAAACTTGAAACAATAATGTAGTTCAAAGTTCTATCTCTATGGTTTGTTTCCTAAGATGTAGCCCTAAGCAGAGACTGGCGCAAATCACTTTCATGAAAAGGGGTTGCCAAGTTTAAAAAATCTACGAGTTTCCTGAAATCTCAGCACACATTTTTCACCCAATCTTGATGACACTTTCAGGAAATGATCAGTACCCCAATCCCACTTTGCTCACCAAATTTCGTTATTCTAGGTTAAACCGTTCGTTGGCAGTAACTGTTTAAATTTTTAGGTTTCACTCTGTTTTCTACTATATGGATACATATAGTTGGAACTCTAAATCAACCACGGTTTGTGCTAGCTCTTTGAAACTTGACACAATAAAGTAGTTCCATGTTCTATCTCGATCGTTTGTTTCCTAAGATGTAGCCCTAAGCAGAGACTGGCGCAAATCACTTTCATGGAAATGGGTTGCCAAGCTTCCAAAAAACTACGTGTTTCCTGAAATCTCAGCACACATTTTTTCAACCCAATCTTGATGACACTTTCAGGTAATGATCAGTACCCTAATCTTACTTGGCTCACCATATTTCGTTCTTCTAGGTTAAACTGTTCGTTGGCAGTAACAGTTTTAATTTTTAGGTTTCACTCTGTTTTCTCCTATATGGATACATGTAGTTGGAACTCTAAATCAAACACGGTTTGTGCTAGCTCTTTGAAACTTGACACAATAAAGAGTTCCAAGTTCTATCTCTATGGTTTGTTTCCTATTGATGTAGCCCTAAGCAGAGACTGGCGCAAATCACTTTCATGGAAAGGTTTGCCAACCTTCCAAAAAACTAGGAGTTTCCTGAAATCTCAGCATACATTTTTCAACCCAATCTTGATGACACTTTCAGGTAATGATCAGTACTCCAATCCCACTTGGCTCACCAATTTTCGTTCTTCTAGGTTAAACCCTTCGTTGGCAGTAACAGTTTTAATTTTTAGGTTACACTCTGTTTTCTCCTATATGGATACATGTACTTTGAACTCTAAATCAAAGACGGTTTGTGCTAGCTCTTTGAAACTTGACACAATAAAGCAGTTCTAAGTTCTATCTCTATGGTTTGTTTCCTATTGATGTAGCCCTAAGCAGAGGCTGGCGCAAATCACTTTCATGGAAAGGGGTTGCCAAGCTTCCAAAAAACTACGAGTTTCCTGAAATCTCAGCACACATTTTTCAACACAATCTTGATGACACTTTCAGGTAATGATCTGTACTCCAATCCCACTTGGCTCACCAAATTTCGTTCTTCTAGGTTAAACCGTTCGTTGGCCGTAACAGTTTTAATTTTTAGGTTTCACTCTGTTTTCTCCTATATGGATACATGTAGTTGGAACTCTAAATCAAACACGGTTTGTGCTAGCTTTTTGAAACTTGAAACAATAATGTAGTTCCAAGTTCTATCTCTATGGTTTGTTTGCTATTGATGTAGCCCTAAGCAGAGACTGGCGCAAATCACTTTCATGGAAAGGGGTTGCCAATCTTCCAAAACACTACGAGTTTCCTGAAATCTCAGCACACATTTTTTCACCCAATCTTGATGACACTTACATGTAATGATCAGTTCCCCAATCCCACTTGGCTCACCAAATTTCGTTCTTCTAGGTTAAACCGTTCCTTGGCAGGAACGGTTTTAGATTTTAGCTTTCACTCTGTTTTCTCCTATATGGATACATGTAGTTGGAACTCTAAATCAACCACGGTTTGTGCTAGCTCTTTGAAACTTGACACAATAAAGTAGTTCCAAGTTCTATCTCTATGGTTTGTTTCCTATTGATGTAGCCCTAAGCAGAGACTGGCGCAAATCACTTTCATGGAAAGGGGTTGGCACGCTTAAAAAATCTACGAGTTTCCTGAAATCTCAGCACACATTTTTCAACCCAATCTTGATGACACTTTCAGGTAATGATCAGTACCCTAATCCCACTTGGCTCACCAAATTTCGTTCTTCTAGGTTAAACAGTTCCTTGGCAGTAACACTTTTAATTTTTAGGTTTCACTCTGTTTTCTCCTATATGGATGCATGTAGTTGGAACTCTAAATCAAACATGGTTTGTGCTAGCTCTTTGAAACTTGACACAATCAAGTAGTTCCAAGTTCTATCTCTATGGTTTGTTTCCTATTGATGTAGCCCTAATCAGAGACTGGCGCAAATCACTTTCATGGAAAGGGGTTGCCAAGCTTCCAAAAAACAATGAGTTTCCTGAAATCTCAGCACACATTTTTCACCCAATCTTGATGACTGTTTCAGGTAATTATCAGTACGCCAATCCCACTTGGCTCAGCAAATTTCGTTCTTTTAGGTTAAACCTTTCGTTGGCAGTAACAGTTTTGATTTTTAGGTTTCACTCTGTTTTCTACTATATGGATACGTGTAGTTGGAACTCTAAATCAAACCCGGTTTGTGATAGCTCTTTGAAACTTGACACAATCAAGTAGTTCCAAGTTCTATCTTTATGGTTTGCTTCCTATTGATGTAGTTCTAAGAAGAGCCTGGCACAAATCACTTCCATGGAAAGGGGTTGGCAATCTTCCAAAACACTACGAGTTTCCTGAAATCTCAGCACACATTTTTTCACCCAATCTTGATGACACTTACATGTAAGGATCAGTACCCAGATCCCACTTGGCTCACCAAATTTCGTTCTTCTAGGTTAAACCGTTCGTTGGCAGTAACAGTTTTGATATTTAGGTTTCACTCTGTTTTCTACTATATGGATACGTGTATTTGGAACTCTAAATCAAACACGGTTTGGGCTAGCTCTTTTAAACTTGACACAATAAAGTAGTTCCAAGTTCTATCTCTATGGTTTGCTTCCTATTGATGTAGCCCTAAGCAGAGACTGGCGCAAATCACTTTCATGGAAAGGGGTTGCCAAGCTTCCAAAAAACAACGAGTTTCCTGAAAACTCAGCACACATTTTTTACCCAATCTTGATGACACTTTCAGGTAATGATCAGTACCCCAATCCCACTTGGCTCACCAAATTTCGTTATTCTAGGTTAAACCGTTCGTTGACAGTAACCGTTTAAATTTTTAGGTTTCACTCTGTTTTCTACTATATGGATATATATAGTTGGAACTCTAAATCAAACACGGTTTGTGCTAGCTCTTTGAAACTTGACAAAATTAAGTAGTTCCAAGTTCTATCTCGATCGTGTGTTTCCTAAGATGTAGCCCTAAGCAGAGACTGGCGCAAATCAATTTCATGGAAATGGGTTGCCAAGTTTCCAAAAAACTACGTGTTTCCTGAAATCTCAGCACACATTTTTCAACCCAATCTTGATGACACTTTCAGGTAATGATCAGTACCCTAATCCCACTTGGCTCACCAAATTTCGTTCTTCTAGGTTAAACCGTTCGTTGGCAGTAACAGTTTTAATTCTTAGGTTTCACTCTGTTTTCTCCTATATGGATACATGTAGTTGGAACTCTAAATCAAACACGGTTTGTGCTAGCTCTTTGAAACTTGACACAATAAAGTAGTTCCAAGTTCTATCTCTATGGTTTGTTTCCTATTGATGTAGCCCTAAGCAGAGACTGGCGCAAATCACTTTCATGGAAATGGGTTGCCAAGCTTCCAAAAAACTAGGAGTTTTCTGAAATCTCAGCATACATTTTTCAACCCAATCTTGAATACACTTTCAGGTAATGATCAGTACTCCAATCCCACTTGGCTCACCAATTTTTGTTCTTCTAGGTTAAACCCTTCGTTGGCAGTAACAGTTTCAATTTTTAGGTTACACTCTGTTTTCTCCTATATGGATACATGTACTTCGAACTCTAAATCAAACACGGTTTGTGCTAGCTCTTTGAAACTTGACACAATAAAGCAGTTCCAAGTTCTATCTCTATGGTTTGTTTCCTATTGATGTAGCCCTAAGCAGAGGCTGGCGCAAATCACTTTCATGGAAAGGGGTTGCCAAGCTTCCAAAAAACTACGAGTTTCCTGAAATCTCAGCACACATTTTTCACCCAATCTTGATGACACTTTCAGGTAATGATCAGTACCCCAATCCCACTTGGCTCACCAAATTTCGTTATTCTAGGTTAAACCGTTCGTTGGCAGTAACCGTTTAAATTTTTAGTTTTCACTCTGTTTTCTCCTATATGGATACATGTAGTTGGAACTCTAAATCAAACATGGTTTGTGCTAGCTCTTTGAAACTTGACACAATCAAGTAGTTCCAAGTTCTATCTCTATGGTTTGTTTCCTATTGATGTAGCCCTAATCAGAGACTGGCGCAAATCACTTTCATGGAAAGGGGTTGCCAAGCTTCCAAAAAACAATGAGTTTCCTGAAATCTCAGCACACATTTTTCACCCAATCTTGATGACAGTTTCAGGTAATTATCAGTACGACAATCCCACTTGGCTCAGCAAATTTCGTTCTTTTAGGTTAAACCGTTCGTTGGCAGTAACAGTTTTGATTTTTAGGTTTCACTCTGTTTTCTACTATATGGATACGTGTAGTTGGAACTCTAAATCAAACCCGGTTTGTGATAGCTCTTTGAAACTTGACACAATCAAGTAGTTCCAAGTTCTATCTTTATGGTTTGCTTCCTGTTGATGTAGCCCTAAGGAGAGACTGGCACAAATCACTTCCATGGAAAGGGGTTGGTAATCTTCCAAAACACTACGAGTTTCCTAAAATCTCAGCACACATTTTTTCACCCAATCTTGATGACACTTACATGTAAGGATCAGTACCCAGATCCCACTTGGCTCACCAAATTTCGTTCTTCTAGGTTAAACCGTTCGTTGGCAGTAACAGTTTTGATATTTAGGTTTCACTCTGTTTTCTACTATATGGATACGTGTATTTGGAACTCTAAATCAAACACGGTTTGGGCTAGCTCTTTTAAACTTGACACAATAAAGTAGTTCCAAGTTCTATCTCTATGGTTTGCTTCCTGTTGATGTAGCCCTAAGCAGAGACTGGCGCAAATCACTTTCATGGAAAGGGGTTGCCAAGCTTCCAAAAAACAACGAGTTTCCTGAAAACTCAGCACACATTTTTCACCCAATCTTGATGACACTTTCAGGTAATGATCAGTACCCCAATCCCACTTGGCTCACCAAATTTCGTTCTTCTGGGTTAAACCGTTCGTTGGCAGTAACGGTTTTAGATTTTAGGTTTCACTCTGTTTTCTCCTATATGGATACATGTAGTTGGAACTCTAAATCAAACACGGTTTGTGTTAGCTCTTTGAAACTTGACACAATGAAGTAGTTCCAAGTTCTATCTCTATGGTTTGTTTCCTATTGATGTAGCCCTAAGGAGAGACTGGCGCAAATCACTTCTATGGTAAGGGGTTGCCAAGCTTCCAAAAAACGAAGATTTTCCTGAAATTAGCACACATTTTTTCACCCAATCTTGATGACACTTTCAGGTAATGATCATTACCCCAAACCCACTTGGCTCACCAAAATTTGTTCTTCTAAGTTAAACCGTTCATTGGCAGTAACAGTTTTAATTTTTAGGTTTCACTCTGTTTTCTCCTATATGGATACATGTAGTTGGAACTCTAAATCAAACACGGTTTGTGCTAGCTGTATGAAACTTGACACAATAATGTAGTTCCAAGTTCTATCTCTATGGTTTGTTTCCTATTTATGTAGCCCTAAGCAGAGAGTGGCGCAAATCACTTTCATTTAAAGGGGTTGCCAAGCTTCCAAAAAACTACGAGTTTCCTGAAATCTCAGAACACAATTTATCACCCAATCTTGATGACACCTTCAGGTAATGATCAGTACCCCAATCCCACTTGGCTCACCAAATTTAGTTCTTCTGGGTTAAACCGTTCGTTGGCAGTAACGGTTTTAGATTTTAGGTTTCACTCTGTTTTCTCCTATATGGATGCATGTAGTTGGAACTCTAAATCAAACACGGTTTGTGCTAGCTCTTTGAAACTTGACACAATAAAGTAGTTCCAAGGTCTGTCTCTATGGTTTGTTTCCTATTGATGTAGCCATAAGCAGAGACTGGTGCAAATCACTTTCATGGAAAGGGGTTGCCAAGCTTCCAAAAAACTACGAGTTTCCTGAAATCTCAGCACACATTTTTTCACCCAATCTTGATGACACTTTCAGGTAATGATCAGAAACCCAATCCCATATTGCTCACCAAATTTCCTTCTTCTAGGTTAAACCGTTCGTTGGCAGTAATGGTTTTAATTTTTAGGTTTCACTCTCTTTTGTCCTATATGGATACATGTAGTTGGAACTCTAAATCAAACACAGTTTGTGCTAGCTCTTTGAAACTTGACACAATAAAGTAATTCCAAGTTCTATCTCTATGTTTTTTTTCCTATTGATGTAGCCCTAAGCAGAGACTGGCGCAAATCACTTCCATTGTAAGGGGTTGACAAGCTTCCGAAAATCTACGAGTTTCCTGAAATATCAGCACACATTTTTTCACCCAATCTTGATGACACTTTCAGGTAATGATCAGTACCCCAATCCCACTTGGCTCACCAAATTTCGTTATTCTAGGTTAAACCGTTCGTTGGCAGTAACCGTTTAAATTTTTAGTTTTCACTCTGTTTTCTCCTATATGGATACATGTATTTGGAACTCTAAATCAAACATGGTTTGTGCTAGCTCTTTGAAACTTGACACAATCAAGTAGTTCCAAGTTCTATCTCTATGGTTTGTTTCCTATTGATGTAGCCCTAATCAGAGACTGGCGCAAATCACTTTCATGGAAAGGGGTTGCCAAGCTTCCAAAAAACAATGAGTTTCCTGAAATCTCAGCACACATTTTTTCACCCAATGTTGATGACACTTTCAGGTAATGATCAGTACCCCATTCCCACTTGGCTCACCAAATTTTGTTCTTCTAGGTTAAACCGTTCGTTGATAGTAACAGTTTAATTTTTAGGTTAAACTCTGTTTTCTCCTATATGGATACATGTAGTTGGAACTCTAAATCAAACATGGTTTGTGCTAGCTCCTTGAAACTTGACACAATAAAGTAGTTCCAAGTTCTATCTCTATGTTTTGTTTCCTATTGATGTAGCCCTAAGCAAAGACTGGCGCAAATCACTTTCATGGAAAGGGGTTGCCAACCTTCCAAAAAAAGACGAGTTTCCTGAAAACTCAGCACACATTTTTCACCCAATCTTGATGACACTGTCAGGTAATGATCAGTACCCCAATCGCACTTGGCTCACCTAATTTTGTCTTCTAGATTAAACCGTTCATTGGCAGTAACAGTTTTAATTTTTAGGTTTCACTCTGTTTTCTCCTATATGGATACATTTTAATAGAACTCTAAATCAAATACGGTTTGTGCTAGCTCTTTGGAACTTGACACAATAAAGTAGTTCCAAGTTGTATCTCGATCGTTTGTTTCCTAAGATGTAGCCCTAAGCAGAGACTGGCGCAAATCCCTTTCATGGATATGGGTTGCCAAGCTTCTAAGAAACTACGTGTTTCCTGAAATCTCAGCACACATTTTTCAACCCAATCTTGATGACACTTTCAGGTATTGATCAGTACCCTAATCCCACTTGGCTCACCAAATTTCGTTCTTCTAGGTTAAACCGTTCGTTGGCAGTAACAGTTTTAATTTTTAGGTTGCACTCTGTTTTCTCCTATATGGATACATGTAGTTGGAACTGTAAATCAAACATGGTTTGTGCTAGCTCTTTGAAACTTGACACAATAAACTAGTTCCAAGTTCTATCTCTATGGTTTGTTTCCTATTGATGTAGCCCTAATCAGAGACTAGCGCAAATCACTTTCATGAAAAGGGGTTGCCAATCTTCCAAAAAACAATGAGTTTCCTGAAATCTCAGCACACATTTTTCAACCAATCTTGATGACAGTATCAGGTAATTATCAGTACGCCAATCCCACTTGGCTCAGCAAATTTCGTTCTTTTAGGTTAAACAGTTCGTTGGCAGTAACAGTTTTGATTTTTAGGTTTCACTCTGTTTTCTACTATATGGATACGTGTAGTTGGAACTCTAAATGAAACCCGGTTTGTGATAGCTCTTTGAAAATTGACACAATCAAGTAGTTCCAAGTTCTATCTTTATGGTTTGCTTCCTATTGATGTAGCCCTAAGAAGAGACTGGCACAAATCACTTCCATGGAAAGGGGTTGGCATTCTTCCAAAACACTACGAGTTTCCTGAAATCTCAGCACACATTTTTTCACCCAATCTTGATGACACTTACATGTAAGGTTCAGTACCCAGATCCAACTTGGCTCACCAAATTTCGTTCTTCTAGGTTAAACCGTTAGTTGGCAGTAACAGTTTTAATATTTAGGTTTCACTCTGTTTTCTACTATATGGATACGTGTATTTGGAACTCTAAATCAAACACGGTTTGGGCTAGCTCTTTTAAACTTGACACAATAAAGTAGTTCCAAGTTCTATCTCTATGGTTTGCTTCCTATTGATGTAGCCCTAAGCAGAGACTGGTGCAAATCACTTTCATGGAAAGGGGTTGCCAAGCTTCCAAAAAACAACGAGTTTCCTGAAAACTCAGCACACATTTTTCACCCAATCTTGATGACACTTTCAGGTAATGATCAGTACCCCAATCCCACTTGGCTCACCAAATTTCGTTATTCTAGGTTAAACCGTTCGTTGGCAGTAACCGTTTAAATTTTTAGGTTTCACTCTGTTTTCTACTATATGGATATATATAGTTGGAACTCTAAATCAACCACGGTTTGTGCTAGCTCTTTGAAACTTGACACAATAAAGTGGTTCCAAGTTCTATCTCGATCGTTTGTTTCCTAAGATGTAGCCCTAACAGAGACTGGCACAAATCACTTTCATGGAAATGGGTTGCCAAACTTCCAAAAAACTACGTGTTTCCTGAAATCTCAGCACACATTTTTCAACCCAATCTTGATGACACTTTCAGGTAATGATCAGTACCCTAATCCCACTTGGCTCACCAAATTTCGTTCTTCTAGGTTAAAGCGTTCGTTGGCAGTAACAGTTTTAATTCTTAGGTTCACTCTGTTTTCTCCTATATGGATACATGTAGTTGGAACTCTAAATCAAAGACGGTTTGTGCTAGCTCTTTGAAACTTGACAGAATAAAGTAGTTCCAAGTTCTATCTCTATGGTTTGTTTCCTATTGATGTAGCCCTAAGCAGAGACTGGCACAAATCACTTTCATGGAAAAGGTTTGCCAAGCTTCCAAAAAACTAGGAGTTTCCTGAAATCTCAGCATACATTTTTCAACCCAATCTTGATGACACTTTCAGGTAATGATCAGTACTCCAATCCCACTTGGCTCACCAATTTTCGTTCTTCTAGGTTAAACCCTTCGTTGGCGGTAACATTTTAATTTTTAGGTTACACTCTGTTTTCTCCTACATGGATACATGTACTTCGAACTCTAAATCAAACACGGTTTGTGCTAGCTCTTTGAAACTTGACACAATAAAGCAGTTCCAAGTTCTATCTCTATGGTTTGTTTCCTATTGATGTAGCCCTAAGCAGAGGCTGGCGCAAATCACTTTCATGGAACAGGGTTGCCAAGCTTCCAAAAAACTACGAGTTTCCTGAAATCTCAGCACACATTTTTCAACCCAATCTTGATGACACTTTCAGGTAATGATCAGTACTCCAATCCCACTTGGCTCACCAAATTTCTTTCATCTAGGTTAAACCGTTCGTTGGCAGTAACAGTTTAAATTTTTGGGTTTTACTCTGTTTTCTCCTATATGGATACTTGTAGTTGGAACTCTAAATCAAACACGGTTTGTGCTAGCTCCTTGAAACTTGACAAAATGAAGTAGTTCCAAGTTCTATCTCTATGGTTTGTTTCCTATTGATGTAGCCCTAAGCAGAGACTGGCGCAAATCATTTCCATTGAAAGGGTTTGCCAAGCTTCCAAAAAACGATGAGTTTCCTGAAATCAGCACACCTTTTTTCATCCAATCTTGATGACACTTTCAGGTATTGATCATTACCCCAATCCCACTTGGCTCACCAATTTTCGTTCTTCTAGGTTAAACCGTTCGTTGGCAGTAACAGTTTTAATTTTTAGGTTTCACTCTGTTTTCTCCTATATGGATACATGTAGTTGGAACTCTAAATCAAACACGGTTTGTGCTAGCTCTTTGAAACTTGACACAATAAATTAGTTCTAACTTCTATCTCTATGGTTTGTTTCCTATTGAAGTAGCCCTAAGCAGGGACTTACGCAAATCACTTTCAAGGTAAAGGGTTGCCAAGCTTCCAAAAAACTACGAGTTTCCTGAAATCTCAGCACACATTTTTCACCCAATCTTGATGACACTTTCAGGTAATGATCAGTACCCCAATCCCACTTGGCTCACCAAATTTCGTTCTTCTAGGTTAAACCGTTCGTTGGCAGTAACGGTTTTAATTTTAGGTTTCACTCTGTTTTCTCCTATAAGGATACATGTAGTTGGAACACTAAATCAAACACGGTTTGTGCTACCTCTTTGAAACTTGACACAATAACGTAGTTCCAAGTTCTGTCTCTATGTTTTGTTTCCTATTGATGTAGCCCTAAGCAGAGACTGGCGCAAATCACTTTCATGGAATGGGGTTGCCAAGCTTCCAAAACACTACAAGTTTCCTGAAATCTCAGCACACATTTTTCAAACCAATCTTGATGACACTTTCAGGTAATGCTCAGTACCCCAATCACACTTGGCTCACAAAATTTCCTTTTTCTAGGATAAACCGTTCGTTGGCAGAACAGTTTAAATTTTTAGGTTTCACTCTGTTTTCTACTATATGGATACATGTTGTTCGAACTCTAAATCAAACACGGTTTGTGCTAGCTCTTTGAAACTTGACACAATAAAGTAGTTCCAAGTTCTATCTCTATGGTTTGTTTCCTATTGATGTAGCCCTATGCAGAGACTGGCGCAAATCACTTCCATGAAAAGGGGTTGCCAAGCTTCCAAAAACTACGAGTTTCCTGAAATCTCAGCACACATTTTTTCACCCAATCTTGATGACACTTTCAGGTAATGATCAGTACCCCAATCCCACTTGGCTCACCAAATTTCGTTCCTCTAGGTAAAATCTTTCGTTGATAGTAACAGTTTAATTTTTAGGTTTCACTCTGTTTTCTCCTATATGGATACATGTAGTTGGAACACTAAATCAAACATGGTTTGTACTAGCTCTTTGAAACTTGCCACAGTAAAGTAGTTCCAAGTTCTATCTCTATGGTTTGTTTCCTATTGATGTAGCCCTAAGCAGAGACTGGCGCAAATCACTTTCATGGAAAGGGGTTGCCAAGCTTCCAAAAAACTACGATTTTCCTGAAATCTCAGCACACATTTTTTCACCCAATCTTGATGAACTTTCAGGTAATGATCAGTAAGCCAATCCCACTTGGCTCACCAAATTTCGTTGTTCTACGTTAAACCGTTCTTTGGCAGTAACAGTTTTAATTTTTAGGTTTCACTCTGTTTTCTCCTATATGGATACATGTATTTGGAACTCTAAATCAAACACGGTTTGTGCTAGCTCTTTGAAACTTGACACAATAAAGTAGTTCCAAGTTCTGTCTCAATGGTTTGTTTCCTATTGATGTAGCCCTAAGCAGAGACTGGGGCAAATCTCTTTCATGGAAACGGTTTGCCAAGCTTCCAAAAAACTACGAGTTTCCTGAAATCTCAGCACACATGTTTTCACCCAATCTTGATGACACTTTCAGGAAATGATCAGTACCCCAATCCCACTTGGCTCACCAAATTTTGTTCTTCTACGTTAAACCGTTCATTGGCAGTAACAGTTTTAATTTTTAGGTTTCACTCTGTTTTCTCCTATATGGATACATGTATTTGGAACTCTAAATCAAACACGGTTTGTGCTAGCTCTATGAAACTTGACACAATAATGTAGTTCCAAGTTCTATCTCTATGGTTTGTTTCCTATTTATGTAGCCCTAAGCAGAGACTGGCGCAAATCACTTTCATTTAAAGGGGTTGCCAAGCTTCCAAAAAACTACGAGTTTCCTGAAATCTCAGAACACCTTTTATCACCCAATCTTGATGACACCTTCAGGTAATGATCAGTACCCCAATCCCACTTGGCTCACCAAATTTCGTTCTTCTGGGTTAAACCGTTCGTTGGCAGTAACGGTTTTAGATTTTAGGTTTCACTCTGTTTTCTCCTATATGGATACATGTAGTTGGAACTCTAAATCAAACACGGTTTGTGTTAGCTCTTTGAAACTTGACACAATGAAGTAGTTCCATGTTCTATCTCTATGGTTAGTTTCCTATTGATGTAGCTCTAAGGAGAGACTGGCGCAAATCACTTCTATGGTAAGGGGTTGCCAAGCTTCCAAAAAACGAAGATTTTCCTGAAATCAGCACACATTTTTTCACCCAATCTTGATGACACTTTCAGGTAATGATCATTACCCCAATCCAACTTGGCTCACCAAATTTTGTTCTTCTAAGTTAAATCGTTCATTGGCAGTAACAGTTTTAATTTTTAGGTTTCACTCTGTTTTCTCCTATATGGATACATGTAGTTGGAACTCTAAATCAAACACGGTTTGTGCTAGCTCTATGAAACTTGACACAATAATGTAGTTCCAAGTTCTATCTCTATGGTTTGTTTCCTATTTATGTAGCCCTAAGCAGAGAGTGGCGCAAATCACTTTCATTTAAAGGGGTTGCCAAGCTTCCAAAAAACTACGAGTTTCCTGAAATCTCAGAACACATTTTATCACCCAATCTTGATGACACCTTCAGGTAATGATCAGTACCCCAATCCCACTTGGCTCACCAAATTTAGTTCTTCTGGGTTAAACCGTTCGTTGGCAGTAACGGTTTTAGATTTTAGGTTTCACTCTGTTTTCTCCTATATGGATGCATGTAGTTGGAACTCTAAATCAAACACGGTTTGTGCTAGCTCTTTGAAACTTGACACAATAAAGTAGTTCCAAGATCTGTCTCTATGGTTTGTTTCCTATTGATGTAGCCATAAGCAGAGACTGGTGCAAATCTCTTTCATGGAAAGGGGTTGCCAAGCTTCCAAAAAACTACGAGTTTCCTGAAATCTCAGCACACATTTTTTCACCCAATCTTGATGACACTTTCAGGTAATGATCAGAAACCCAATCCCATATTGCTCACCAAATTTCCTTCTTCTAGGTTAAACAGTTCGTTGGCAGTAATGGTTTTAATTTTTAGGTTTCACTCTCTTTTGTCCTATATGGATACATGTAGTTGGAACTCTAAATCAAACACAGTTTGTGCTAGCTCTTTGAAACTTGACACAATAAAGTAATTCCAAGTTCTATCTCTATGTTTTGTTTCCTATTGATGTAGCCCTAAGCAGAGACTGGCGCAAATCACTTCCATTGTAAGGGGTTGACAAGCTTCCGAAAATCTACGAGTTTCCTGAAATATCAGCACACATTTTTTCACCCAATCTTGATGACACTTTCAGGTAATGATCAGTACCCCAATCCCACTTGGCTCACCCAATTTCGTTCTTCAAGTTAAACCGTTCGTTGGCAGTAACAGTTTTAATGTTTAGGTTTCACTCTGTTTTCTCCTATGTGGATAGATGTAGTTGGAACTCTAAATCAAACACGGATTGTGCTAGCTCTTTGAAACTTGACACAATAAAGTAGTTCCAAGTTCTATCTCTATGGTTTGTTTCCTATTGATTTAGCCCTAAGCAGGGACTGGCGCAAATCACTAACATGGAAATGGGTTGCCAAGCTTCCAAAAAACTACGAGTTTCCTGAAATCTCAGCACACATTTTTTCACCCAATCTTGATGACACTTTCAGATAATGATCAGTACCCCAATCCCACTTGGTTCACCAAATTTCGTTGTTCTAGGTTAAACTGATCGTTGGCAGTAACACTTTTAATTTTTAGTTTTCACTCTGTTTTCTCCTATATGGATACATGTACTTGGAACTCTAAATCAAACACGGTTTGTGCCAGCTCTTTGAAACTTGACACAACAAAGTAATTCCAAGTTCTGTCTCTATGATTTGTTTCCTATTGATGTAGCACTAAGCAGAGACTGGCACAAATCACTTTCATGGAAAGGGGTTGCCAAGCTTCCAAAAAACTACGAGTTTCCTGAAATCTCAGAACACATTTTTTCTCCCAATCTTGATGACACTTTCAGGTAATGATCAGTACCCCAATCCAACTTGGCTCACCAAATTTCGTTCTTCTAGTTTAAACAGTTCGTTGGCAGTAACAGTTTTAATTTTTAGGTTTCACTCTGTTTTCTCCTATGTGGATACATGTATTTGGAACTCTAAATCAAACACGGTTTGTGCTAGCTCTTTGAAACTTGACACAATAAAGTAGTTCCAAGTTCTATCTCTATGGTTTGTTTCCTATTGATGTAGCCCTAAGCAGAGACTGGCGCAAATCACTAACATGGAAAGGGGTTGCCAAGCTTCCAAAAAACTACGAGTTTCCTGAAATCTCAGCACACATTTTTTCACCCAATCTTGATGACACTTTCAGGTAATGATCAGTACCCCATTCCCACTTGGCTCACCAAATTTTGTTCTTCTAGGTTAAACCGTTCGTTGATAGTAACAGTTTAATTTTTAGGTTTCACTCTGTTTTCTCCTATACGGATACATGTAGTTGGAACTCTAAATCAAACATGGTTTGTGCTAGCTCCTTGAAACTTGACACAATAAAATAGTTCCAAGTTCTATCTCTATGTTTTGTTTCCTATTGATGTAGCCCTAAGCAGAGACTGGCGCAAATCACTTTCATGGAAAGGGGTTGCCAAGCTTCCATAAAAAGACGAGTTTCCTGAAAACTCAGCACACATTTTTCACCCAATCTTGATGACACTTTCAGTTAATGATCAGTACCCCAATCGCACTTGGCTCACCTAATTTCGTCTTCTAGATTAAACCGTTCATTGGCAGTAACAGTTTTAATTTTTAGGTTTCACTCTGTTTTCTCCTATATGGATACATTTTGTTAGAACTCTAAATCAAATACGGTTTTTGCTAGCTCTTTGAAACTTGACACAATAAAGTAGTTCCAAGTTCTATCTCGATCGTTTGTTTCCTAAGATGTAGCCCTAAGCAGAGACTGGCGCAAATCACTTTCATGGATATGGGTTGCCAAGCTTCCAAGAAACTACGTGTTTCCTGAAATCTCAGCACACCTTTTTCAACCCAATCTTGATGACACTTTCAGGTAATGATCAGTACCCTAATCCCACTTGGCTCACCAAATTTCGTTCTTCTAGGTTAAACTGTTCGTTGGCAGTAACAGTTTTAATTTTTAGGTTTCACTCTGTTTTCTCCTATATGGATACATGTAGTTGGAACTCTAAATCAAACATGGTTTGTGCTAGCTCTTTGAAACTTGACACAATAAAGTAGTTCCAAGTTCTATCTCTATGGTTTGTTTCCTATTGATGTAGCCCTAAGAAGAGACTGGCGCAAATCACTTTCATGGAAAGGGGTTGCCAATCTTCCAAAAAACAATGAGTTTCCTGAAATCTCAGCACACATTTTTCACCCAATCTTGATGAAAGTATCAGGTAATTATCAGTACGCCAATCCCACTTGGCTCAGCAAATTTCGTTCTTTTAGGTTAAACCATTCGTTGGCAGTAACAGTTTTGATTTTTAGGTTTCACTCTGTTTTCTACTATATGGATACGTGTAGTTGGAACTCTAAATCAAACCCGGTTTGTGATAGCTCTTTGAAACTTGACACAATCAAGTAGTTCCATGTTCTATCTTTATGGTTTGCTTCCTATTGATGTAGCCCTAAGAAGAGACTGGCACAAATCACTTCCATGGAAAGGGGTTGGCAATCTTCCAAAACACTACGAGTTTCCTGAAATCTCAGCACACATTTTTTCACCCAATCTTGATGACACTTACATGTAAGGATCAGTACCCAGATCCCACTTGGCTCACCAAATTTCGTTCTTCTAGGTTAAACCGTTCGTTGGCAGTAACAGTTTTAATATTTAGGTTTCACTCTGTTTTCTACTATATGGATACGTGTATTTGGAACTCTAAATCAAACACGGTTTGGGCTAGCTCTTTTAAACTTGACACAATAAAGTAGTTCCAAGTTCTATCTCTATGGTTTGCTTCCTATTGATGTAGCCCTAAGCAGAGACTGGTGCAAATCACTTTCATGGAAAGGGGTTGCCAAGCTTCCAAAAAACAACGAGTTTCCTGAAAACTCAGCACACATTTTTCACCCAATCTTGATGACACTTTCAGGTAATGATCAGTACCCCAATCCCACTTGGCTCACCAAATTTCGTTATTCTAGGTTAAACCGTTCGTTGGCAGTAACTGTTTAAATTTTTAGGTTTCACTCTGTTTTCTACTATATGGATATATATAGTTGGATCTCTAAATCAACCACGGTTTGTGCTAGCTCTTTGAAACTTGACACAATAAAGTGGTTCCAAGTTCTATCTCGATCGTTTGTTTCCTAAGATGTAGCCCTAACAGAGACTGGCACAAATCACTTTCATGGAAATGGGTTGCCAAGCTTCCAAAAAACTACGTGTTTCCTGAAATCTCAGCACACATTTTTCAACCCAATCTTGATGACACTTTCAGGTAATGATCAGTACCCTAATCCCACTTGGCTCACCAAATTTCGTTCTTCTAGGTTAAAGCTTTCGTTGGCAGTAACAGTTTTAATTCTTAGGTTTCACTCTGTTTTCTCCTATATGGATACATGTAGTTGGAACTCTAAATCAAACACGGTTTGTGCTAGCTCTTTGAAACTTGACACAATAAAGTAGTTCCAAGTTCTATCTCTATGGTTTGTTTCCTATTGATGTAGCCCTAAGGAGAGACTGGCGCAAATCACTTTCATGGAAATGGTTTGCCAAGCTTCCAAAAAACTAGGAGTTTCCTGAAATCTCAGCATACATTTTTCAACCCAATCTTGATGACACTTTCAGGTAATGATCAGTCCTCCAATCCCACTTGTCTCACCAATTTTTGTTCTTCTAGGTTAAACCCTTCGTTGGCAGTAACAGTTTTAATTTTTAGGTTACACTCTGTTTTCTCCTATATGGATACATGTACTTCGAACTCTAAATCAAACACGGTTTGTGCTAGCTCTTTGAAACTTGACACAATAAAGCAGTTCCAAGTTCTATCTCTATGGCTTGTTTCCTATTGATGTAGCCCTAAGCAGAGGCTGGCACAAATCACTTTCATGGAAAGGGGTTGCCAAGCTTCCAAAAGACTACGAGTTTCCTGAAATCTCAGCACACATTTTTCACCCAATCTTGATTACACTTTCAGGTAATGATCAGTACCCCAATCCCACTTGGCTCACCAAATTTCGTTACTCTAGGTTAAACCGTTCGTTGGCAGTAACCGTTTAAATTTTTAGTTTTCACTCTGTTTTCTCCTATATGGATACATGTATTTGGAACTCTAAATCAAACACGGTTTGTGCTAGCTCTTTGAAACTTGACACAATAAAGTAGTTCCAAGTTCTGTCTCTATGGGTTGTTTCCTATTGATGTAGCCCTAAGCAGAGACTGGGGCAAATCTCTTTCATGGAAAGGGTTTGCCAAGCTTCCAAAAAACTACGAGTTTCCTGAAATCTCAGCACACATGTTTTCACCCAATCTTGATGACACTTTCAGGAAATGATCAGTACCCCAATCCCACTTGGCTCACCCAATTTCGTTCTTCAAGTTAAACCGTTCGTTGGCAGTAACAGTTTTAATGTTTAGGTTTCACTCTGTTTTCTCCTATGTGGATACATGTAGTTGGAACTCTAAATCAAACACGGTTTGTGCTAGCTCTTTGAAACTTGACACAATAAAGTAGTTCCAAGTTCTATCTCTATGGTTTGTTTCCTATTGATTTAGCCCTAAGCAGGGACTGGCGCAAATCACTAACATGGAAAGGGGTTGCCAAGCTTCCAAAAAACTACGAGTTTCCTGAAATCTCAGCACACATTTTTTCACCCAATCTTGATGACACTTTCAGATAATGATCAGTACCCCAATCCCACTTGGTTCACCAAATTTCGTTGTTCTAGGTTAAACTGATCGTTGGCAGTAACACTTTTAATTTTTAGTTTTCACTCTGTTTTCTCCTATATGGATACAAGTACTTGGAACTCTAAATCAAACACGGTTTGTGCCAGCTCTTTGAAACTTAACACAACAAAGTAATTCCAAGTTCTGTCTCTATGATTTGTTTCCTATTGATGTAGCACTAAGCAGAGACTGGCGCAAATCACTTTCATGGAAAGGGGTTGCCAAGCTTCCAAAAAACTACGAGTTTCCTGAAATCTCAGAACACATTTTTTCACCCAATCTTGATGACACTTTCAGGTAATGATCAGTACCCCAATCCCACTTGGCTCACCAAATTTCGTTCTTCTAGTTTAAACAGTTCGTTGGCAGTAACAGTTTTAATTTTTAGGTTTCACTCTGTTTTCTCCTATGTGGATACATGTATTTGGAACTCTAAATCAAACACGGTTTGGGCTAGCTCTTTTAAACTTGACACAATAAAGTAGTTCCAAGTTCTATCTCTATGGTTTGTTTCCTATTGATGTAGCCCTAAGCAGAGACTGGCGCAAATCACTAACATGGAAAGGGGTTGCCAAGCTTCCAAAAAACTACGAGTTTCCTGAAATCTCAGCACACATTTTTTCACCCAATCTTGATGACACTTTCAGGTAATGATCAGTACCCCATTCCCACTTGGCTCACCAAATTTTGTTCTTCTAGGTTAAACCGTTCGTTGATAGTAACAGTTTAATTTTTAGGTTTCACTCTGTTTTCTCCTATATGGATACATGTAGTTGGAACTCTAAATCAAACATGGTTTGTGCTAGCTCCTTGAAACTTGACACAATAAAATAGTTCCAAGTTCTATCTCTATGTTTTGTTTCCTATTGATGTAGCCCTAAGCAAAGACTGGCGCAAATCACTTTCATGGAAAGGGGTTGCCAAGCTTCCAAAAAAAGACGAGTTTCCTGAAAACTCAGCACACATTTTTCACCCAATCTTGATGACACTTTCAGGTAATGATCAGTACCCCAATCGCACTTGGCTCACCTAATTTCGTCTTCTAGATTAAACCGTTCATTGGCAGTAACAGTTTTAATTTTTAGGTTTCACTCTGTTTTCTCCTATATGGATACATTTTGTTAGAACTCTAAATCAAATACGGTTTGTGCTAGCTCTTTGGAACTTGACACAATAAAGTAGTTCCAAGTTCTATCTCGATCGTTTGTTTCCTAAGATGTAGCCCTAAGCAGAGACTGGCGCAAATCACTTTCATGGATATGGGTTGCCAAGCTTCCAAGAAACTACGTGTTTCATGAAATCTCAGGACACATTTTTCAACCCAATCTTGATGACACTTTCAGGTAATGATCAGTACCCTAATCCCACTTGGCTCACCAAATTTCGTTCTTCTAGGTTAAACCGTTCGTTGGCAGTAACAGTTTTAATTTTTAGGTTTCACTCTGTTTTCTCCTATATGGATACATGTAGTTGGAACTCTAAATCAAACATGGTTTGTGCTAGCTCTTTGAAACTTGACACAATCAAGTAGTTCCAAGTTCTATCTCTATGGTTTGTTTCCTATTGATGTAGCCCTAAGAAGAGACTGGCGCAAATCACTTTCATGGAAAGGGGTTGCCAATCTTCCAAAAAACAATGAGTTTCCTGAAATCTCAGCACACATTTTTCACCCAATCTTGATGACAGTATCAGGTAATTATCAGTACGCCAATCCCACTTGGCTCAGCAAATTTCGTTCTTTTAGGTTAAACCGTTCGTTGGCAGTAACAGTTTTGATTTTTAGGTTTCACTCTGTTTTCTACTATATGGATACGTGTAGTTGGAACTCTAAATCAAACCCGGTTTGTGATAGCTCTTTGAAACTTGACACAATCAAGTAGTTCCAAGTTCTATCTTTATGGTTTGCTTCCTATTGATGTAGCCCTAACTAGAGACTGGCACAAATCACTTCCATGGAAAGGGGTTGGCATTCTTCCAAAACACTACGAGTTTCCTGAAATCTCAGCACACATTTTTTCACCCAATCTTGATGACACTTACATGTAAGGATCAGTACCCAGATCCCACTTGGCTCACCAAATTTCGTTCTTCTAGGTTAAACCGTTCGTTGGCAGTAACAGTTTTAATATTTAGGTTTCACTCTGTTTTCTACTATATGGATACGTGTATTTGGAACTCTAAATCAAACACGGTTTGTGCTAGCTCCTTGAAACTTGACAAAATGAAGTAGTTCCAAGTTCTATCTCTATGGTTTGTTTCCTATTGATGTAGCCCTAAGCAGAGACTGGCGCAAATCACTTCCATTGAAAGGGTTTGCCAAGCTTCCAAAAAACGATGAGTTTCCTGAAATCAGCACACCTTTTTTCACCCAATCTTGATGACACTTTCAGGTATTGATCATTACCCCAATCCCACTTGGCTCACCAATTTTCGTTCTTCTAGGTTAAACCATTCGTTGGCAGTAACAGTTTTAATTTTTAGGTTTCACTCTGTTTTCTCCTATATGGATAAATGTAGATGGAACTCTAAATCAAACACGGTTTGTGCTAGCTCTTTGAAACTTGACACAATAAATTAGTTCTAACTTCTATCTCTATGGTTTGTTTCCTATTGAAGTAGCCCTAAGCAGGGACTTACGCAAATCACTTTCAAGGGAAAGGGTTACCAAGCTTCCAAAAAACAACGAGTTTCCTGAAATCTCAGCACACATTTTTCAACCAATCTTGATGACACTTTCAGGTAATGATCAGTACCCCAATCCCACTTGGCTCACCAAATTTCGTTCTTCTAGGTTAAACCGTTCGTTGGCAGTAACGGTTTTAATTTTTAGGTTTCACTCTGTTTTCTCCTATATGGATACATGTAGTTGGAACACTAAATCAAACACGGTTTGTGCTACCTCTTTGAAACTTGACACAATAACGTAGTTCCAAGTTCTGTCTCTATGTTTTGTTTCCTATTGATGTAGCCCTAAGCAGAGACTGGCGCAAATCACTTTCATGGAAAGGGGTTGCCAAGCTTCCAAAACACTACAAGTTTCCTGAAATCTCAGCACACATTTTTCAACCCAATCTTGATGACACTTTCAGGTAATGCTCAGTACCCCAATCACACTTGGCTCACAAAATTTCCTTTTTCTAGGATAAACCGTTCGTTGGCAGTAACAGTTTAAATTTTTAGGTTTCACTCTGTTTTCTACTATATGGATACATGTTGTTCGAACTCTAAATCAAACACGGTTTGTGCTAGCTCTTTGAAACTTCACACAATAAAGTAGTTCCAAGTTCTATCTCTATGGTTTGTTTCCTATTGATGTAGCCCTATGCAGAGACTGGCGCAAATCACTTCCATGAAAAGGGGTTGCCAAGCTTCCAATAAACTACGAGTTTCCTGAAATCTCAGCACACATTTTTTCACCCAATCTTGATGACACTTTCAGGTAATGATCAGTACCCCAATCCCACTAGGCACACCAAATTTCGTTCCTCTAGGTAAAATCTTTCGTTGATAGTAACAGTTTAATTTTTAGGTTTCACTCTGTTTTTTCCTCTATGGATACATGTAGTTGGAACTCTAAATCAAACACGGTTTGTGCTAGCTCTTTGAAACTTGACACAATAAAGTAGTTCCAAGTTCTATCTCCATGTTTTCTTTCCTATTGATGTAGCCCTAAGCAGAGACTGGCGCAAATCACTTTCATGGAATGGGGTTGCCAAGCTTCTAAAAATCTTCGAGTTTCCTGAAATCTCAGCACACATTTTTACACTTAATCTTGATGACACTTTCTGATAATGATAAGTACCCCAATCCCACTTGGCTCACCAAATTTCGTTGTTCTAGGTTAAACCGATCGTTGGCAGTAACACTTTTAATTTTTAGTTTTCATTCTGTTTTCTCCTATACGGATACATGTACTTGGAATGCTAAATCAAACAAGGTTTGTGCCAGCTCTTTGAAACTTGACACAATAAAGTAGTTCCAAGTTCTGTCTCTATGATTTGTTTCCTATTGATGTAGCCCTAAGCAGAGACTGGCGCAAATCACTAACATGGAAAGGGGTTGCCAAGCTTCCAAAAAACTACGAGTTTCCTGAAATCTCAGCACACATTTTTTCACCCAATCTTGATGACACTTTCAGGTAATGATCAGTACCCCAATCCCACTTGGCTCACCAAATTTCGTTCTTCTAGGTAACATCGTTCGTTGATAGTAACAGTTTAATTTTTAGGTTTCACTCTGTTTTCTCCTATATGGATACATGTAGATGGAACTCTAAATCAAACATGGATTGTACCTGCTCTTTGAAACTTGCCACAGTAAAGTAGTTCAAAGTTCTATCTCTATGTATTGTTTCCTATTGATGTAGCCCTAAGCACAGATTGGCGCAAATCACTTTCATGGAAAGGGGTTGCCCAGCTTCCAAAAAACTACGAGTTTCCTGAAATCTCAGCACACATTTTTTCACCCAGTCTTGATGACACTTTCAGGTAATGATCAGTACCCCAATCCCACTTGGCTCACCAGATTTCGTTCTTCTAGGTTAAAGCGTTCGTTGGCAGTAACGGTTTTAATTTTTAGGTTTCACTCTGTTTTCTCCTATATGGATACATGTAATTGGAACTCTAAATCAAACACGGTTTGTGCTAGCTCCTTGAAACTTGACACAATAAAGTAGTTCCAAGTTCTTTCTCTATGTTTTGTTTCCTATTGATGTAGCCCTAAGCAGAGATTGGCGCAAATCACTTTCATGGAAATGGGTTGCCAAGCTTCCAAAACACTACGAGTTTCCTGAAATCTCAGCACACATTTTTTCACCCAATCTTGATGACACTTTCAGGTAATGATCAGTACCCCAATCCCACTTTGCTCACCAAATTTCATTCTTCCAGGTTAAACCGATCATTGGCAGTAACGGTTTTAATTTTTAGGTTTCACTCTGTTTTCTACTATATGGATACATGTAGTTGGAACTCTAAATCAAACACAGTTTGTGAAAGCTCTTTGAAACTTGACAAAATAAAGTAGTTCCATGTTCTATCTCTATGGTTTGTTTCATATTGATGTATCCCCAAGCAGAGACAGGCGCAAATCACTTTCATGAAAAGGGGTTGCCAAGATTCCGAAAAAACTACGAGTTTCCTGAAATCTCAGCACACATTTTTTCACCCAATATTGATGACACTTTCAGGTAATGATCAGTACCCCAATCCCACTTGGATCACCAAATTTGGTTGTTCTAGGTTAAACCGATCGTTGGCAGTAACACTTAAATTTTTAGTTTTCACTCTCTTTTCTCCTATATGGATACATGTACTTGGAACTCTAAATCAAACACGGTTTGTACCAGCTCTTTGAAACTTGACACAATAAATTAGTTCCAAGTTCTGTCTCTATGGTTTGTTTCCTATTGATGTAGAACTAAGCAGAGACTGGCGCAAATCACTTTCATGGAAAGGGGTTGCCAAGCTTCCAAAAAACTACGAGTTTCCTGAAATCTCAGCACACATGTTTTCACCCAATCTTGATGACACTTTCAGGTAATTATCAGTACCCCAATCCCACTTGGCTCACCAAATTTCTTTCTTCTAGGTTAAACCGTTCATTGGCAGTAAAAGTTTTGATTTTCAGGTTTCACTCTGTTTTCTACTATATGGATACATGTAGTTGGAACTCTAAATCAAACATGGTTTGTGCTAGCTCTTTGAAACCTGACACAATAATGTAGTTCCAAGTTGTATCTCTATGGTTTGTTTCCTATTGATGTAGCCCTAAGCAGAGACTGGCACAAATCACTTTCATGAAAAGGGGTTTCCAAGATTCCAAATACTACGAGTTTCCTTAAATCTCAGCACACATTTTTTCACCCAATCTTGATGACACTTTCAGGTAATGATCAGTACCCCAATCCCACTTGGCTCACCAAATTTCGTTCTTCTAGTTTAAACCGTTCGTTGGCAGTAACAGTTTTAATTTTTAGGTTTCACTCTGTTTTCTCCTATATGGATACATGTAGTTGGAACTCTAAATCAAACACGGTTTGTGCTAGCTCTTTGAAACTTGACACAATAAAGTAGTTCCAAGTTCTGTCTCTATGGTTGTTTCCTATTGATGTAGCCCTAAGCGGAGACTGGCGCAAATCACTTTCATGGAAAGGGGTTGCCAAGCTTCCAAAAAACCACGAGTTTCCTGAAATCTCAGCACACATTTTTTCACCCAATCTTGATGACACTTTCAGGTAATGATCAGTACCCCAATCCCACTTGGATTACCAAATTTCCTTTTTCTAGGTTAAACCGTTCTTTGGCAGTAACAGTTTTAATTTTTAGGTTTCACTCTGTTTTTTATAATATGGATACATGTAGTTGGAACTCTAAATCAAACACGGTTTGTGCTAGCTCTTTGAAACTTGACAAAACAAAGTAGTTCCAAGTTCTATCTCTATGGCTTGTTTCCTATTGATGTAGCCCTAAGCAGAGACTGGCGCAAATCACTTTCATGAAAAGGGGTTTCCAAGCTTCCAAATACTACGAGTTTCCTGAAATCTCAGCACATATTTTTTCATCCAATCTTGATGACACTTTCAGGTAATGATCAGTACCCCAATCCCACTTGGCTCACCAAATTTCGTTCTTCTAGGTTAAACCGTTCGATGGCAGTAACAGTTTTAATTTTTAGGTTTCACTCTGTTTTCTCCTATATGGATACATGTAGTTGGAACTCTAAATCAAAGACGGTTTGTGCTAGCTCTTTGAAACTTCACACAATAAAGTAGTTCCAAGTTCTGTCTTTATGGTTTCTTTCCTATTGTCGTAGCCCAAAGCAGAGACTGGCGCAAATCACTTTCATGGAAAGGTGTTGCCAAGCTTCCAAAAAACTACGAGTTTCCTGAAATCTCGGCACACATTTTTCACCCAATCTTGATGACACTTTCAGGTAATGATCAGTACCCCAATCCCACTTGGCTCACCAAATTTCATTCTTCTAGGTTAAACCGTTCGTTGGCAGTAATGGTTTTAATATTTAGGTTTCATTCTGTGTTCTCCTATATGGATACATGTAGTTGGAGCTCTAAATCAAACACGGTTTGTGCAGGCTTCTTGAAACTTGACACAATAAAATAGTTCCAAGTTCTATCTCTATGTTTTGTTTCCTATTCATGTAGCCCTAAGCAGAGAGTGGCGCAAATCACTTATGTGGAAAAGGGTTGCCAAACTTTCAAAAAACTACGAGTTTCCTGAAATCTCAGCACACATTTTTTCAACCAATCTTGATAACACTTTCAGGTAATGATCAGTACCCCAATCCCACTTGGCTCACCAAATTTAGTTCTTCTAGGTTAAACCGTTCGTTGGCATTAACACTTTTAATTTTTAGGTTTCACTATGTTTTCTCCTATATGGATACATGGATTTGGAACTCTAAATCAAACACGGTTAGTGCTAGCTCTTTGAAACTTGACACAATAAAGTAGTTCCAAGTTCTGTCTCTATGGTTTGTTTTTAATTGATGTAGCCCTAAGCAGAGACTGGCGCAAATCACTTTCATGGAAAGGGGTTGCCAAGCTTCCAAAAAACTACGAGTTTCCTGAAATCTCAGCACACATTTTTTCACCCAATGTTGATGACTTTTTCAGGTAATGATCAGTACCCCAATCCCACTTGTCTCACCAAATTTCGTTCTCCTAGGTTAAACCGTTCGTTGGTAGTAATGGTTTTAATATTTAGGTTTCACTCTGTTTTCTCCTATATGGATACATGTAGTTGGAACTCTAAATCAAACACGGTTTGTTCTAGCTCCTTGAAACTTGACACAATAAAATAGTTCCAAGTCCTGTCTCTATGTATTGTTTCCTATTGATGTAGCCCTAAGCAGAAACTTGCGCAAATCACTTTCATGGTAAGGCGTTGCCAAACTTCCAAAAACTACGAGTTTCGTGCAATCTCAGCACACATTTTTTCACCCAATCTTGATGACACTTTCACATAATGATCAGTACCGCAATCCCACTTTGCTCACCAAATTTCCTTCTAGTAGGTTAAACCGTTCGTTGGCAGTAACACTTTAAATTTTTAGGTTTCACTCTGTTTTCTCCTATATGGATACATGTATTTGGAACTCTAAATCAAACACGGTTTGTACTAGCTCTTTGAAACTTGACACAATAAAGTAGTTCCAAGTTGTGTCTCTATGGTTTGTTTCCTATTGATGTAGCCCTACGCAGAGACTGGCGCAAATCACTTTCATGGAAAATGGTTGCAAAACTTCCAAAAAACTATGAGTTTCCTAAAATCTCAGCACAAATTTTTTCACCCAATCTTGATGACACTTTAAGGTAATGATCAGTACCTCAATCCCACCTGGCTCACCTTATTTCGTTCTTCTAGGTTAAAACGTTCGTTGGCAGTAACGGTTTTAATATTTAGGTTTCATTCTGTTTTCTCCTATATGGATACATGTTGTTGGAACTCTAAATCAAACACGGTGTGTGCTAGCTCCTTGAAACTTGACACAATAAAATAGTTCCAAGTCCTGTCTCTATGTTTTGTTTCCTATTGATGTAGCCCTAAGCAGAAACTGGCGCAAATCACTTTCATGGTAAGGGGTTGCCAAACTTCCAAAAACTACGAGTTTCTTGCGATCTCAGCACACATTTTTTCACCCAATCTTGATGACACTTTCAGATAATGATCAGTACCCCAATCCCACTTTGCTCACCAAATTTTCTTCTACTAGTTTAAACCGTTCGTTGGCAGTAACACTTTAAATTTTTAGGTTTCACTCTGTTTTCTCCTATATGGATACATGTAGTTGGAACTCTAAATCAAACACGGTTTGTACTAGCTCTTTGAAACTTGACACAATAAAGTAGTTCCAAGTTCTGTCTCTATGGTTTGTTTCCTATTGATGTAGCCCTAAGCAGAGACTGGCGCAAATCACTTTCATGGAAAATGGTTGCAAGACTTCCAAAAAACTATGAGTTTCCTGAAATCTCAGCACAAATTTTTTCACCCAATCTTGATGACACTTTCAGGTAATGATCAGTACCCCAATCCCCCCTGGCTCAACATATTTCGTTCTTCTAGGTTAAACCGTTCGTTCGCAGTAACGGTTTTAATATTTAGGTTTCACTCTGTTTTCTCCTATATGGATACATGTAGTTGGAACTCTAAATCAAACACGGTTTGTGCTAGCTCTTTGAAACTTGACACAATGAAGTAGTTCCAAGTTCTGTCTCTATGGTTTGTTTCCTATTGATGTAGCATTAAGCAAAGACTGGCGAAAATCACTTTCATGGAAAGTGGTTGCCAAGCTTCCGAAAATCTACGAATTTTCTGAAATCTCAGCACACATTTTTTCACCCAATCTTGATGACACTTTCAGGTAATGATCAGTACCCAAATCCCACTTGGCTCACCAAATTTCGTTCTTCTAGGTTAAAATGTTCATTGGCAGTAACACTTTTAATTTTTAGGTTTCACTCGGTTTTCACCTATATGGATACATGTATTTCGAACTCTAAATCAAACACGGTTTGTGCTAGCTCTTTGAAACTTGACACAATAAAGTAGTTCCTATTTATATCTCTATGGTTTGTTTCCTATTGATGTAGCCCTAAGCAGAAACTCGCGCAAATCCCTTTCATGGAAAGGGGTTGCCAAGCTTCAAAAAAACTACGAGTTTCCTTAAATCTCAGCACACATTCTTTCACCCAATCTGGATGACACTTTCAGGTAATGATCAGTACCCCAATCCCACTTGGCTCACCAAATTTCGTTCTTCTAGTTTAAACCGTTCGTTGGCAGTAACAGTTTTAATTTTTAGGTTTCAATCTGTTTTCTGCTATATGGATACATGTAGTTGGAACTCTAAATCAAAGACGGTTTGTGCTAGCTCTTTGAAACTGCACACAATAAAGTAGTTCCAAGTTCTGTCTCTATGGTTTGTTTCCTATTGTTGTAGCCCTAAGCAGAGACTGGCGCAAATCACTTTCATGGAAAGGGGTTGCCAAGGTTCAAAAAAACTACGAGTTTCCTGAAATCTCAGCACACATTTTTTCACCCAATCTGGATGACACTTTCAGGTAATGATCAGTACCCCAATCCCACTTGGCTCAACAAATTTCGTTCTTCTAGGTTAAACCGTACGTTGGAAGTAACAGTTTTAATTTTTAGGTTTCAATCTGTTTTCTTCTATATGGATAAATGTAGTTGGAACTCTAAATCAAACACGGTTTGTGCTAGCTCTTTGAAACTTGACACAATAAGGTAGTTCCAAGTTCTATCTCTATGGTTTGTTTCCTGTTGATATAGCCCTAAGCAGAGACTGGCACAAATCACTTTAAAGGAAAGGGGTTGACAAGCTTCAAAAAAAAATACGAGTTTTCTGAAATGAGCACAAATTTTTTTACCCAATCTTGATGACTCTTTCAGGTAATGATCAGTACCCCAATCCCACTTGGCACACCAAATTTCGTTCTTCTAGGTTAAACCGTTCGTTGGCAGTAACAGTTTTAATTTTTAGGTTTCACTCTGTTTTCTCCTATATGGATACAGGTAGTTGGAACTCTAAATCAAACACGGTTTGTGCTAGCTCTTTGAAACTTGACACAATCAAGTAGTTCCAAGTTCTATCTCTATGGTTCGCTTCCTATTGATGTAGCCCTAAGAAGAGACTGGCACAAATCACTTCCGTGGAAAGGGGTTGGCAATCTTCCAAAACAATATGAGTTTCCTGAAATCTCAGCACACAGTTTTTCACCCAATCTTGATGACACTTACAGGTAAGGATCAGTACCCCGATCCCACTTGGCTCACCAAATTTCGTTCTTCTAGGTTAAACCGTTCGTTGGCAGTAACAGTTTTGATTTTTAGGTATCACTCTGTTTTCTACTATATGGATACGTGTATTTGGAACTCTAAATCAAACACGGTTTGGGCTAGCTCTTTTAAACTTGACACAATAGAGTAGTTTCAAGTTCTATCTCTATGGTTTGCTTCCTATTGATGTAGCCCTAAGCAGAGACTGGCACAAATCACTTTCATGGAGAGGTGTTGCCAAGCTTCCAAAAAACTACGAGTTTCGTGAAATCTGAGCACACATTTTTTCACCCAATCTTGATGACACTTTCAGGTAATGATCAGTACCCTAATCCCGCTTGGCTCACCAAATTTCGTTCTTCTAGGTTAAACCGTTCATTGGCAGTAACAATTTTGATTTTTAGGTTTCACTCTGTTTTCTATAATATGGATACATGTAGTTGGAACTCTAAATCAAACACGGTTTGTGCTAGCTCTTTGAAACTTGACAAAATTAAGTAGTTCCAAGTTCTATCTCTATGGTTTGTTTCCTATTTATGTAGCCTTAAGCAGAGACTGGCACAAATCACTTTCATGAAAAGGGGTTTCCAAGCTTCCAAATACTACGAGTTTCCTTAAATCTCAGCACACATTTTTTCACCCAATCTTGATGACACATTCAGGTAATGATCAGTACCCCAATCCCACTTGGCTCACCAAATTTCGTTCTTCTAGATTAAACTGTTCGTTGGCAGTAACACTTTTAATTTTTAGGTTTCACTCTGATTTCTCCTATATGGATACATGTAATTCGAACTCTAAATCAAACACGGTTTGAGCTAGCTACTTGAAAGTTGACAAAATAAAACAGTTCCAAGTTCTCTCTCTATGTTTTGTTTCCTATTGATGTAGCCCTAAGAAGAGACTGGCGCAAATCACTTTCATGGAAAGGGGTTGCTAAGCTTTCAAAAAATGACGAGTTTCCTGAAACCTAAGCACACATTTTTTCACCCCATCTTGATGACACTTTCAGAAATTGATCAGTACCCCAATCCCACTTGTGTCACCAAATTCGTTCTTCTAGGTTAAACAGTTCGTTGGCAGTAACAGTTTTAATTTTTAGGTTTCACTCTGTTTTCTCCTATATGGATACATGTAGTTCGAACTCTAAATCAAACACGGTTTGTGCTAGGTCTTTGAAAGTTGACACAAAAAAGTAGTTCCAAGTTCTATCTCCATGTTTTGTTTCATATTGATGTAGCCTTAAGCAGAGGCTGGCGCAAATCACTTTCATAGAAAGGGGTTGCCAAGCTTCCAAAAAACTACGAGTTTCCTGAAATCTCAGAACACATTTTTTCACCCAATCTTGATGACACTCTAAGGTAATGATCAGTACCCCAATCCCACTTGGCTCACCAAATTTCGTTCTTCTAGGTTAAACCGTTCGTTGGCAGTAACACTTTTAATTTTTAGGTTTCACTCTGTTTTCCCCTATATGGATACATGTAGTTGGAACTCTAAATCAAAGACGGTTTGTGCTAGCTCTTTGAAACTTGACACAATAAAGTAGTTCCAAGTTCTATCTCTATGGTTTGTTTCCTATTGATGTAGCCCTAAGCAGAGACTGGTCCAAATCACTTTCATGGAAAGGGGTTGCCAAGATTCCAAAAAACTACGAGTTTCCTGAAGTCTCAGCACACATTTTTTCACCCAATCTTGATGACACTTTCAGAAATTTCTCAGTACTCCAATCCCACTTGGATCACCAAATTTCGTTCTTCTAGGTTAAACAGTTCGTTGGCAGTAACACTTTTAATTTTTAGGTTTCACTCTGTTTTCTCCTATATGGATACATGTAGTTCGAACTCTAAATCAAACACGGTTTGTGCTAGCTCTTTGAAAGTTGACACAAAAAAGTAGTTCCAAGTTCTATATCATTTGTTTCCTATTGATGTAGCCCTAAGCAGAGACTGGCGCAAATCACTTTCAAGGAAAGGGGTTGCGAAGCTTCCAAAAAAATAAGTGTTTCCTGAAATCTCAGTAGACATTTCTTCACCCAATCTTGATGACACTTTCAGGTAATGATCAGTACCCAAATCACACTTGACTCACCAAATTTCGTTCTTCTAGGTTAAACAGTTCGTTGGCAGTAACGGTTTTAATATTTAGGTTTCACTCTGTTTTCTCCTATATGGATACATGTATTTGGAACTCTAAATCAAACACGGTTTGTGCTAGCTCTTTGAAACTTGACACACTAAAGTAATTCCAAGTTCTATCTCTATGTTTGTTTCCTATGATGTATCCCTAAGAAGAGACTGGCGCAAATCACTTTCATGGAAAGGGGTTGCTAAGCTTCCAAAAAACGACGAGTTTCCTGAAATCACAGCACACATTTTTTCACCCAATCTTGATGACACTTTCAGAAATTGATCAGTACCCCAATCCCACTTTGCTCACCAAATATCGTTCTTCTAGTTTAAACCATTCGTTGGCAGTAACGGTTTTAATTTTTAGGTTTCACTCTGTTTTCTCCTATATGGATACATGTAGTTGGAACTCTAAATCAAACACGGTTTGTGCTAGCTCTTTGAAACTTGACACAATAAAGTAATTCCAAGTTCTATCTCTATGTTTGTTTCCTATGATGTAGCCCTAAGCAGAGACTCGCGCAAATCACTTTCATGTTAAGGGGTTGCCAAGCTTCCAAAAAACGACGAGTTTCCTGAAATCTCAGCAGACATTTCTTCACCCAATCTTGATGACACTTTCAGGTAATGATCAGTACCACAATCCCACTTGGCTCACCAAATTTCGTTCTTCTAGGTTAAAACGTTCGTTCGCAGTAACAGTTTTAATTTTTAGGTTTCACTCTGTTTTCTCCTATATGGATACATGTAGTTGGAACTCTAAATCAAACACGGTTTGTGCTAGCTCTTTGAAACTTGACACAATAAAGAAGTTCCAAGTTCTATCTATATGGTTTGTTTCCTATTGATGTAGCCCTAAGCAGAGACTGGCGCAAATCCCTTTCATGGAAAGGGGTTTCCAAGCTTCCAAAAAACGACGAGTTTCCTGAAAACTCAGCACACATTTTTTCACCCAATCTTGATGACACTTTCAGGTAATGATCAGTATCCCAATCCCACTTGGCTCACCAAATTTTGTTCTTCTAGGATAAACCATTCGTTGGCAGTAACAGTTTAAAGTTTTAGGTTTCACTCTGTTTTCTCTTATATGGATACATGTAGTTGGAACTCTAAATCAAACACGGTTTGTGCTAGCTCTTTGAAACTTGACACAATAAAGTAATTCCAAGTTCTATCTCTATGTTTGTTTCCTATGATGTAGCCCTAAGCAGAGACTCGCGCAAATCACTTTCATGTTAAGGGGTTGCCAAGCTTCCAAAAAATGACGAGTTTCCTGAAATCTCAGCACAAATTTTTTCACCCAATCTTGATGACACTTTCAGGTAATGATCAGTACCCGATTCCCACTTGGCTCACCAAATTTCGTTCTTCTAGGTTAAACCGTTCGTTTGCAGTAACAGTTTTAATTTTTAGCTTTCATTCTGTTTTCTCCTATATGGATACATGTAGTTCGAATTCTAAATCAAACACGGTTTGTGCTAGGTCTTTGAAACTTGACACAATAAAGTAGTTCCAAGTTCTATATCGTTTGTTTCCTATTGATGTAGCCTTAAGCAGAGACTGGCG
Organism: Spermophilus citellus; assembly: GCF_964194105.1. Lineage (NCBI taxonomy): Eukaryota > Metazoa > Chordata > Mammalia > Rodentia > Sciuridae > Spermophilus > Spermophilus citellus. The sequence goes on from NC_138188.1 coordinate 16,413,931, forward strand.
CAAATCACTTTCATGGAAATGGTTTGCCAAGCTTCCAAAAAAATAAGTGTTTCCTGAAATCTCAGCAGACATTTCTTCACCCAATCTTGATGACACTTTCAGGTAATGATCAGTACCCCAATCCCACTTGGCTCACCAAATTTCGTTTTCTAGGTTAAAACGTTCGTTGGCAGTAACACTTTTAATTTTTAGGTATCACTCTGTTTTCTCCTATATGGATACATGTAGGTGGAACTATAAATCAAACACGGTTTGTGCTAGCTCTTTGAAACTTGACACAATACAGTAGTTCCAAGTTCTATCTCTATGGTTTGGTTCCTATTGATGTAGCCCTAAGCAGAGACTGGCGCAAATCCCTTTCATGGAAAGGGGTTGCCAAGCTTCCGAAAATCTACGAGTTTCCTGAAATCTCAGCACACATTTTTTCACCCAATCTTGATGACACTTTCAGGTAATGATCAGTACCCCAATCCCACTTGGCTCACCAAATTTCGTTCTTCTAGGTTAAACCGTTCGTTGGCAGTAACAGTTTTAATTTTTAGTTTTCACTCTGTTTTCTCCTATATGGATACATGTAGTTGGAACTCTAAATCAAACACGGTTTGTGCTAGCTCTTTGAAACTTGACACAATGAAGTAGTTCCAAGTCCTGTCCCTATGGTTTGTTTCCTATTGATGTAGCACTCAGCAGAGACTGGTGCAAATCCCTTTCATGGAAAGGGGTTGCCAAGCTTCCGAAAATCTACGAGTTTTTTGAAATCTCAGCACACATTTTTTCACCCAATCTTGATGACACTGTCAGGTAATGATCAGTACCCCAATCCCACTTGGCTCACCAAATTTCGTTCTTCTAGATTAAACCGTTCGTTGGCAGTAACAATTTAATTTTTAGGTTTCACTCTGTTTTCTCCTATATGGATACATGTAATTCGAACTCTAAATCAAACACGGTTTGTGCTAGCTACTTGAAACTTGACAAAATAAAACAGTTCCAAGTTCTATCTCTATGTTTTGTTTCCTATTGATGTAGTCCTCAGAAGAGACTGGCGCAAATCACTTTCATGGAAAGAGGTTGCTAAGCTTCCAAAAAACTACGAGTTTCCTGAAATCTCAGCACACATTTTTTCACCCAATCTTGATGACACTTTCAGAAATTGATCAGTACCCCAATCCCACTTGGATCACCAAATTTCGTTCTTAGGTTAAACAGTTCGTTGGCAGTAACACTTTTAAATTTTAGGTTTCACTCTGTTTTCTCCTATATGGATACATGTAGTTCGAACTCTAAATCAAACACGGTTTGGGCTAGGTCTGTGAAACTCGACACAATAAAGTAGTTCCAAGTTCTATATCGTTTGTTTCCTATTGATGTAGCCCTAAGCAGCTACTGGCACAAATCACTTTCATGGAAATGGGTTGCCAGGCTTCCAAAAAATAAGTGTTTCCTGAAATCTCAGCAGACATTTCTTCACCCAATCTTGATGACACTTTCAGGTAATGATAAGTACCCAAATCACACTTGACTCACCAAATTTCGTTCTTCTAGGTTAAAGTGTTCGTTGGCTGTAACGGTTTTAATATTTAGGTTTCACTCTGTTTTCTCCTATATGGATACATGTAGTTGGAACTCTAAATCAAACACGGTTTGTGCTAGCTCTTTCAAACTTGACATACTAAAGTAATTCTAAGTTCTATCTCTATGTTTGTTTCCTATGATGTAGTCCTAAGAAGAGACTGGCACAAATCACTTTCATGGAAAGGGGTCGCTAAGCTTCCAAAAAAACGACAAGTTTCCTGAAATCTCAGCACACATTTTTTCACCCAATCTTGATGACACTTTCAGGTAATGATCAGTACACAATTCCCACTTGGCTCACCAAATTTCGTTCTTCTAGGTTAAACCGTTCGTTGGCAGTAACAGTTTTAATTTTTAGGTTTCACTCTGTTTTCTCCTATAGGGATACATGTAGTTGGAACTCTAAATCAAACAAGGTTTGTGCTAGCTCTTTGAAACTTGACACAATAAAGTAGTTCCAAGTTCTATCTCCATGTTTTGTTTCATATTGATGTAGCCTTAAGCAGAGGCTGGCGCTAATCACTTAAATTGAAAGGGGTTGCCAAGCTTCCAAAAAACGACGAGTTTCCTGAAATCTCAGCACACTTTTTTTCAACCAATCTTGATGACACTCTAAGGTAATGATCAGTACCCCAATCCCACTTGGCTCACCAAATTTCATTCTTCTAGGTTAAACCGTTCATTGGCAGTAACACTTTTAATTTTTAGGTTTCACTCTGGTTTCTCCTAGATGGATACTTGTATTTGGAACACTAAATCAAACACGGTTTGTGCTAGCTCTTTGAAACTTCACACAATAAAGTAGTTCCTAGTTCTATCTCTCTGGTTTGTTTCATATTCATGTAGCCCGAACAGAGACTGGCACAAATCACTTTCATGGAAAGGGGTTGCCAAGCTTCCAAAAAACTAAGTGTTTCCTGAAATCTCAGCAGACATTTCTTCACCCAATCTTGATGACACTTTCAGGTAGTTATCTGTACCCAAATTACACTTGGCTCACCAAATTTCGTTCTTCTAGGTTAAACTGTTCGATGGCAGTAACGGTTTTAATATTTAGGTTTCACTCTGTTTTCTCCTATATGGATACATGTATTTGGAACTCTAAATCAAACACGGTTTGTGCTAGCTCTTTGAAACTTGACACACTAAAGTAATTCCAAGTTCTATCTCTATGTTTGTTTCCTATGATGTATCCCTAAGAAGAGACTGGCGCAAATCACTTTCATGGAAAGGGGTTGCTAAGCTTCCAAAAAACGACGAGTTTCCTGAAATCACAGCACACATTTTTTCACCCAATCTTGATGACACTTTCAGAAATTGATCAGTACCCCAATCCCACTTTGCTCACCAAATATCGTTCTTCTAGTTTAAACCATTCGTTGGCAGTAACGGTTTTAATTTTTAGGTTTCACTCTGTTTTCTCCTATATGGATACATGTAGTTGGAACTCTAAATCAAACACGGTTTGTGCTAGCTCTTTGAAACTTGACACAATAAAGTAATTCCAAGTTCTATCTCTATGTTTGTTTCCTATGATGTAGCCCTAAGCAGAGACTCGCGCAAATCACTTTCATGTTAAGGGGTTGCCAAGCTTCCAAAAAACGACGAGTTTCCTGAAATCTCAGCACAAATTTTTTCACCCAATCTTGATGACACTTTCAGGTAATGATCAGTACCACAATCCCACTTGGCTCACCAAATTTCGTTCTTCTAGGTTAAAACGTTCGTTCGCAGTAACAGTTTTAATTTTTAGGTTTCACTCTGTTTTCTCCTATATGGATACATGTAGTTGGAACTCTAAATCAAACACGGTTTGTGCTAGCTCTTTGAAACTTGACACAATAAAGAAGTTCCAAGTTCTATCTATATGGTTTGTTTCCTATTGATGTAGCCCTAAGCAGAGACTGGCGCAAATCCCTTTCATGGAAAGGGGTTTCCAAGCTTCCAAAAAACGACGAGTTTCCTGAAAACTCAGCACACATTTTTTCACCCAATCTTGATGACACTTTCAGGTAATGATCAGTATCCCAATCCCACTTGGCTCACCAAATTTTGTTCTTCTAGGATAAACCATTCGTTGGCAGTAACAGTTTTAAGTTTTAGGTTTCACTCTGTTTTCTCTTATATGGATACATGTAGTTGGAACTCTAAATCAAACACGGTTTGTGCTAGCTCTTTGAAACTTGACACAATAAAGTAATTCCAAGTTCTATCTCTATGTTTGTTTCCTATGATGTAGCCCTAAGCAGAGACTCGCGCAAATCACTTTCATGTTAAGGGGTTGCCAAGCTTCCAAAAAATGACGAGTTTCCTGAAATCTCAGCACAAATTTTTTCACCCAATCTTGATGACACTTTCAGGTAATGATCAGTACCCGATTCCCACTTGGCTCACCAAATTTCGTTCTTCTAGGTTAAACCGTTCGTTTGCAGTAACAGTTTTAATTTTTAGCTTTCATTCTGTTTTCTCCTATATGGATACATGTAGTTCGAACTCTAAATCAAACACGGTTTGTGCTAGGTCTTTGAAACTTGACACAATAAAGTAGTTCCAAGTTCTATATCGTTTGTTTCCTATTGATGTAGCCTTAAGCAGAGACTGGCGCAAATCACTTTCATGGAAATGGTTTGCCAAGCTTCCAAAAAAATAAGTGTTTCCTGAAATCTCAGCAGACATTTCTTCACCCAATCTTGATGACACTTTCAGGTAATGATCAGTACCCCAATCCCACTTGGCTCACCAAATTTCGTTTTCTAGGTTAAAACGTTCGTTGGCAGTAACACTTTTAATTTTTAGGTATCACTCTGTTTTCTCCTATATGGATACATGTAGGTGGAACTATAAATCAAACACGGTTTGTGCTAGCTCTTTGAAACTTGACACAATACAGTAGTTCCAAGTTCTATCTCTATGGTTTGGTTCCTATTGATGTAGCCCTAAGCAGAGACTGGCGCAAATCCCTTTCATGGAAAGGGGTTGCCAAGCTTCCGAAAATCTACGAGTTTCCTGAAATCTCAGCACATATTTTTTCACCCAATCTTGATGACACTTTCAGGTAATGATCAGTACCCCAATCCCACTTGGCTCACCAAATTTCGTTCTTCTAGGTTAAACCGTTCGTTGGCAGTAACAGTTTTAATTTTTAGTTTTCACTCTGTTTTCTCCTATATGGATACATGTAGTTGGAACTCTAAATCAAACACGGTTTGTGCTAGCTCTTTGAAACTTGACACAATGAAGTAGTTCCAAGTCCTGTCCCTATGGTTTGTTTCCTATTGATGTAGCACTCAGCAGAGACTGGTGCAAATCCCTTTCATGGAAAGGGGTTGCCAAGCTTCCGAAAATCTACGAGTTTTTTGAAATCTCAGCACACATTTTTTCACCCAATCTTGATGACACTGTCAGGTAATGATCAGTACCCCAATCCCACTTGGCTCACCAAATTTCGTTCTTCTAGATTAAACCGTTCGTTGGCAGTAACAATTTAATTTTTAGGTTTCACTCTGTTTTCTCCTATATGGATACATGTAATTCGAACTCTAAATCAAACACGGTTTGTGCTAGCTACTTGAAACTTGACAAAATAAAACAGTTCCAAGTTCTATCTCTATGTTTTGTTTCCTATTGATGTAGTCCTCAGAAGAGACTGGCGCAAATCACTTTCATGGAAAGAGGTTGCTAAGCTTCCAAAAAACTACGAGTTTCCTGAAATCTCAGCACACATTTTTTCACCCAATCTTGATGACACTTTCAGAAATTGATCAGTACCCCAATCCCACTTGGATCACCAAATTTCGTTCTTAGGTTAAACAGTTCGTTGGCAGTAACACTTTTAAATTTTAGGTTTCACTCTGTTTTCTCCTATATGGATACATGTAGTTCGAACTCTAAATCAAACACGGTTTGGGCTAGGTCTGTGAAACTCGACACAATAAAGTAGTTCCAAGTTCTATATCGTTTGTTTCCTATTGATGTAGCCCTAAGCAGCTACTGGCACAAATCACTTTCATGGAAATGGGTTGCCAGGCTTCCAAAAAATAAGTGTTTCCTGAAATCTCAGCAGACATTTCTTCACCCAATCTTGATGACACTTTCAGGTAATGATAAGTACCCAAATCACACTTGACTCACCAAATTTCGTTCTTCTAGGTTAAAGTGTTCGTTGGCTGTAACGGTTTTAATATTTAGGTTTCACTCTGTTTTCTCCTATATGGATACATGTAGTTGGAACTCTAAATCAAACACGGTTTGTGCTAGCTCTTTCAAACTTGACATACTAAAGTAATTCTAAGTTCTATCTCTATGTTTGTTTCCTATGATGTAGTCCTAAGAAGAGACTGGCACAAATCACTTTCATGGAAAGGGGTCGCTAAGCTTCCAAAAAAACGACAAGTTTCCTGAAATCTCAGCACACATTTTTTCACCCAATCTTGATGACACTTTCAGGTAATGATCAGTACACAATTCCCACTTGGCTCACCAAATTTCGTTCTTCTAGGTTAAACCGTTCGTTGGCAGTAACAGTTTTAATTTTTAGGTTTCACTCTGTTTTCTCCTATAGGGATACATGTAGTTGGAACTCTAAATCAAACAAGGTTTGTGCTAGCTCTTTGAAACTTGACACAATAAAGTAGTTCCAAGTTCTATCTCCATGTTTTGTTTCATATTGATGTAGCCTTAAGCAGAGGCTGGCGCTAATCACTTAAATTGAAAGGGGTTGCCAAGCTTCCAAAAAACGACGAGTTTCCTGAAATCTCAGCACACTTTTTTTCAACCAATCTTGATGACACTCTAAGGTAATGATCAGTACCCCAATCCCACTTGGCTCACCAAATTTCATTCTTCTAGGTTAAACCGTTCATTGGCAGTAACACTTTTAATTTTTAGGTTTCACTCTGGTTTCTCCTAGATGGATACTTGTATTTGGAACACTAAATCAAACACGGTTTGTGCTAGCTCTTTGAAACTTCACACAATAAAGTAGTTCCTAGTTCTATCTCTCTGGTTTGTTTCATATTCATGTAGCCCGAACAGAGACTGGCACAAATCACTTTCATGGAAAGGGGTTGCCAAGCTTCCAAAAAACTAAGTGTTTCCTGAAATCTCAGCAGACATTTCTTCACCCAATCTTGATGACACTTTCAGGTAGTTATCTGTACCCAAATTACACTTGGCTCACCAAATTTCGTTCTTCTAGGTTAAACTGTTCGATGGCAGTAACGGTTTTAATATTTAGGTTTCACTCTGTTTTCTCCTATATGGATACATGTAGTTGGAACTCTAAATCAAACACAGTTTGTGCTAGCTCTTTGAAACTTGACACAATAAAGTAATTCCAAGGTGTATCTCTATGTTTGTTTCCTATGATGTAGCCCTAAGAAGAGACTGGCGCAAATCACTTTCATGGAAAGGGGTTGCTAAGCTTCCAAAAAACGACGAGTTTCCTGAAATCTCAGCACACATTTTTTTCACCCAATCTTGATGACACTCTACGGTAATGATCAGTACCCCAATCCCACTTGGCTCACCAAATTTCGTTCTTCTAGGTTAAAACGTTCGTTGGCAGTAACACTTTTAATTTTTAGGTTTCACTCTGTTTTCTCCTATATGGATACATGTACTTGGAACTCTAAATCAAACACGGTTTGTGCTAGCTCTTTGAAACTTGACACAATAAAGTAGTTTCAAGTTCTATCTATATGGTTTGTTTCATATTGATGTAGCCCTAAGCAGAGACTGGCGCAAATCTCTTTCATGGAAAGGGGTTGCCAAGCTTCCAAAAAATTATGAGTTTCCTGAAAACTCAGCACACATTTTTCACCCAATCTTGATGACACTTTCGGGTAATGATCAGTACCCAATCCCACTTGGCTCACCAAATTTCGTTCTTCTACGTTAAACCATTCGTTCGCAGTAACGGTTTTAATTTTTAGGTATCACTCTCTTTTCTACTATATGGATACATGTAGTTGGAACTCTAAATCAAACACGGTTTGTGCTATCTATTTGAAACTTCACAGAATAAAGTAGTTCCAAGTTCTATCTATATGGTTTGTTTCATATTGATGTAGCCCTAAGCAGAGACTGGCGGAAATCACTTTCATGGAAAGGGGTTGCCAAGCTTTCGAAAAACTACGAGTTCCCTGAAATCTCAGCACACATTTTTTCACCCAATGTTGATGACACTTTCAGGTAATGATCAGTACCCCAATCCCACTTGGCTCACCAAATTTCATTCTTCTAGGTTAAACTGTTCCTTGGGAGTAACAGTTTTAATTTTTAGGTATCACTCTTTTTTCTCCTATGTGGATACATGTAGTTGGAACTCTAAATCAAACACGGTTTGTGCTAGCTCTTTGAAACTTGACACAATAAAGTAGTTCCAAGTTCTATCTCTATGGTTGGTTTCCTATTGATGTAGCCCTACGCAGAGACTTGCGCAAATCACTTTCATGGAAAGGGGTTGCCAAGCTTCCAAAAAACGACGAGTTTCCTGAAATCTCAGCACATATTTTTTCACCCAAACTTGATGACACTTTCAGGTAATGATCAGTACCCGATTCCCACTTGGCTCACCAAATTTCGTTCTTCTAGGTTAAACAGTTCGTTGGCAGTAACACTTTTAATTTTTAGGTTTCACTCTGTTTTCTCTTATGGATACACGTAGTTGGAACTCTAAATCAAACACGGTTTGAGTAGGTCTTTTAAACTTGACACAATAATTTAGTTCCAAGTTCTATCTCCATGTTTTGTTTCATAATGATGTAGTCTTAAGCAGAGGCTGGCGCAAATCACTTACATGGAAAGGGGTTGCCAAGCTTCCAAAAAACGACGAGTTCCTGAAATCTCAGCACACATTTTTTCACCCAATCTTGATGACACTCTAAGGTAATGATCAGTACCCCAATCCCACTTGCCTCACCAAATTTCGTTCTTCTAGGTTAAACCGTTCGTTGGCAGTAACACTTTTAATTTTTAGGTTTCACTCTGTTTTCTCCTATATGGATACATGTAGTTCGAACTCTAAATCAAACACGGTTTGTGCTAGGACTTTGAAACTTGACACAATAAAGTAGTTCCAAGTTCTATCTCCATGTTTTGTTTCCTATTGATGTAGCCCTAAGCAGAGAATGGCGCAAATCACTTTCATGGAAAGGGGTTGCCAAGCTTCCGAAAAACTACGAGTTCCCTGAAATCTCAGCACACATTTTTTCACCCAATCTTGATGACACTTTCAGGTAATGATCAGTACCCCAATCCCACTTGGCTCACCAAATTTCGTTCTTCTAGGTTAAAACGTTCGTTGGCAGTAACACTTTTAAATTTTAGGAATCACTCTGTTTTCTCCTATATGGATATATGTAGGTGGAACTCTAAATGAAACACGGTTTGTGCTAGCTCTTTGAAACTTGACACAATAAAGTAATTCCAATTTCTATCTCTATGGTTTGGTTCCTATTGATGTAGCCCTATGCAGAGACTGGCGCAAATCCCTTTCATGGAAAGGGGTTGCCAAGCTTCCAAAAAATGCCGAGTTTCCTGAAATCCCAGAACACATTTTTTCACCCAATCTTTATGACACTTTCAGGTAATGATCAGTACCCCAATCCCACTTGGCCTACCAAATTTCGTTCTTCTAGGTTAAACCGTTTGTTGGCAGTAACGGTTTTAATTTTTAGATATCACTCTGTTTTCTCCTATATGGATACTTGTAGTTGGAACACTAAATCCAACACGGTTTGTGCTAGCTCTTTGAAACTTCACACAATAAAGTAGTTCCAAGTTCTATCTCTATGGTTTGTATCCTATTGATGTAGCCCTAAGCAGAGACTGGCGCAAATCACTTTCATGAAAAGGGGTTGCCAAGCTTCCGAAAAACTACGAGTTTCCTGAAATCCCAGCACACATTTTTTCACCCAATATTGATGACACTTTCAGGTAATGATCAGTACCCCAGTCCCACTTGGCTCACCAAATTTCGTTCTTCTAGGTTAAACCGTTCGTTGGCAGTAACAGTTTTAATTTTTAGGTTTAATTCGGTTTTCTCCTATATGGATACATGTAGTTCGAACTCTAAATCAAACACGGTTTGTGCTAGCTCTTTGAAACTTGACACAATAAAGTAGTTCCAAGTTCTATCTCTATGGTTTGTTTCCTATTGATGTAGTCCTAAGCAGAGACTGGAGCAAATCCCTTTCATGAAAAGGGGTTTCCAAGCTTCCAAATACTACGAGTTTCCTGAAATCTCAGCACATATTTTTTCATCCAATCTTGATGACACTTTCAGGTAATGATCAGTACCCCAATCCCACTTGGCTCACCAAATTTCGTTCTTCTAGGTTAAACCGTTCGATGGCAGTAACAGTTTTAATTTTTAGGTTTCACTCTGTTTTCTCCTATATGGATACATGTAGTTGGAACTCTAAATCAAAGACGGTTTGTGCTAGCTCTTTGAAACTTCACACAATAAAGTAGTTCCAAGTTCTGTCTTTATGGTTTCTTTCCTATTGTCGTAGCCCAAAGCAGAGACTGGCGCAAATCACTTTCATGGAAAGGTGTTGCCAAGCTTCCAAAAAACTACGAGTTTCCTGAAATCTCGGCACACATTTTTCACCCAATCTTGATGACACTTTCAGGTAATGATCAGTACCCCAATCCCACTTGGCTCACCAAATTTCATTCTTCTAGGTTAAACCGTTCGTTGGCAGTAATGGTTTTAATATTTAGGTTTCATTCTGTGTTCTCCTATATGGATACATGTAGTTGGAGCTCTAAATCAAACACGGTTTGTGCAGGCTTCTTGAAACTTGACACAATAAAATAGTTCCAAGTTCTATCTCTATGTTTTGTTTCCTATTCATGTAGCCCTAAGCAGAGAGTGGCGCAAATCACTTATGTGGAAAAGGGTTGCCAAACTTTCAAAAAACTACGAGTTTCCTAAAATCTCAGCACACATTTTTTCAACCAATCTTGATAACACTTTCAGGTAATGATCAGTACCCCAATCCCACTTGGCTCACCAAATTTAGTTCTTCTAGGTTAAACCGTTCGTTGGCATTAACACTTTTAATTTTTAGGTTTCACTATGTTTTCTCCTATATGGATACATGGATTTGGAACTCTAAATCAAACACGGTTAGTGCTAGCTCTTTGAAACTTGACACAATAAAGTAGTTCCAAGTTCTGTCTCTATGGTTTGTTTTTAATTGATGTAGCCCTAAGCAGAGACTGGCGCAAATCACTTTCATGGAAAGGGGTTGCCAAGCTTCCAAAAAACTACGAGTTTCCTGAAATCTCAGCACACATTTTTTCACCCAATGTTGATGACTTTTTCAGGTAATGATCAGTACCCCAATCCCACTTGTCTCACCAAATTTCGTTCTCCTAGGTTAAACCGTTCGTTGGTAGTAATGGTTTTAATATTTAGGTTTCACTCTGTTTTCTCCTATATGGATACATGTAGTTGGAACTCTAAATCAAACACGGTTTGTTCTAGCTCCTTGAAACTTGACACAATAAAATAGTTCCAAGTCCTGTCTCTATGTATTGTTTCCTATTGATGTAGCCCTAAGCAGAAACTTGCGCAAATCACTTTCATGGTAAGGCGTTGCCAAACTTCCAAAAACTACGAGTTTCGTGCAATCTCAGCACACATTTTTTCACCCAATCTTGATGACACTTTCACATAATGATCAGTACCGCAATCCCACTTTGCTCACCAAATTTCCTTCTAGTAGGTTAAACCGTTCGTTGGCAGTAACACTTTAAATTTTTAGGTTTCACTCTGTTTTCTCCTATATGGATACATGTATTTGGAACTCTAAATCAAACACGGTTTGTACTAGCTCTTTGAAACTTGACACAATAAAGTAGTTCCAAGTTGTGTCTCTATGGTTTGTTTCCTATTGATGTAGCCCTACGCAGAGACTGGCGCAAATCACTTTCATGGAAAATGGTTGCAAAACTTCCAAAAAACTATGAGTTTCCTAAAATCTCAGCACAAATTTTTTCACCCAATCTTGATGACACTTTAAGGTAATGATCAGTACCTCAATCCCACCTGGCTCACCTTATTTCGTTCTTCTAGGTTAAAACGTTCGTTGGCAGTAACGGTTTTAATATTTAGGTTTCATTCTGTTTTCTCCTATATGGATACATGTTGTTGGAACTCTAAATCAAACACGGTGTGTGCTAGCTCCTTGAAACTTGACACAATAAAATAGTTCCAAGTCCTGTCTCTATGTTTTGTTTCCTATTGATGTAGCCCTAAGCAGAAACTGGCGCAAATCACTTTCATGGTAAGGGGTTGCCAAACTTCCAAAAACTACGAGTTTCTTGCGATCTCAGCACACATTTTTTCACCCAATCTTGATGACACTTTCAGATAATGATCAGTACCCCAATCCCACTTTGCTCACCAAATTTTCTTCTACTAGTTTAAACCGTTCGTTGGCAGTAACACTTTAAATTTTTAGGTTTCACTCTGTTTTCTCCTATATGGATACATGTAGTTGGAACTCTAAATCAAACACGGTTTGTACTAGCTCTTTGAAACTTGACACAATAAAGTAGTTCCAAGTTCTGTCTCTATGGTTTGTTTCCTATTGATGTAGCCCTAAGCAGAGACTGGCGCAAATCACTTTCATTGAAAATGGTTGCAAGACTTCCAAAAAACTATGAGTTTCCTGAAATCTCAGCACAAATTTTTTCACCCAATCTTGATGACACTTTCAGGTAATGATCAGTACCCCAATCCCCCCTGGCTCAACATATTTCGTTCTTCTAGGTTAAACCGTTCGTTCGCAGTAACGGTTTTAATATTTAGGTTTCACTCTGTTTTCTCCTATATGGATACATGTAGTTGGAACTCTAAATCAAACACGGTTTGTGCTAGGTCTTTGAAACTTGACACAATGAAGTAGTTCCAAGTTCTGTCTCTATGGTTTGTTTCCTATTGATGTAGCATTAAGCAAAGACTGGCGAAAATCACTTTCATGGAAAGTGGTTGCCAAGCTTCCGAAAATCTACGAATTTTCTGAAATCTCAGCACACATTTTTTCACCCAATCTTGATGACACTTTCAGGTAATGATCAGTACCCCAATCCCACTTGGCTCACCAAATTTCGTTCTTCTAGGTTAAAATGTTCATTGGCAGTAACACTTTTAATTTTTAGGTTTCACTCGGTTTTCACCTATATGGATACATGTATTTCGAACTCTAAATCAAACACGGTTTGTGCTAGCTCTTTGAAACTTGACACAATAAAGTAGTTCCTATTTATATCTCTATGGTTTGTTTCCTATTGATGTAGCCCTAAGCAGAAACTGGCGCAAATCCCTTTCATGGAAAGGGGTTGCCAAGCTTCAAAAAAACTACGAGTTTCCTTAAATTTCAGCACACATTCTTTCACCCAATCTGGATGACACTTTCAGGTAATGATCAGTACCCCAATCCCACTTGGCTCACCAAATTTCGTTCTTCTAGTTTAAACCGTTCGTTGGCAGTAACAGTTTTAATTTTTAGGTTTCAATCTGTTTTCTGCTATATGGATACATGTAGTTGGAACTCTAAATCAAAGACGGTTTGTGCTAGCTCTTTGAAACTGCACACAATAAAGTAGTTCCAAGTTCTGTCTCTATGGTTTGTTTCCTATTGTTGTAGCCCTAAGCAGAGACTGGCGCAAATCACTTTCATGGAAAGGGGTTGCCAAGGTTCAAAAAAACTACGAGTTTCCTGAAATCTCAGCACACATTTTTTCACCCAATCTGGATGACACTTTCAGGTAATGATCAGTACCCCAATCCCACTTGGCTCAACAAATTTCGTTCTTCTAGGTTAAACCGTACGTTGGAAGTAACAGTTTTAATTTTTAGGTTTCAATCTGTTTTCTTCTATATGGATAAATGTAGTTGGAACTCTAAATCAAACACGGTTTGTGCTAGCTCTTTGAAACTTGACACAATAAGGTAGTTCCAAGTTCTATCTCTATGGTTTGTTTCCTGTTGATATAGCCCTAAGCAGAGACTGGCACAAATCACTTTAAAGGAAAGGGGTTGACAAGCTTCAAAAAAAAATACGAGTTTTCTGAAATGAGCACAAATTTTTTTACCCAATCTTGATGACTCTTTCAGGTAATGATCAGTACCCCAATCCCACTTGGCACACCAAATTTCGTTCTTCTAGGTTAAACCGTTCGTTGGCAGTAACAGTTTTAATTTTTAGGTTTCACTCTGTTTTCTCCTATATGGATACAGGTAGTTGGAACTCTAAATCAAACACGGTTTGTGCTAGCTCTTTGAAACTTGACACAATCAAGTAGTTCCAAGTTCTATCTCTATGGTTCGCTTCCTATTGATGTAGCCCTAAGAAGAGACTGGCACAAATCACTTCCGTGGAAAGGGGTTGGCAATCTTCCAAAACAATATGAGTTTCCTGAAATCTCAGCACACAGTTTTTCACCCAATCTTGATGACACTTACAGGTAAGGATCAGTACCCCGATCCCACTTGGCTCACCAAATTTCGTTCTTCTAGGTTAAACCGTTCGTTGGCAGTAACAGTTTTGATTTTTAGGTTTCACTCTGTTTTCTACTATATGGATACGTGTATTTGGAACTCTAAATCAAACACGGTTTGGGCTAGCTCTTTTAAACTTGACACAATAGAGTAGTTTCAAGTTCTATCTCTATGGTTTGCTTCCTATTGATGTAGCCCTAAGCAGAGACTGGCACAAATCACTTTCATGGAGAGGTGTTGCCAAGCTTCCAAAAAACTACGAGTTTCGTGAAATCTGAGCACACATTTTTTCACCCAATCTTGATGACACTTTCAGGTAATGATCAGTAACCTAATCCCGCTTGGCTCACCAAATTTCGTTCTTCTAGGTTAAACCGTTCATTGGCAGTAACAATTTTGATTTTTAGGTTTCACTCTGTTTTCTATAATATGGATACATGTAGTTGGAACTCTAAATCAAACACGGTTTGTGCTAGCTCTTTGAAACTTGACAAAATTAAGTAGTTCCAAGTTCTGTCTCTATGGTTTGTTTCCTATTTATGTAGCCTTAAGCAGAGACTGGCACAAATCACTTTCATGAAAAGGGGTTTCTAAGCTTCCAAATACTACGAGTTTCCTTAAATCTCAGCACACATTTTTTCACCCAATCTTGATGACACATTCAGGTAATGATCAGTACCCCAATCCCACTTGGCTCACCAAATTTCGTTCTTCTAGATTAAACCGTTCGTTGGCAGTAACACTTTTAATTTTTAGGTTTCACTCTGATTTCTCCTATATGGATACATGTAATTCGAACTCTAAATCAAACACGGTTTGAGCTAGCTACTTGAAAGTTGACAAAATAAAACAGTTCCAAGTTCTCTCTCTATGTTTTGTTTCCTATTGATGTAGCCCTAAGAAGAGACTGGCGCAAATCACTTTCATGGAAAGGGGTTGCTAAGCTTTCAAAAAATGACGAGTTTCCTGAAACCTAAGCACACATTTTTTCACCCCATCTTGATGACACTTTCAGAAATTGATCAGTACCCCAATCCCACTTGTGTCACCAAATTCGTTCTTCTAGGTTAAACAGTTCGTTGGCAGTAACAGTTTTAATTTTTAGGTTTCACTCTGTTTTCTCCTATATGGATACATGTAGTTCGAACTCTAAATCAAACACGGTTTGTGCTAGGTCTTTGAAAGTTGACACAAAAAAGTAGTTCCAAGTTCTATCTCCATGTTTTGTTTCATATTGATGTAGCCTTAAGCAGAGGCTGGCGCAAATCACTTTCATAGAAAGGGGTTGCCAAGCTTCCAAAAAACTACGAGTTTCCTGAAATCTCAGAACACATTTTTTCACCCAATCTTGATGACACTCTAAGGTAATGATCAGTACCCCAATCCCACTTGGCTCACCAAATTTCGTTCTTCTAGGTTAAACCGTTCGTTGGCAGTAACACTTTTAATTTTTAGGTTTCACTCTGTTTTCCCCTATATGGATACATGTAGTTGGAACTCTAAATCAAAGACGGTTTGTGCTAGCTCTTTGAAACTTGACACAATAAAGTAGTTCCAAGTTCTATCTCTATGGTTTGTTTCCTATTGATGTAGCCCTAAGCAGAGACTGGTCCAAATCACTTTCATGGAAAGGGGTTGCCAAGATTCCAAAAAACTACGAGTTTCCTGAAGTCTCAGCACACATTTTTTCACCCAATCTTGATGACACTTTCAGAAATTTCTCAGTACTCCAATCCCACTTGGATCACCAAATTTCGTTCTTCTAGGTTAAACAGTTCGTTGGCAGTAACACTTTTAATTTTTAGGTTTCACTCTGTTTTCTCCTATATGGATACATGTAGTTCGAACTCTAAATCAAACACGGTTTGTGCTAGCTCTTTGAAAGTTGACACAAAAAAGTAGTTCCAAGTTCTATATCATTTGTTTCCTATTGATGTAGCCCTAAGCAGAGACTGGCGCAAATCACTTTCAAGGAAAGGGGTTGCGAAGCTTCCAAAAAAATAAGTGTTTCCTGAAATCTCAGTAGACATTTCTTCACCCAATCTTGATGACACTTTCAGGTAATGATCAGTACCCAAATCACACTTGACTCACCAAATTTCGTTCTTCTAGGTTAAACAGTTCGTTGGCAGTAACGGTTTTAATATTTAGGTTTCACTCTGTTTTCTCCTATATGGATACATGTATTTGGAACTCTAAATCAAACACGGTTTGTGCTAGCTCTTTGAAACTTGACACACTAAAGTAATTCCAAGTTCTATCTCTATGTTTGTTTCCTATGATGTATCCCTAAGAAGAGACTGGCGCAAATCACTTTCATGGAAAGGGGTTGCTAAGCTTCCAAAAAACGACGAGTTTCCTGAAATCACAGCACACATTTTTTCACCCAATCTTGATGACACTTTCAGAAATTGATCAGTACCCCAATCCCACTTTGCTCACCAAATATCTTTCTTCTAGTTTAAACCATTCGTTGGCAGTAACGGTTTTAATTTTTAGGTTTCACTCTGTTTTCTCCTATATGGATACATGTAGTTGGAACTCTAAATCAAACACGGTTTGTGCTAGCTCTTTGAAACTTGACACAATAAAGTAATTCCAAGTTCTATCTCTATGTTTGTTTCCTATGATGTAGCCCTAAGCAGAGACTCGCGCAAATCACTTTCATGTTAAGGGGTTGCCAAGCTTCCAAAAAACGACGAGTTTCCTGAAATCTCAGCACAAATTTTTTCACCCAATCTTGATGACACTTTCAGGTAATGATCAGTACCACAATCCCACTTGGCTCACCAAATTTCGTTCTTCTAGGTTAAAACGTTCGTTCGCAGTAACAGTTTTAATTTTTAGGTTTCACTCTGTTTTCTCCTATATGGATACATGTAGTTGGAACTCTAAATCAAACACGGTTTGTGCTAGCTCTTTGAAACTTGACACAATAAAGAAGTTCCAAGTTCTATCTATATGGTTTGTTTCCTATTGATGTAGCCCTAAGCAGAGACTGGCGCAAATCCCTTTCATGGAAAGGGGTTTCCAAGCTTCCAAAAAACGACGAGTTTCCTGAAAACTCAGCACACATTTTTTCACCCAATCTTGATGACACTTTCAGGTAATGATCAGTATCCCAATCCCACTTGGCTCACCAAATTTTGTTCTTCTAGGATAAACCATTCGTTGGCAGTAACAGTTTTAAGTTTTAGGTTTCACTCTGTTTTCTCTTATATGGATACATGTAGTTGGAACTCTAAATCAAACACGGTTTGTGCTAGCTCTTTGAAACTTGACACAATAAAGTAATTCCAAGTTCTATCTCTATGTTTGTTTCCTATGATGTAGCCCTAAGCAGAGACTCACGCAAATCACTTTCATGTTAAGGGGTTGCCAAGCTTCCAAAAAATGACGAGTTTCCTGAAATCTCAGCACAAATTTTTTCACCCAATCTTGATGACACTTTCAGGTAATGATCAGTACCCGATTCCCACTTGGCTCACCAAATTTCGTTCTTCTAGGTTAAACCGTTCGTTTGCAGTAACAGTTTTAATTTTTAGCTTTCATTCTGTTTTCTCCTATATGGATACATGTAGTTCGAACTCTAAATCAAACACGGTTTGTGCTAGGTCTTTGAAACTTGACACAATAAAGTAGTTCCAAGTTCTATATCGTTTGTTTCCTATTGATGTAGCCTTAAGCAGAGACTGGCGCAAATCACTTTCATGGAAATGGTTTGCCAAGCTTCCAAAAAAATAAGTGTTTCCTGAAATCTCAGCAGACATTTCTTCACCCAATCTTGATGACACTTTCAGGTAATGATCAGTACCCCAATCCCACTTGGCTCACCAAATTTCGTTTTCTAGGTTAAAACGTTCGTTGGCAGTAACACTTTTAATTTTTAGGTATCACTCTGTTTTCTCCTATATGGATACATGTAGGTGGAACTATAAATCAAACACGGTTTGTGCTAGCTCTTTGAAACTTGACACAATACAGTAGTTCCAAGTTCTATCTCTATGGTTTGGTTCCTATTGATGTAGCCCTAAGCAGAGACTGGCGCAAATCCCTTTCATGGAAAGGGGTTGCCAAGCTTCCGAAAATCTACGAGTTTCCTGAAATCTCAGCACACATTTTTTCACCCAATCTTGATGACACTTTCAGGTAATGATCAGTACCCCAATCCCACTTGGCTCACCAAATTTCGTTCTTCTAGGTTAAACCGTTCGTTGGCAGTAACAGTTTTAATTTTTAGTTTTCACTCTGTTTTCTCCTATATGGATACATGTAGTTGGAACTCTAAATCAAACACGGTTTGTGCTAGCTCTTTGAAACTTGACACAATGAAGTAGTTCCAAGTCCTGTCCCTATGGTTTGTTTCCTATTGATGTAGCACTCAGCAGAGACTGGTGCAAATCCCTTTCATGGAAAGGGGTTGCCAAGCTTCCGAAAATCTACGAGTTTTTTGAAATCTCAGCACACATTTTTTCACCCAATCTTGATGACACTGTCAGGTAATGATCAGTACCCCAATCCCACTTGGCTCACCAAATTTCGTTCTTCTAGATTAAACCGTTCGTTGGCAGTAACAATTTAATTTTTAGGTTTCACTCTGTTTTCTCCTATATGGATACATGTAATTCGAACTCTAAATCAAACACGGTTTGTGCTAGCTACTTGAAACTTGACAAAATAAAACAGTTCCAAGTTCTATCTCTATGTTTTGTTTCCTATTGATGTAGTCCTCAGAAGAGACTGGCGCAAATCACTTTCATGGAAAGAGGTTGCTAAGCTTCCAAAAAACTACGAGTTTCCTGAAATCTCAGCACACATTTTTTCACCCAATCTTGATGACACTTTCAGAAATTGATCAGTACCCCAATCCCACTTGGATCACCAAATTTCGTTCTTAGGTTAAACAGTTCGTTGGCAGTAACACTTTTAAATTTTAGGTTTCACTCTGTTTTCTCCTATATGGATACATGTAGTTTGAACTCTAAATCAAACACGGTTTGGGCTAGGTCTGTGAAACTCGACACAATAAAGTAGTTCCAAGTTCTATATCGTTTGTTTCCTATTGATGTAGCCCTAAGCAGCTACTGGCACAAATCACTTTCATGGAAATGGGTTGCCAGGCTTCCAAAAAATAAGTGTTTCCTGAAATCTCAGCAGACATTTCTTCACCCAATCTTGATGACACTTTCAGGTAATGATAAGTACCCAAATCACACTTGACTCACCAAATTTCGTTCTTCTAGGTTAAAGTGTTCGTTGGCTGTAACGGTTTTAATATTTAGGTTTCACTCTGTTTTCTCCTATATGGATACATGTAGTTGGAACTCTAAATCAAACACGGTTTGTGCTAGCTCTTTCAAACTTGACATACTAAAGTAATTCTAAGTTCTATCTCTATGTTTGTTTCCTATGATGTAGTCCTAAGAAGAGACTGGCACAAATCACTTTCATGGAAAGGGGTCGCTAAGCTTCCAAAAAAACGACAAGTTTCCTGAAATCTCAGCACACATTTTTTCACCCAATCTTGATGACACTTTCAGGTAATGATCAGTACACAATTCCCACTTGGCTCACCAAATTTCGTTCTTCTAGGTTAAACCGTTCGTTGGCAGTAACAGTTTTAATTTTTAGGTTTCACTCTGTTTTCTCCTATAGGGATACATGTAGTTGGAACTCTAAATCAAACAAGGTTTGTGCTAGCTCTTTGAAACTTGACACAATAAAGTAGTTCCAAGTTCTATCTCCATGTTTTGTTTCATATTGATGTAGCCTTAAGCAGAGGCTGGCGCTAATCACTTAAATTGAAAGGGGTTGCCAAGCTTCCAAAAAACGACGAGTTTCCTGAAATCTCAGCACACTTTTTTTCAACCAATCTTGATGACACTCTAAGGTAATGATCAGTACCCCAATCCCACTTGGCTCACCAAATTTCATTCTTCTAGGTTAAACCGTTCATTGGCAGTAACACTTTTAATTTTTAGGTTTCACTCTGGTTTCTCCTAGATGGATACTTGTATTTGGAACACTAAATCAAACACGGTTTGTGCTAGCTCTTTGAAACTTCACACAATAAAGTAGTTCCTAGTTCTATCTCTCTGGTTTGTTTCATATTCATGTAGCCCGAACAGAGACTGGCACAAATCACTTTCATGGAAAGGGGTTGCCAAGCTTCCAAAAAACTAAGTGTTTCCTGAAATCTCAGCAGACATTTCTTCACCCAATCTTGATGACACTTTCAGGTAGTTATCTGTACCCAAATTACACTTGGCTCACCAAATTTCGTTCTTCTAGGTTAAACTGTTCGATGGCAGTAACGGTTTTAATATTTAGGTTTCACTCTGTTTTCTCCTATATGGATACATGTATTTGGAACTCTAAATCAAACACGGTTTGTGCTAGCTCTTTGAAACTTGACACACTAAAGTAATTCCAAGTTCTATCTCTATGTTTGTTTCCTATGATGTATCCCTAAGAAGAGACTGGCGCAAATCACTTTCATGGAAAGGGGTTGCTAAGCTTCCAAAAAACGACGAGTTTCCTGAAATCACAGCACACATTTTTTCACCCAATCTTGATGACACTTTCAGAAATTGATCAGTACCCCAATCCCACTTTGCTCACCAAATATCGTTCTTCTAGTTTAAACCATTCGTTGGCAGTAACGGTTTTAATTTTTAGGTTTCACTCTGTTTTCTCCTATATGGATACATGTAGTTGGAACTCTAAATCAAACACGGTTTGTGCTAGCTCTTTGAAACTTGACACAATAAAGTAATTCCAAGTTCTATCTCTATGTTTGTTTCCTATGATGTAGCCCTAAGCAGAGACTCGCGCAAATCACTTTCATGTTAAGGGGTTGCCAAGCTTCCAAAAAACGACGAGTTTCCTGAAATCTCAGCACAAATTTTTTCACCCAATCTTGATGACACTTTCAGGTAATGATCAGTACCACAATCCCACTTGGCTCACCAAATTTCGTTCTTCTAGGTTAAAACGTTCGTTCGCAGTAACAGTTTTAATTTTTAGGTTTCACTCTGTTTTCTCCTATATGGATACATGTAGTTGGAACTCTAAATCAAACACGGTTTGTGCTAGCTCTTTGAAACTTGACACAATAAAGTAATTCCAAGTTCTATCTCTATGTTTGTTTCCTATGATGTAGCCCTAAGCAGAGACTCGCGCAAATCACTTTCATGTTAAGGGGTTGCCAAGCTTCCAAAAAATGACGAGTTTCCTGAAACCTAAGCACACATTTTTTCACCCAATCTTGATGACACTTTCAGGTAATGATCAGTACCCGATTCCCACTTGGCTCACCAAATTTCGTTCTTCTAGGTTAAACCGTTCGTTTGCAGTAACAGTTTTAATTTTTAGCTTTCATTCTGTTTTCTCCTATATGGATACATGTAGTTCGAACTCTAAATCAAACACGGTGTGCTAGGTCTTTGAAACTTGACACAATAAAGTAGTTCCAAGTTCTATATCGTTTGTTTCCTATTGATGTAGCCTTAAGCAGAGACTGGCGCAAATCACTTTCATGGAAATGGTTTGCCAAGCTTCCAAAAAAATAAGTGTTTCCTGAAATCTCAGCAGACATTTCTTCACCCAATCTTGATGACACTTTCAGGTA
Organism: Spermophilus citellus; assembly: GCF_964194105.1. NCBI lineage: Eukaryota > Metazoa > Chordata > Mammalia > Rodentia > Sciuridae > Spermophilus > Spermophilus citellus. The sequence goes on from NC_138188.1 coordinate 16,435,653, forward strand.
ATGATCAGTACCCCAATCCCACTTGGCTCACCAAATTTCGTTTTCTAGGTTAAAACGTTCGTTGGCAGTAACACTTTTAATTTTTAGGTATCACTCTGTTTTCTCCTATATGGATACATGTAGGTGGAACTATAAATCAAACACGGTTTGTGCTAGCTCTTTGAAACTTGACACAATACAGTAGTTCCAAGTTCTATCTCTATGGTTTGGTTCCTATTGATGTAGCCCTAAGCAGAGACTGGCGCAAATCCCTTTCATGGAAAGGGGTTGCCAAGCTTCCGAAAATCTACGAGTTTCCTGAAATCTCAGCACACTTTTTTTCACCCAATCTTGATGACACTTTCAGGTAATGATCAGTACCCCAATCCCACTTGGCTCACCAAATTTCGTTCTTCTAGGTTAAACCGTTCGTTGGCAGTAACAGTTTTAATTTTTAGTTTTCACTCTGTTTTCTCCTATATGGATACATGTAGTTGGAACTCTAAATCAAACACGGTTTGTGCTAGCTCTTTGAAACTTGACACAATGAAGTAGTTCCAAGTCCTGTCCCTATGGTTTGTTTCCTATTGATGTAGCACTCAGCAGAGACTGGTGCAAATCCCTTTCATGGAAAGGGGTTGCCAAGCTTCCGAAAATCTACGAGTTTTTTGAAATCTCAGCACACATTTTTTCACCCAATCTTGATGACACTGTCAGGTAATGATCAGTACCCCAATCCCACTTGGCTCACCAAATTTCGTTCTTCTAGATTAAACCGTTCGTTGGCAGTAACAATTTAATTTTTAGGTTTCACTCTGTTTTCTCCTATATGGATACATGTAATTCGAACTCTAAATCAAACACGGTTTGTGCTAGCTACTTGAAACTTGACAAAATAAAACAGTTCCAAGTTCTATCTCTATGTTTTGTTTCCTATTGATGTAGTCCTCAGAAGAGACTGGCGCAAATCACTTTCATGGAAAGAGGTTGCTAAGCTTCCAAAAAACTACGAGTTTCCTGAAATCTCAGCACACATTTTTTCACCCAATCTTGATGACACTTTCAGAAATTGATCAGTACCCCAATCCCACTTGGATCACCAAATTTCGTTCTTAGGTTAAACAGTTCGTTGGCAGTAACACTTTTAAATTTTAGGTTTCACTCTGTTTTCTCCTATATGGATACATGTAGTTCGAACTCTAAATCAAACACGGTTTGGGCTAGGTCTGTGAAACTCGACACAATAAAGTAGTTCCAAGTTCTATATCGTTTGTTTCCTATTGATGTAGCCCTAAGCAGCTACTGGCACAAATCACTTTCATGGAAATGGGTTGCCAGGCTTCCAAAAAATAAGTGTTTCCTGAAATCTCAGCAGACATTTCTTCACCCAATCTTGATGACACTTTCAGGTAATGATAAGTACCCAAATCACACTTGACTCACCAAATTTCGTTCTTCTAGGTTAAAGTGTTCGTTGGCTGTAACGGTTTTAATATTTAGGTTTCACTCTGTTTTCTCCTATATGGATACATGTAGTTGGAACTCTAAATCAAACACGGTTTGTGCTAGCTCTTTCAAACTTGACATACTAAAGTAATTCTAAGTTCTATCTCTATGTTTGTTTCCTATGATGTAGTCCTAAGAAGAGACTGGCACAAATCACTTTCATGGAAAGGGGTCGCTAAGCTTCCAAAAAAACGACAAGTTTCCTGAAATCTCAGCACACATTTTTTCACCCAATCTTGATGACACTTTCAGGTAATGATCAGTACACAATTCCCACTTGGCTCACCAAATTTCGTTCTTCTAGGTTAAACCGTTCGTTGGCAGTAACAGTTTTAATTTTTAGGTTTCACTCTGTTTTCTCCTATAGGGATACATGTAGTTGGAACTCTAAATCAAACAAGGTTTGTGCTAGCTCTTTGAAACTTGACACAATAAAGTAGTTCCAAGTTCTATCTCCATGTTTTGTTTCATATTGATGTAGCCTTAAGCAGAGGCTGGCGCTAATCACTTAAATTGAAAGGGGTTGCCAAGCTTCCAAAAAACGACGAGTTTCCTGAAATCTCAGCACACTTTTTTTCAACCAATCTTGATGACACTCTAAGGTAATGATCAGTACCCCAATCCCACTTGGCTCACCAAATTTCATTCTTCTAGGTTAAACCGTTCATTGGCAGTAACACTTTTAATTTTTAGGTTTCACTCTGGTTTCTCCTAGATGGATACTTGTATTTGGAACACTAAATCAAACACGGTTTGTGCTAGCTCTTTGAAACTTCACACAATAAAGTAGTTCCTAGTTCTATCTCTCTGGTTTGTTTCATATTCATGTAGCCCGAACAGAGACTGGCACAAATCACTTTCATGGAAAGGGGTTGCCAAGCTTCCAAAAAACTAAGTGTTTCCTGAAATCTCAGCAGACATTTCTTCACCCAATCTTGATGACACTTTCAGGTAGTTATCTGTACCCAAATTACACTTGGCTCACCAAATTTCGTTCTTCTAGGTTAAACTGTTCGATGGCAGTAACGGTTTTAATATTTAGGTTTCACTCTGTTTTCTCCTATATGGATACATGTATTTGGAACTCTAAATCAAACACAGTTTGTGCTAGCTCTTTGAAACTTGACACAATAAAGTAATTCCAAGGTGTATCTCTATGTTTGTTTCCTATGATGTAGCCCTAAGAAGAGACTGGCGCAAATCACTTTCATGGAAAGGGGTTGCTAAGCTTCCAAAAAACGACGAGTTTCCTGAAATCTCAGCACACATTTTTTTCACCCAATCTTGATGACACTCTACGGTAATGATCAGTACCCCAATCCCACTTGGCTCACCAAATTTCGTTCTTCTAGGTTAAAACGTTCGTTGGCAGTAACACTTTTAATTTTTAGGTTTCACTCTGTTTTCTCCTATATGGATACATGTACTGGGAACTCTAAATCAAACACGGTTTGTGCTAGCTCTTTGAAACTTGACACAATAAAGTAGTTTCAAGTTCTATCTATATGGTTTGTTTCATATTGATGTAGCCCTAAGCAGAGACTGGCGCAAATCTCTTTCATGGAAAGGGGTTGCCAAGCTTCCAAAAAATTATGAGTTTCCTGAAAACTCAGCACACATTTTTCACCAAATCTTGATGACACTTTCGGGTAATGATCAGTACCCAATCCCACTTGGCTCACCAAATTTCATTCTTCTAGGTTAAACTGTTCCTTGGGAGTAACAGTTTTAATTTTTAGGTATCACTCTTTTTTCTCCTATGTGGATACATGTAGTTGGAACTCTAAATCAAACACGGTTTGTGCTAGCTCTTTGAAACTTGACACAATAAAGTAGTTCCAAGTTCTATCTCTATGGTTGGTTTCCTATTGATGTAGCCCTACGCAGAGACTGGCGCAAATCACTTTCATGGAAAGGGGTTGCCAAGCTTCCAAAAAACGACGAGTTTCCTGAAATCTCAGCACATATTTTTTCACCCAAACTTGATGACACTTTCAGGTAATGATCAGTACCCGATTCCCACTTGGCTCACCAAATTTCGTTCTTCTAGGTTAAACAGTTCGTTGGCAGTAACACTTTTAATTTTTAGGTTTCACTCTGTTTTCTCTTATGGATACACGTAGTTGGAACTCTAAATCAAACACGGTTTGAGTAGGTCTTTTAAACTTGACACAATAATTTAGTTCCAAGTTCTATCTCCATGTTTTGTTTCATAATGATGTAGTCTTAAGCAGAGGCTGGCGCAAATCACTTACATGGAAAGGGGTTGCCAAGCTTCCAAAAAACGACGAGTTCCTGAAATCTCAGCACACATTTTTTCACCCAATCTTGATGACACTCTAAGGTAATGATCAGTACCCCAATCCCACTTGCCTCACCAAATTTCGTTCTTCTAGGTTAAACCGTTCGTTGGCAGTAACACTTTTAATTTTTAGGTTTCACTCTGTTTTCTCCTATATGGATACATGTAGTTCGAACTCTAAATCAAACACGGTTTGTGCTAGGACTTTGAAACTTGACACAATAAAGTAGTTCCAAGTTCTATCTCCATGTTTTGTTTCCTATTGATGTAGCCCTAAGCAGAGAATGGCGCAAATCACTTTCATGGAAAGGGGTTGCCAAGCTTCCGAAAAACTACGAGTTCCCTGAAATCTCAGCACACATTTTTTCACCCAATCTTGATGACACTTTCAGGTAATGATCAGTACCCCAATCCCACTTGGCTCACCAAATTTCGTTCTTCTAGGTTAAAACGTTCGTTGGCAGTAACACTTTTAAATTTTAGGAATCACTCTGTTTTCTCCTATATGGATATATGTAGGTGGAACTCTAAATGAAACACGGTTTGTGCTAGCTCTTTGAAACTTGACACAATAAAGTAATTCCAATTTCTATCTCTATGGTTTGGTTCCTATTGATGTAGCCCTATGCAGAGACTGGCGCAAATCCCTTTCATGGAAAGGGGTTGCCAAGCTTCCAAAAAATGCCGTTTCCTGAAATCCCAGAACACATTTTTTCACCCAATCTTTATGAAACTTTCAGGTAATGATCAGTACCCCAATCCCACTTGGCCTACCAAATTTCGTTCTTCTAGGTTAAACCGTTTGTTGGCAGTAACGGTTTTAATTTTTAGATATCACTCTGTTTTCTCCTATATGGATACTTGTAGTTGGAACACTAAATCCAACACGGTTTGTGCTAGCTCTTTGAAACTTCACACAATAAAGTAGTTCCAAGTTCTATCTCTATGGTTTGTATCCTATTGATGTAGCCCTAAGCAGAGACTGGCGCAAATCACTTTCATGAAAAGGGGTTGCCAAGCTTCCGAAAAACTACGAGTTTCCTGAAATCCCAGCACACATTTTTTCACCCAATATTGATGACACTTTCAGGTAATGATCAGTACCCCAGTCCCACTTGGCTCACCAAATTTCGTTCTTCTAGGTTAAACCGTTCGTTGGCAGTAACAGTTTTAATTTTTAGGTTTAATTCGGTTTTCTCCTATATGGATACATGTAGTTCGAACTCTAAATCAAACACGGATTGTGCTAGCTCTTTGAAACTTGACACAATAAAGTAGTTCCAAGTTCTATCTCTATGGTTTGTTTCCTATTGATGTAGTCCTAAGCAGAGACTGGAGCAAATCCCTTTCATGGAAAGGGGTTGCCAACTTTCAAAAAACGACGAGTTTCCTGCAATCTCAGCACACATTTTTTCAACCAATCTTGATGACACTTTCAGGTAATGATCAGTACCCCAATCCCACTTGGCTTACCAAATTTCGTTCTTCTAGGTTAAACCGTTCGTTGGCAGTAACTGTTTTAATTTTAGTTTTCTATCTGTTTTCTCCTATATGGATATATGTAGTTGGAACTCTAAATCAAACACGGTTTGTACTAGCTCTTTGAAACTTCACACAATAAAGTAGTTCCAAGTTCTATCTCTATGGTTTGTTTCCTATTGATGTAGACCTAAGCAGAGACTGGCGCAAATCACTTTAATGGAAAGGGGTTGCCAAGCTTCCAAAAAACAACGAGTTTCCTAAAAACTCAGCACACATTTTTCAACCAAGCTTGATGACACTTTCAGGTAATGATCAGTACCCCAATCCCACTTGGCTCACTAAAATTCGTTCTTTAGGTTAAACCGTTTGTTGGCAGTAACGGTTTTAATTTTTAGGTATCACTCTGTTTTCTCGTATATGGATACTTGTAGTTGGAACACTAAATCAAACACGGTTTGTGCTAGCTCTTTGAAACTTTACACAATAAAGGAGTTCCACGTTCTATCGCTATGTTTGTTTCCTATGATGTAGCCCTAAGAAGAGACTGGCAAAAATCACTCTCATGGAAAGGGGTTGGTAAGCTTCCAAAAAACGACGACTTTCCTTAAATCTCAGCACACATTTTTTCAACCATCTTGATGACACTCTAAGTTAATGATCAGTACCCCAATCCCACTTGGCTCACCAAATTTCGTTCTTCTAGGTTAAAACGTTCGTTGGCAGTAACACTTTTAATTTTTAGGTTTCACTCTGTTTTCTCCTATATGGATACATGTAGTTGGAATTCTAAATCAAACACGGTTTGTGCTAGCTCTTTGAAACTTGACACAATAAAGTAGTTCCAAGTTCTTTCTATATGTTTTGTTTCATATTGATGTAGCCCTAAGCAGAGACTGGCGCAAATCTCTTTCATGGAAAGGGGTTGCCAAGCTTCCAAAAATCGATGAGTTTCCTGAAAACTCAGCACACATTTTTCACCCAATCTTGATGACACTTTCAGGTAATGATCAGTACCCAATCCCACTAGGCTCACCAAATTTCGTTCTTCTAGGTTAAACCGTTCGTTCGCAGTAACGGTTTTAATTTTTAGGTATCACTCTCTTTTCTCCTATATGGATACATGTAGTTGGAACTCTAAATCAAACACGGTTTGTGCTATCTCTTTGAAACTTCACACAATAAAGTAGTTCCAAGTTCTATCTATATGGTTTGTTTCATATTGATGTAGCCCTAAGCAGAGACTGGCGCAAATCACTTTCATGGAAAGGGGTTGCCAAGCTTCCGAAAAACTACGAGTTCCCTGAAATCTCAGCACACATTTTTTCACCCAATGTTGATGACACTTTCAGGTAATGATCAGTACCCCAATTTCACTTGGCTCACCAAATTTCATTCTTCTAGGTTAAACTGTTCCTTGGGAGTAACAGTTTAAATTTTTAGGTATCACTCTTTTTTCTCCTATATGGAAATATGTAGTTGGGACTCTAAATCAAACACGGTTTGTGCTAGCTCTTTGAAACTTGACACAATAAAGTAGTTCCTAGTTCTATCTCTATGGTTTGTTTCCTATTGATGTAGTCCTAAGCAGAGACTGGAGCAAATCCCTTTCATCGAAAGGGGTTGCCAACTTTCAAAAAACGACGAGTTTCCTGCAATCTCAGCACACATTTTTTCAACCAATCTTGATGACACTTTCAGGTAATGATCAGTACCCCAATCCCACTTGGCTTACCAAATTTCGTTCTTCTAGGTTAAACCGTTCGTTGGCAGTAACTGTTTTAATTTTAGTTTTCACTCTGTTTTCTCCTATATGGATACATGTAGTTGGAACTCTAAATCAAACACGGTTTGTACTAGCTCTTTGAAACTTCACACAATAAAGTAGTTCCAAGTTCTGTCTCTATGGTTTGTTTCCTATTGATGTAGCCCTAAGCAGAGACTGGCGCAAATCACTTTCATGGAAAGGGGTTGCCAAGCTTCCAAAAAACTAAGGGTTTCCTAAAATCTCAGCAGACATTTCTTCACCCAACCTTGATGACACTTTCAGGTAATGATCAGTACCCCAATCCCACTTGGCTCACCAAATTTTGTTCTTCTAGGTTAAAACGTTCGTTGGCTGTAACACTTTTAATTTTTAGGAATCACTCTGTTTTCTCCTATAGGGTACATGTAGGTGGAACTCTAAATCAAACACGGTGTGTGCTAGCTCTTTGAAACTTGACACAATAAAGAAATTCCAATTTCTATCACTATGGTTTGGTTCCTATTGATGTAGCCCTAAGCAGAGACTGGCGCAAATCCCTTTCATGGAAAGGGGTTGCCAAGCTTCCAAAAAACAATGAGTTTCCTAAAATCTCAGCACACATTTTTTCACCCAATCTTGATGACACTTTCAGGTTATGATCAGTACCCCAATCCCACTTGGCTCACCAAATTTCGTTCTTCTAGGTTAAACGGTTCGTTGGCAGTAACAGTTTTAATTTTTAGTTTTCACTCTGTTTCCTCCTATATGGATACATGTTGTTGGAACTCTAAATCAAACACGGTTTGTGCTAGCTCTTTGAAACTTGAGACAATAAAGTAGTTCCAAGTTCTATCTCTATGGTTTGTTTCATATTGATGTAGCCCTAAGCAGAGACTGGCGCAAATCACTTTCATGGAAAGGGGTTCCCAAGCTTCCAAAAAACAACGAGTTTCCTGAAAACTCAGCACACATTATTCACCCAAACTTGATGACACTTTCAGGTAATGATCACTACCCCAATCCCACTAGGCTCACCAAATTTCGTTCTTCCAGGTTAAACCGTTCGTTGGCAGTTAACAGTTTAATTTTTAGGTATCACTCTGTTTTCTCCTATATGGATACATGTAGTTGGAACTCTAAAGCAAACACGGTTTGTGCTAGCTCTTTGAAACTTGACACAATAAAGTAGTTCCAAGTTCTATCTCTATGGTTTGTTTCCTATTGATGTAGCCCTAAGCAGAGACTGGCGCAAATCACTTTCATGGAAAGGGGTTGCCAAGCTTACAAAAAACTACGAGTTTCCTGAAATCCCAGCACACATTTTTTCACCCAGTGTTGATGACACTTTCAGGTAAAGATCAGTACCCCAATCTCATTTGGCTCACTAAATTTTGTTCTTCTAAGTTAAACCGTTCGTTGGCAGTAACAGTTTTAATCTTTAGGTTTCACTCTATTTCTGCTATATGGATACATGTGTTTATAACTCTAAATCAAACATACTTTGTGCTAGCTCTTTGAAACTTGACAAAATAAAGTAGTTCCAAGTTCTATCTCTATGGTTTGTTTCCTATTGATGTAGCCCTAAGCAGAGACTGGCGCAAATCACTTTCATGGAAAGGGGTTGCCAAGCTTCCGAAAAACTATGAGTTTCCTGAAAAGTCAGCACACATTTTTTCACCCACTCTTCATGACACTTTCAGGTAATGATCAGTACCCCAATCCCACTTGGCTCACCAAATTTCGTTGTTCTAGGTTAAACCGTTCGTTGGCAGTAACACTTTTAATTTTTAGGTTTCATTAGGTTTTCTCCTATATGGATACATGTAGTTCGAACTCTAAATCAAACACGGTTTGTGCTAGCTCTTTGATACTTGACACAATAAAGTAGTACCTAGTTCTATCTTTATGGTTTGTTTCCTATTGATGTAGCCCTAAGCAGAGACTGGCGCAAATCCCTTTCATGGAAAGGGGTTGCAAAGCTTACAAAAAACGACAAGTTTCCTGAAATCACAGCACAAATTTTTTCAACCAATCTTGATGACACTTTCAGGTACTGATCAGTACCCCAATCCCACTTGGCTCACCAAATTTCGTTCTTCTAGGTTAAACCGTTCGTTGGCAGTAACACTTTTAATTTTTAGGTTTCACTCTGTTTTCTCCTATATGGATACATGTAGTTGGAACTCTAAATCAAACACGGTTTGTGCTAGGTTTTTGAAACTTGACACAATAAAGTAGTTCGAAGTTCTATCTCTATGGTTTGTTTCCTATTGATGTAGCCCTAAGCAGAGACTGGCGCAAATCACTTTCATGGAAAGGGGTTGCCAACCTTCCAAAAAACAACGAGTTTCCTGAAAACTCAGCACACATTTTTTCAACCAATCTTGATGACACTTTCAGGTAATGATCAGTACCCGATTCCCATTTGGCTCATCAAATTTCGTTCTTCTAGGTTAAACCGTTCGTTGGCAGTAACAGTTTTGATTTTTAGGTTTCACTCTGTTTTCTCCTATATGGATACATGTAGTTGGAACTCTAAATCAAACACGGTTTGTGCTAGCTCTTTGAAACTTGACACAATAAAGTAGTTCCAAGTTCTATCTCTATGGTTTGTATTGAATTGATGTAGCCTTAAGCAGAGACTGGCGCAAATCACTTTCATGGAAAGGGGTTGCCAAGCTTCCAAAAAATGACGAGTTTCCTGAAATCTCAGAACACATTTTTTCACCCAATCTTGATGACACTTTCAGGTAATGATCAGTACCCCAATCCCAGTTGGTCACCAAATTTCGTTCTTCTAGGTTAAACCGTTTGTTGGCAGTACGGTTTTAATTTTTAGGTATCACTCTGTTTTCTCCTATATGGATACTTGTAGTTGGAACACTAAATCAAACACGGTTTGTGCTAGCTCTTTGAAACTTCACACAATAAAGTGGTTCCAAGTTCTTTTTCTATGGTTTGTTTCCTATTGATGTAGCCCTAAGCAGAGAGTGGCGCAAATCTCTTTCATGAAAAGGGGTTGCCAAGCTTACAAAAAACTACGAGTTTGCTGAAATCCCAGCACACATTTTTTCACCCAATATTGACGACACTTTCAGGTAATGATCAGTACCCCAGTCCCACTTGGCTCACCAAATTTCGTTCTTCTAGGTTAAACCGTTCGTTGGCAGTAACAGTTTTAATTTTTAGGTTTAATTCGGTTTTCTCCTATATGGATACATGTAGTTCGAACTCTAAATCAAACACGGTTTGTGCTAGCTCTTTGAAACTTGACACAATAAAGTAGTTCCTAGTTCTATCTCTATGGTTTGTTTCCTATTGATGTAGCCCTAAGCAGAGACTGGAGCAAATCCCTTTCATGGAAAGGGGTTGCCAACTTTCAAAAAACGACGAGTTTTCTGAAATCTCAGCACACATTTTTTCACGCAATCTTGATGACACCTTCAGGTAATGATCAGTACCCCAATCCCACTTGGCTCACCAAATTTCGTTCTTCTATGTTAATCCGTTCGTTGGGAGTAACAATTTTAATTTTTAGTTTTCACTCTGTTTTCTCCTATATGGATATATGTAGTTGGAACTCTAAATCAAACACGGTTTGTACTAGCTCTTTGAAACTTCACACAATAAAGTAGTTCCAAGTTCTATCTCTATGGTTTGTTTCCTATTGATGTAGCCCTAAGCAGAGACTGGCGCAAATCACTTTCATGGAAAGGGGTTGCCAAGCTTCCAAAAAACAACGAGTTTCCTGAAAACTCAGCACACATTTTTCAACCAATCTTGATGACACTTTCAGGTAATGATCAGTACCCCAATCCCACTTGGCTCACTAAAATTCGTTCTTCTAGGTTAAACCGTTTGTTGGCAGTAACGGTTTTAATTTTTAGGTATCACTCTGTTTTCTCCTATATGGATACTTGTAGTTGGAACACTAAATCAAACACGGTTTGTGCTAGCTCTTTGAAACTTCACACAATGAAGTAGTTCCAAGTTCTATTTCTATGGTTTGTTTCCTATGGATATAGCCCTAAGCAGAGACTGGCGCAAATCACTTTCATGAAAAGGGGTTGCCAATCTTCCAAAGAACTACGAGTTTCCTGAAATCTCAGCACACATTTTTTCACCCAATCTTGATGACACTTTCAGGTAATGATCAGTACTCCAATCCCACTTGGCTCACCAAATTTCGTTCTTCTAGGTTAAACCGTTCGTTGGCAGTAACACTTTTAATTTTTAGGTTTCACTCTGTTTTCTCCTATATGGATACATGTAGTTGGAACTCTAAATCAAACACGGTTTGTGCTAGGTCTTTGAAACTTGACACAATAAAGTAGTTCGAAGTTCTATCTCTATGGTTTGTTTCCTATTGATGTAGCCCTAAGCAGAGACTGGCGCAAATCACTTTCATGGAAAGGGGTTGCCAACCTTCCAAAAAACAATGAGTTTCCTGAAAACTCAGCACACATTTTTTCAACCAATCTTGATGACACTTTCAGGTAATGATCAGTACCCGATTCCCATTTGGCTCATCAAATTTCGTTCTTCTAGGTTAAACCGTTCGTTGGCAGTAACAGTTTTGATTTTTCGGTTTCACTCTGTTTTCTCCTATATGGATACATGTAGTTGGAACTCTAAATCAAACACGGTTTGTGCTAGCTCTTTGAAACTTGACACAATAAAGTAGTTCCAAGTTCTATCTCTATGGTTTGTATTGAATTGATGTAGCCTTAAGCAGAGACTGGCGCAAATCACTTTCATGGAAAGGGGTTGCCAAGCTTCCAAAAAATGACGAGTTTCCTGAAATCTCAGAACACATTTTTTCACCCAATCTTGATGACACTTTCAGGTAATGATCAGTACCCCAATCCCAGTTGGTCACCAAATTTCGTTCTTCTAGGTTAAACCGTTTGTTGGCAGTACGGTTTTAATTTTTAGGTATCACTCTGTTTTCTCCTATATGGATACTTGTAGTTGGAACACTAAATCAAACACGGTTTGTGCTAGCTCTTTGAAACTTCACACAATAAAGTGGTTCCAAGTTCTTTTTCTATGGTTTGTTTCCTATTGATGTAGCCCTAAGCAGAGACTGGCGCAAATCTCTTTCATGAAAAGGGGTTGCCAAGCTTCCGAAAAACTACGAGTTTCCTGAAATCCCAGCACACTTTTTTTCACCCAATATTGACGACACTTTCAGGTAATGATCAGTACCCCAGTCCCACTTGGCTCACCAAATTTCGTTCTTCTAGGTTAAACCGTTCGTTGACAGTAACAGTTTTAATTTTTAGGTTTCACTCTGTTTTCTCCTATATGGATACATGTAGTTGGAACTCTAAATCAAACACGGATTGTGCTAGCTCTTTGAAACTTGACACAATAAAGTACTTCCAAGTTCTATCTCTATGGTGTGTTTCCTATTGATGTAGCCCTAAGCCGAGATATGCGCAAATCACTTTCATAGAAAGGGGTTTCCAAGCTTCCAAAAAACAACGAGTTTCCTGAAATCAGAGCACACTTTTTTTCACCCAATCTTGATGACACTTTCAGGTAATGATCAGTACCCCAATCCCACTTGGCTGACCAAATTTCGTTCTTCTAGGTTAAACCGTTCGTTGGCAGTAACAGTTTTAATTTTTAGGTTACACTCTGTTTTCTCGTATATGGATATATGAAGTTGGAACTCTAAATATAACACGGTTTGTGCAAGCTCTTTGAAATTTGACACAATAAAGTAGTTCCAAGTTCTATCTCTATGGTTTGTTTCCTATTGATGTAGCCCTAAGCAGTGACTGGCTCAAATCACTTTCATGGAAAGGGGTTGCCAAGCTTCCAAAACACTATGAGTTTCCTGAAATCCCAGCACACATTTTGCACCTAGTCTTAATGATACTTTCAGGTAATGATCAGTACCCCAATCCCACTTGGCTCACCAAATTTCGTTCTTCTAGGTTAAACTGTTCGTTGGCAGTAATATTTTTAATTTTCAAGTTTCACTCTGTTTTCTCCTATATGGATACATGTAGTTGGAAATCTCAATCAAACACGGTTTCTGCTAGCTCTTTGAAACTTGACACAAAAAAAGTAGTTCCAAGTTCTATCTCTATGGTTTGTTTCCTATTGATGTAGCCCTAAGCAGAGACCGGCGCAAATCACTTTCATGGAAAGGGGTTGCCAAGCTTCCATAAAACTACGAGTTTCCTGAAATCTCAGCACACATTTTTTCACCCAAACTTGATGACACTTTCAGATAATGATCAGTACCCAATCCCACTTGGCTCACCAAATTTCGTTCTTCTAGTTTAAACCGTTCGTTGGCAGTAACAGTTTTAATTTTTAGGTTTCACTCTGTTTTCTCCTATATGGATACATGTAGTTGGAACTCTAAATCAAACTCGGTTATGCTAGCTCTTTGAAACTTGACACAATAAAGTAGTTCCAAGTTCTATCTCTATGGTTTGTTTCCTATTGAAGTAGCCCTAAGCAGAGACCGGTGCAAATCACTTTCATGGAAAGGGGTTGCCAATCTTCCAAAAAACTACGAGTTTCCTGAAATCTCAGCACACACATTTTCACCCAATCTTGATGACACTTTCAGGTAATGATCAGTACCCCAATCCCACTTTTCTCACCAAATTTTGTTCTTCCGGGTTAAACCGTTAGTTGCCAGTAACAGTTTAAATTTTTAGGTTTCACTCTGTTTTCTCCTATATGGATTCATGTAGTTGGAACTCTAAATCAAACACGGTTTGTGCTAGCTCTTTGAAACTTGACAGAATAAAGTAGTTCCAAGTTCTTTCTCTATGGTTTGTTTCCTATTGATGTAGCCCTAAGCAGTGACTGCCTCAAATCACTTACATGGAAAGGGGTTGCCAAGCTTCCAAAACACTATGAGTTTCCTGAAATCCCAGCACACATTTTACACCTAGTTTTAATGATATTTTCAGGTAATGATCAGTACCCCATCCTCCTTGGCTCACCAAATTTTGTTCTTCTAGGTTAAACAGATTGTTGGCAGTAACATTTTTAATTTTCAAGTTTCACTCTGTTTTCTCCTATATGGATACATGTAGTTGGAAATCTCAATCAAATACGGTTTGTGCTAGCTCTTTGAAACTTGACACAATAAAGTAGTTCCAAGTTCTATCTCTATGGTTTGTTTCCTATTGATGTAGCCCTAAGCAGAGACCGGCGCAAATCACTTTCATGGAAAGGGGTTGCCAAGCTTCCATAAAACTACGAGTTTCCTGAAATCTCAGCACACATTTTTTCACCCAAACTTGATGACACTTTCAGATAATGATCAGTACCCCAATCCCACTTGGCTCACCAAATTTCGTTCTTCTAGATTAAACAGTTCGTTGGCAGTAACAGTTTTAATTTTTAGGTTTCACTCTGTTTTCTCCTATATGGATACATGTAGTTGGACCTCTAAATCAAACACAGTTTGTGCTAGCTCTTTGAAACTTGACACAATAAAGTAGTTCCAAGTTCTATCTCTATGGTTTGTTTCCTATTGATGTATGCCTAAGCAGAGACTGGCGCAAATCACTCTCATGGAAAGGGGTTGCCAAGCTTCTAAAAAACTACGAGTTTCCTGAAATCTAAGCACACATTTTTTCTCCCAGTCTTGATGACAGTTTCAGGTAATGATCAGTACCCCAATCCCACTTGGCTCACCAAATTTCGTTCTTTTAGGTTAAACCATTCGTTGGCAGTAAAAGTTTTTATTTTTAGGTTTCACTCTGTTTTCTCCTATATGGATTCATGTAGTTGGAACACTAAATCAAAGATGGTTTGTGCTAGCTCTTTGAAACTTGACACAATCAACTAGATCCAAGTTGTATCTCTATGGTTTGTTTCCTATTGATGTAGCCCTAAGCAGAGACTGGCGCAAATCACTTTCATGGAAAGGGGTTGCCAAGCTTCCGAAAAACTACGAGTTTCCTGAAATCCCAGCACACATTTTTTCACCCAGTCTTGATGACACTTTCAGGTAATGATCAGTACCCAAATCCAACTTGGCTCACCATATTTCGTTCTTCTAGGTTAAACCGTTCGTTGGCTGTAACAGTTTTAATTTTTAGGTTTCACTCTGTTTTCTCTTATATGGATACATGTAGTTGGAAATCAAAATCAAACACGGTTTGTGCTAGCTCTTTGAAAGTTGATACAATAAAGTAGTTCCAAGTTCTCTCTCTTAGGTTTGTTTCCTATTGATGTAGCCCTAAGCAGAGACTGGCGCAAATCACGTTCATGGAAAGGGGTTGCCAAGCTTCTAAAAACTACGAGTTTTTTGAAATCTCAGCACACATTTATTCACCCAATCTTGATGACACTTTCAGGTAATGATCTGTACCCCAATCACCCTTGGCTCACCATATTTCGTTCTTCTAGGTTAAACCGTTCGTTGACAGTAACAGTTTGAATTTTTAGGTTTTACTCTGTTTTCTCCTATATGGATACATATATTTGGAATCTAAATCAAACACGGTTTGTGCTATCTCTTTGAAACTTGACACAATAAAGTAGTTCCAAGTTCTATCTCTATGATTTATTTCATTTTGATGTAGCCCTAAGCAGAGACTGGTGCAAATCAATTTCATGGAAAGGGGTTGCCAAGCTTCCAAAATCCTACGAGTTTTCGGAAATCCCAGCACACGTTTTTTCACCCAGTCTTGATGACACTTTCAGGTAATGATCAGTACACCAATCCCACTTGACTCACCAAATTTTGTTCTTCTAGGTTAAACCGTTCGTTGGCAGTAACAATTTTAATTTTTAGGTTTCACTCTGTTTTCTCCTATATGGATACATGTAGTTGGAACTCTATATCAAACACGGTTTGTGCTAGCTCTTTGAAACTTGGCACAATCAAGTAGTTCCAAGTTCTATCTCTATGGTTTGTTTCCTATTGATGTATCCCTAAGCAGAGACAAGCGCAAATCACTTTCATGGAAAGGGGTTGCCAAGCTTCCAAAAAACTACGAGTTTCCTGAAATCTCAGCACACATTTTTTCAACCAATCTTCATGACACTTTCAGGTGTTGATCAGTACCCCAATCCCACTTGGCTCACCAAATTTCGTTCTTCTAGGTTAAACCGTTCGTTGGCAGTAACAGTTTTAATTTTTAGGTTTCACTCTATTTTCTCCTATATGGATACATGTGTTTATAACTCTAAATCAAACACGGTTTGTGCTAGCTCTTTGAAACTTGACAAAATATAGTCGTTCCAAGTTCTATCTATATGGTTTGTTTCCTACTGATGTAGCCCTAAGCAGAGACTGGCGCAAATCACGTTAATGGAAAGGGGTTGCCAAGCTTCTGAAAACAACGAGTTTTTTGAAATCTCAGCACATATTTTTTCACCCAATCTTGATGACACTTTCAGGTAATGATCAGTACCCCAATCACACTTGGCTCACCATATTTCGTTCTTCTAGGTTAAACCGTTCGTTGGCAGTAACAGTTTTAATTTTTAGGTTTCACTCTGTTTTCTCCTATATGGATACATGTAGTTGGAACTCTAAATCAAAGACGGTTTATGCTAGCTATTTGAAAGTTGACACAATTAAGTAGTTCCAAGTTCTATCTCTATGGATTGTTTCCTATTGATGTAGCCCTAAGGAGAGACTGGCGCAAATCACTTTCATGGAAAGCGGTTGCCAAGCTTCCAAAAAACTACGAGTTTCCTGAAATCCCAGCACACATTTTTTCACCCAGTCTTGATGCCACTTTCAGGTAATAATCAGTACCCCAATACCACCTTGCTCACCAAATATCGTTCTTCTAGGTTAAACCGTTTGTTGGCAGTAACAGTTTTAATTTTTAGGTTTCACTCTGTTTTCGCCTATATGGATACATGTAGTTGGAACTCTAAATCAAACACGGTTTGTGCTAGCTCTTTGAAAATTGACACAATCATGTAGTTCTAAGTTCTATCTCTATGGTTTGTTTCCTATTGATGTAGACCTCAGGAGAGACCGGCGCAAATCACTTTCATGGAAAGGGGTTGCCAAGCTTCCAAAAAACTACGAGTTTCCTGAAATCCCAGCACACATTTTTTCACCCAGTCTTGATGACACTTTCAGGTAGTGATCAGTACATCAATCCCACTTGGCTCACTGAATTTTGTTCTTCTAAGTTAAACCGTTCGTTGGCAGTAACAATTATAATTTTTAAGTTTCACTCTGTTTTCTCCTATATGGATACATGTAGTTGGAACTCTATATCAAACACGGTTTGTGCTAGCTCTTTGAAACTTGACACAATAAAGTAGTTCCAAGTTCTATCTCTATGGTTTGTTTCCTATTGATGTAGCCCTAAGCAGAGACTTGTGCAAATCACGTTCATGAAAGGGGTTGCCAAGCTTCTAAAAAACTACGAGTTTTTTGAAATCTCAGCACACATTTTTTCACCCAATCTTGATGACACTGTCAGGTGTTGATCAGTACCCCAATCCCACTTGGCTCACCAAATTTCGTTCTTCTATGTTAAACCATTCCTTGGCAGTAACAGTTTTAATTTTTAGGTTTCACTCTGTTTTCTCCTATATGGATATATGTAGTTGGAACTCTAAATCAAAGATGGTTTATGCTAGCTCTTTGAAACTTGACACAGTAAAGTAGTTCCAAATTCTATCTCTATGGTTTGTTTCCTATTGATGTAGCCCTAAGGAGAGACTGGCACAAATCACTTTCATGGAAAGGGGTTGCCAAGCTTCCAAAAAACTACGAGTTTCCTGAAATCACAGCACACATTTTTTCACCCAGTCTTGATGACACTTTCAGGTAATAATCAGTACCCCAATCCCACTTGGCTCACCAAATTTTGTTCTTCTAGGTTAAACCGTTCGTGGGCAGTAACAGTTTTAATTTTTAGGTTTCATTCTGTTTTCTCCTATATGGATGCATGTATTTGGAACTCTAAATTAATCACGGTTTGTGCTAGCTCTTTGAAACTTGACACAATAATGTAGTTCCAAGTTCTATCTCTATGGTTTGTTTCCTACTGATGTAGCCCTAAGAAGAGACTGGCATAAATCACTTTCATGGAAAGGGGTGGCCAAGCTTCAATAAAACTACGAGTTTCCTGAACTCCCAGCACACATTTTTTCACCCAGTCTTGATGACACTTTCAGGTAATGATCAGTACCCCAATCCCACTTGCCTCACCAAATTTCGTTCTTCTAGGTTAAACAGTTCTTTAGCAGTAACAGTTTTAATTTTTAGGTTTCACTCTGTTTTCTCCTATATGGATACATGTAGTTTGAACTCTAAATAAAACACGGTTTGTGCTAGCTCTTTGAAACTTGACAGAATAAAGTAGTTCCAAGTTCTATCTCTATCGTTTGTTTCCTATTGATGTAGCCCTAAGCAGAGACTGGCACAAATCACTTTCATGGAAAGGGGTTGACAAGCTTCAAAAAAACTACGAGTTTCCCGAAATCCCAGCACACATATTTTCACCCAGTCTTGATGACACTTTCAGGTAATGATCAGTACCCCAATGCCACTTGGCTCACCAAATTTCGTTCTTCTAGGTTAAACCGTTCGTTCGCAGTAACAATTTTAATTTTTAGGTTTCACTCTGTTTTCTCCTATATGGATACATGTACTTCGAACTCTAAATCAAACACGGTTTGTGCTAGCTCTTTGAAACTTGACACAATAAAGCAGTTCCAAGTTCTATCTCTATGGTTTGTTTCCTATTGATGTAGCCCTAAGCAGAGACCGGCGCAAATCACTTTCATGGAAAGGGGTTGCCAAGCTTCAAAAAAACTACGAGTTTCCTGAAATCCCATCACACATTTTTTCACCCAGTATTGATGACACTTTCAGGTAAAGATCAGTACCCCAATCCTATTTGGCTCACTAAATTTTGATCTTCTCAGTTAAACCGTTCGTTGGCAGTAACAGTTTTAATCTTTAGGTTTCACTCTATTTTCTCCTATATGGATACATGTGTTTATAACTCCAAATCAAACACGGTTTGTGCTAGCTCTTTGAAACTTGACAAAATAAAGTCGTTCCAAGTTCTATCTCTATGGTTTGTTTCCTATTGATGTAGCCCTAAGCAGAGACTGGCGCAAATCACGTTAATGGAAAGGGGTTGCCAAGCTTCTAAAAACAACGAGTTTTTTGAAATCTCAGCACACATTTTTTCACCCAATCTTGATGACACTTTCAGGTAATGATCAGTACCCCAATCACACTTGGCTCACCATATTTCGTTCTTCTAGGTTAAACCGTTCGTTGGCAGTAACAGTTTTAATTTTTAGGTTTCACTCTGTTTTCTCCTATATGGATACATGTAGTTGGAACTCTAAATCAAAGACGGTTTATGCTAGCTATTTGAAACTTGACACAATTAAGTAGTTCCAAGTTCTATCTCTATGGTTTGATTCCTATTGATGTAGCCCTAAGGAGAGACTGGCGCAAATCACTTTCATGGAAAGCAGTTGCCAAGCTTCCAAAAAACTACGAGTTTCCTGAAATCCCAGCACACATTTTTTCACCCCGTCTTGATGCCACTTTCAGGTAATAATCAGTACCCCAATCCCAACTGGCTCACCAAATTTCGTTCTTCTAGGTTAAACCGTTTGTTGGCAGTAACAGTTTTAATTTTTAGGTTTCACTCTGTTTTCGCCTATATGGATACATGTAGTTGGAACTCTAAATCAAACACGGTTTGTGCTAGCTCTTTGAAACTTGACACAATCAAGTAGTTCTAAGTTCTATCTCTATGGTTTGTTTCCAATTGATGTAGACCTAAGGAGAGACCGGCGCAAATCACTTTCATGGAAAGGGGTTGCCAAGCTTCCAAAAAACTACGAGTTTCCTGAAATCCCATCACATATTTTTTCACCCAGTCTTGATGACACTTTCAGGTAATGATCAGTACCCCAATCCCACTTGGCTCACCAAATTTCGTTCTTCTAGGTTAAACCGTTCGTTGGCAGTAACAGTTTAAATTTTTAGGTTTCACTCTGTTTTCTCCTATATGGATACATGTAGTTGGAACTCTAAATCAAACATGGTTTGTGCTAGCTCTTTGAAACTTGTCACAATAAAGTAGTTCCAAGTTCTATCTCTATGGTTTGTTTCCTATTGATGTAGCCCTAAGCAGAGACCGGTCGCAAATCACTTTCATGGAAAGGGGTTGCCAAGCTTCCAAAAAACTACGATTTTCCTGAAATCTCGGTACACATTTTTTCACCCAATCTTGATGACACTTTCAGGTAATGATCAGTACCCAATCCCACTTGGCTCACCAAATTTCGTTCTTCTAGGGTAAACCGTTCGTTGGCAGTAACAGTTTTAATTTTTAGGTTTCACTCTATTTTCTCCTATATGGATACATGTAGTTGGAACTCTAAATCAAACACGGTTTGTGCTAGATCTTTGAAAATTGACACAATAAAGTAGTTCCAAGTTCTATCTCTGTCGTTTGTTTCCTATTGATGTAGCTTTAAGCAGAGACCGGCGCAAATCACTTTCATGGAAAGGGGTTGCCAAGCTTCCAAAAAACTACGAGTTTCCTGAAATCCCAGCACACATTTTTTCACCCAGTCTTGATGACTCTTTCAGGTAATGATCATTACCCCAATCCCACTTGGCTCACCAAATTTCTTTTCTTCTAGGTTAAACAGTTCGTTGGCAGTAACAGTTTTAATTTTTACGTTTCACTCTATTTTCTCCTATATGGATAGATGTAGTAGGAACTCTAATTCAAACACGATTTGTGCTAGCTCTTTGAAACTTGACACAATAAAGTAGTTCCAAGTTCTATCTCTATGATTGGTTTCCTATTGATGTAGCCCTAAGCAGAGACCGGTCGCAAATCACTTTTTTGGAAAGGGGTTGCCAAGCTTCCAAAAACTACGAGTTTCCTGAAATCTCAGTACACATTTTTTCACCCAATCTTGATGAAACTTTCAGGTAATGATCAGTACCCCAATCCCACTTGGCTCACCAAATTTCGTTCTTCTAGGTTAAACCGTTCGTTGGCAGTAACAGTTTTAAGTTTTAGGTTTCACTCTATTTTCTCCTATATGGATACATGTATTTGGAACTCTAAATCAAACACGGTTTGTGCTAGCTCTTTGAAACTTGACAAAATAAAGTAGTTCCAAGTTCTATCTCTATGGTTTGTTTCCTATTGATGTAGCCCTAAGCAGAGACTGGCGCAAATCACGTTAATGGAAAGGGGTTGCCAAGCTTCTAAAAACTACGAGTTTTTTGAAATCTCAGCACACATTTTTTCACCCAATCTTGATGACACTTTCAGGTAATGATCAGTACCCCAATCACACTTGGCTCACCATATTTCGTTCTTCTAGGTTAAACCGTTCGTTGGGAGTAACAGTTTTAATTTTTACGTTTCACTCTATTTTCTTTTATATGGATAGATGTAGTAGGAACTCTAAATCAAACACAGTTTGTGCTAGCTCTTTGAAATTTGACACAATAAAGTAGTTCCAAGTTCTATCTCTATGGTTTGTTTCCTATTGATGTAGCCCTAAGCAGAGACCAGCGCAAATCACTTTCATGGAAAGTGGTTGCCAAGCTTCCAAAAAACTACGAGTTTCCTGAAATCCCAGCACACATTTTTTCACCCAGTCTTGATGACAATTTCAGGTAAAGATCAGTACCACAATCCCATTTGGCTCACTAAATTTTGTTCTTCTAAGTTAAACCGTTCGTTGGCATCAACAGTTTTAATTTTTAGGTTTCACTCTATTTTCTCCTATATGGATACATGTATTTGGAACTCTAAATCAAACACGGTTTGTGCTAGCTCTTTGAAACTTAACACAATAAAATAGTTCCAAGTTCTATCTCTATGGTTTGTTTCTTATTGATGTAGCCCTAAGCAGAGACTGGCGCAAATCACTTTCATGGAAAGGGGTTGCCAAGCTTCTAAAATACTACGAGTTTCCTGAAATGTCAGCACACATTTTTTCACCCAATCTTGATGACACTTTCAGGTAACGATCAGTACCCCAATCCCACTTGGCTCACCATATTTCGTTCTTCTAAGTTAAACCGTTCGTTGGCAGTAACAGTTTTAATTTTTAGGTTTCACTCTGCTTTCTCCTATATGGATAAATGTATTTGGAACTCTAAATCAAAGAGAGTTTATGCTAGCTCTTTGAAACTTGACACAATTAAGTAGTTCCAAGTTCTATCTCTATGGTTTGTTTCCTATTGATGTAGCCCTAACTAGAGACTGGCGCAAATCACTTTCATGGAAAGGGGTTGCCAAGCTTACAAAAAACTACGAGTTTGCTGAACCCCAGCACACATTTTTTCACCCAGTCTTGATGAAACTTTCAGGTAATGATCAGTACCCCAATCACACTTGGCTCACCATATTTCGTTCTTCTAGGTTAAACCGTTCGTTGGCAGTAACAGTTTTAATTTTTAGGTTTCACTCTGTTTTCTCCTATATGGATACATGTAGTTGGAACTCTAAATCAAAGACGGTTTATGCTACCTCTTTGAAACTTGACACAATTAAGTAGTTCCAAGTTCTATCCCTATGGTTTGTTTCCTATTGATGTAGCCCTAAGGAGAGACTGGCTCAAATCACTTTCATGGAAAGCGGTTGCCAAGCTTCCAAAAAACTACGAGTTTCCTGAAATCCCAGCACACATTTTTTCACCCAGTCTTGATGACACTTTCAGGTAAAGATCAGTACCACAATCCCATTTGGCTCACTAAATTTTGTTCTTCTAAGTTAAACCGTTCGTTGGCATCAACAGTTTTAATTTTTAGGTTTCACTCCATTTTCTCCTATATGGGTACATGTATTTGGAACTCTAAATCAAACACGGTTTGTGCTAGCTCTTTGAAACTTGACAAAATAAAGTAGTTCCAAGTTCTATCTCTATGGTTTGTTTCCTATTGATGTAGCCCTAAGCAGAGACTGGCGCAAATCACGTTAATGGAAAGGGGTTGCCAAGCTTCTAAAAACTACGAGTTTTTTGAAATCTCAGCACACATTTTTTCACCCAATCTTGATGACACTTTCAGGTAATGATCAGTACCCCAATCACACTTGGCTCACCATATTTCGTTCTTCTAGGTTAAACCGTTCGTTGGGAGTAACAGTTTTAATTTTTACGTTTCACTCTATTTTCTTTTATATGGATAGATGTAGTAGGAACTCTAAATCAAACACAGTTTGTGCTAGCTCTTTGAAATTTGACACAATAAAGTAGTTCCAAGTTCTATCTCTATGGTTTGTTTCCTATTGATGTAGCCCTAAGCAGAGACCAGCGCAAATCACTTTCATGGAAAGTGGTTGCCAAGCTTCCAAAAAACTACGAGTTTCCTGAAATCCCAGCACACATTTTTTCACCCAGTCTTGATGACAATTTCAGGTAATGATCAGTACCCCAATCCCACTTGGCTCACCAAATTTCGTTCTTCTAGGTTAATCCGTTCGTTCCCAGTAACAGTTTTAAGTTTTAGGTTTCACTGTGTTTTCTCCTATATGGATACATGTAGTTGGAACTCTAAATCAAAGACGGTTTATGCTACCTCTTTGAAACTTGACACAATTAAGTAGTTCCAAGTTCTATCTCTATGGTTTGTTTCCTATTGATGTAGCCCTAAGGAGAGACTGGCGCAAATCACTTTCATGGAAAGGGGTTGCCAAGCTTACAAAAAACTACGAGTTTCCTGAAATCCCAGCACACATTTTTTCACCCAGTCTTGATGACACTTTCAGGTAAAGATCAGTACCACAATCCCATTTGGCTCACTAAATTTTGTTCTTCTAAGTTAAACCGTTCGTTGGCATCAACAGTTTTAATTTTTAGGTTTCACTCTATTTTCTCCTATATGGATACATGTATTTGGAACTCTAAATCAAACACGGTTTGTGCTAGCTCTTTGAAACTTAACACAATAAAATAGTTCCAAGTTCTATCTCTATGGTTTGTTTCTTATTGATGTAGCCCTAAGCAGAGACTGGCGCAAATCACTTTCATGGAAAGGGGTTGCCAAGCTTCTAAAATACTACGAGTTTCCTGAAATGTCAGCACACATTTTTTCACCCAATCTTGATGACACTTTCAGGTAACGATCAGTACCCCAATCCCACTTGGCTCACCATATTTCGTTCTTCTAAGTTAAACCGTTCGTTGGCAGTAACAGTTTTAATTTTTAGGTTTCACTCTGCTTTCTCCTATATGGATAAATGTATTTGGAACTCTAAATCAAAGAGAGTTTATGCTAGCTCTTTGAAACTTGACACAATTAAGTAGTTCCAAGTTCTATCTCTATGGTTTGTTTCCTATTGATGTAGCCCTAACTAGAGACTGGCGCAAATCACTTTCATGGAAAGGGGTTGCCAAGCTTACAAAAAACTACGAGTTTGCTGAACCCCAGCACACATTTTTTCACCCAGTCTTGATGAAACTTTCAGGTAATGATCAGTACCCCAATCACACTTGGCTCACCATATTTCGTTCTTCTAGGTTAAACCGTTCGTTGGCAGTAACAGTTTTAATTTTTAGGTTTCACTCTGTATTCTCCGATATGGATACATGTAGTTGGAACTCTAAATCAAAGACGGTTTATGCTAGCTCATTGAAACTTGACACAATTAAGTAGTTCCGAGTTCTATCTCTATGGTTTGTTTCCTATTGATGTAGCCCTAAGGAGAGACTGGCGCAAATCACTTTCATGGAAAGCAGTTGCCAAGCTTCCAAAAAACTACGAGTTTCCTGAAATCCCAGCACACATTTTTTCACCCAGTCTTGATGGCACTTTCAGGTAATAATCATTACCCAAATCCCACCTGGCTCACCAAATTTCGTTCTTCTAGGTTAAACCGTTTGTTGGCAGTAACAGTTTTAATTTTTAGGTTTCACTCTGTTTTCGCCTATATGGATACGTGTAGTTGGAACTCTAAATCAAACACGGTTTGTGCTAGCTCTTTGAAACTTGACACAATCAAGTAGTTCTAAGTTCTATCTCTATGGTTTGTTTCCTATTGATGTAGACCTAAGGAGAGACTGGCGCAAATCACTTTAATGGAAAGGGGTTGCCAAGCTTCCAAAAAACTACGATTTCCTGAAATCCCAGCACACATTTTTTCACCCAGTCTTGATGACACTTTGAGGTATAATCAGTATCCCAATCCCACCTGGCTCACCAAATTTCTTTCTTCTAGGTTAAACCGTTTGTTGGCAGTAACAGTTTTAATTTTTAGGTTTCACTCTGTTTTCTCCTATATGGATACATGTAGTTGGAACTCTAAATAAAACACGGTTTGTGCTAGCTCTTTGAAACTTGACACAATTAAGTAGTTCCAAGTTCTATCTCTATGGTTTGTTTCCTATTGATGTAGCCCTAAGCAGAGACCGGTCGCAAATCACATTCATGGATAGGGTTTGCCAAGCTTCCAAAAAAATTCGAGTTTCCTGAAATCTCGGTACACATTTTTTCACCCCATCTTGATGACACTTTCAGGTAATGATCAGTACCCCAATCCCACTTGGCTCACCAAATTTCGTTCTTAAGGTTAAACCGTTCGTTGGCAGTAACAGTTTTAATTTTTAGCTTTCACTCTGTTTTCTCCTATATGGATACATGTAGTTGGAACTCTAAATCAAACACGGTTTGTGCTAGCTCTTTGTAACTTAACACAATAAAGTAGTTCCAAGTTCTATCTCTATGGTTTGTTTCCTATTGATGTAGCCCTAAGCAGAGACTGGCGCAAATCACTTTCATGGAAAGGGGTTGCCAAGCTTCTAAAATACTATGAGTTTCCTGAAATGTCAGCACACATTTTTTCACCAAATCTTGATGACACTTTCATGTAACGATCAGTACCCCAATCCCACTTGGCTCACCATATTGCGTTCTTCTAAGTTAAACCGTTCGTTGGCAGTAACAGTTTTAATTTTTAGGTTTCACTCTGTTTTCTCCTATATGGATAAATGTATTTGGAACTCTAAATCAAAGGGAGTTTATGCTAGCTCTTTGAAACTTGACACAATAAAGTAGTTCCAAGTTCTATCTCTATGGTTTGTTTCCTATTGATGTAGCCCTAAGCAGAGACCGGCACAAATCACTTTCATGGAAAGGGGTTGCCAAGCTTACAAAAAACTACGAGTTTCCTGAAATCCCAGCACACATTTTTTCACCCAGTCTTGATGACACTTTCAGGTAATGATCAGTACCCCAATCCCACGTGGCTCACCAAATTTCGTTCTTCTAGGTTAAACCGTTCGTTGGCAGTAACAGTTTTAATTTTTAGGTTTCACTCTATTTTCTCCTATATGGATAAATGTATTTGGAACTCTAAATCAAAGAGAGTTTATGCTAGCTCTTTGAAACTTGACACAATAAAGTAGTTCCAAGTTCTATCTCTATGGTTTGTTTCCTATTGATGTAGCCCTAACTAGAGACTGGCGCAAATCACTTTCATTGAAAGGGGTTGCCAAGCTTACAAAAAACTACGAGTTTGCTAAAATCCTAGCACACATTTTTTCACCCAGTCTTGATGACACTTTCAGGTAAAGATCAGTACCACAATCCCATTTGGCTCACTAAATTTTGTTCTTCTAAGTTAAACCGTTCGTTGACATTAACAGTTTTAATTTTTAGGTTTCACTCTATTTTCTCCTATATGGATACATGTATTTGGAACTCTAAATCAAACACGGTTTGTGCTAGCTCTTTGTAACTTGACAAAATAAAGTAGTTCCAAGTTCTATGTCTATGGTTTGTTTCCTATTGATGTAGCCCTAAGCAGAGACTGGCGCAAATCACGTTAATGGAAAGGTGTTGCCAAGCTTCTAAAAACTACGAGTTTTTTGAAATCTTAGCACACATTTTTTCACCCAATCTTGATGACACTTTCAGGTAATGATCAGTACCCCAATCACACTTGGCTCACCATATTTCGTTCTTCTAGGTTAAACCGTTCGTTGGCAGTAACAATTTTAATTTTTAGGTTTCACTCTGTTTTCTCCTATATGGATACATGTAGTTGGAACTCTAAATCAAAGACGGTTTATGCTACCTCTTTGAAACTTGACACAATTAAGTAGTTCCAAGTTCTATCCCTATGGTTTGTTTCCTATTGATGTAGCCCTAAGGAGAGACTGGCGCAAATCACTTTCATGGAAAGCGGTTGCCAAGCTTCCAAAAAACTACGAGTTTCCTGAAATCCCAGCACACATTTTTTCACCCAGTCTTGATGACACTTTCATGTAAAGATCAGTACCACAATCCCATTTGGCACACTAAATTTTGTTCTTCTAAGTTAAACCGTTCCTTGGCATTAACAGTTTTAATTTTTAGGTTTCACTCTATTTTCTCCTATATGAATACATGTATTTGGAACTCTAAATCAAACACGGTTTGTGCTAGCTCTTTGAAACTTGACAAAATAAAGTAGTTCCAAGTTCTATCTTTATGGTTTGTTTCCTATTGATGTAGCCCTAAGCAGAAACTGGCGCAAATCACGGTAATGGAAAGGGGTTGCCAAGCTTCCAAAAACTAAGAGTTTTTTGAAATCTCATCACACATTTTTTCACCCAATCTTGATGACAATTTCAGGTAGTGATCAGTAGCCCAATCACACTTGGCTCACCATATTTCGTTCTTCTAGGTTAAACCGTTCGTTGGCAGTAACAGTTTTAATTTTAAGGTTTCACTCTGTTTTCTCCTATATGGATACATGTAGTTGGAACTCTAAATCAAAGACGGTTTATGCTAGCTCATTGCAACTTGACACAATTAAGTAGTTCCGAGTTCTATCTCTATGGTTTGTTTCCTATTGATGTAGCCCTAAGGAGAGACTGGCGCAAATCACTTTCATGGAAAGCGGTTGCCAAGCTTTCAAAAAACTACGAGTTTCCTGAAATCTCAGCACACATTTTTTCACCCAGTCTTGATCACACTTTCAGGTAATAATCAGTACCCCAATCCCACCTGGCTCACCAAATTTCGTTCTTCTAGGTTAAACCGTTTTTTGGCAGTAACAGTTTTAATTTTTAGGTTTCACTCTGTTTTCGCCTATATGGATACGTGTAGTTGGAACTCTAAATCAAACACGGTTTGTGCTAGCTCTTTGAAACTTGACACAATCAAGTAGTTCTAAGTTCTATCTCTATGGTTTGTTTTCTATTGATGTAGACCTAAGGAGAGACTGGCGCAAATCACTTTAATGGAAAGGGGTTGCCAAGCTTCCAAAAAACTACGAGTTTCCTGAAATCCCAGCACACATTTTTTCACCCAGTCTTGATGACACTTTGAGGTATAATCAGTATCCCAATCCCACCTGGCTCACCAAATTTCTTTCTTCTAGGTTAAACCGTTTGTTGGCAGTAACAGTTTTAATTTTTAGGTTTCACTCTGTTTTCTCCTAAATGGATACATGTAGTTGGAATTCTAAATAAAACACGGTTTGTGCTAGCTCTTTGAAACTTGACACAATTAAGTATTTCCAAGTTCTATCTCTATGGTTTGTTTCCTATTGATGTAGCCCTAAGCAGAGACCGGTCGCAAATCACTTTCATGGATAGGGTTTGCCAAGCTTCCAAAAAAATTCAAGTTTCCTGAAATCTCGGTACACATTTTTTCACCCCATCTTGATGACACTTTCATGTAATGATCAGTACCCCAATCCCACTTGGCTCACCAAATTTCGTTCTTAAGGTTAAACCATTCGTTGGCAGTAACAGTTTTAATTTTTACGTTTCACTCTATTTTCTCCTATATGGATACATGTAGTTGGAACTCTAAATCAAACACCGTTTGTGCTAGCTCTTTGTAACTTAACACAATAAAGTAGTTCCAAGTTCTATCTCTATGGTTTGTTTCTTATTGATGTAGCCCTAAGCAGAGACTGGCGCAAATCACTTTCATGGAAAGGGGTTGCCAAGCTTCTAAAATAGTACGAGTTTCCTGAAATGTCAGCACACATTTTTTCACCCAATCTTGATGACACTTTCAGGTAACGATCAGTACCCCAATCCCACTTGGCTCACCATATTTCGTTCTTCTAAGTTAAACCGTTCGTTGGCAGTAACAGTTTTAATTTTTAGGTTTCACTCTGCTTTCTCCTATATGGATAAATGTATTTGGAACTCTAAATCAAAGAGAGTTTATGCTAGCTCTTTGAAACTTGACACAATTAAGTAGTTCCAAGTTCTATCTCTATGGTTTGTTTCCTATTGATGTAGCCCTAACTAGAGACTGGCGCAAATCACTTTCATGGAAAGGGGTTGCCAAGCTTACAAAAAACTACGAGTTTGCTGAACCCCAGCACACATTTTTTCACCCATTCTTGATGAAACTTTCAGGTAATGATCAGTACCCCAATCACACTTGGCTCACCATATTTCGTTCTTCTAGGTTAAACCATTCGTTGGCAGTAACAGTTTTAATTTTTAGGTTTCACTCTGTTTTCTCCTATATGGATACATGTAGTTGGAACTCTAAATCAAAGACGGTTTATGCTACCTCTTTGAAACTTGACACAATTAAGTAGTTCCAAGTTCTATCTCTATGGTTTGTTTCCTATTGATGTAGCCCTAAGGAGAGACTGGCTCAAATCACTTTCATGGAAAGCGGTTGCCAAGCTTCCAAAAAACTACAAGTTTCCTGAAATCCCAGCACACATTTTTTCACCCAGTCTTGATGACACTTTCAGGTAAAGATCAGTACCACAATCCCATTCGGCTCACTAAATTTTGTTCTTCTAAGTTAAACCGTTCGTTGGCATTAACAGTTTTAATTTTTAGGTTTCACTCTATTTTCTCCTATATGGATACATGTATTTGGAACTCTAAATCAAACACGGTTTGTGCTAGCTCTTTGAAACTTGACAAAATAAAGTAGTTCCAAGTTCAATCTTTATGGTTTGTTTCCTATTGATGTAGCCCTAAGCAGAGACTGGCGCAAATCACGTTAATGGAAAGGGGTTGCCAAGCTTCTAAAAACTACGAGTTTTTTGAAATCTCAGCACACATTTTTTCACCCAATCTTGATGACAATTTCAGGTAGTGATCAGTAGCCCAATCACACTTGGCTCACCATATTTCGTTCTTCTAGGTTAAACCGTTCGTTGGCAGTAACAGTTTTAATTTTTAGGTTTCACTCTCTTTTCTCCTATATGGATACATGTAGTTGGAACTCTAAATCAAAGACGGTTTATGCTAGCTCATTGAAACTTGACACAATTAAGTAGTTCCGAGTTCTATCTCTATGGTTTGTTTCCTATTGATGTAGCCCTAAGGAGAGACTGGCGCAAATCACTTAAATGGAAAGCGGTTGCCAAGCTTCCAAAAAACTACGAGTATCCTGAAATCCCAGCACAAATTTTTTCACCCAGTCTTGATGACACTTTCAGGTAATAATCAGTACCCCAATCCCACCTGGCTCACCAAATTTCGTTCTTCTAGGTTAAACCGTTTGTTGGCAGTAACAGTTTAAATTTTTAGGTTTCACTCTGTTTTCGCCTATATGGATACGTGTAGTTGGAACTCTAAATCAAACACGGTTTGTGCTAGCTCTTTGAAACTTGACACAATCAAGTAGTTCTAAGTTCTATCTCTATGGTTTGTTTTCTATTGATGTAGACCTAAGGAGAGACTGGCGCAAATCACTTTAATGGAAAGGGGTTGCCAAGCTTCCAAAAAACTACGAGTTTCCTGAAATCCCAGCACACATTTTTTCACCCAGTCTTGATGACACTTTGAGGTATAATCAGTATCCCAATCCCACCTGGCTCACCAAATTTCTTTCTTCTAGGTTAAACCGTTTGTTGGCAGTAACAGTTTTAATTTTTAGGATTCACTCTGTTTTCTCCTATATGTATACATGTAGTTGGAACTCTAAATAAAACACGGTTTGTGCTAGCTCTTTGAAACTTGACACAATTAAGTAGTTCCAAGTTCTATCTCTATGGTTTGTTTCCTATTGATGTAGCCCTAAGCAGAGACCGGTCGCAAATCACTTTCATGGATAGGGTTTGCCAAGCTTCCAAAAAATTCGAGTTTCCTGAAATCTCGGTACACATTTTTTCACCCCATCTTGATGACACTTTCAGGTAATGATCAGTACCCCAATCCCACTTGGCTCACCAAATTTCGTTCTTAAGGTTAAACCGTTCGTTGGCAGTAACAGTTTTAATTTTTAAGTTTCACTCTATTTTCTCCTATATGGATACATGTAGTTGGAACTCTAAATCAAACACGGTTTGTGCTAGCTCTTTGAAACTTAACACTATAAAGTAGTTCCAAGTTCTATCTCTATGGTTTGTTTCCTATTGATGTAGCCCTAAGCAGAGACTGGCGCAAATCACTTTCATGGAAAGGGGTTGCCAAGCTTCTAAAATACTACGAGTTTCCTGAAATGTCAGTACACATTTTTTCACCCAATCTTGATGACACTTTCAGGTAACGATCAGTACCCCAATCCCACTTGGCTCACCATATTTCGTTCTTCTAAGTTAAACCGTTCGTTGGCAGTAACAGTTTTAATTTTTAGGTTTCACTCTGTTTTCTCCTATATGGATAAATGTATTTGGAACTCTAAATCAAAGAGAGTTTATGCTAGCTCTTTGAAACTTGACACAATTAAGTAGTTCCAAGTTCTATCTCTATGGTTTGTTTCCTATTGATGTAGCCCTAAGGAGAGACTGGCTCAAATCACTTTCATGGAAAGCGGTTGCCAAGCTTCCAAAAAACTACGAGTTTCCTGAAATCCCAGCACACATTTTTTCACCCAGTCTTGATGACACTGTCAGGTAATAATCAGTACCCCAATCCCACCTGGCTCACCAAATTTTGTTCTTCTAGGTTAAACCGTTTGTTGGCAGTCACAGTTTTAATTTTTAGGTTTCACTCTGTTTTCGCCTATATGGATACATGTCGTTGGAACTCTAAATCAAACACGGTTTGTGCTAGCTCTTTGAAACTTGACACAATCAAGTAGTTCCAAGTTGTACCTTTATGGTTTGTTACCTATTGATGTAGCCCTAAGCAGAGACTGGCGCAAATCACGTTAATGGAAAGGGGTTGCCAAGCTTCTAAAAACTACGAGTTTTTTGAAATCTCAGCACACATTTTTTCACCCAATATTGATGACAATTTCAGGTAGTGATCAGTAGCCCAATCACACTTGGCTCACCATATTTCGTTCTTCTAGGTTAAACCGTTCGTTGGCAGTAACAGTTTTAATTTTTAGGTTTCACTCTCTTTTCTCCTATATGGATACATGTAGTTGGAACTCTAAATCAAAGACGGTTTATGCTAGCTCATTGCAACTTGACACAATTAAGTAGTTCCGAGTTCTATCTCTATGGTTTGTTTCCTATTGATGTAGCCCTAAGGAGAGACTGGCGCAAATCACTTTCATGGAAAGCGGTTGCCAAGATTCCAAAAAACTACGAGTTTCCTGAAATCCCAGCACACATTTTTTCACCCAGTCTTGATGACACTGTCAGGTAATAATCAGTACCCCAATCCCACCTGGCTCACCAAATTTCGTTCTTCTAGGTTAAACCGTTTGTTGGCAGTAACAGTTTTAATTTTTAGGTTTCACTCTGTTTTCGCCTATATGGATACGTGTAGTTGGAACTCTAAATCAAACACGGTTTGTGCTAGTTCTTTGAAACTTGACACAATCAAGTAGTTCTAAGTTCTATCTCTATGGTTTGTTTTCTATTGATGTAGACCTAAGGAGAGACTGGCGCAAATCACTTTAATGGAAAGGGTTTGCCAAGCTTCCAAAAAACTACGAGTTTCCTGAAATCCCAGCACACATTTTTTCACCCAGTCTTGATGACACTTTGAGGTATAATCAGTATCCCAATCCCACCTGGCTCACCAAATTTCTTTCTTCTAGGTTAAACCGTTTGTTGGCAGTAACAGTTTTAATTTTTAGGTTTCACTCTGTTTTCTCCTATATGGATACATGTAGTTGGAACTCTAAATAAAACACGGTTTGTGCTAGCTCTTTGAAACTTGACACAATTAAGTATTTCCAAGTTCTATCTCTATGGTTTGTTTCCTATTGATGTAGCCCTAAGGAGAGACCGGCGCAAATCACTTTCATGGAAAGGGGTTGCAAAGCTTCCAAAAAACTACGAGTTTCCTGAAATCCCAGCACACATTTTTTCACCCAGTCTTGATGACACTTTCAGGTAATAATCAGTACCCCAATCCCACCTGGCTCACCAAATTTCGTTCTTCTAGGATAAACCGTTTGTTGGCAGTCACAGTTTTAATTTTTAGGTTTCACTCTGTTTTCTCCTATATGGATACATGTAGTTGGAACTCTAAATCAAACACGGTTTGTGCTAGCTCTTTGAAACTTGACACAATTAAGTAGGTGCAAGTTCTATTTCTATGGTTTGTTTCCTATTGATGTAGCCCTAAGCAGAGACCGGCGCAAATCACTTTCATGGAAAGGGGTTGCCAAGCTTCCAAAAAACTACGAGTTTCCTGAAATCCCAGCACACATTTTTTCACCCAGTCTTGATGACTCTTTCAGGTAATGATCAGTACCCCAATCCCACTTGGCTCACCAAATTTCATTCTTCTAGGTTAAACCGTTCGTTGGCAGTAACAGTTTTAATATTTACATTTCACTCTATTTTCTCCTATATGGATAGATGTAGTAGGAACTCTAAATCAAACACGGTTTGTGCTAGCTCTTTGAAACTTGAAACAATAAAGTAGTTCCAAGTTCTATCTCGATGGTTTGTTTCCTATTGATGTAGCCCTAAGCAGAGACCGGTCGCAAATAACTTTCATGGAAAGGGGTTGCCAAGCTTCCAAAAAACTACGAGTTTCCTGAAATCTCAGTACACATTTTTTCACCCAATCTTGATGACACTTTCAGGTAATGATCAGTATCCCAATCCCACTTGGCTCACCAAATTTCGTTCTTCTAGTTTAAACCGTTCGTTGGCAGTAACAGTTTTAAGTTTTAGGTTTCACTCTGTTTTCTCCTATATGGATACATGTAGTTGGAACTCTAAATCAAAGACGGTTTATGCTAGCTCTTTGAAACTTGACACAATAAAGTAGTTCCAAGTTCTATCTCTATGGTTTGTTTCCTATGATGTAGCCCTAAGCAGAGACTGGCGCAAATCACTTTCATGGAAAGGGGTTGCCAAAATTCCAAAAAACTACGAGTTTCCTGAAATCCCAGCACACATTTTTTCACCCAGTCTTGATGACACTTTCAGGTAATGATCAGTACCCCAATCCCACTTGGCTCACCAAATTTCGTTCTTAAGGTTAAACCGTTCGTTGGCAGTAACAGTTTTAATTTTTACGTTTCACTCTATTTTCTCCTATATGGATACATATAGTTGGAACTGTAAATCAAACACGGTTTGTGCTAGCTCTTTGGAACTTGACACAATAAAGTAGTTCCAAGTTCTATCTCTATGGTTTGTTTCCTATTGATGTAGCCCTAAGCAGAGACTGGCGCAAATCACTTTCATGGAAAGGGGTTGCCAAGCTTCTAAAATACTACGAGTTTCCTGAAATCTCAGTACACATTTTTTCACCCAATCTTGATGACACTTTCAGGTAATGATCAGTACCCCAATCCCACTTGGCTCACCATATTTCGTTCTTCTAAGTTAAACTGTTCGTTGGCAGTAACAGTTTTAATTTTTAGGTTTCAATCTGTTTTCTCCTATATGGATAAATGTATTTGGAACTCTAAATCAAAGAGAGTTTATGCTAGCTCTATGAAACTTGACACAATAAAGTAGTTCCAAGTTCTATCTCTATGGTTTGTTTCCTATTGATGTAGCCCTAACTAGAGACTGGCGCAAATCGCTTTCATGGAAAGGGTTTGCCAAGCTTACAAAAAACTACGAGTTTGCTGAAATCCCAGCACACATTTTTTCACCCAGTCTTGATGACACTTTCAGGTAAAGATCAGTACCACAATCACATTTGGCTCCATAAATTTTGTTCTTCTAAGTTAAACCGTTCGTTGGCATTAACAGTTTTAATTTTTTAGGTTTCACTCTATTATCTCCTATACGGATACATGTATTTGGAACTCTAAATCAAACACGGTTTGTGCTAGCTCTTTGAAACTTGACAAAATAAAGTAGTTCCAAGTTCTATCTCTATGGTTTGTTTCCTATTGATGTAGCCCTAAGGAGAGACTGGCGCAGATCACGGTAATGGAAAGGGGTTGCCAAGCTTCTAAAAACTACGAGTTTTTTGAAATCTCAGCACACATTTTTTCACCCAATCTTGATGACACTTTCAGGTAATGATCAGTACCCCAATCACACTTGGCTCACCATATTTCGTTCTTCTAGGTTAAACAGTTTGTTGGCAGTAACAGTTTTAATTTTTAGGTTTCACTCTGTTTTCGCCTATATGGATACATGTATTTTTAACTCTAAATCAAACACGGTTTGTGCTAGCTCTTTGAAACTTCACACAATCAAGTAGTTCTAAGTTCTATCTCTATGGTTTGTTTCCTATTGATGTAGACCTAAGGAGAGACCGGCGCAAATCACTTTCATGGAAAGGGGTTGCCAAGCTTCCAAAAAACTACGAGTTTCCTGAAATCCCAGCACACATTTTTTCACCCAGTCTTGATGACACTTTCAGGTAAAAATCAGTACCCCAATCCCACCTGGTCACCAAATTTCGTTCTTCTAGGTTAAACCGTTTGTTGGCAGTAACAGTTTTAATTTTACATTTCACTCTATTTTCTCCTATATGGATAGATGTATTAGGAACTCTAAATCAAACACGGTTTGTGCTAGCTCTTTGAAACTTGAAACAATAAAGTAGTTCCAAGTTCTATCTCGATGGTTTGTTTCCTATTGATGTAGCCCTAAGCAGAGACCGGTCGCAAATCACTTTCATGGAAAGGGGTTGCCAAGCTTCCAAAAAACTACGAGTTTCCTGAAATCTCAGTACACATTTTTTCACCCAATCTTGATGACACTTTCAGGTAATGATCAGTATCCCAATCCCACTTGGCTCACCAAATTTCGTTCTTCTAGGATAAACCGTTCGTTGGCAGTAACAGTTTTAAGTTTTAGGTTTCACTCTGTTTTCTCCTATATGGATACATGTAGTTGGAACTCTAAATAAAACACGGTTTGTGCTAGCTCTTTGAAACTTGACACAATTAAGTATTTCCAAGTTCTATCTCTATGGTTTGTTTCCTATTGATGTAGCCCTAAGGAGAGACCGGCGCAAATCACTTTCATGGAAAGGGGTTGCGAAGCTTCCAAAAAACTACGAGTTTCCTGAAATCCCAGCACACATTTTTTCACCCAGTCTTGATGACACTTTCAGGTAATAATCAGTACCCCAATCCCACCTGGCTCACCAAATTTCGTTCTTCTAGGTTAAACCGTTTGTTGGCAGTCACAGTTTTAATTTTTAGGTTTCACTCTGTTTTCTCCTATATGGATACATGTAGTTGGAACTCTAAATCAAACACGGTTTGTGCTAGCTCTTTGAAACTTGACACAATTAAGTAGGTGCAAGTTCTATTTCTATGGTTTGTTTCCTATTGATGTAGCCCTAAGCAGAGACCGGCGCAAATCACTTTCATGGAAAGGGGTTGCCAAGCTTCCAAAAAACTACGAGTTTCCTGAAATCCCAGCACACATTTTTTCACCCAGTCTTGATGACTCTTTCAGGTAATGATCAGTACCCCAATCCCACTTGGCTCACCAAATTTCATTCTTCTAGGTTAAACCGTTCGTTGGCAGTAACAGTTTTAATATTTACATTTCACTCTATTTTCTCCTATATGGATAGATGTAGTAGGAACTCTAAATCAAACACGGTTTGTGCTAGCTCTTTGAAACTTGAAACAATAAAGTAGTTCCAAGTTCTATCTCGATGGTTTGTTTCCTATTGATGTAGCCCTAAGCAGAGACCGGTCGCAAATCACTTTCATGGAAAGGGGTTGCCAAGCTTCCAAAAAACTACGAGTTTCCTGAAATCTCAGTACACATTTTTTCACCCAAACTTGATGACACTTTCAGGTAATGATCAGTATCCCAATCCCACTTGGCTCACCAAATTTCGTTCTTCTAGTTTAAACCGTTCGTTGGCAGTAACAGTTTTAAGTTTTAGGTTTCACTCTGTTTTCTCCTATATGGATACATGTAGTTGGAACTCTAAATCAAAGACGGTTTATGCTAGCTCTTTGAAACTTGACACAATAAAGTAGTTCCAAGTTCTATCTCTATGGTTTGTTTCCTATGATGTAGCCCTAAGCAGAGACTGGCGCAAATCACTTTCATGGAAAGGGGTTGCGAAGCTTCCAAAAAACTACGAGTTTCCTGAAATCCCAGTACACATTTTTTCACCCAGTCTTGATGACACTTTCAGGTAATGATCAGTACCCCAATCCCACTTGGCTCACCAAATTTCGTTCTTAAGGTTAAACCGTTCGTTGGCAGTAACAGTTTTAATTTTTACGTTTCACTCTATTTTCTCCTATATGGATACATATATTTGGAAGTGTAAATCAAACACGGTTTGTGCTAGCTCTTTGGAACTTGACACAATAAAGTAGTTCCAAGTTCTATCTCTATGGTTTGTTTCCTATTGATGTAGCCCTAAGCAGAGACTGGCGCAAATCACTTTCATGGAAAGGGGTTGCCAAGCTTCTAAAATACTACGAGTTTCCTGAAATGTCAGCGCACATTTTTTCACCCAATCTTGATGACACTTTCAGGTAATGATCAGTACCCCAATCCCACTTGGCTCACCATATTTCGTTCTTCTAAGTTAAACTGTTCGTTGGCAGTAACAGTTTTGATTTTTAGGTTTCAATCTGTTTTCTCCTATATGGATAAATGTATTTGGAACTCTAAATCAAAGAGAGTTTATGCTAGCTCTTTGAAACTTGACACAATAAAGTAGTTCCAAGTTCTATCTCTATGGTTTGTTTCCTATTGATGTAGCCCTAACTAGAGACTGGCGCAAATCGCTTTCATGGAAAGGGTTTGCCAAGCTTACAGAAAACTACGAGTTTGCTGAAATCCCAGCACACATTTTTTCACCCAGTCTTGATGACACTTTCAGGTAAAGATCAGTACCACAATCACATTTGGCTCCATAAATTTTGTTCTTCTAAGTTAAACCGTTCGTTGGCATTAACAGTTTTAATTTTTAGGTTTCACTCTATTTTCTCCTATACGGATACATGTATTTGGAACTCTAAATCAAACACGGTTTGTGCTAGCTCTTTGAAACTTGACAAAATAAAGTAGTTCCAAGTTCTATCTCTATGGTTTGTTTCCTATTGATGTAGCCCTAAGCAGAGACTGGCGCAGATCACGGTAATGGAAAGGGGTTGCCAAGCTTCTAAAAACTACGAGTTTTTTGAAATCTCAGCACACATTTTTTCACCCAATCTTGATGACACTTTCAGGTAATGATCAGTACCCCAATCACACTTGGCTCACCATATTTCGTTCTTCTAGGTTAAACCGTTCGTTGGCAGTAACAATTTTACTTTTTAGGTTTCACTCTGTTTTCTCCTATATGGATACATGTAGTTTGAACTCTAAATCAAAGACGGCTTATGCTAGCTCTTTGAAACTTGACACAATTAAGTAGTCCAAGTTCTATCTCTATGGTTTGTTTCCTATTGATGTAGCCCTAAGAAGAGACTGGCGCAAATCACTTTCATGGAAAGCGGTTGTCAAGCTTCCAAAAAACTATGAGTTTCCTGAAATCCCAGCACACATTTTTTCACCCAGTCTTGATGACACTTTCAGGTAATAATCAGTAACCCAATCCCACCTGGCTCACCAAATTACGTTCTTCTAGGTTAAACAGTTTGTTGGCAGTAACAGTTTTAATTTTTAGGTTTCACTCTGTTTTCGCCTATATGGATACATGTATTTGTAACTCTAAATCAAACACGGTTTGTGCTAGCTCTTTGAAACTTCACACAATCAAGTAGTTCTAAGTTCTATCTCTATGGTTTGTTTCCTATTGATGTAGACCTAAGGAGAGACCGGCGCAAATCACTTTCATGGAAAGGGGTTGCCAAGCTTCCAAAAAACTACGAGTTTCCTGAAATCCCAGCACACATTTTTTCACCCAGTCTTGATGACACTTTCAGGTAAAAATCAGTACCCCAATCCCACCTGGTCACCAAATTTCGTTCTTCTAGGTTAAACCGTTCGTTGGCAGTAACAGTTTTAATTTTTACATTTCACTCTATTTTCTCCTATATGGATAGATGTAGTAGGAACTCTAAATCAAACACGGTTTGTGCTAGCTCTTTGAAACTTGAAACAATAAAGTAGTTCCAAGTTCTATCTCGATGGTTTGTTTCCTATTGATGTAGCCCTAAGCAGAGACCGGTCGCAAATCACTTTCATGGAAAGGGGTTGCCAAGCTTCCAAAAAACTACGAGTTTCCTGCAATCTCAGTACACATTTTTTCACCCAATCTTGATGACACTTTCAGGTAATGATCAGTATCCCAATCCCACTTGGCTCACCAAATTTCGTTCTTCTAGGATAAACCGTTCGTTGGCAGTAACAGTTTTAAGTTTTAGGTTTCACTCTGTTTTCTCTTATATGGATACATGTATTTGGAACTCTAAATCAAACACGGTTTGTGCTAGCTCTTTGAAACTTGACACAAAAAAGTAGTTCCAAGTTCTATCTCTATGGTTTGTTTCCTATGATGTAGCCTTAAGCAGAGACCGTCGCAAATCACTTTCATGGAAAGGGGTTGCCAAAATTCCAAAAAACTACGAGTTTCCTGAAATCCCAGCACACATTTTTTCACCCAGTCTTGATGACACTCTCAGGTAATGATCAGTACCCCAATCCCACGTGGCTCACCAAATTTCGTTCTTCTAGGTTAAACCGTTCATTGGCAGTAACAGTTTTAATTTTTACGTTTCACTCTATTTTCTCCTATATGGATACATGTACTTGGAACTGTAAATCAAACACTGTTTGTGCTAGCTCTTTGAAACTTGACACAATAAATTAGTTTCAAGTTCTATCTCTATGGTTTGTTTTTTATTGATGTAGCCCTAAGCAGAGACCGGTCGCAAATCACTTTCATGGCAAGGGGTTGCAAGTCTTCCAAAAAACTACGAGTTTCCTGAAATCTCAGTACACATTTTTTCACCCAGTCTTGATGACACTTTTAGGTAATGATCAGAACCCCAATCCCACTTGGCTCACCAAATTTCGTTCTTCTAGGTTAAACCATTCGTTGGCAGTAACAGTTTTAATTTTTAGGTTTCACTCTGTTTTCTCCTATATGGATAATTGTAGTTGGAACTCTAAATCAAACACGGTTTGTGCTAGCTCTTTGACGCTTGACAAAATAAAGTAGTTCCAAGTTCTATCTCTATTGTTTGTTTCCTATTGATGTAGCCCTAAGCAGAGACTGGCGCAAATCACGTAAACTGAAAGGGGTTGCCAAGCTTCTAAAATACTACGAGTTTCCTGAAATGTCAGCACACATTTTTTCACCCAATCTTGATGACACTTTCAGGTAAGGATCAGTACCCCAATCCCACTTGGCTCACCATATTTCGTTCTTCTAAATTAAACCGTTCGTTGGCAGTAACAGTTTTAATTTTTAGGTTTCACTCTTTTTTCTCCTATATGGATAAATGTATTTGGAACTCTAAGTCAAAGAGAGTTTATGCTAGCTCTTTGAAACTTGACACAATAAAGTAGTTCCAAGTTCTATCTCTATGGTTTGTTTCCTACGATGTAGCCCTAACTAGAGACTGGCGCAAATCACTTTCATTGAAAGGGGTTGCCAAGCTTACAAAAAACTACGAGTTTGCTGAAATCCAAGCACACATTTTGTCACCCAGTCTTGATGACACTTTCAGGTAAAGATCAGTACAACAATCCCATTTGGCTCACTAAATTTTGTTCTTCTAAGTTAAACCGTTCGTTGGCATTAACAGTTTTAATTTTTACGTTTCACTCTATTTTCTCCTATATGGATACATGTATTTGGAACTCTAAATCAAACACGGTTTGTGCTAGCTCTTTGAAACTTGACAAAATAAATTAGTTCCAAGTTCTATCTTTATGGTTTGTTTCCTATTGATGTAGCCCTAAGCAGAGACTGGCGCAAATCAGGTTAATGGAAAGGGGTTGCCAGGCTTCTAAAAACTACGAGTTTTTTGAAATCCCAGCACACATTTTTTCACCCAGTCTTGATGACACTTTGAGGTATAATCAGTATCCCAATCCCACCTGGCTCACCAAATTTCTTTCTTCTAGGTTAAACCGTTTGTTGGCAGTAACAGTTTTAATTTTTAGGTTTCACTCTGTTTTCTCCTATATGGATACATGTAATTGGAACTCTAAATAAAACACGGTTTGTGCTAGCTCTTCGAAACTTGACACAATTAAGTATTTCCAAGTTCTATCTCTATGGTTTGTTTCCTATTGATGTAGCCCTAAGCAGAGACCGGTCGCAAATCACTTTCATGGATAGGGTTTGCCAAGCTTCCAAAAAAATTTGAGTTTCCTGAAATCTCGGTACACATTTTTTCACCCAGTCTTGATGACACTTTCAGGTAAGGATCAGTACCCCAATCCCACTTGGCTCACCATATTTCGTTCTTCTAAATTAAACCGTTCGTTGGCAGTAACAGTTTTAATTTTTAGGTTTCACTCTTTTTTCTCCTATATGGATAAATGTATTTGGAACTCTAAGTCAAAGAGAGTTTATGCTAGCTCTTTGAAACTTGACACAATAAAGTAGTTCCAAGTTCTATCTCTATGGTTTGTTTCCTACGATGTAGCCCTAACTAGAGACTGGCGCAAATCACTTTCATTGAAAGGGGTTGCCAAGCTTACAAAAAACTACGAGTTTGCTGAAATCCAAGCACACATTTTGTCACCCAGTCTTGATGACACTTTCAGGTAAAGATCAGTACAACAATCCCATTTGGCTCACTAAATTTTGTTCTTCTAAGTTAAACCGTTCGTTGGCATTAACAGTTTTAATTTTTACGTTTCACTCTATTTTCTCCTATATGGATACATGTATTTGGAACTCTAAATCAAACACGGTTTGTGCTAGCTCTTTGAAACTTGACAAAATAAATTAGTTCCAAGTTCTATCTTTATGGTTTGTTTCCTATTGATGTAGCCCTAAGCAGAGACTGGCGCAAATCAGGTTAATGGAAAGGGGTTGCCAGGCTTCTAAAAACTACGAGTTTTTTGAAATCCCAGCACACATTTTTTCACCCAGTCTTGATGACACTTTGAGGTATAATCAGTATCCCAATCCCACCTGGCTCACCAAATTTCTTTCTTCTAGGTTAAACCGTTTGTTGGCAGTAACAGTTTTAATTTTTAGGTTTCACTCTGTTTTCTCCTATATGGATACATGTAGTTGGAACTCTAAATAAAACACGGTTTGTGCTAGCTCTTTGAAACTTGACACAATTAAGTATTTCCAAGTTCTATCTCTATGGTTTGTTTCCTATTGATGTAGCCCTAAGCAGAGACCGGTCGCAAATCACTTTCATGGATAGGGTTTGCCAAGCTTCCAAAAAAATTTGAGTTTCCTGAAATCTCGGTACACATTTTTTCACCCAGTCTTGATGACACTTTCAGGTAATGATCAGTACCCCAATCCCACTTGGCTCAGCAAATTTCGTTCTTAAGGTTAAACCGTTCGTTGGCAGTAAGAGTTTTAATTTTTACGTTTCACTCTATTTTCTCCTATATGGATACATGTAGTTGGAACTCTAAATCAAACACGGTTTGTGCTAGATCTTTGAAACTTAACACAATAAAGTAGTTCCAAGTTCTATCTCTATGGTTTGTTTCCTATTGATGTAGCCCTAAGCAGAGACTGGCGCAAATCACTTTCATGGAAAGGGGTTGCCAAGCTTCTAAAATACTACGAGTTTCCTGGAATGTCAGCACACATTTTTTCACCCACTCTTGATGACACTTTCAGGTAACGATCAGTACCCCAATCCCACTTGGCTCACCATATTTCGTTCTTCTAAGTTAAACCGTTCGTTGGCAGTAACAGTTTTAATTTTTAGGTTTCACTCTGTTTTCTCCTATATGGATAAATGTATTTGGAACTCTAAATCAAAGAGAGTTTATGCTAACTCTTTGAAACTTGACACAATAAAGTAGTTCCAAGTTCTATCTCTATGGTTTGTTTCCTATTGATGTAGCCCTAACTAGAGACTGGCGCAAATCACTTTCATGGAAAGGGGTTGCCAAGCTTACAAAAAACTACGAGTTTGCTGAAATCCCAGCACACATTTTTTCACCCAGTCTTCATGACACTTTCAGGTAATGATCAGTACCCCAATCACACTTGGCTCACCATATTTTGTTCTTCTAGGTTAAACCGTTCGTTGGCAGTAACAGTTTTAATTTTTAGGTTTCACTCTGTTTTCTCCTATATGGATACATGTAGTTGGAACTCTAAATCAAAGACGGTTTATGCTAGCTCATTGAAACTTGACACAATTAAGTAGTTCCGAGTTCTATCTCTATGGTTTGTTTCCTATTGATGTAGCCCTAAGGAGAGACTGGCGCAAATCACTTTCATGGAAAGCGGTTGCCAAGCTTCCAAAAAACTACGAGTTTCCTGAAATCCCAGCACACATTTTTTCACCCAGTCTTGATGACACTTTCAGGTAATAATCATTACCCCAATCCCACCTGGCTCACCAAATTTCGTTCTTCTAGGTTAAACCGTTTGTTGGCAGTAACAGTTTTAATTTTTAGGTTTCACTCTGTTTTCGCCTATATGGATACGTGTAGTTGGAACTCTAAATCAAACACGGTTTGTGCTAGCTCTTTGAAACTTGACACAATCAAGTAGTTCTAAGTTCTATCTCTATGGTTTGTTTCCTATTGATGTAGACCTAAGGAGAGACTGGCGCAAATCACTTTAATGGAAAGGGGTTGCCAAGCTTCCAAAAAACTACGATTTCCTGAAATCCCAGCACACATTTTTTCACCCAGTCTTGATGACACTTTGAGGTATAATCAGTATCCCAATCCCACCTGGCTCACCAAATTTCTTTCTTCTAGGTTAAACCGTTTGTTGGCAGTAACAGTTTTAATTTTTAGGTTTCACTCTGTTTTCTCCTATATGGATACATGTAGTTGGAACTCTAAATAAAACACGGTTTGTGCTAGCTCTTTGAAACTTGACACAATTAAGTAGTTCCAAGTTCTATCTCTATGGTTTGTTTCCTATTGATGTA
The DNA here is from genome assembly GCF_964194105.1 of Spermophilus citellus. NCBI lineage: Eukaryota > Metazoa > Chordata > Mammalia > Rodentia > Sciuridae > Spermophilus > Spermophilus citellus. The sequence continues at coordinate 16,479,903 of NC_138188.1, forward strand.
GCCCTAAGCAGAGACCGGTCGCAAATCACATTCATGGATAGGGTTTGCCAAGCTTCCAAAAAAATTCGAGTTTCCTGAAATCTCGGTACACATTTTTTCACCCCATCTTGATGACACTTTCAGGTAATGATCAGTACCCCAATCCCACTTGGCTCACCAAATTTCGTTCTTAAGGTTAAACCGTTCGTTGGCAGTAACAGTTTTAATTTTTAGCTTTCACTCTGTTTTCTCCTATATGGATATATGTAGTTGGAACTCTAAATCAAACACGGTTTGTGCTAGCTCTTTGTAACTTAACAAAATAAAGTAGTTCCAAGTTCTATCTCTATGGTTTGTTTCCTATTGATGTAGCCCTAAGCAGAGACTGGCGCAAATCACTTTCATGGAAAGGGGTTGCCAAGCTTCTAAAATACTACGAGTTTCCTGAAATGTCAGCACACATATTTTCACCCAATCTTGATGACACTTTCATGTAACGATCAGTACCCCAATCCCACTTGGCTCACCATATTTCGTTCTTCTAAGTTAAACCGTTCGTTGGCAGTGACAGTTTTAATTTTTAGGTTTCACTCTGTTTTCTCCTATATGGATAAATGTATTTGGAACTCTAAATCAAAGAGAGTTTATGCTAGCTCTTTGAAACTTGACACAATAAAGTAGTTCCAAGTTCTATCTCTATGGTTTGTTTCCTATTGATGTAGCCCTAACTAGAGACTGGCGCAAACACTTTCATGGAAAGGGGTTGCCAAACTTACAAAAAACTACGAGTTTGCTGAAATCCCAGCACACATTTTTTCACCCAGTCTTGGTGACACTTTCAGGTAATGATCAGTACCCCAATCACACTTAGCTCACCATATTTCGTTCTTCTAGGTTAAACCGTTCGTTGGCAGTAACAGTTTTAATTTTTAGGTTTCACTCTGTTTTCTCCTATATGGATACATGTAGTTGGAACTCTAAATCAAAGACGGTTTATGCTAGCTCATTGAAACTTGACACAATTAAGGAGTTCCAAGTTCTATCTCTATGGTTTGTTTCCTATTGATGTAGCCCTAAGGAGAGACTGGCGCAAATCACTTTCATGGAAAGCGGTTGCCAAGCTTCCAAAAAACTATGAGTTTCCTGAAATCCCAGCACACATTTTTTCACCCAGTCTTGATGACACTTTCAAGTAATAATCAGTACCCTAATCCCACCTGGCTCACCAAATTTCGTTCTTCTAGGTTAAGCCGTTTGTTGGCAGTAACAGTTTTAATTTTTAGGTTTCACTCTGTTTTCGCCTATATGTATACGTGTAGTTGGAACTCTAAATCAAACACGGTTTGTGCTAGCTCTTTGAAACTTGACACAATCAAGTAGTTCTAAGTTCTATCTCTATGGTTTGTTTCCTATTGATGTAGCCCTAAGCAGAGACTGGCGCAAATCATTTTCATGGAAAGGGGATGCCAAGCTTTCAAAAAACTACGAGTTTCCTGAAATCCCAGCACACATTTTTTCACCCAGTCTTGATGACACTTTCAGGTAATGATCAGTATCCCAATCCCACTCGGCTCACCATATTTCGTTCTTCTAAGTTAAACCGTTCATTGGCAGTAACAGTTTTAATTTTTAGGTTTCACTCTGTTTTCTCCTATATGGATAAATGTGGTTGGAACTCTAAATCAAAGAGAGTTTATGCTAGCTCTTTGACTTGACACAATAAAGTAGTTCCAAGTTCTATCTCTATGGTTTGTTTCCTATTGATGTAGTCCTAAGCAGAGACTGGCGCAATTCACTTTCATGGAAAGGGGTTGCCAAGCATACAAAAAACTACGAGTTTCATGAAATCCCAGCACACATTTTTTCACCCAGTCTTGATGACACTTTCAGGTAAAGATCAGTACCCCAATCCCATTTGGCTCACTAAATTTTGTTCTTCTAAGTTAAACTTTTCGTTGGCAGTAACAGTTTTAATTTTAGGTTTCACTCTATTTTCTCCTATATGGATACATGTATTTGGAACTCTAAATCAAACACGGTTTGTGCTAGATCTTTGAAACTTGACAAAATAAAGTAGTTCCACGTTCTATCTCTATGGTTTGTTTCCTATTGATGTAGCCCTAAGCAGAGACTGGCGCAAATCACGTTAATGGAAATGGGTTGCCAAGCTTCTAAAAACTACGAGTTTTTTTGAAATCTCAGCACACATTTTTTCACCCAATCTTGATGACACTTTCAGGTAATGATCAGTACCCCAATCACACTTGGCTCACCATATTTCGTTCTTCTAGGTTAAACCGTTCGTTGGCAGTAACAGTTTTAATTTTTAGGTTTCACTCTGTTTTCTCCTATATGGATACATGTAGTTGGAACTCTAAATCAAAGACGGTTTATGCTAGCTCTTTAAAACTTTACATAATTAACTAGTTCCAAGTTCTATCTCTATGATTTGTTTCCTCTTGATGTAGCCGTAAGGAGAGACTGGCGCAAATCACTTTCATGGAAAGCGGTTGCCAAGCTTCCAAAAAACTACGAGTTTCCTGAAATCCCAGCACACAGTTTTTCACCCAGTCTTGATGACACATTCAGGTAATAATCAGTACCCCAATACAACTTGGCTCAACAAATTTCGTTCTTCTAGGTTAAACCGTTTGTTGGCAGTAACAGTTTTAATTTTTAGGTTTCACTCTGTTTTCTCCTCTATGGATACATGTAGTTGGAACTCTAAACCAAACACCTTTTGGGCTAGCTCTTTGAAACTTGACACAATTAAGTAGTTCTAAGTTCTATCTCGATGGTTTGTTTCCTATTGATGTAGCCCTAAGTAGAGACCGTTCGCAAATCACTTTCATGGATAGGGGTTGCCAAGCTTCCAAAAAACTACGAGTTTCCGGAAATCTCGGTACACATTTTTTCACCCAATCTTGATGACACTTTGAGGTAATGATCAGTACCCCAATCCCACTTGGCTCACCAAATTTCGTTCTTAAGGTTAAACCGTTCTTTGGCAGTAACAGTTTAAATTTTACGTTTCACTCTATTTTCTCCTATATGGATAAATGTATTTGGAACTCTAAATCAAAGAGAGTTTATGCTAGCTCTTTGAAACTTGACACAATAAAGTAGTTCCAAGTTCTATCTCTATGGTTTGTTTCCTATTGATGTAGCCCTAACTAGAGACTGGCGCAAATCACTTTCAAGGAAAGGGGTTGCCAAGCTTACAAAAAACTACGAGTTTGCTGAAATCCCAGCACACATTTTTTCACCCAGTCTTGATGACACTTTGAGGTAATGATCAGTAGCCCAATCACAGTTGGCTCACCATATTTTGTTCTTCTAGGTTAAACCGTTCGTTGGCAGTAACAGTTTTAATTTTTAGGTTTCACTCTGTTTTCTCCTATATGGATATATGTAGTTGGAACTCTAAATCAAAGACGGTTTATGCTAGCTCTTTGAAACTTGACACAATTAAGTAGTTCCAAGTTCTATTTCTATGGTTTGTTTCCTATTGATGTAGCCCTAAGGAGAGACTGGCGGAAATCACTTTCATGGAAAGCGGTTGCCAAGCTTCCAAAAAACTACGAGTTTCCTGAAATCCCAGCACACATTTTTTCACCCAGTCGTGATGACACTTTCAGGTATAATCAGTATCCCAATCCCACCTGGCTCACCAAATTTCGTTCTTTTAGGTTAAACCGTTTGTTGGCAGTAACAGTTTTAATTTTAGGTTTCACTCTGTTTTCTCCTATATGGATACATGTAGTTGGAACTCTAAATCAAAGACGGTTTTTGCTAGCTCTTTGAAACTTGACACAATTAAGTAGTTCCAAGTTCTATCTCTATGGTTTGTTTCCTATTGATGTAGCCCTAAGCAGAGACCGGCGCAAATCACATTCATGGAAAGGGGTTGCCAAGCTTCCAAAAAACTACGAGTTTCCTGAAATCCCAGCACACATTTTTTCACCCAGTCTTGATGACACTTTCAGGTAATAATCAGTACCCCAATCCCAATGGTCACCAAATTTCGTTCTTCTAGGTTAAACCGTTCGTTGGCAGTAACAGTTTTAATTTTTACATTTCACTCTATTTTCTCCTATATGGATAGATGTAGTAGGAACTCTAAATCAAACACGGTTTGTGCTAGCTCTTTGAAACTTGAAACAATAAGTAGTTCCAAGTTCTATCTCGATGGTTTGTTTCCTATTGATGTAGCCCTAAGCAGAGAACGGTCGCAAATCACTTTCATGGAAAGGGGTTGCCAAGCTTCCAAAAAACTACGAGTTTCCTGAAATCCCAGCACACATTTTTTCACCCAGTCTTGATGACACTTTGAGGTATAATCAGTATCCCAATCCCACCTGGCTCACCAAATTTCTTTCTTCTAGGTTAAACCGTTTGTTGGCAGTAACAGTTTTAATTTTTAGGTTTCACTCTGTTTTCTCCTATATGGATACATGTAGTTGGAACTCTAAATAAAACACGGTTTGTGCTAGCTCTTTGAAACTTAACACAATTAAGTAGTTCCAAGTTCTATCTCTATGGTTTGTTTCCTATTGATGTAGCCCTAAGCAGAGACCGGTCGCAAATCACTTTCATGGATAGGGTTTGCCAAGCTTCCAAAAAAATTCGAGTTTCCTGAAATCTGGGTACACATTTTTTCACCCCATCTTGATGACACTTTCAGGTAATGATCAGTACCCCAATCCCACTTGGCTCACCAAATTTTGTTCTTAAGGTTAAACCGTTCGTTGGCAGTAACAGTTTTAATTTTTAAGTTTCACTCTATTTTCTCCTATATGGATACATGTAGTTGGAACTCTAAATCAAACACGGTTTGTGCTAGCTCTTTGAAACTTAACACAATAAAGTAGTTCCAAGTTCTATCTCTATGGTTAGTTTCCTATTGATGTAGCCCTAAGCAGAGACTGGCGCAAATCACTTTCATGGAAAGGGGTTGCCAAGCTTCTAAAATACTATGAGTTTCCTGAAATGTCAGCACACATTTTTTCACCCAATCTTGATGACACTTTCAGGTAACGATCAGTACCCCAATCCCACTTGGCTCACCATATTTCGTTCTTCTAAGTTAAACCGTTCGTTGGCAGTAACAGTAAAATTTTTAGGTTTCACTCTGTTTTCTCCTATATGGATAAATGTATTTGGAACTCTAAATCAAAGAGAGTTTATGCTAGCTCTTTGAAACTTGACACAATTAAGTAGTTCCAAGTTCTATCTCTATGGTTTGTTTCCTATTGATGTAGTCCTAAGGAGAGACTGGCTCAAATCACTTTCATGGAAAGCGGTTGCCAAGCTTCCAAAAAACTACGAGTTTCCTGAAATCCCAGCACACATTTTTTCACCCAGTCTTGATGACACTGTCAGGTAATAATCAGTACCCCAATCCCACCTGGCTCACCAAATTTCGTTCTTCTAGGTTAAACCGTTTGTTGGCAGTCACAGTTTTAATTTTTAGGTTTCACTCTGTTTTCGCCTATATGGATACATGTCGTTGGAACTCTAAATCAAACACGGTTTGTGCTAGCTCTTTGAAACTTGACAAAATAAAGTAGTTCCAAGTTCTATCTTTATGGTTTGTTTCCTATTGATGTAGCCCTAAGCAGAGACTGGCGCAAATCACGTTAATGGAAAGGGGTTGCCAAGCTTCTAAAAACTACGAGTTTTTTGAAATCTCAGCACACATTTTTTCACCCAATCTTGATGACAAATTCAGGTAGTGATCAGTAGCCCAATCACACTTGGCTCACCATATTTCGTTCTTCTAGGATAAACCGTTCGTTGGCAGTAACAGTTTTAATTTTTAGGTTTCACTCTCTTTTCTCCTATATGGATACATGTAGTTGGAACTCTAAATCAAAGACGGTTTATGCTAGCTCATTGAAACTTGACACAATTAAGTAGTTCCGAGTTCTATCTCTATGGTTTGTTTCCTATGATGTAGCCCTAAGCAGAGACCGTCGCAAATCACTTTCATGGAAAGCGGTTGCCAAGATTCCAAAAAACTACGAGTTTCCTGAAATCCCAGCACACATTTTTTCACCCAGTCTTGATGACACTTTCAGGTAATGATCATTACCCCAATCCCACGTGGCTCACCAAATTTCGTTCTACTAGGTTAAACCGTTCATTGGCAGTAACAGTTTTAATTTTTACGTTTCACTCTATTTTCTCCTATATGGATACATGTAGTTGGAACTGTAAATCAAACACGGTTTGTGCTAGCTCTTTGAAACTTGACACAATAAATTAGTTTCAAGTTCTATCTCTATGGTTTGTTTCTTATTGATGTAGCCCTAAGCAGAGACTGGTTGCAAATCACTTTCATGGAAAGGGGTTGCAAATCTTCCAAAAAACTACGAGTTTCCTGAAATCTCAGTACACATTTTTTCTCCCAGTCTTGATGACACTTTTAGGTAATGATCAGAACCCCAATCCCACTTGGCTCACCAAATTTCGTTCTTCTAGGTTAAACCATTCGTTGGCAGTAACAGTTTTAATTTTTAGGTTTCACTCTGTTTTCTCCTATATGGATAATTGTAGTTGGAACTCTAAATCAAACACGGTTTGTGCTAGCTCTTTGACGCTTGACAAAATAAAGTAGTTCCACGTTCTATCTCTGTGGTTTGTTTCCTATTGATGTAGCCCTAAGCAGAGACTGGCGCAAATCACGTTAACTGAAAGGGGTTGCCAAGCTTCTAAAATACTACGAGTTTCCTGAAATGTCAGCACACATTTTTTCACCCAATCTTGATGACACTTTCAGGTAATGATCAGTACCCCAATCCCACTTGGCTCACCATATTTCGTTCTTCTAAATTAAACCGTTCGTTGGCAGTAACAGTTTTAATTTTTAGGTTTCACTCTGTTTTCTCCTATATGGATAAATGTATTTGGAACTCTAAATCAAAGAGAGTTTATGCTAGCTCTTTGAAACTTGACACAATAAAGTAGTTCTAAGTTCTGTCTCTATGGTTTGTTTCCTATTGATGTAGCCCTAACTAGAGACTGGCGCAAATCACTTTCATTGAAAGGGGTTGCCAAGCTTACAAAAAACTACGAGTTTGCTGAAATCCAAGCACACATTTTTTCACCCAGTCTTGATGACACTTTCAGGTAAAGATCAGTACCACAATCCCATTGGGCTCACTAAATTTTGTTCTTCTAAGTTAAACCGTTCGTTGGCATTAACAGTTTTAATTTTTACGTTTCACTCTATTTTCTCCTATATGGATACATGTATTTGGAACTCTAAATCAAACACGGTTTGTGCTAGCTCTTTGAAACTTGACAAAATAAAGTAGTTCCAAGTTCTATCTTTATGGTTTGTTTCCTATTGATGTAGCCCTAAGCAGAGACTGGCGCAAATCACGTTAATGGAAAGGGGTTGCCAAGCTTCCAAAAAACTACGAGTTTCCTGAAATCTCAGCACACATTTTTTCACCCAGTCTTGATGACACTTTGAGGTATAATCAGTATCCCAATCCCACCTGGCTCACCAAATTTCTTTCTTCTAGGTTAAACCGTTTGTTGGCAGTAACAGTTTTAATTTTTAGGTTTCACTCTGTTTTCTCCTATATGGATACATGTAGTTGGAACTCTAAATAAAACAAGGTTTGTGCTAGCTCATTGAAACTTGACACAATTAATTAGTTCCGAGTTCTATCTCTATGGTTTGTTTCCTATTGATGTAGCCCTAAGGAGAGACTGGCGCAAATCACTTTCATGGAAAGCGGTTGCCAAGCTTCCAAAAAACTACGAGTTTCCTGAAATCCCAGCACACAGTTTTTCACCCAGTCTTGATGACACTTTCAGGTAATAATCAGTACCCCAATCCCACCTGGCTCACCAAATTTCGTTCTTCTAGGTTAAACCGTTTGTTGGCAGTAACAGTTTTAATTTTTAGGTTTCACTCTGTTTTCGCCTATATGGATACGTGTAGTTGGAACTCTAAATCAAACACGGTTTGTGCTAGCTCTTTGAAACTTGACACAATCAAGTAGTTCTAAGTTCTATCTCTATGGTTTGTTTCCTATTGATGTAGACCTAAGGAGAGACTGGCGCAAATCACTTTAATGGAAAGGGGTTGCCAAGCTTCCAAAAAACTACGATTTCCTGAAATCCCAGCACACATTTTTTCACCCAGTCATGATGACACTTTGAGGTATAATCAGTATCCCAATCCCACCTGGCTCACCAAATTTCTTTCTTCTAGGTTAAACCGTTTGTTGGCAGTAACAGTTTTAATTTTTAGGTTTCACTCTGTTTTCTCCTATATGGATACATGTAGTTGGAACTCTAAATAAAACACGGTTTGTGCTAGCTCTTTGAAACTTGACACAATTAAGTAGTTCCAAGTTCTATCTCTATGGTTTGTTTCCTATTGATGTAGCCCTAAGCAGAGACCGGTCGCAAATCACATTCTTGGATAGGGTTTGCCAAGTTTCCAAAAAAAATTGAGTTTCCTGAAATCTCGGTACACATTTTTTCACCCCATCTTGATGACACTTTCAGGTAATGATCAGTACCCCAATCCCACTTGGCTCACCAAATTTCGTTCTTAAGGTTAAACCGTTCGTTGGCAGTAACAGTTTTAATTTTTAAGTTTCACTCTATTTTCTCCTATATGGATACATGTAGTTGGAACTCTAAATCAAACACGGTTTGTGCTAGCTCTTTGAAACTTAACACAATAAAGTAGTTCCAAGTTCTATCTCTATGGTTTGTTTCCTATTGATGTAGCCCTAAGCAGAGACTGGCGCAAATCACTTTCATGGAAAGGGGTTGCCAAGCTTCTAAAATACTACGAGTTTCCTGAAATGTCAGCACACATTTTTTCACCCAATCTTGATGACACTTTCAGGTAACGATCAGTACCCCAATCCCACTTGGCTCACCATATTTCGTTCTTCTAAGTTAAACCGTTCGTTGGCAGTAACAGTAAAATTTTTAGGTTTCACTCTGTTTTCTCCTATATGGATAAATGTATTTGGAACTCTAAATCAAAGAGAGTTTATGCTAGCTCTTTGAAACTTGACACAATTAAGTAGTTCCAAGTTCTATCTCTATGGTTTGTTTCCTATTGATGTAGTCCTAAGGAGAGACTGGCTCAAATCACTTTCATGGAAAGCGGTTGCCAAGCTTCCAAAAAACTACGAGTTTCCTGAAATCCCAGCACACATTTTTTCACCCAGTCTTGATGACACTGTCAGGTAATAATCAGTACCCCAATCCCACCTGGCTCACCAAATTTCGTTCTTCTAGGTTAAACCGTTTGTTGGCAGTCACAGTTTTAATTTTTAGGTTTCACTCTGTTTTCGCCTATATGGATACATGTCGTTGGAACTCTAAATCAAACACGGTTTGTGCTAGCTCTTTGAAACTTGACAAAATAAAGTAGTTCCAAGTTCTATCTTTATGGTTTGTTTCCTATTGATGTAGCCCTAAGCAGAGACTGGCGCAAATCACGTTAATGGAAAGGGGTTGCCAAGCTTCTAAAAACTACGAGTTTTTTGAAATCTCAGCACACATTTTTTCACCCAATCTTGATGACAATTTCAGGTAGTGATCAGTAGCCCAATCACACTTGGCTCACCATATTTCGTTCTTCTAGGAGAAACCGTTCGTTGGCAGTAACAGTTTTAATTTTTAGGTTTCACTCTCTTTTCTCCTATATGGATACATGTAGTTGGAACTCTAAATCAAAGACGGTTTATGCTAGCTCATTGAAACTTGACACAATTAAGTAGTTCCGAGTTCTATCTCTATGGTTTGTTTCCTATGATGTAGCCCTAAGCAGAGACCGTCGCAAATCACTTTCATGGAAAGCGGTTGCCAAGATTCCAAAAAACTACGAGTTTCCTGAAATCCCAGCACACATTTTTTCACCCAGTCTTGATGACACTTTCAGGTAATGATCATTACCCCAATCCCACGTGGCTCACCAAATTTCGTTCTACTAGGTTAAACCGTTCATTGGCAGTAACAGTTTTAATTTTTACGTTTCACTCTATTTTCTCCTATATGGATACATGTAGTTGGAACTGTAAATCAAACACGGTTTGTGCTAGCTCTTTGAAACTTGACACAATAAATTAGTTTCAAGTTCTATCTCTATGGTTTGTTTCTTATTGATGTAGCCCTAAGCAGAGACTGGTCGCAAATCACTTTCATGGAAAGGGGTTGCAAATCTTCCAAAAAACTACGAGTTTCCTGAAATCTCAGTACACATTTTTTCTCCCAGTCTTGATGACACTTTTAGGTAATGATCAGAACCCCAATCCCACTTGGCTCACCAAATTTCGTTCTTCTAGGTTAAACCATTCGTTGGCAGTAACAGTTTTAATTTTTAGGTTTCACTCTGTTTTCTCCTATATGGATAATTGTAGTTGGAACTCTAAATCAAACACGGTTTGTGCTAGCTCTTTGACGCTTGACAAAATAAAGTAGTTCCACGTTCTATCTCTGTGGTTTGTTTCCTATTGATGTAGCCCTAAGCAGAGACTGGCGCAAATCACGTTAACTGAAAGGGGTTGCCAAGCTTCTAAAATACTACGAGTTTCCTGAAATGTCAGCACACATTTTTTCACCCAATCTTGATGACACTTTCAGGTAATGATCAGTACCCCAATCCCACTTGGCTCACCATATTTCGTTCTTCTAAATTAAACCGTTCGTTGGCAGTAACAGTTTTAATTTTTAGGTTTCACTCTGTTTTCTCCTATATGGATAAATGTATTTGGAACTCTAAATCAAAGAGAGTTTATGCTAGCTCTTTGAAACTTGACACAATAAAGTAGTTCTAAGTTCTGTCTCTATGGTTTGTTTCCTATTGATGTAGCCCTAACTAGAGACTGGCGCAAATCACTTTCATTGAAAGGGGTTGCCAAGCTTACAAAAAACTACGAGTTTGCTGAAATCCAAGCACACATTTTTTCACCCAGTCTTGATGACACTTTCAGGTAAAGATCAGTACCACAATCCCATTGGGCTCACTAAATTTTGTTCTTCTAAGTTAAACCGTTCGTTGGCATTAACAGTTTTAATTTTTACGTTTCACTCTATTTTCTCCTATATGGATACATGTATTTGGAACTCTAAATCAAACACGGTTTGTGCTAGCTCTTTGAAACTTGACAAAATAAAGTAGTTCCAAGTTCTATCTTTATGGTTTGTTTCCTATTGATGTAGCCCTAAGCAGAGACTGGCGCAAATCACGTTAATGGAAAGGGGTTGCCAAGCTTCCAAAAAACTACGAGTTTCCTGAAATCTCAGCACACATTTTTTCACCCAGTCTTGATGACACTTTGAGGTATAATCAGTATCCCAATCCCACCTGGCTCACCAAATTTCTTTCTTCTAGGTTAAACCGTTTGTTGGCAGTAACAGTTTTAATTTTTAGGTTTCACTCTGTTTTCTCCTATATGGATACATGTAGTTGGAACTCTAAATAAAACAAGGTTTGTGCTAGCTCATTGAAACTTGACACAATTAATTAGTTCCGAGTTCTATCTCTATGGTTTGTTTCCTATTGATGTAGCCCTAAGGAGAGACTGGCGCAAATCACTTTCATGGAAAGCGGTTGCCAAGCTTCCAAAAAACTACGAGTTTCCTGAAATCCCAGCACACAGTTTTTCACCCAGTCTTGATGACACTTTCAGGTAATAATCAGTACCCCAATCCCACCTGGCTCACCAAATTTCGTTCTTCTAGGTTAAACCGTTTGTTGGCAGTAACAGTTTTAATTTTTAGGTTTCACTCTGTTTTCGCCTATATGGATACGTGTAGTTGGAACTCTAAATCAAACACGGTTTGTGCTAGCTCTTTGAAACTTGACACAATCAAGTAGTTCTAAGTTCTATCTCTATGGTTTGTTTCCTATTGATGTAGACCTAAGGAGAGACTGGCGCAAATCACTTTAATGGAAAGGGGTTGCCAAGCTTCCAAAAAACTACGATTTCCTGAAATCCCAGCACACATTTTTTCACCCAGTCATGATGACACTTTGAGGTATAATCAGTATCCCAATCCCACCTGGCTCACCAAATTTCTTTCTTCTAGGTTAAACCGTTTGTTGGCAGTAACAGTTTTAATTTTTAGGTTTCACTCTGTTTTCTCCTATATGGATACATGTAGTTGGAACTCTAAATCAAAGACGGTTTATGCTAGCTCATTGAAACTTGACACAATTAAGTAGTTCCAAGTTCTATCTCTATGGTTTGTTTCCTATTGATGTAGCCCTAAGCAGAGACCGGTCGCAAATCACATTCTTGGATAGGGTTTGCCAAGTTTCCAAAAAAAATTGAGTTTCCTGAAATCTCGGTACACATTTTTTCACCCCATCTTGATGACACTTTCAGGTAATGATCAGTACCCCAATCCCACTTGGCTCACCAAATTTCGTTCTTAAGGTTAAACCGTTTATTGGAAAAACAGTTTTAATTTTTAGCTTTCACTCTGTTTTCTCCTATATGGATAAATGTATTTGGAACTCTAAATCAAACACGGTTTGTGCTAGCTCTTTGAAACTTGACACAATCAAGTAGTTCTAAGTTCTATCTCTATGGTTTGTTTCCTATTGATGTAGACCTAAGGAGAGACTGGCGCAAATCACTTTAATGGAAAGGGGTTGCCAAGCTTCCAAAAAACTACGATTTCCTGAAATCCCAGCACACATTTTTTCACCCAGTCTTGATGACACTGTCAGGTAATAATCAGTACCCCAATCCCACCTGGCTCACCAAATTTCGTTCTTCTAGGTTAAACCGTTTGTTGGCAGTCACAGTTTTAATTTTTAGGTTTCACTCTGTTTTCGCCTATATGGATACATGTCGTTGGAACTCTAAATCAAACACGGTTTGTGCTAGCTCTTTGAAACTTGACAAAATAAAGTAGTTCCAAGTTCTATCTTTATGGTTTGTTTCCTATTGATGTAGCCCTAAGCAGAGACTGGCGGAAATCACGTTAATGGAAAGGGGTTGCCAAGCTTCTAAAAACTACGAGTTTTTTGAAATCTCAGCACACATTTTTTCACCCAATCTTGATGACAATTTCAGGTAGTGATCAGTAGCCCAATCACACTTGGCTCACCATATTTCGTTCTTCTAGGAGAAACCGTTCGTTGGCAGTAACAGTTTTAATTTTTAGGTTTCACTCTCTTTTCTCCTATATGGATACATGTAGTTGGAACTCTAAATCAAAGACGGTTTATGCTAGCTCATTGAAACTTGACACAATTAAGTAGTTCCGAGTTCTATCTCTATGGTTTGTTTCCTATGATGTAGCCCTAAGCAGAGACCGTCGGAAATCACTTTCATGGAAAGCGGTTGCCAAGATTCCAAAAAACTACGAGTTTCCTGAAATCCCAGCACACATTTTTTCACCCAGTCTTGATGACACTTTCAGGTAATGATCATTACCCCAATCCCACGTGGCTCACCAAATTTCGTTCTACTAGGTTAAACCGTTCATTGGCAGTAACAGTTTTAATTTTTACGTTTCACTCTATTTTCTCCTATATGGATACATGTAGTTGGAACTGTAAATCAAACACGGTTTGTGCTAGCTCTTTGAAACTTGACACAATAAATTAGTTTCAAGTTCTATCTCTATGGTTTGTTTCTTATTGATGTAGCCCTAAGCAGAGACTGGTCGCAAATCACTTTCATGGAAAGGGGTTGCAAATCTTCCAAAAAACTACGAGTTTCCTGAAATCTCAGTACACATTTTTTCTCCCAGTCTTGATGACACTTTTAGGTAATGATCAGAACCCCAATCCCACTTGGCTCACCAAATTTCGTTCTTCTAGGTTAAACCATTCGTTGGCAGTAACAGTTTTAATTTTTAGGTTTCACTCTGTTTTCTCCTATATGGATAATTGTAGTTGGAACTCTAAATCTAACACGGTTTGTGCTAGCTCTTTGACGCTTGACAAAATAAAGTAGTTCCACGTTCTATCTCTTTGGTTTGTTTCCTATTGATGTAGACCTAAGGAGAGACTGGCGCAAATCACTTTAATGGAAAGGGGTTGCCAAGCTTCCAAAAAACTACGATTTCCTGAAATCCCAGCACACATTTTTTCACCCAGTCATGATGACACTTTGAGGTATAATCAGTATCCCAATCCCACCTGGCTCACCAAATTTCTTTCTTCTAGGTTAAACCGTTTGTTGGCAGTAACAGTTTTAATTTTTAGGTTTCACTCTGTTTTCTCCTATATGGATACATGTAGTTGGAACTCTAAATAAAACACGGTTTGTGCTAGCTCTTTGAAACTTGACACAATTAAGTAGTTCCAAGTTCTATCTCTATGGTTTGTTTCCTATTGATGTAGCCCTAAGCAGAGACCGGTCGCAAATCACATTCTTGGATAGGGTTTGCCAAGTTTCCAAAAAAAATTGAGTTTCCTGAAATCTCGGTACACATTTTTTCACCCCATCTTGATGACACTTTCAGGTAATGATCAGTACCCCAATCCCACTTGGCTCACCAAATTTCGTTCTTAAGGTTAAACCGTTTATTGGAAAAACAGTTTTAATTTTTAGCTTTCACTCTGTTTTCTCCTATATGGATACATGTAGTTGGAACTCTAAATCAAACACGGTTTGTGCTAGCTCTTTGAAACTTAACACAATAAAGTAGTTCCAAGTTCTACCTCTATGGTTTGTTTCCTATTGATGTAGCCCTAAGCAGAGACTGGCGCAAATCACTTTCATGGAAAGGGGTTGCCAAGCTTCTAAAATACTACGAGTTTCCTGAAATGTCAGCACACATTTTTTCACCCAATCTTGATGACACTTTCATGTAACGATCAGTACCCCAATCCCACATGGCTCACCATATTTCGTTCTTCTAAGTTAAACCGTTCGTTGGCAGTAACAGTTTTAATTTTTAGGTTTCACTCTGTTTTCTCCTATATGGATAAATGTATTTGGAACTCTAAATCAAAGAGAGTTTATGCTAGCTCTTTGAAACTTGACACAATTAAGTAGTTCCAAGTTCTATCTCTATGGTTTGTTTCCTATTGATGTAGCCCTAACTAGAGACTGGCGCAAACACTTTCATGGAAAGGGGTTGCCAAACTTACAAAAAACTACGAGTTTGCTGAAATCCCAGCACACATTTTTTCACCCAGTCTTGATGACACTTTCAGGTAATGATCAGTACCCCAATCACACTTAGCTCACCATATTTCGTTCTTCTAGGTTATACCGTTCGTTGGCAGTAACAGTTTTAATTTTTAGGTTTCACTCTGTTTTCTCCTATATGGATACATGTAGTTGGAACTCTAAATCAAAGACGGTTTATGCTAGCTCATTGAAACTTGACACAATTAAGTAGTTCCAAGTTCTGTCTCTATGGTTTGTTTCCTATTGATGTAGCCCTAAGGAGAGACTGGCGCAAATCACTTTCATGGAAAGCGGTTGCCAAGCTTCCAAAAAACTATGAGTTTCCTGAAATCCCAGCACACATTTTTTCACCCAGTCTTGATGACACTTTCAAGTAATAATCAGTACCCTAATCCCACCTGGCTCACCAAATTTCGTTCTTCTAGGTTAAACCGTTTGTTGGCAGTAACAGTTTTAATTTTTAGGTTTCACTCTGTTTTCGCCTATATGTATACGTGTAGTTGGAACTCTAAATCAAACACGGTTTGTGCTAGCTCTTTGAAACTTGACACAATCAAGTAGTTCTAAGTTCTATCTCTATGGTTTGTTTCCTATTGATGTAGACCTAAGGAGAGACTGGCGCAAATCACTTTAATGGAAAGGGGTTGCCAAGCTTCCAAAAAACTACGAGTTTCCTGAAATCCCAGCACACATTTTTTCACCCTGTCTTGATGACACTTTCAGGTATAATCAGTATCCCAATCCCACCTGGCTCACCAAATTTCTTTCTTCTAGGTTAAACCATTTGTTGGCAGTAACAGTTTTAATTTTTAGGTTTCACTCTGTTTTCTCCTATATGGATAAATGTGGTTGGAACTCTAAATCAAAGAGAGTTTATGCTAGCTCTTTGACTTGACACAATAAAGTAGTTCCAAGTTCTATCTCGATCGTTTGTTTCCTATTGATGTAGTCCTAAGCAGAGACTGGCGCAAATCACTTTCATGGAAAGGGGTTGCCAAGCTTACAAAAAACTACGAGTTTCCTGAAATCCCAGCACACATTTTTTCACCCAGTCTTGATGACACTTTCAGGTAACGATCAGTACCCCAATCCCATTTGGCTCACTAAATTTTGCTCTTCTAAGTTAAACCGTTCGTTGGCAGTAACAGTTTTAATTTTAGGTTTCACTCTATTTTCTCCTATATGGATAAATGTATTTGGAACTCTAAATCAAAGAGAGTTTATGCTAGCTCTTTGAAACTTGACACAATAAAGTAGTTCCAAGTTCTATCTCTATGATTTGTTTCCTATTGATGTAGCCCTAACTAGAGACTGGCGCAAATCACTTTCAAGGAAAGGGGTTGCCAAGCTTACAAAAAACTACGAGTTTGCTGAAATCCCAGCACACATTTTTTCACCCAGTCTTGATGACACTTTCAGGTAATGATCAGTAGCCCAATCACACTTGGCTCACCATATTTCGTTCTTCTAGGTTAAACCGTTCGTTGGCAGTAACAGTTTTAATTTTTAGCTTTCACTCTGTTTTCTCCTATATGGATATATGTAGTTGGAACTCTAAATCAAAGACGGTTTATGCTAGCTCTTTGAAACTTGACACAATTAAGTAGTTCCAAGTTCTATTTCTATGGTTTGTTTCCTATTGATGTAGCCCTAAGGAGAGACTGGAGCAAATCACTTTCATGGAAAGCGGTTGCCAAGCTTCCAAAAAACTACGAGTTTCCTGAAATCCCAGCACACATTTTTTCACCCAGTCTTGATGACACTTTCAGGTAATGATCAGTACCCCAATCCCACTTGGCTCACCAAATTTCGTTCTTCTAGATTAAACCGTTCGTTGACAGTAACAGTTTTAATTATTAGGTTTCACTCTGTTTTCTCCTATATGGGTGCATGTATTTGGAACTCTAAATCAAACACGGTTTGTGCTAGCTCTTTGAAGCTTGACACAATCAAGTAGTTCCAAGTTCTATCTCTATGGTTTGTTTCCTATTGATGTAGCCCATCGGAGAGACTGGCGCAAATCACATTCATGGAAAGGCGTTGCCACCCTACCAAAAAACAACGAGTTTCCTGAAATCCCAGCACACATTTTTTCAACCTATCTTGATGAATCCTTCAGGTAATGATCAGTACCCCAATCCCACATGGCTCACCAAATTTCGTTCTTCTAGGTTAAACCATTCATTGGCAGTAACAGTTTTAATTTTTAGGTTTCACTCTGTTTTCTCCTATATGGATACATGTAGTTGGAACTCTAAATCAAGCACGGTTTATGCTATCTCTTTGAAACTTGACACAATAAAGTAGTTCCAAGTTCTATCTAATGGTTTGTCTCCTATTGATGTAGCCCCAAGGAGAGACTGGCGCAAATCACTTTCATGGAAAGGGGTTGCCAACCTTCCAAAAAACTACGAGTTTCCTGAAATCCCAGCACACATTTTTTCAACCAATCTTGATGACACTTTCAAGTAATGATCAGTACCCCAATCCCACTTGACTCACCAAATTTCGTTCTTCTAGGTTAAATCGTTCGTTGGCAGTAACAGTTTTAATTTTTAGGTTTCACTCTGTTTTCGCCTATATGGATACATGTAGTTGGAACTCTAAATCAAACACGGTTTGTGCTAGCTCTTTGAAACTTGACAAAATAAAGTAGTGCCAAGTTCTATCTCTATGGTTTGTTTCCTATTGATGTAGCCCTAAGTAGAGACTGGCGCAAATCACTTTCATGGAAAGCGGTTGCCAAGCTTCCAAAACTACGAGTTTCCTGAAATCCCAGCACACATTTTTTCACCCAGTCTTGATGACACTTTCAAGTAATGATCAGTATCCCAATCCCACTTTGCTCACCAAATTTTGTTCTTCTAGGTTAAACCGTTTGTTGGCAGTAAGAGTTTTAATTTTTAGGTTTCACTCTTTTTTTGGCAATATGGATACATGTAGTTGGAACTCTAAATCAAACACGGTTTGTGCTAGCTCTTTGAAACTTGACACAATCAAGTAGTTCCAAGTTCTATCACTATGGTTTGTTTCCTATTGATGTAGCCCTAAGCAGAGAATGGCGCAAATCACATTCATGGAGAGGGGTTGCCAAGCTTCTAAAAAACTACGAGGTTTTTCAAATCTCAGCACACATTTTTTCACCCAATCTTGATGACACATTCAGGTAATGATCAGTACCCCAATCCCACTAGCCTCACCATATTTTGTTCTTCTAGGTTAAACCATTCGTTGGCAGTAACAGTTTTAATTTTTAGGTTTCACTCTGTTTTCTCCTATATGGATACATGTAGTTGGAACTCTAAATCAAACACGGTTTATGCTACCTCTTTGAAACTTGACACAATCAAGTAGTTCCAAGTTCTATCTCTATGGTTTGTTTCCTGTTGATGTAGCCCTAAGCAGAGACTGGCGCAAATCACGTTCATGGAAAGGGGTTCCCAAGCTTCCAAAAAACTACTAGTTTCCTGAAATCCCAGCACACATTTTTTCACCCAGTCTTGGTGACAGTTTCATGTAATGATCAGTACCCCAATCCCACTTGGCTCACCAAATTTCGTTCTTCTAGGTTAAACAATTCGTTGGCAGCAACAGTTTTAATTTTTAGGTTTCACTCTGTTTTCTCCTATATAAATACATGTAGTTGGAACTCTAAATCAAACACGGTTTGTGCTAGCTCTTTGAAACTTGACACAATAAATTAGTTCCAATTTCTATCTCTATGGTTTGTTTCCTATTTATGTAGCCCTAAGCAGAGTCTGGAGCAAATCACTTTCATGGAAAGGGGTTGCTAAGCTTCCAAAAAACTACGAGTTTCCTGAAATCTCAGCACACATTTTTTCACCCAATCTTGATGACACTTTCAGGTAATGATCAGTACCCCATTCCCACTTGGCTCACCAAATTTCGTTCTTCTAGGTTAAACCGTTCGTTGGCAGTAACAGTTTTAATTTTTAGGTTTCACTCTGTTTTCTCCTATATGGATGCATGTAGTTGGAACTGTAAATCAAACACGGTTTGTGCTAGCTCTTTGAAACTTGGCACAATAAAGTAGTTCGAAGTTCTGTCTCTATGGTTTGTTTCCTATTGATGTAGCCCTAAGCAGAGACAGGCGCAAATCACTTTCATGGAAAGGGGGTGCGAAGCTTCCAAAAAACTACGAGTTTCCTGAATCACAGCACATATTTTTTCAAGCAATCTTGATGACACTGTCAGGTAATGATCAGTACCCCAAACCCCCTTGGCTCACCAAATTTCGTACTTCTAGGTTAAACAATTTGTTGGCAGTAATAGTTTTAATTTTTTGGTTTCACTCTGTTTTCTCCTATATGGATACATGTATTTGGAAGTATAAATCAAACACGGTTTGTGCTACCTGTTTGACTTGACACAATAAAGTAGTTCCAAGTTCTATCTCTATGGTTTGTTTCCTATTGATGTAGCCCTACGCAGAGACTGGCGCAAATCTCTTTCATGGAAAGGGGTTGCCAGCTTCCAAAAAACTACGAGTTTCCTGAAATCCCAGCATACATTTTTTCACCCAGTCTTGATGACACTTTCAGGTAATGATCAGTACCCCAATCCCACTTGGCTCACCATATTTCGTTCTTCTAGGTTAAACCGTTCGTTGGCAGTAACAGTTTTAATTTTTAGGTTTCACTCTGTTTTCTCCTATACGGATACATGTATTTGGAACTCTAAATCAAAGACGGTTTATGCTAGCTCTTTGAAACTTGACACAATAAAGTAGTTCCAAGTTCTATCACTATGGTTTGTTTCCTATTGATGTAGCCCTAAGCAGAGACTGGAGCAAATCACTTTCATGGAAAGGGTTTGCCAAGCTTCCAAAAAACTACTAGTTTCCTGAAATACCAGCACACATTTTTTCACCCAGTCTTGATGACACTTTCAGGTAATGATCACTTCCCCAATCCCACTTGGCTCACCAAATTTCGTACTTCTAGGTTAAACCATTCGTTGGCAGTAACAGTTTTAATTTTTAGGTTTCACTCTGTTTTCTCCTATATGGATACATGTAGTTGGAACTCTAAATCAAACACGGTTTGTGCTAGCTCTTTGAAACTTGACACAATAAAGTAGTTCCAAGTTCTATCTCTATGGTTTGTTTCCTATTGATGTAGCCCTAAGCAGAGACTGGAGCAAATCACTTTCATGAAAAGGGGTTGCCAAGCTTCCAAAAAACTATGAGTTTCCTGAAATCTCAGCACACTTTTTTTCTCCCAATCTTGATGACACTTTCAGGTACTGATCAGTACCCCATTCCCACTTGGCTCACCAAATTTGGTTCTTCTAGGTTAAACCGTTCGTTGGCAGTAACAGTTTTAATTTTTAGGTTTCACTCTTTTTTCTCCTATATGGATGCATGTAGTTGGAACTGTAATCAAACACGGTTTGTGCTAGCTCTTTGAAACTTGACACAATAAAGTAGTTCCAAGTTCTATCTCTATGGTTTGTTTCCTATTGTTGTAGCCCTAAGCAGAGACTGGCACATATCACTTTCATGGAAAGGGGTTGCCAAGTTTCCAAAAAACTACGAGTTTCCTGAAATCCCAGCACACATTTTTTAACACAGTCTTGATGACACTTTCAAGTAATGATCAGTACAACAATCCCACTTGGCTCAGCAAATTTCGTTCTTCTAGGTTAAACCGTTCGTTGGCAGTAACAGGTTTAATTTTTAGGTTTCACTCTCTTTTCACCTATATGATTGCATGTAGATGGAACTCTAAATCAAACACGATTTGTGCTAGCTCTTTGAAACTTGACACAATAAAGTAGTTCCAAGTTCTGTCTCTATGGTTTGTTTCCTATTGATGTAGCCCTAAGCAGAGACCGGCACAAATCACTTTCATGTAAAGTGGTTGCCTAGCTTCCAAAAAACTACGAGATTCCTGAAATCTCAGCACACATTTTTTTTCACTCAATATTGATGACACTTTCAGGTAATGATCAGTACCCCAATCCCACTTGGCTCACCAAATTTCGTTCTTCTAGGTTAAACCGTTCGTTGGCAGTAACAGTTTTAATTTTTAGGTTTCACTCTGTTTTCTCCTAAATGGATACATATAGTTGGAACTCTAAATCAAACACGGTTTTTGCTAGCTCTTTGAAACTTGACACAGTAAAGTAGTTCCAAGTTCTATCTCTATGGTTTGTTTCCTATTGATGTATCCCTAAGCAGAGACTGGCGCAAATCACTTTCATGGAAAGGGGTTGGCAACCTTCCAAAAAACTACGAGTTTCCTGAAATCTCAGCACACATTTTTTCACCCAGTCTTGATGACACTTTCAGGTAATGATCAGTACCCCAATCCCACTTTGCTCACCAAATTTCGTTCTTCTAGGTTAAACTGTTCGTTGACAGTAAGAGTTTGAATTTTTAGGTTTCACTCTGTTTTCGCCTATATGGATGCGTGTAGTTGGAACTCTAAATCAAACACGGTTTGTGCTAGCTCTTTGAAACTTGACACAATAAAGTAGTTCCAAGTTCTATCTCTATGGATTGTTTCCTATTGATGTAGCCCTAAGCAGAGACTGGCGCAAATCACTTTCATGGAAAGGGGTTGCCAACCTTCCAAAAAACTACGAGTTTCCTGAAATCTCAGCACACATTTTTTCACCCAGTCTTGATGACACTTTCAGGTAATGATCAGTACCCCAATCCCACTTGGCTCACCAAATTTCGTTCTTCTAGGTTAAACCGTTCTTTGGCAGTAACAGTTTTAATTTTTAGGTTTCACTCTGTTTTCACCTATATGGATGCATGAAGATGGAACTCTAAATCAAACACGGTTTGTGCTAGCTGTTTGAAACTTGACACAATAAAGTAGTTCCAAGTTCTGTCTCTATGGTTTGTTTCCTATTGATGTAGCCCTAAGCAGAGACCGGCACAAATCACTTTCATGGAAAGGGGTTGCCAAGCTTCCAAAAAACTACGAGATTCCTGAAATCTCAGCACACATTTTTTTCACTCAATCTTGATGACACTTTCAGGTAATGATCAGTACCCCAATCCCACTTGGCTCACCAAATTACGTTCTTCTTGGTTAAACCGTTCATTGGCAGTAACAGTTTTAATTTTTATGTTTCACTCTGTTTTCTCCTATATTTATACATGTAGTTGGAACTCTAAATCAAACACGGTTTGTGCTAGCTCTTTGAAACTTGACACAATAAAGTAGTTCCAAGTTCTATCTCTATGGTTTGTTTCCTATTGATGTAGCCCTAAGCAGAGACTGTCGAAAATCACTTTCATGGAAAGGGGTTGCCAAGCCCCAAAAACTACGAGTTTCCTAAATCACAGCACATATTTTTTCACCCTATCTTGATGACACAGTCAGGAAATGATCAGTATCGCAATCCCACTTGGCTCACAAAATTTCGTACTTCTAGGTTAAACCATTTGTTGGCAGTAATACTTTTAATTTTTCGGTTTCACACTGTTTTCTCCTATATGGATATATGTATTTGGAACACTAAATCAAACACGGTTTGTGCTACCTCTTTGACTTGACACAATAAAGTAGTTCCAAGTTCTATCTCTATGGTTTGTTTCCTATTGATGTAGCCCTAAGCAGAGACTGGAGCAAATCACTTTCATGGAAAGGGGTTGCCAAGCTTCCAAAAAACTACAAATTTCCTAAATCACAGCACATATTTTTTCACCCAATCTTGATGACACAGTCAGGTAATGATCAGTATCGCAATCCCACTTGGCTCACCTTTTCGTACTTCTAGGTTAAACCATTTGTTGGCAGTAATAGTTTTAATTTTTCGGTTTCACTCTGTTTTCTCCTATAGGGGTATATGTATTTGGAACACTAAATCAAACACGGTTTGTGCTAGCTATTTGAAACTTGACACAATAAAGTAGTTCCAAGTTCTATCTATATGGTTTGTTTCCTATTGATGTAGCCCTAAGCAGAGACTGGAGCAAATCACTTTCATGGAAAGGGGTTGCCAAGCTTCCAAAAAACTACGAGTTTCCTGAAATCCCAGCACACATTTTTTCACCCAGTCTTGATGACACTTTCAGGTAATGATCAGTACCCCAATCCCACTTGGCTCACCAAATTTCGTTCTTCTAGGTTAAACCATTCGTTGGCAGTAAGAGTTTTAATTTTTAGGTTTCACTCTGTTTTCTTCTATATGGATACATGTAGTTGGAACTCTAAATCAAACACGGTTTGTGCTAGCTCTTTGAAACTTGACACAATAAAGTAGTTCCAAGTTCTATCTCTATGGTTTGTTTCCTATTTATGTAGCCCTAAGCAGAGACTGGAGCAAATCACTTTCATGGAAAGGTGTTGCCAAGCTTCCAAAAAACTACGAGTTTCCTGAAATCTCAGCACACATTTTTTCACCCAATCTTGATAACACTTTCAGGTAATGATCAGTACCCCATTCCCACTTGGCTCACCAAATTTCGTTCTTCTAGGTTAAACCATTCGTTGGCAGTAACAGTTTTAATTTTTAGGTTTCACTCTGTTTTCTTCTATATGGATACATGTAGTTGGAACTCTAAATCAAACACGGTTTGTGCTAGCTCTTTGAAACTTGACATAATAAAGTAGTTCCCAGTTCTCTCTCTATGGTTTGTTTCCTATTTATGTAGCCCTAAGCAGAGACTGGAGCAAATCACTTTCATGGAAAGGGGTTGCCAAGCTTCCAAAAAACTACGAGTTTCCTGAAATCTCAGCACACATTTTTTCACCCAATCTTGATAACACTTTCAGGTAATGATCAGTACCCCATTCCCACTTGGCTCACCAAATTTCGTTCTTCTAGGTTAAACCGTTCGTTGGCAGTAACAGTTTTAATTTTTCGGTTTCACTCTGTTTTCTCCTATATGGATGCATGTATTTGGAACTCTAAATCAAACACGGTTTTGCTAGCTCTTTGAAACTTGACACAATAAAGTAGTTCCAAGTTCTATCTCTATGGTTTGTTTCCTATTGATGTAGCCCTAAGCAGAGACTGGCGCAAATCACTTTCATGGAAAGGGGTTCCCAAGCTTCCAAAAAATTACGAGTTTCCTGAAATCCCAGCACACATTTTTTCAACCAGTCGTGATGACACTTTCTGGTAATGATCAGTACCCAATCCCACTTGGCTCACCAAATTTCGTTCTTCTAGGTTAAACCGTTCGTTGGCAGTAACAGTTTTAATTTTTCGGTTTCACTCTGTTTTCTCCTATATGGATGCATGTACTTGGAACTCTAAATCAAACACGGTTTGTGCTAGCTCTTTGAAACTTGACACAATAAAGTAGTTCCAAGTTCTATCTCTATGGTTTGTTTCCTATTGATGTAGCCCTAAGCAGAGACTGGAGCAAATCACTTTCATGGAAAGGGGTTGCCAAGCTTCCAAAAAACTACTAGTTTCCTGAAATCCCAGCACACATTTTTTTCACCCAGTCTTGATGACACTTTCAGGTAATGATCAGTACCCCAATCCCACTTGGCTCACTAAATTTCGTTCTTCTAGGTTAAACCATTCGTTGGCAGTAACAGTTTTGATTTTTAGGTTTCACTCTGTTTTCTCCTAAATGGATGCATGTACTTGGAACTCTAAATCAAACACGGTTTGTGCTAGCTCTTTGAAACTTGACACAATAAAGTAGTTCCAAGTTCTATCTCTATGGTTTGTTTCCTATTGATGTAGCCCTAAGCGGAGACTGGCACAAATCACTTTCATGGAAAGGGGTTGCCAACCTTCCAAAAAACTACGAGTTTCCTGAAATCCCAGCACACATTTTTTCAAAAAGTCTTGATGACACTTTCTGGTAATGATCAGAACCCCAATACAACTTGGCTCACCAAATTTCGTTCTTCTAGGTTAAACCGTTTGTTGGCAGTAACAGTTTTAAGTTTTAAGTTTCACTCTGTTTTCGCCTATATGGATACATGTAGTTGGATCTCTAAATCAAACACGGTTTGTGCTAGCTCTTTGAAACTTGACACAATAAAGTAGTTCCAAGTTCTATCTCTATGGTTTGTTTCCTATTGATGTAGCCCTAAGCAGAGACAGGCACAAATCACTTTCATGGAAAGGGGTTGCCAAGCTTCAAAAAACTACGAGTTTCCTGAATCACAGCACATATTTTTTCAAGCAATCTTGATGACAGTGTCAGGTAATGATCAGTACCCCAAACCCCCTTGGCTCAATAAATTTCGTACTTCTAGGTTAAACAATTTGTTGGCAGTAATAGTTTTAATTTTTCGGTTTCACTCTGTTTCCTCCTATATGGATACATGTATTTGGAACTCTAAATCAAACACGGTTTGTGCTACCTGTTTGACTTGACACAATAAAGTAGTTCCAAGTTCTATCTCTATGGTTTGTTTCCTATTGATGTAGCCCTACTCAGAGACTGGCGCAAATCACTTTCATAAAAAGGGGTTGCCAAGCTTCCAAAAAACTACGAGTTTATTGAAATCTCAGCACACATTTTTTCTCCCAAACGTGATGACACTTTCAGGTACTGATCAGTACCCCATTCCCACTTGGCTCACCGAATTTCGTTCTTCTAGGTTAAACCGTTCGTTGGCAGTAACAGTTTTAATTTTTAGGTTTCACTCTGTTTTCGCCTATATGGATACATGTAGTTGGAACTCTAAATCAAACACGGTTTGTGCTAGCTCTTTGAAACTTGACACAATCAAGTAGTTCCAAGTTCTATCTCTATGGTTTGTTTCCTATTGATGTAGCCCTAAGCAGAGACCGGCACAAATCACTTTCATGGAAAGGGGTTGCCTAGCTTCCAAAAAACTACGAGGTTCCTGAAATCTCAGCACACATTTTTTTCACTCAATCTTGATGACACTTTCAGGTAATGATCAGTACACCAATCCCACTTGGCTCACCAAATTTCGTTCTTCTAGTTTAAACCGTTCGTTGGCAGTAACAGTTTTAATTTTTAGGTTTCACTCTGTTTTCTCCTATATGGATGCATGTAGTTGGAACCCTAAATCAAACACGGTTTGTGCTAGCTCTTTGAAACTTGACACAGTAAAGTAGTTCCAAGTTCTATCTCTATGGTTTATTTCCTATTGATGTATCCCTAAGCAGAGACTGGCGCAAATCACTTTCATGGAAAGGGGTTGCCAACCTACCAAAAAACTACGAGTTTCCTGAAATCCCAGCTCACATTTTTTCAACCAGTCTTGATGACACTTTCAGGTAATGATGAGTACCCCAATCCCACTTGGCTCACCAAATTTCGTTCTTCTAGGTTAAACCGTTTGTTGGCAGTAACAGTTTTAATTTTTAGGTTTCACTCTGTTTTCGCCTATATGGATACATGTAGTTGGAACTCTAAATCAAACACGGTTTGTGCTAGCTCTTTGAAACTTGACACAGTAAAGTAGTTCCAAGTTCTATCTCTATGATTTGTTTCCTATTGATGTAGCCCTAAGCAGAGACCGGCACAAATCACTTTCATGGAAAGGGGTTGCCTAGCTTCCAAAAAACTACGAGTTTCCTGAAATCTCACCACACATTTTTTTCACTCAATCTTGATGACACTTTCAGGTAATGATCAGTACACCAATCCCACTTGGCCCACCAAATTTCGTTCTTCTAGGTTAAACCGTTCGTTGGCAGTAACAGTTTTAATTTTTAGGTTTCACTCTGTTTTCTCCTAAATGGATACATATAGTTGGAACCCTAAATCAAACAGGGTTTGTGCTAGCTCTTTGAAACTTGATACAGTAAAGTAGTTCCAAGTTCTATCTCTATGGTTTGTTTCCTATTGATGTATCCCTAAGCAGAGACTGGCGCAAATCACTTTCATGGAAAGGGGTTGCCAACCTACCAAAAAACTACGAGTTTCCTGAAATCCCAGCACACATTTTTTCAACCAGTCTTGATGACACTTTCAGGTAATGATCAGTATCCCAATCCCACTTGGCTCACCAAATTTCGTTCTTCTAGGTTAAACCGTTTGTTGGCAGTAACAGTTTTAATTTTTAGGTTTCACTCTGTTTTCGCCTATATGGATACATGTAGTTGGAACTCTAAATCAAACACGGTTTGTGCTAGCTATTTGAAACTTGAAACAATAAAGTAGTTCCAAGTTGTATCTCTATGGCTTGTTTCCTATTGATGTAGCCCTAAGCAGAGACCGGCAAAAATCACTTTCATGCAAAGGGGGTGCCAACCTTCCAAAAAACTACGAGTTTTCTGAAATCCCAGCACACTTTTTTTCAACCAGTCTTGATGACACTTTCTGGTAATGATCAGTACCCCAATCCCACTTTGCTCACCAAATTTCGTTCTTCTAGGTTAAACCGTTTGTTGGCAGTAACAGTTTTAATTTTTAGGTTTCACTCTGTTTTCGCCTATATGGATACATGTAGTTGGAACTCTAAATCAAACACGGTTTGTGCTAGCTCTTTGAAACTTGACCCAATAAAGTAGTTCCAAGTTCTATCTCTATGGTTTGTTTCCTATTGATGTAGCCCTAAGCAGAGACAGGCGCAAATCACTTTCATGGAAAGGGGTTGCCAAGCTTCCAAAAACCTACGAGTTTCCTGAATCACAGCACATATTTTTTCAAGCAATCTTGATGACACTGTCAGGTAATGATCAGTACCCCAAACCCCCTTGGCTCACCAAATTTCGTACTTCTAGGTTAAACAATTTTTTGGCAGTAATAGTTTTAATTTTTCGGTTTCACTCTGTTTTCTTCTATATGGATGCATGTATTTGGAACTCTAAATCCAACACGGTTTGTGCTATCTCTTTGAAACTTGACACAATAAAGTAATTCCAAGTTCTATCTCTATGGTTTGTTTCCTCTTGATGTAGCCCTAAGCAGTGACCGGCGCAAATCACTTTCATGGAAAGGGGTTGCCAAGCTTCCAAAAAACTGCGATTTTCCTGAAATCTCAGCACACATTTTTTCACCCAATCTTGATGACACTTTCAGGTAATGATCAGTACCCCATTCCCACTTGGCTCACCAAATTTCGTTCTTCTAGGTTAAACCGTTCGTTGGCAGTAACAGTTGTAATTTTTAGGTTTCACTCTGTTTTCTCCTATATGGATGCATGTAGTTGGAACTCTAAATCAAACACGGTTTGTGCTAGCTCTTTGAAACTTGACACAATAAAGTAGTTCCAAGTTCTATCCCTATGGTTTGATTCCTATTGATGTAGCCCTAAGCAGAGACTGGCACAAATCACTTTCATGGAAAGGGGTTGCCAACCTTCCAAAAAACTACGAGTTTCCTGATATCCCAGCACACATTTTTTCAACCAGTCTTGATGACACTTTCTGGTAATGATCAGTACCCCAATACAACTTGGCTCACCAAATTTCGTTCTTCTAGGTTAAACCGTTTGTTGGCAGAAACAGTTTTAAGTTTTAGGTTTCACTCTGTTTTCGCCTATATGGATACATGTAGTTGGAACTCTAAATCAAACACGGTTTGTGCTAGCTCTTTGAAACTTGACACAATAAAGTAGTTCCAAGTTCTATCTCTATGGTTTGTTTCCTATTGATGTAGCCCTAAGCAGAGACAGGCACAAATCACTTTCATGGAAAGGGGTTGCCAAGCTTCAAAAAACTACGAGTTTCCTGAATCACAGCACATATTTTTTCAAGCAATCTTGATGACACTGTCAGGTAATGAACAGTACCCCAAACCCCCCTTGGCTCACCAAATTTCGCACTTCTAGGTTAAACAATTTGTTGGCAGTAATAGTTTTATTTTTTCGGTTTCACTCTGTTTTCTCCTATATGGATACATGTATTTGGAACTCTAAATCAAACACGGATTGTGCTACCTGTTTGACTTGACACAATAAAGTAGTTCCAAGTTCTATCTCAATGGTTTGTTTCCTATTGATTTAGACCTAAGCAGAGACTGGCGCAAATCACTTTCATAAAAAGGGGTTGCCAAACTTCCAAAAAACTACGAGTTTCCTGAAATCTCAGCACACATTTTTTCTCCCAATCTTGATGACACTTTCAGGTACTGATCAGTACCCCATTCCCACTTGGCTCACCAAATTTTGTTCTTCTAGGTTAAACCGTTCGTTGGCAGTAACATTTTTAATTTTTAGGTTTCACTCTGTTTTCTCCTATATGGATGCATGTATTTGGAACTGTAAATCAAACACGCTTTGTGCTAGCTCTTTGAAACTTGACACAAGAAAGTAGTTCCAAGTTCTATCTCTATGGTTTGTTTCCGATTGATGTAGTCCTAAGCAGAGACTGGCATATATCACTTTCATGGAAAGGGGTTGCCAAGCTTCCAAAAAACTACGAGTTTCCTGAAATCCCAGCACACATTTTTTCACCCAGTCTTGATGACACTTTCAAGTAATGATCAGTACCCCAATCCCACTTGGCTCACAAAATTCCGTTCTTCTAGGTTAAACCGTTTGTTGGCAGTATCAGGTTTAATTTTTAGGTTTCACTCTATTTTCACCTATATGAATACATTAGGATGGAACTCTAAATCAAACACGGTTTGTGCTAGCTGTTTGAAACTTGACACAATAAAGTAGTTCCAAGTTCTATCTTTATGGTTTGTTTCCTATTGATGTAGCCCTAAGAAGACTGGCACAAATCACTATCCTGGAAAGGGGTTGCCTAGCTTCCAAAAAACTACGAGTTTCTTGAAATCTCAGCACACATTTTTTTCACTCAATCTTGATGACACTTTCAGGTAATGATCAGTACCCCAATCCCACTTGGCTCACCAAATTTCGTTCTTCTAGGTTAAACCGTTCGTTGGCAGTAACAGTTTTAATTTTTAGGTTTAACTCTGTTTTCTCCTAAATGGATACATATAGTTGGAACTCTAAATCAAACACGGTTTGTGCTAGCTCTTTGAAACTTGACACAGTAAAGTAGTTCCAAGTTCTATCTGTATGGTTTGTTTCCTATTGATGTATCCCTAAGCAGAGACTGGCGCAAATCACTTTCATGGAAAGGGGTTGCCAACCTACCAAAAAACTACGAGTTTCCTGAAATCCCAGCACACATTTTTTCAACCAGTCTTGATGACACTTTCAGGTAATGATCAGTACCCGAATCCCACTTGGCTCACCAAATTTCGTTCTTCTAGGTTAAACCGTGTGTTGGTAGTAACAGTTTTAATTTTTAGGTTTCACTCTGTTTTCGCCTATATGGATACATGTAGTTGGAACTCTAAATCAAACACGGTTTGTGCTAGCTATTTGAAACTTGACACAATAAAGTAGTTCCAAGTTGTATCTGTATGGTTTGTTTCCTATTGATGTAGCCCTAAGCAGAGACTGGCGCAAATCACTTTCATGCAAAGGGGTTGCCAACCTTCCAAAAAACTACGAGTTTCCTGAAATCCCAGCACACATTTTTTCAACCAGTCTTGATGACACTTTCTGGTAATGATCAGTACCCCAATCCCACTTGGCTCACCAAATTTCGTACTTCTAAGTTAAACAATTTTTTGGCAGTAATAGTTTTAATTTTTTGGTTTCACTCTGTTTTCTCCTATATGGATGCATGCATTTGGAATTCTAAATCAAACACGGTTTGTGCTAGCTCTTTGAAACTTGACTCAATAAAGTAGTTCCAAGTTCTATCTCTATGGTTTGTTTCCTATTGATGTAGCCCTAAGCAGAGACTGGCACAAATCACTTTCATGGAAAGGGGTTGCCAGCTTCCAAAAAACTACGAGTTTCCTGAAATCTCAGCATACGTTTTTTCACTCAATCTTGATGACACTTTCAGGTAATGATCAGTACCCCGATCCCACTTGGCTCACCAAATTTCCTTCTTCTAGGTTAAACCGTTCGTTCGCAGTCACAGTTTTAATTTTTAGGATTCACTCTGTTTTCTCCTAAATGGATACATATAGTTGGAACTCTAAATCAAACACGGTTTGTGCTAGCTCTTTGAAACTTGACACAATAAAGTAGTTCCAAGTTCTATCTCTATGGTTTGTTTCCTATTGATGTAGCCCTAAGCAGAGACTGGCACAAATCACTTTCATGGAAAGGGGTTGCCAGCTTCCAAAAAACTACGAGTTTCCTGAAATCTCAGCATACGTTTTTTCACTCAATCTTGATGACACTTTCAGGTAATGATCAGTACCCCGATCCCACTTGGCTCACCAAATTTACTTCTTCTAGGTTAAACCGTTCGTTCGCAGTAACAGTTTTAATTTTTAGGATTCACTCTGTTTTCTCCTAAATGTATACATATAGTTGGAACTCTAAATCAAACACGGTTTGTGCTAGCTCTTTGAAACTTGACACAGTCAAGTAGTTCCAAGTTCTATCTCTATGGTTTGTTTCCTATTGATGTATCCCTAAGCAGAGACTGGCGCAAATCACTTTCATGGAAAGGGGTTGCCAACCTTCCAAAAATCTACGAGTTTCCTGAAATCCCAGCACACATTTTTTCAACCAGTCTTGATGACACTTTCAGGTAATGATCATAACCGCAATCCCACTTGGCTCACCAAATTTCGTTCTTCTAGGTTAAACTGTTCGTTGGCAGTAACAGTTTTAGTTTTTAGGTTTTACTCTATTTTCTCCTATATGGATACATGTAGTTGGAACTCTAAATCAAACAGGTTTGTGCTAGCTCTTTGAAACTTGACACAATCAAGTAGTTCCAAGTTCTATCTCTATGGTTTGTTTCCTATTGATGTAGCCCTAAGCAGAGACTGGCGCAAATCTCTTTCATGTAATGGGGTTGCCAACCTTCTGAAAAACTACGAGTTTTTTGAAATCTCAGCAAACATTTTTTCACCCAATCTTGATGACACTTTCAGGTAATGATCAGTACCCCAATCCCACTTGGCTCTCCATATTTCGTTCTTCTAGGTTAAACCGTTCGTTGGCAGTAAGAGTTTTAATTTTTAGATTTCACTCTGTTTTCTCCTAGATGGATACATGTAGTTGGATCTCTAATTCAAAGACGGTTTATGCTAGCTCTTTGAAACTTGACAAAATAAAGTAGTTCCAAGTTCTATCTCTATGGTTTTTTTCTATTGATGTAGCCCTAGGCAGAGACTGGCGCAAATCACTTTCATGGAAAGGGGTTGCCAAGCTTCCAAAAAACTACGAGTTTCCTGAAATCTCAGCACACATTTTTTCACCCAATCTTGATGGCACTTTCAGGTAATGATCAGTACCCCAATCCCATTTGGGTCACCAAATTTCGTTCTTCTAGGTTAAACCGTTCGTTGGCAGTAAGAGTTTTAATTTTTCGGTTTCACTCTGTTTTCTCCTATATGGATACATGTAGTTGGAACACTAAATCAAACACGGTTTGTGCTAGCTGTTTGAAACTTGACACAATAAAGTAGTTCCAAGTTCTATCTCTATGGTTTGTTTCCTATTGATGTAACCCTAAGCAGAGACTGGCGCAAATCACTTTCATGGAAAGGCGTTGCCAAGCTTCCAAAAAACTACGAGTTTCCTGAAATCTCAGCACACATTTTTTCACCCAAACTTGATGACACTTTCAAGGAATGATCAGTACCCCAATTCCACTTGGCTCACCAAATTTTGTTCTTCTAGGTTAAACCTTTCATTGGCAGTAAGAGTATTAATTTTTAGGTTTCACTTTGTTTTCTGCTATATGGATACATGTAGTTGGAACTCTAAATCAAACATGGTTTGTGCTAGCTCTTTGAAACTTGACACAATAAAGTAGTTCCAAGTTCTATCTCTATGGTTTGATTCCTATTGATGTAGCCCTAAGGAGAGACTGGCGCAAATCACTTTCACGGAAAGGGGTTGCCAAGCTTCCAAAAAACTACGAATTTACATAAATCATAGCACACATTTTTTCACCCAATCTTGATGGCACTCTCAAGTAATGAACAGTACCCCAATCACTCTTGGCTCACCAAATTTCGTTCTTCTAGGTTAAACCATTCGTTGGCAGTAACAGTTTTAATTTTTAGATTTCACTCTGTTTTCTCTTATATGGATACATGTATTTGGAACTCTAAATCAAACACGGTTTTTGCTAGCACTTTGAAACTTGACACAATAAAGTAGTTCCAAGTTCTATCCCTATGGTTTGTTTCCTATTGATGTAGCCCTAAGCAGAGACTGGCGGAAATCACTTTCATGGAAAGGGTTTGCCAAGCTTCCAAAAAACTAGGAGTTTCCTGAAATCTCAGCACACATTTTTTCACCCAATCTTGATGACACTTTCAGGTAATGATCAGTACCCCAATCCTACTTGGCATTTCAAATTACGTTCTTCTAGGTTAAACCGTTCGTGGCAATAACAGTTTTAATTTTTAGGTTTCACTCTGTTTTCTCCTATATGGATAAATGTAGTTGGATCTCTAAATCAAACACGGTTTGGGATAGCTCTTTGAAACTTGACACAATAACGTAGTTCCAAGTTCCATCTCTATGGTTTGTTTCCTATTGATGTAGCCCTTAGCAGAGACAAGCGCAAATCACTTACATGGAAAGGGGTTGCAAAGCTTCCATGAAACTACGAGTTTCCTGAAATCTCAGCACACATTTTTTTCACCCAATCTTGATGGCACTTTCAGGTAATGATCAGTACCCCAATCCCACTTGGGTCACCAAATTTCGTTCTTCTAGGTTAAACCGTTCGTTGGCAGTAAGAGTTTTAATTTTTAGGTTTCACTCTGTTTTCTCCTATATGGATACATGTAGTTGGAACTCTAAATCAAACACGGTTTGTGCTAGCTCTTTGAAACTTGACACAATAAAGTAGTTCCAAGTTCTATCTCTATGGTTTGTTTCCTATTGATGTAACCCTAAGCAGAGACTGGCACTAATCACTTTCATGGAAAGGCGTTGCCAAGCTTCCAAAAAACTACGAGTTTCCTGAAATCTCAGCACACATTTTTTCACCCAAAATTGATGACACGTTCAAGGAATGATCAGTACCCCAATTCCACTTGGCTCACCAAATTTTGTTCTTCTAGGTTAAACCTTTCATTGGCAGTAACAGTTTCAATTTTTAGGTTTCACTTTGTTTTCTGCTATAGGGATACATGTAGTTGGAACTCTAAATCAAACATGGTTTGTGCTAGCTCTTTGAAACTTGACACAATAAAGTAGTTCCAAGTTCTATCTCTATGGTTTGATTCCTATTGATGTAGCCCTAAGGAGAGACTGGCGCAAATCACTTTCACGGAAAGGGGTTGCCAAGATTCCAAAAAACTACGAATTTACATAAATCATAGCACACATGTTTTCACCCAATCTTGATGGCACTCTCAAGTAATGAACAGTACCCCAATCACTCTTGGCTCACCAAATTTCGTTCTTCTAGGTTAAACCATTCGTTGGCAGTAACAGTTTTAATTTTTAGATTTCACTCTGTTTTCTCCTATATGGATACATGTTGTTGGGACTCTAAATCAAACACGGTTTGTGCTAGCTCTATGAAACTTGACACAATAAATAGTTCCAGGTTCTCTCTCTATGGTTTGTTTCCTATTGATGTAGCCATAAGCAGAGACTGGCGCAAATCACTTTCAAGGAAAGGGGTTGCCAAGCTTCCAAAAAACTACGAGTTTCCTGAAATCTCAGCAGACATTTTTTCACCCAATCTTGATGACACTTTCAGGTAATGATCAGTACCCCAATCCTACTTGGCACCTCAAATTACGTTCTTCTAGGTTAAACCATTCGTGGCAATAACAGTTTTAATTTTTAGGTTTCACTCTGTTTCCTCCTATATGGATACATGTTGTTGGGACTCTAAATCAAACACGGTTTGTGCTAGCTCTTTGAAACTTGACACAATAAAGTAGTTCCAAGTTCTCTCTCTATGGTTTGTTTCCTATTGATGTAGCCATAAGCAGAGACTGGCGCAAATCACTTTCATGGAAAGGGGTTGCCAAGCTTCCAAAAAACTACGAGTTTCCTGAAATCTCAGCACACATTTTTTCACCCAAACTTGATGGCACTTTCAGGTAATGATCAGTACCCCAATCCCACTTGGGTCACCAAATTTCGTTCTTCTAGGTTAAACCGTTTGTTGGCAGTAAGAGTTTTAATTTTTAGGTTTCACTCTGTTTTCTCCTATATAAATACATGTAGTTGGAACTCTAAATCAAACACGGTTTGTGCTAGCTCTTTGAAACTTGACACAATAAAGTAGTTCCAAGTTCTATCTCTATGGTTTGTTTCCTATTGATGTAACCCTAAGCAGAGACTGGCACAAATCACTTTCATGGAAAGGCGTTGCCAAGCTTCCAAAAAACTACGAGTTTCCTGAAATCTCAGCACACATTTTTTCACCCAAATTTGATGACACTTTCAAGGAATGATCAGTACCCCAATTCCACTTGGCTCACCAAATTTTGTTCTTCTGGGTTAAACCTTTCATTGGCAGTAACAGTTTTAATTTTTAGGTTTCACTTTGTTTTCTGCTATATGGATACATGTAGTTGGAACTCTAAATCAAACATGGTTTGTGCTAGCTCTTTGAAACTTGACACAATAAAGTAGTTCCAAGTTCTATCTCTATGGTTTGATTCCTATTGATGTAGCCCTAAGGAGAGACTGGCGCAAATCACTTTCACGGAAAGGGGTTGCCAAGATTCCAAAAAACTACGAATTTACATAAATCATAGCACAGATGTTTTCACCCAATCTTGATGACACTTTCAGGTCATGATCAGTACCCCAGTCCCACTTGGCTCACCAAATTTCGTTCTTCTAGGTTAAACCGTTCGTTGGCAGTAACAGTTTTAATTTTTACGTTTCACTCTGTTTTCTCCTGTATGGATACATGTAGTTGGAACTCTAAATCAAAGACGGTTTGTGCTAGCTCTTTGAAACTTGACACAATCAAGTAGTTCCAAGTTCTATCTCTATGGATTGTTTCCTATTGATGTAGCCCTAAGCAGAGACTGGCGCAAATCACTTTCATGGAAAGGGGTTGCCAAGCTTCCAAAAAACTACGAGTTTCCTGAAATCTCAGCACACATTTTTTCATCCAATCTTGATCACACTTTCAGGTAATGATCAGTACCCCAATCTCACTTGGCTGAACAAATTCAGTTCTTCTAGGTTAATCCGTTCGTTGACAGTAACAGTTTTAATTTTTAGGTTTCACTCTGTTTTCTCCTATATGGATACATGTAGTTGGAACTCTAATCAAACACGGTTTATGCTAGCTCTTTGAAACTTGACACAATAAAGTAGTTCCAAGTTCTATCTCTATGGTTTGTTTCCTATTGATGTAGCCCTAAGCAGAGACTGGTGCAAATCACTTTCCTGGAAAGGGGTTGCCAAGCTTCCAAAAAACTACGAGTTTCCTGAAATCTCAGCACACATTTTTTCACCCAATCATGATGACACTTTCAGGTAATGATCAGTACCCCAATCCCACGTGGCTCACCACATTTCGTTTTCTAGGTTAAACCGTTCGTTGGCAGTAACAGTTTCAATTTTTAGGTTTCACTCTATTTTCTCCTATATTGATACATGTAGTTGGAACTCTAAATCAAACACGGTTTGTGCTAGCTCATTGAAACTTGACACAATCAAGTAGTTCCAAGTTCTGTCTCTATGGCTTGTTTCCTATTGATGTAGCCCTAAGCAGAGACTGGCGCAAATCACGTTCATGGAAAGGGTTTGCCAAGCTTCCAAAAAACTACGAGTTTCCTGAAATCTCAGCACAGATGTTTTCACCCAATCTTGATGACACTTTCAGGTCATGATCAGTACCCCAGTCCCACTTGGCTCACCAAATTTCGTTCTTCTAGGTTAAACCGTTCATTGGCAGTAACAGTTTTAATTTTTAGGTTTCACTCTGTTTTCTCCTATATGGATACATGTAGTTGGAACTCTAAATCAAAGACGGTTTGTGCTAGCTCTTTGAAACTTGACACAATCAAGTAGTTCCAAGTTCTATCTCTATGGTTTGTTTCCTATTGATGTAGCCCTAAGCAGAGACTGGCGCAAATCACTTTCATGGAAAGGGGTTGCCAAGCTTCCAAAAAACTACGAGTTTCCTGATATCTCAGCACACATTTTTTCACCCAATCTTGATCACACTTTCAGGTAATGATCAGTACCCCAATCTCACTTGGCTGAACAAATTCAGTTCTTCTAGGTTAATCCGTTCGTTGAGAGAAACAGTTTTAATTTTTAGGTTTCACTCTGTTTTCTCCTATATGGATACATGTAGTTGGAACTCTAAATCAAACACGGTTTATGCTACCTCTTTGAAACTTGACACAATCAAGTAGTTCCAAGTTCTATCTCTATGGTTTGTTTCCTGTTGATGTAGCCCTAAGCAGAGACTGGCGCAAATCACTTTCATGGAAAGGGGTTGCCAAGCTTCCAAAAAACTACGAGTTTCCTGAAATCTCAGCACACATTTTTCCACCCAATCTGGATGACACTTTCAGGTAATGATCAGTACCCCAATCCCACGTGGCTCACCAAATTTCGTTCTTCTAGGTTAAACCGTTCGTTGGAAGTAACAGTTTTAATTTTTAGGTTTTACTCTGTTTTCTCCTATATGGATACATGTATTTCGAACTCTAAATCAAACACGGTTTGTGCTACCTCTTTGAAACTTGACACAATCAAGTAGTTCCAAGTTCTGTCTCTATGGTTTGTTTCCTATTGATGTAGCCCTAAGCAGAGACTGGCGCAAATCACTTTCACGGAAAGGGGTTGCCAAGCTTCCAAAAAACTACGAGTTTCCTGAAATCTAAGCACACATTTTTTCACCCAATCTTGATGACACTTTCAGGTAATGATCAGTACCCCAATACAACTTGGCTCACCAAATTTCGTTCTTCTAGGTTAAACTGTTCGTTGATAGTAACAGTTTTAATTTTTAGGTTTCACTATGTTTTCTACTATATAGATACATGTAGTTGGAACTCTAAATCAAACACGGTTTGTGCTAGTCTTTGAAACTTGACACAACCAAGTAGTTCCAAGTTCTATCTCTATGGATTGTTTCCTATTGATGTAGCCCTAAGCAGAGACTGGCGCAAATCACTTTCATGGAAAGGGTTTGCCCAGCTTCCAAAATACTACGAGGTTCCTGAAATCTCAGCACACATTTTTTCACCCAATCTTGATGACACTTTCAGGTAATGATCAGTATCCCAATCCCACTTGGCTCACCAAATTTCGTTCTTCTAGCTTAAACCGTTCGTTGGCAGTACAAATTTTAATTTTTAGTTTTCACTCTGTTTCTCCTATATGGATACATGTAGTTGGAACTCTAAATCAAACACGGTTTGTGCTAGCTCATTGAAACTTGACACAATCAAGTAGTTCCAAGTTCTGTCTCTATGGTTTGTTTCCTATTGATGTAGCCCTAAGCAGAGACTGGCGCAAATCACTTTCACGGAAAGGGGTTGCCAAGCTTCCAAAAAACTACGAGTTTCCTGAAATCTCAGCACACATTTTTTCACCCAATCTTGATGACATTTTCAGGTTCTGATCAGTACCCCAATACAACTTGGCTCAAAAAATTTCGTTCTTCTAGGTTAAACCGTTCATTTCCAGTAACAGTTTTAATTTTTAGGTTTCACTCTGTTTTCTACTATATGGATACATGTAGTTGGAACTCTAAATCAAAGACGGTTTGTACTAGCTCTTTGAAACTTGACACAATGAAGTAGTTCCAAGTTCTATCTCTGTGGTTTGTTTCCTATTGTTGTACCCCTAAGCAGAGACTGGGGAAATCACTTTCATGGAAAGGGGTTGCCAAGCTTCCAAAAAACTACGAGTTTCCTGAAATCTCAGCACACATTTTTTCACCCAATCTTGATGACACTTTCAGGTAATGATCAGTACCCCAATCCCACTGGGCTCACCAAATTTCGTTCTTCTAGGTTAAACCGTTCGTTGGAAGTAACAGGTTTAATTTTTAGGTTTCACTCTTTTCTCCTATATGGATACATGTATTTCGAACTCTAAATCAAACACGGCTTGTGCTAGCTCGTTGAAACTTGACGCAATTAAAGTTTCAAGTTCTATCTCTATGGGATGTTTCCTATTGATGTAGCCCTAAGCAGAGACTGGCGCAAATCTCTTTCATGTTAAGGGTTTGCCA
The DNA here is from genome assembly GCF_964194105.1 of Spermophilus citellus. NCBI lineage: Eukaryota > Metazoa > Chordata > Mammalia > Rodentia > Sciuridae > Spermophilus > Spermophilus citellus. Next base: position 16,519,085 of record NC_138188.1, read on the forward strand.
AGCTCCAAAAAACTACGAGTTTCCTGACATCTCAGCACACGTTTTTTCACCCAATCTTGATGACACTTTCAGGTAATGATCAGTACCCCAATACAACTTGGCTCACCAAATTTCGTTCTTCTAGGATAAAACGTTCGTTGGCAGTAACAGTTTTAATTTTTAATTTTCACTCTGTTTCTCCTATATGGATACAAGTAGTTGGAAGTCTAAATCAAACACGTTTTGTGCTTGCTCTTTGAAACTTGACACAATGAAGTAGTTCCAAGTTCTATATCTATGGTTTGTTTCCTATTGATGTAGCCCTAAGCAGAGACTGGCGCAAATCACTTTCATGGAAATGGGTTGCCATCAGAAAACTACGAGTTTTCTGAAATCTCAACACACATTTTTTCACCCAATCTTGATGACACTTTCAGGTAATGATAAGTACCCCAAATCCACTTGGTTCAACAAATTTCGTTCTTCTAGGTTAAACCGTTCGTTGGAAGTAACAGTTTTAATATTTAGGTTTCACTCTGTTTTCTCTTATATGGATACATATAGTTGGAACTGTAAATCAAACACGGTTTGTGCTAGCTCTTTGAAACTTGACACAATCCAGTAGTTCCAAGTTCTATCTCTATGGTTTGTTTCCTATTGATGTAGCCCTAAGCAGAGACTGGCGCAAATCACTTTCATGGAAAGGGTTTGCCAAGCTTCCAAAAAACTACGTGTTTCCTGAAATCCCAGCACACATTTTTTCACCCAAATTGATGACACTTTCAGGTAATGATCAGGACCACAATACAACTTGGCTCACCAAATTTCGTTCTTCTAGGTTAAACCGTTTGTTGGCAGTAACACTTTAAATTTTTAGGTTTCACTCTGTTTTCTCCTATATGGATACATGTAGTTGGAACTCTAAATCAAACACGGTTTGTGCTAGCTCTTTGAAACTTGACACAAACAAGTAGTTCCAAGTTTTAACTCTATGATTTGTTTCCTATTGATGTAGCCCTAAGCAGAGACTGGTGCAAATCACTTTCATGGAAAAAGATTGCCAAGCTTCCAAAAAACTACGAGTTTCGTGAAATCTCAGCACACGTTATTTCACCCAAATTTGATGAAAATTTCAGGTAATGATTAGTACCCCAATCCCACTTGGCTCACCAAATTTCATTCTTCTAGGTTAAACCGTTCGTTGGCAGTACAAATTTTAATTTTTAGTTTTCACTCTGTTTCTCCTATATGGATACATGTAGTTGGAACTTTAAATCAAACACGGTTTGTGCTAGCTCTTTGAAACTTGACACAATCAAGTAGTTCCAATATCTATCTCTATGGTTTGTTTCCTATTGATGTAGCCCTAAGCAGAGACTGGCGTAACTCACTTTCATGGAAAGGGTTTGCCAAGCTTCCAAAAAACTACGAGTTTCCTGAAATCTCAGCACACATTTTTTCACCCAATTTGATGACACTTTCAGGTAATGATCAGTACCCCAATTCAACTTGGCTCACCAAATTTCGTTCTTCTAGGTTAAACCATTCGTTGGCAGTAACAGTTTTAATTTTTAGGTTTCACTCTGTTTTCTCCTAAATGGATACATAAAGATGGAACTCTAAATCAAAGACGGTTTGTGCTAGCTCTTTGTAACTTGACACAATAAAGTAGTTCCAAGTTCTATCTCTATGGTTTGTTTCATATTGATGTAGCCCTAAGAAGAGACTGGCGCAAATCACTTTCATGGAAAGGGGTTGCCAAGCTTCCAAAAAACTACGAGTTTCTTGAAATCTCAGCACACATTTTTTCACCCAAACTTGATGACACTTTCAGGTAATGAACAGTACCCCAATCCCAAGTGGCTCACCAAATTTTGTTCTTCCTGGTTAAACCGTTCGTTGGAAGTAACAGTTTTAATTTTTAGGTTTTCTCTCTTTTCTCCTATATGGATACATGTATTTCGAACTCTAAATCAAACACGGTTTGTGCTAGCTCTTTGAAACTTGACAAAATTAAAGTTTCAAGTTCTATCTCTATGGGTTGTTTCCTATTGATGTAGCCCTAAGCAGAGACTGGCGCAAATCTCTTTCATGTTAAAGGTTTGCAAAGCTCCAAAAAACTACGAGTTTCCTGACATCCCAGCACACGTTTTTTCACCCAATCTTGATGACACTTTCAGGTAATGATCAGTACCCCAATACAACTTGGCTCACCAAATTTCATTCTTCTAGGTTAAAAGGTTCGTTGGCAGTAACAGTTTTAATTATTAATTTTCACTCTGTTTCTCCTATATGGATACAAGTAGTTGGAACTCTAAATAAAACACGGTTTGTGCTTGCTCTTTGAAACTTGACACAATGAAGTAGTTCCAAGTTCTATCTCTATGGTTTGTTTCCTATTGATGTAGCCCTAAGCAGAGACTGGCGCAAATCACTCACATGGAAAGGGGTTGCCCAGCTTCCAAAAAACTACGAGTTTCCTGAAATCTCAGCACACATTTTTTCACCCAATCTTGATGACACTTTCAGGTCATGATCAGTACCCCAATCCCACTTGGCTCACCAAATTTCGTTCTTCTAGGTAAAACCGTTCGTTGGCAGTAACAGTTTTAAATTTTAGGTTTCACTCTGTTTTCTCCTATATGGATACATGTAGTTGGAACTCTAAATCCAACACGGTTTGTGCTAGCTCTTTGAAACTTGACACAATCAAGTAGTTCCAAGTTCTATCTCTATGGTTTGTTTCCTATTGATGTAGCCCTAAGCAGAGACTGGTGCAAATCACTTTCATGGAAAGGGTTTGCCAAACTTCCCAAAAACTACGAGTTTCCTGAAATCTCAGAACACATTTTTTCAACCAATCTTGATGACACATTCAGGTAATGATCAGTACCCCAATACAGTTTGGCTCACCAAATTTCGTTCTTCTAGGTTAAACCGTTCGTTGACAGTAACAGTTTTAATTTTTAGGTTTCACTCTGTTTTCTCCTATATGGATACATGTAGTTGGAACTCTAAATCAAACACAGTTTGTACTAGCTCTTTGTAACTTGACACAATAAAGTAGTTCCAAGTTCTATCTCTATGGTTTGTTTCATATTGATGTAGCCCTACGAAGAGACTGGTGCAAATCACTTTCATGGAAATGGGTTGCCATGCTTCCAAAAAACTACGAGTTTCGTGAAATCACAGCACACATTTTTTCACCCAATCTTGATGACACTTTCAGGTAATGAACAGTACCCCAATAACTTGGCTCACCAAATTTCGTTCTAATAGGTTAAGCCATTCGTTGGAAGTAACAGTTTTAATTTTTAGGTTTCACTCTGTTTTCTCCTATATGGATACATGTAGTTGGAACTCTAAATCAAACACGGTTTGTGCTAGCTCTTTGAAACTTGACACAATCAAGTAGTTCCAAGTCCTATCTCTATGGTTTGTTTTCTATTGCTGTAGCCCTAAGCAGAGACTGGCGCAAATCACTTTCATGGAAAGGGGTTGTCAAGCTTCCAAAAAACTATGAGTTTCCTAAAATCTCAGCACACATTTTTTCACCCAATCTTGATGACACTTTCAGGTCATGATCAATACCCCAATCCCAGTTGGCTCACCAAATTTCGTTCTTCTAGGTTAAACCGTTCGTTGGCAGTTACAGTTTTAATTTTTAGGTTTCACTCTGTTTTCTCCTATATGGATACTTGTAGTTGGAACTCTAAATCAAACACGGTTTGTGCTAGCTCTTTGAAACTTGACACAATCAAGTAGTTCCAAGTTCTATCTCTATGGTTTGATTTGTATTGATGTAGCCCTAAGGAGAGACTGGCGCAAATCACTTTCATGGAAAGTGGTTGCCAAGCTTCCAAAAAACTACTAGTTTCCTGAAATCTCAGCACACATTTTTTCACCCAATTTTGATGACACTTTCAGGTCATGATCAGTACCGCAATCCCACTTGGCTCACCAAATTTCATTCTTCTAGGTTAGACCATTCGTTGGAAGTAACAGTTTTAATTTTTAGGTTTCACTCTTTTTTCTCCTATATGCATACATGTAGTTGGAACTCTAAATCAAACACGGTTTGTGCTAACTCTTTGAAACTTGATACAATCAAGTAGTTCCAAGTTCTATCTCTATGGTTTGTTTCCTATTGATGTAGCCCTAAGCAGAGACTGGCGCAAATCACTTTCATGGAAAGGGGTTGCGAAGCATCCAAAAAACTACGAGTTTCCTGAAATCTCAGCACACATTTTTTCACCCAATCTTGATGACACTTTCAGGTAATGAACAGTACCCCAATCCCACGTGCCTCACCAAATTTCGTTCTTCTAGGTTAAACCGTTCGTTGGCAGTAACAGTTTAAATTTTTAGGTTTCACTGTGTTTTTTATATGGATAAAGTATTTGGAACTCTAAATCAAACACGGTTTGTGCTAGCTCTTTGGAACTTGACACAATAAAGTAGTTTGAAGTTCCATCTCTATGGTTTGTTTCCTATTGATGTAGCCCTAAGAAGAGACTGGCGCAAATCACTTTCATGGAAAGGGGTTGCCAAGCTTCCCAAAAACTAAGAGTTTCCTGAAATCTCAGCACACATTTTTTCACCCAATCTTGATGACACTTTCAGGTAATGATCAGTACCCGAATCCCACTTGGCTCACCAAATTTCGTTCTTCTAGGTTAAACCTTTCGTTGGCAGTAACAGTTTTAATTTTTAGGTTTCACTCTGTTTTCTCCTATATGGATACATGTAGTTGGAACTCTAAATCAAAGACGGTTTGTGCTAGCTCTTTGAAACTTGACACAACCAAGTAGTTCCAAGTTCTATCTCTATGGTTTGTTTCCTATTGATGTAGCCCTAAGCAGAGACTGGCGCAAATCACTTTCATGGAAAGGGGTTGCCCAGCTTACAAAAAACTACGAGTTTCCTGAAATCTCAGCACACAGTTTTTCACCCAATCTTGATGACACTTTCAGGTCATGATCAGTACCCCAATCCCACTTGGCTCACCAAATTTCGTTCTTCTAGGTTAAACCGTTCGTTGGCAGAAACAGTTTTAATTTTTAGGTTTCACTCTGTTTTCTCATATACGGATACATGTAGTTGGAACTCTAAATCAAACACGGTTTCTGCTAGCTCTTTGAAACTTGACACATCCAAGTAATTCCAAGTTCTATCTCTATGGTTTGTTTCCTATTGATGAAGCCCTAAGCAGAGACTGGCACAAATCACTTTCATGGAAAGGGGGTGCCAAGCTTACAAAAAAGTACGAGTTTCCTGAAATCTCAGCACACATTTTTTCAACCAATCTTGATGACACTTTCAGGTAATGATCAGTACCCCAATCGCACTTGGCTCACCATATTTTGTTCTTCAAGGTTAAACCGTTCTTTCGAAGTAACAGTTTAAATTTTTAGTTTTCACTCTGTTTTCTCCTATATGGATATAGGTAGTTGGAACTCTAAATAAAGACGGTTTGTGCTAGCTCTTTGAAACTTGACACAATCAAGTAGTTCCAAGTTCTATCTCTGTGGTTTGTTTCCTATTGATGTAGCCCTAAGCAGACACTGGCGCAAATCAGTTTCATGGAAAGGGGTTGCCAAGTTTCCAAAAAACTACGAGTTTCCTGAAATCTCAGCACACATTTTTTCACCCAATCTTGATGACACTTTCAGGTAATGATCAGTACCCCAATCCCACTTGGCTCACCAAATTTCGTTCTACTAGGTTAAACCGTTCGTTGGAAGTAACAGTTTTAATTTGTATGTTTCACTCTGTTTTCTCCTATATGGATACATGTAGTTGAAACTCTAAATCAAACACGGTTTGTGCAAGCTCTTTGAAATTTGACACACTCAAGTAGTTCCAAGTTCTATCTCTATGGTTTGTTTCCTATTGATGTAGCCCTAAGCAGAGACTGGCGCAAATCACTTTCATGGAAAGGGGTTGCCAAGCTTCCATAAAACTACGAGTTTCGTGAAATCTCAGCACAATTTTTTCAACTAATCTTGATGAGACTTTCAGGTAATGGTCAGCACCCAAATACAACTTGGCTCACCAAATTTTGTTCTTCTAGGTTAAACCGTTCGTTGACAGTAACAGTTTTAATTTTTAGGTTTTACTCTGTTTTCCCCTATATGGATACATGTAGTTGGAACTCTAAATCAAACACGGTTTGTGCTAGTCTTTGAATCTTGACACAACCAAGTAGTTCCAAGTTCTATCTCTATGGATTGTTTCCTATTGATGTAGCCCTAAGCAGAGACAGGCGCAAATCACTTTCATGGAAAGGGGTTGCCCAGCTTTCAAAAAACTACGAGTTTCCTGAACCAAGTATTTCCAAGTTCTATCTCTATGGATTGTTTCCTATTGATGTAGCCCTAGGCAGAGACTGGCGCAAAATCTTTCATGGAAAGGGGTTGCCAAGCTTCCCAAAAACTACGAGTTTCCTGAAATCTCAGCACACATTTTTTCACCCAATCTTGATGACACTTTCAGGTAATGATCAGTACCCCAATCCCACTTGGCTCACCAAATTTCGTTCTTCTAGGTTAAACTGTTCGTTGGCAGTAACAGTTTTAATTTTTAGGTTTCACTCTGTTTTCTCCTATATGGATACATGTAGTTGGAACTCTAAATCAAAGACGGGTTGTGCTAGCTCTTTGAAACTTGACACAACCAAGTATTTCCAAGTTCTATCTCTATGGTTTGTTTCCTATTGATGTAGCCCTAAGCAGAGACTGGCGCAAAACACTGTCATGGAAAGGGGTTGCCAAGCTTCCAAAAAACTACCAGTTTCCTGAAATCACAGCACACGTTTTTTCACCCAACTTGATGACACTTTCAGGTAATGATCAGTACCGCAATCCCACTTGGCTCACCAAATTTCATTCTTCTAGTATAAACAGTTCTTTGGCAGTAACCGTTTAAATTTTTAGGTTTCTCTCTGTTTTCTCCTATAAGGATACATGTAGTTGGAACTCTAATCAAAGACGGTTTGTGCTAGCTCTTTGAAACTTGACACAATAAAGTAGTTAAAAGTTCTATCTCTATGTTTTTTTTCCTATTGATGTAGCCCTAAGCAGAGACTGGTGCAAATCACTTTCATGGAAAGGGGTTGCCAACCTTCCAAAATACTACGAGTTTCCTGAAATCTCAGCACACGTTTTTTCACCAAATCTTGATGACACTTTCAGGTAATGATCAGTACCCCAATCCCACTTGGCTCACCAAATTTCGTTCTTCTAGGTTAAACCGTTCGTTGGAAGTAACAGTTTTAATTTGTATGTTTCACTCTGTTTTCTCCTATATGGATACATGTAGTTGGAACTGTAAATCAAACACGGTTTGTGCTAGCTCTTTGAAACTTGACACAATCCAGTAGTTCCAAGTTCTATCTCTATGGTTTGTTTCCTATTGATGTAGCCCTAAGCAGAGACTGGCGCAAATCACTTTCATGGAAAGGGGTTGCCAAGCTTCCATAAAACTACGAGTTTCGTGAAATCTCAGCACACATTTTTTCACCCAATTTGATGACATTTTCAGGTAATGATCAGTACCACGATACAACTTGGCTCACCAAATTTCATTTTTCTAGGTTAAACCGTTCGTTGGCAGTAACACTTTTAATTTTTAGGTTTCACTCTGTTTTCTCCTATATGGATATAAGTAGTTGGAACTCTAAATCAAAGACTGTGCTAGCTCTTTGTAACTTGACACAATAAAGTAGTTCCAAGTTCTATCTCTATGGTTTGTTTCATATTGATGTAGCCCTAAGCAGAGACTGGCGCAAATCACTTTCATGGAAAGGGATTGCCAAGCTTCCAAAAAACTACGAGTTTCGTGAAATCTCAGCACACATTTTTTCACCCAATCTTGATGACACTTTCAGGTAATGATAAGTACCCCAAATCCACTTGGTTCAACAAATTTCGTTCTTCTAGGTTAAACCGTTCGTTGAAAGTAACAGTTTTAATTTTTAGGTTTTCTCTCTTTTCTCCTATATGGATACATGTATTTCAAACTCTAAATCAAACACGGTTTTTGCTAGCTCTTTGAAACTTGACACAATAAAGTAGTTCCAAGTTCTGTCTCTATGGTTTGTTTCCTATTGATGTAGCCCTAAGCAGAGACTGGCGCAAATCACTTTCATGGAAAGGGTTTCCAAGCTCCAAAAAACTACGAGTTTCCTGACATTTCAGGACACATTTTTTCACCCAATCTTGATGACACTTTCAGGTAATGATCAGTTCCCCAATACAACTTGGCTCACCAAATCGTTCTTCTAGGTTAAAACGTTCGTTGGCAGTAACAGTTTATTTTTTTAGTTTTCACTCTGTTTCTTCTATATGGATACATGTAGTTGGAACTCTAAATCAAACATGGTTTGTGCTAGTCTTAGAAACTTGACACAACCAAGTAGTTCCAAGTTCTATCTCTATGGCTTGTTTCCTACTGATGTAGCCCTAAGCAGAGACTGGCGCAAATCACTTTCATGGAAATGGGTTGCCAAGCTTCCAAAAAACTACGAGTTTTCTGAAATCTCAGCACACATTTTTTCACCCAATCTTGATGACACTTTCAGGTAATGATAAGTACCCCAAATCCACTTGGTTCAACAAATTTCGTTCTTCTAGGTTAAACCGTTCGTTGGAAGTAACAGTTTTAATATTTAGGTTTCACTCTGTTTTCTCTTATATGGATACATGTAGTTGGAACTCTAAATCAAACACAGTTTGTGCTAGTTCTTTGAAACTTGACACAATCAAGTAGTTCCAATTTCAATCTCTATGTTTTGTTTCCTATTGATGTAGCCCTAAGCAGAGACTGGTGCAAATCACTTTCATGGAAAGGGTTTGCCAAGCTTCCAAAAAACTACGAGTTTCATGAAATCTCAGCACACATTTTTTCACACAATCTTGATGACACTTTCAGGTAATGATCAGTACCCCAATACAATTTGGCTCACCAAATTTTGTTCTTGTAGCTTAAACCGTTCCTTGACAGTAACAGTTTTAATTTTTAGGTTTCACTCTGTTTTCTCCTATATGGATACATGTAGTTGGAACTCTAAATCAAACACGGTTTGTGCTAGTCTTAGAAACTTGACACAACCAAGTAGTTCCAAGTTCTATCTCTATGGCTTGTTTCCTATTGATGTAGCCCTAAGCAGAGACTGGCGCAAATCACTTTCATGGAAAGGGTTTGCCAAGCTTCCAAAAAACTACGTGTTTCCTGAAATCACAGCACACATTTTCTCACCCAATTTGATGACACTTTCAGGTAATTATCAGGACCACAATACAACTTGGCTCACCAAATTTCGTTCTTCTATGTTAAACCGTTTGTTGGCAGTAACACTTTTAATTTTTAGGTTTCACTCTGTTTTCTCCTATATGGATACATGTAGTTGGAACTCTAAATCAAACACGGTTTGTGCTAGCTCTTTGAAACTTGACACAATCAAATAGTTCCAAGTTTTATCTCTATGATTTGTTTCCTATTGATGTAGCCCTAAGCAGAGACTGGCGCAAATCACTTTCATGGAAAAAGTTTGCCAAGCTTCCAAAAAACTACGAGTTTCGTGAAATCTCAGCACCCATTTTTTCACCCAATCTTGATGACACTTTCAGGTAATGATCAGTATCCCAATCCCACTTGGCTCACCAAATTTTGTTCTTCTAGGTTAAACCGTTCGTTGGCAGTACAAATTTTAATTTTCAGTTTTCACTCTGTTTCTCCTATATGGATACATGTATTTGGAACTCTAAATCAAACACGGTTTGTGCTAGCTCTTTGAAACTTGACACAATCAAGTAGTTCCAAGATCTATCTCTATGGTTTGTTTCCTATTGATGTAGCCCTAAGCAGAGACTGGCGTAACTCACTTTCATGGAAAGGGTTTGCCAAGCTTCCAAAAAACTACGAGTTTCCTGAAATCTCAGCACACATTTTTTCACCCAATTTAATGACACTTTCAGGTAATGATCATCACCCAATACAACTTGGCTCACCAAACTTCGTTCTTCTAGGTTAAACCGTTCGTTGGCAGTAACAGTTTTAATTTTTAGGTTTCACTCTGTTTTCTCCTATATGGATACATATAGATGGAACTCTAAATCAAAGACGGTTTGTGCTAGCTCTTTGTAACTTGACACAATAAAGTAGTTCCAAGTTCTATCTCTATGGTTTGTTTCTTATTGATGTAGCCCTAAGCAGAGACTGGCGCAAATCTCTTTCATGGAAAGGGGTTGCCCAGCTTCCATAAAACTACGAGTTTCCTGAAATCTCAGCACACATTTTTTCACCCAATCTTGATGACACTTTCAGGTAATGATAGTACCCCAATGCCACTTGGCTCACAAATTTCGTTCTTCTAGGTTAAACAGTTCGTTGGCAGTAACAGTTTCAATTTTTAGGTTTCACTCTGTTTTCTCCTATATGGATACATGTAGTTGGAACTCTAAATCAAACACGGTTTGTGCTAGTCTATGAAACTTGACACAACCAAGTAGTTCCAAGTTCAATCTCTATGGTTTGTTTCCTATTGATGTAGCCCTAAGCAGAGACTGGCGCAATTTACTTTCATGGAAAGGGGTTGCCCAGCTTCCAAAAAACTACGAGGTTCCTGAAATCTCAGCACACATTTTTTCACCCAATCTTGATGACACTTTCAGGTCATGATCAGTACCCCAATCCCACTTGGCTCAGCAAATTTTGTTCTTCTAGGTTAAGCCATTCGTTGGAAGTAACAGTTTTAATTTTTAGGTTTCACTCTGTTTTCACCTATATGGATACATGTAGTTGGAACTCTAAATCAAACACGGTTTGTGCTAGCTCTTTGAAACTTGACACAATCAAGTAGTTCCAAGTTCTATCTCTATGGTTTGTTGCCTATTGATGTAGCCCTAAGCAGAGACTGGCGCAAATCACTTTCATGGAAAGTGGTTGCCAAGCTTCCAAAAAACTACGAGTTTTCTGAAATCTCAGCACACATTTTTTCACCCAATCTTGATGACACATTCAGGTCATGATCAGTACCCCAATCCCACTTGGCCCACCAAATTTCTTTCTTCTAGATTAAGGCATTCGTTGGAAGTAACAGTTTTAATTTTTAGGTTTCACTCTGTTTTCTCCTATATGGATACATGTAGTTGGAACTCTAAATCAAACACGGTTTGTGCTAGCTCTTTGAAACTTGACACAATAAAGTAGTTCCAAGTTCTATCTCTATGGTTTGTTTCCTATTTATGTAGCCCTAAGCAGATACTGGCACAAATCACTTTCATGGAAAGTGGTTGCCAAGCTTCCAAAAAACTACGAGTTTTCTGAAATCTCAGCACACATTTTTTCACCCAATCTTGATGACACATTCAGGTCATGATCAGTACCCCAATCCCACTTGGCTCTCCAAATTTCTTTCTTCTAGGTTAAGCCATTCGTTGGCAGTAACAGTTTAAATTTTTAGGTTTCACTCGGTTTTCTCCTATATGGATACATGTAGTTGGAACTCTAAATCAAACACGGTTTGTGCTAGCTCTTTGAAACTTGACACAATCTAGTAGTTCCATGTTCTATCTCTGTGGTTTGTTTCCTATTGATGTTGCCCTAAGTAGAGACTGGGGCAAATCACTTTCATTGAAAAAGTTTGCCAAGCTTCCAAAAAACTACAAGTTTCCTGAAACCTCAGCACAGGTTTTTTCACCAAAACTTGATGACACTTTCAGGTAATGATCAGTACCCCAATCCCACTTGGCTCACCAAATTTCGTTCTTCTAGGTTAACCATTCGTTGGCAGTAACAGTTTAAATTTTTAGGTTTCACTCTGTTTTCTCTTGTATGGGTATGTGTAGTTGGAACTCTAAATCAAAGACGGTTTGTGCTAGCCATTTGAAACTTGACACAATAAAGTAGTTCCAAGTTCTCTATGTATGGTTTGTTTCCCATTGATGTAGCCCTAAGCAGAGACTGGCGCAAATCACTTTCATAGAAATGGGTTTCCAGATTCCAAAAATCTACGAGGTTCCTGAAATCTCAGCACACATTTTTTCACCAAATCTGGATGACACTTTCAGGTAATGATCAGTACCCCAATCCCACTTGGCTCACCAAATTTCCTTCTTCTAGGTTAATCCGTTCGTTGGCAGAAACAGTTTTAATTTTTAGGTTTCACTCTGTTTTCTCCTAATGGATACATGTAGTTGGAACTCTAAATCAAACACGGTTTGTGCTAGCTCTTTGAAACTTGACACAATAAAGTAGTTCCAAGTTCTATCTATATGGTTTGTTTCCTATTGATGTAGCCCTAAGCAGAGACTGGCGCAAATCACTGTTATGGAAAGCGGTTGCCAAGCTTCCAAAAAACTACGAGATTCCTGAAATCTCAGCACACATTTTTTCACCCAATCTTGATGACACTTTCAGGTAATGATCAGTACCCCAATCCCACTTGGCTCACCACATTTCGTTCTTCTAGGATAAACCGTTCGTTGGCAGTAACAGTTTTAATTTTTAGATTTCACTCTGTTTTCTCCTATATGGATACATGTAGTTGGAACTCTAAATCAAACACGGTTTGTGCTAGCTCTTTGAACTTGACACAATAAAGTAGTTCCAAGTTCTATCTCTATGGTTTGTTTCCTATTGATGTAGCCCTAAGCAGAGACTGGCGCAAATTACTTTCATGGAAAGGGGTTTCCAGATTCCAAAAATCTACGAGTTTCCTGAAATCTCAGTACACATTTTTTCACCCAAACTTGATGACACTTTCCGGTAATGATCAGTACCCAAATCCCAATTGGCTCACCAAATTTCATTCTTCTATGTTAAACCGTACGTTGGCAGTAACAGTTTTAATTTTTAGGTTTCACTTGTTTTCTCCTCTATGGATACATGTATTTGGAACTCTAAATCAAACACGGTTTGTGCTAGCTCTTTGAAACTTGACACAATAAAGAAGTTCCCAGTTCTATCTTTATGGTTTGTTTCCTATTGATGTAGCCCTAAGCAGAGACTGGCAGAAATCACTTTCATGGAAAGGTGTTGCCAATCATCCAAAAAACTACGAGTTTCCTGAATTCTCAGCACACATTTTTTCACCCAATCTTGATGACACTTTCAGGTAATGATCAGTACCCCAATCCCACTTGGCTCACCAAACTTCGTTCTTCTAGGTTAAACCGTTCGTTGGCAGTAACAGTTTTAATTTTTAGGTTTCACTCTGTATTCTCCTATATGGATACATGTAGTTGGAACTCTAAATCATACATGGTTTGTGCTAGCTCTTTGAAACTTGACACAATAAAGTAGTTCCAAGTTCTATCACTATGGTTTGTTTCCTATTGATGTAGCCCTAAGCAGAGACTGGCGCTAATCACTTTCATGGAAAGGGGTTTCGAAGCTTCCAAAAAACTACGAGTTTTTGAAATTTCAGCACACGTTTTTTCACCCAATTTGATGACACTTTCAGGTAATGATCAGTATCCCAATCCCACTTGGCTCACCAAATTTCGTTCTTCTAGAATAAACAATTCGTTGGCAGTAACAGTTTTAATTTTCAGGTTTCACTCTGTATTCTACAATATGGATACATGTAGTTGGAACTCTAAATCAAACATGGTTTGTGCTAGCTCTTTGAAACTTGACACAATAAAGAAGTTCCAAGTTCTATCTCTATGGTTTGTTTCCTATTGATGTAGCCCTAAGCAGAGACTGGCGCGAATCACTTTCATGGAAAGGGGTTGTCAAGCTTCCAAAAGACTATGTTTTCCTGAAATCTCAGCACACGTTTTTTCACCCAAATTTGATGAAACTTTCAGGTAATGATTAGTACCCCAATCCCACTTGGCACACCAAATTTCGTTTTCTAGGTTAAACCGTTCGTTGGCAGTAACAGTTTTAATTATTAGATTTCACTCTGTTTTCTCCTATATGGATACATGTAGTTGGAACTCTAAATCAAACACGGTTTGTGCTAGCTCTTTGAAACTTGACGCAATAAAGTAGTTCCAAGTTCTATCTCTATGGTTTGTTTCCTATTGATGTAGCCTTGAGCAGAGACTGGCGCTAATCACTTTCATGGAAAGGGGTTGCCAAGCTTCCAAAAAAACTACGAATTTTGAAATCTCAGCCCACGTTTTTTCACCCAATCGTGATGACACTTTCAGGAAATGATCAGTACCCAAATCCCACTTGTCTCACCAAATTTCGTTTTTCTAGGTTAAACCATTCGTTGGCAGTAACAGTTTTAATTTTTAAGTTTCACTCTGTTTTCTCCTGTATGGGTATATGTAGTTGGAACTCTAAATCAAAGACGGTTTGTGCTAGCTCTTTGAAACTTGACACAATAAAGTAATTCTAAGTTCTATATGTATGGTTTGTTTCCTATTGATGTAGCCCTAAGCAGAGACTGGTGCAAATCACTTTCATGGAAAGGGGTTTCCAGATTCCAAAAATCTACGAGGTTCCTGAAATCTCAGCACACATTTTTTCACCAAATCTGGATGACACTTTCAGGTAATGATCAGTACCCCAATCCCACTTGGCTCACCAAATTTCGTTCTTCTAGGTTAAACCGTTCGTTGGCAGTAACAGTTTTAATTTTTAGGTTTCACTCTGTTTTCTCCTATATGGATACATGTAGTTGGAACTCTAAATCAAACACGGTTTGTGCTAGCTCTTTGAAACTTGACAAAATTAAGTAGTTCCAAGTTCTATCTCTATGGTTTGTTTCCTATTGATGTAGCCCTAAGCAGAGACTGGCGCAAATCACTTTCATGGAAAGGGGTTGCCAAGCTTCCAAAAAACTACGAGTTTCCTGAAATCTCAGCACACGTTTTTTAACCCAATCTGGATGACACTTTCAGGTAATAATCAGTACCCAATCCCACTTGGCTCACCAAATTTCGTTCTTCTAGGTTAAACCGTACGTTGGCAGTAACAGTTTTAATTTTTAGGTTTCACTCTGTTTTCTCCTATATGGATACATGTAGTTGGAACTCTAAATCAAACACAGTTTGTACTAGCTCTTTGAAACTTGACACAATAAAGAAGTTTCCAGTTCTATCTCTATGGTTTGTTTCCTATTGATGTAGCCCTAAGCAGAGACCTGCGCAAATCACTTTCATGGAAAGGGGTTGCCAAGCTTCCAAAAATCTACGAGTTTCCTGAAATCTACGCACCCATTTTTTCACCCAATCTGGATGACACTTTCAGGAAATGATCAGTACCCCAATCCCACTTGGCTCACCAAATTTCGTTTTCTAGGTTAAACCGTTCGTTGGCAGTAACAGTTTTAATTTTTAGATTTCACTGTTTTCTCCTATATTGATACATGTAGTTGGAACTCTAAATCAAAGACGGTTTGTGCTAGCTCTTTGAAACTTGACACAATAAAGTAGTTCCAAGTTCTATCTCTATGGTTTGTTTCCTATTGATGTAGCCCTAAGCAGACACTGGCGCAAATCACTTTCATGGAAAGGGGTTGGCAAGCTTCCAAAAAACTACGAGTTTCCTGAATTCTCAGCACACATTTTTTCACCCAATCTTGATGACACTTTCAGGTAATGATCAGTACCCCAATCCCACTTGGCTCACCAAATTTCGTTCTTCTAGGTTAAACAGTTCGTTGGCAGTAACAGTTTAAATTTTTAGGTTTCACTCTGTTTTCTCCATTATGCATACATGTAGTTGGAACTCTAAATCAAACACAGTTTGTGCTTGCTCTTTGAAACTTGACACAATAATGTAGTTCCAAGTTCTATCTCTATGCTTTGATTCCTATTGATGTAGCACTAAGCAGAGACTGGTGCAAATCACTTTCATGGAAAGGGGTTGTCAAGCTTCCGAATAACTACGAGTTTCCTGATATCTAAGCACACATTTTTTCACCCAATCTTGATGACACTTTCAGGTAATGATTAGTACCCCAATCCCTCTTGGCTCACCAAATTTCCTTCTTCTAGGTTCAACCGTACGTTGGCAGTAACAGTTTTAATTTTTAGGTTTCACTCTGTTTTCTCCTATATGGATATATGTAGTTGGAACTCTAAATCAAAGACGGTTTGTGCTAGCTCTTTGAAACTTGACCCAATATAGTAGTTCCAAGTTCTATCTCTATGGTTTGTTTCCTATTGATGTAGCCCTAAGCAGAGACTGGCGCAAATCACTTTCATGGAAAGGGTTTGCCAAGCTTCCAAAAAACTACGAGTTTCCTCAAATCTCAGCACACACATTTTCACCAATTCTTGATGACACTTTCACGTAATGATCTGTACCCGAATCCCACTTGGCTCACCAATTTTCGTTCTTCTAGGTTAAACCTTTCGTTGGCAGTAACAGTTTTAATTTTTAGGTTTCACTCTGTTTTCTCCTATATGGATACATGTAGTTGGAACTCTAAATCAAAGACGGTTTGTGCTAGCTCTTTGAAACTTGACACAACCAAGTAGTTCCAAGTTCTATCTCTATGGTTTGTTTCCTATTGATGTAGCCCTAAGCAGAGACTGGCGCAAATCACTTTCATGGAAAGGGGTTGCCCAGCTTACAAAAAACTACGAGTTTCCTGAAATCTCAGCACACAGTTTTTCACCCAATCTTGATGACACTTTCAGGTCATGATCAGTACCCCAGTCCCACTTGGCTCACCAAATTTCGTTCTTCTAGGTTAAACCGTTCGTTGGCAGAAACAGTTTTAATTTTTAGGTTTCACTCTGTTTTCTCATATACGGATACATGTAGTTGGAACTCTAAATCAAACACGGTTTCTGCTAGCTCTTTGAAACTTGACACATCCAAGTAATTCCAAGTTCTATCTCTATGGTTTGTTTCCTATTGATGAAGCCCTAAGCAGAGACTGGCACAAATCACTTTCATGGAAAGGGGGTGCCAAGCTTCCAAAAAACTACGAGTTTCCTGAAATCTCAGCACACATTTTTTCAACCAATCTTGATGACACTTTCAGGTAATGATCAGTACCCCAATCGCACTTGGCTCACCATATTTTGTTCTTCAAGGTTAAACCGTTCTTTGGAAGTAACAGTTTAAATTTTTAGTTTTCACTCTGTTTTCTCCTATATGGATATAGGTAGTTGGAACTCTAAATAAAGACGGTTTGTGCTAGCTCTTTGAAACTTGACACAATCAAGTAGTTCCAAGTTCTATCTCTGTGGTTTGTTTCCTATTGATGTAGCCCTAAGCAGAGACTGGCGCAAATCAGTTTCATGGAAAGGGGTTGCCAAGTTTCCAAAAAACTACGAGTTTCCTGAAATCTCAGCACACATTTTTTCACCCAATCTTGATGACACTTTCAGGTAATGATCAGTACCCCAATCCCACTTGGCTCACCAAATTTCGTTCTACTAGGTTAAACCGTTCGTTGGAAGTAACAGTTTTAATTTGTATGTTTCACTCTGTTTTCTCCTATATGGATACATGTAGTTGAAACTCTAAATCAAACACGGTTTGTGCAAGCTCTTTGAAATTTGACACACTCAAGTAGTTCCAAGTTCTATCTCTATGGTTTGTTTCCTATTGATGTAGCCCTAAGCAGAGACTGGCGCAAATCACTTTCATGGAAAGGGGTTGCCAAGCTTCCATAAAACTACGAGTTTCGTGAAATCTCAGCACAATTTTTTCAACTAATCTTGATGAGACTTTCAGGTAATGGTCAGCACCCAAATACAACTTGGCTCACCAAATTTTGTTCTTCTAGGTTAAACCGTTCGTTGACAGTAACAGTTTTAATTTTTAGGTTTTACTCTGTTTTCCCCTATATGGATACATGTAGTTGGAACTCTAAATCAAACACGGTTTGTGCTAGTCTTTGAATCTTGACACAACCAAGTAGTTCCAAGTTCTATCTCTATGGATTGTTTCCTATTGATGTAGCCCTAAGCAGAGACAGGCGCAAATCACTTTCATGGAAAGGGGTTGCCCAGCTTTCAAAAAACTACGAGTTTCCTGAACCAAGTAGTTCCAAGTTCTATCTCTATGGATTGTTTCCTATTGATGTAGCCCTAAGCAGAGACTGGCGCAAAATCTTTCATGGAAAGGGGTTGCCAAGCTTCCCAAAAACTACGAGTTTCCTGAAATCTCAGCACACATTTTTTCACCCAATCTTGATGACACTTTCAGGTAATGATCAGTACCCCAATCCCACTTGGCTCACCAAATTTCGTTCTTCTAGGTTAAACTGTTCGTTGGCAGTAACAGTTTTAATTTTTAGGTTTCACTCTGTTTTCTCCTATATGGATACATGTAGTTGGAACTCTAAATCAAAGACGGGTTGTGCTAGCTCTTTGAAACTTGACACAACCAAGTATTTCCAAGTTCTATCTCTATGGTTTGTTTCCTATTGATGTAGCCCTAAGCAGAGACTGGCGCAAAACACTGTCATGGAAAGGGGTTGCCAAGCTTCCAAAAAACTACCAGTTTCCTGAAATCACAGCACACGTTTTTTCACCCAACTTGATGACACTTTCAGGTAATGATCAGTACCGCAATCCCACTTGGCTCACCAAATTTCATTCTTCTAGTATAAACAGTTCTTTGGCAGTAACCGTTTAAATTTTTAGGTTTCTCTCTGTTTTCTCCTATAAGGATACATGTAGTTGGAACTCTAATCAAAGACGGTTTGTGCTAGCTCTTTGAAACTTGACACAATAAAGTAGTTAAAAGTTCTATCTCTATGTTTTTTTTCCTATTGATGTAGCCCTAAGCAGAGACTGGTGCAAATCACTTTCATGGAAAGGGGTTGCCAACCTTCCAAAATACTACGAGTTTCCTGAAATCTCAGCACACGTTTTTTCACCAAATCTTGATGACACTTTCAGGTAATGATCAGTACCCCAATCCCACTTGGCTCACCAAATTTCGTTCTTCTAGGTTAAACCGTTCGTTGGAAGTAACAGTTTTAATTTGTATGTTTCACTCTGTTTTCTCCTATATGGATACATGTAGTTGGAACTGTAAATCAAACACGGTTTGTGCTAGCTCTTTGAAACTTGACACAATCCAGTAGTTCCACGTTCTATCTCTATGGTTTGTTTCCTATTGATGTAGCCCTAAGCAGAGACTGGCGCAAATCACTTTCATGGAAAGGGGTTGCCAAGCTTCCATAAAACTACGAGTTTCGTGAAATCTCAGCACACATTTTTTCACCCAATTTGATGACATTTTCAGGTAATGATCAGTACCACGATACAACTTGGCTCACCAAATTTCATTTTTCTAGGTTAAACCGTTCGTTGGCAGTAACACTTTTAATTTTTAGGTTTCACTCTGTTTTCTCCTATATGGATATAAGTAGTTGGAACTCTAAATCAAAGACTGTGCTAGCTCTTTGTAACTTGACACAATAAAGTAGTTCCAAGTTCTATCTCTATGGTTTGTTTCATATTGATGTAGCCCTAAGCAGAGACTGGCGCAAATCACTTTCATGGAAAGGGATTGCTAAGCTTCCAAAAAACTACGAGTTTCGTGAAATCTCAGCACACATTTTTTCACCCAATCTTGATGACACTTTCAGGTAATGATAAGTACCCCAAATCCACTTGGTTCAACAAATTTCGTTCTTCTAGGTTAAACCGTTCGTTGAAAGTAACAGTTTTAATTTTTAGGTTTTCTCTCTTTTCTCCTATATGGATACATGTATTTCAAACTCTAAATCAAACACGGTTTTTGCTAGCTCTTTGAAACTTGACACAATAAAGTAGTTCCAAGTTCTGTCTCTATGGTTTGTTTCCTATTGATGTAGCCCTAAGCAGAGACTGGCGCAAATCACTTTCATGGAAAGGGTTTCCAAGCTCCAAAAAACTACGAGTTTCCTGACATTTCAGGACACATTTTTTCACCCAATCTTGATGACACTTTCAGGTAATGATCAGTTCCCCAATACAACTTGGCTCACCAAATCGTTCTTCTAGGTTAAAACGTTCGTTGGCAGTAACAGTTTATTTTTTTAGTTTTCACTCTGTTTCTTCTATATGGATACATGTAGTTGGAACTCTAAATCAAACACGGTTTGTGCTAGTCTTAGAAACTTGACACAACCAAGTAGTTCCAAGTTCTATCTCTATGGCTTGTTTCCTACTGATGTAGCCCTAAGCAGAGACTGGCGCAAATCACTTTCATGGAAATGGGTTGCCAAGCTTCCAAAAAACTACGAGTTTTCTGAAATCTCAGCACACATTTTTTCACCCAATCTTGATGACACTTTCAGGTAATGATAAGTACCCCAAATCCACTTGGTTCAACAAATTTCGTTCTTCTAGGTTAAACCGTTCGTTGGAAGTAACAGTTTTAATATTTAGGTTTCACTCTGTTTTCTCTTATATGGATACATGTAGTTGGAACTCTAAATCAAACACAGTTTGTGCTAGTTCTTTGAAACTTGACACAATCAAGTAGTTCCAATTTCAATCTCTATGTTTTGTTTCCTATTGATGTAGCCCTAAGCAGAGACTGGTGCAAATCACTTTCATGGAAAGGGTTTGCCAAGCTTCCAAAAAACTACGAGTTTCATGAAATCTCAGCACACATTTTTTCACACAATCTTGATGACACTTTCAGGTAATGATCAGTACCCCAATACAATTTGGCTCACCAAATTTTGTTCTTGTAGCTTAAACCGTTCCTTGACAGTAACAGTTTTAATTTTTAGGTTTCACTCTGTTTTCTCCTATATGGATACATGTAGTTGGAACTCTAAATCAAACACGGTTTGTGCTAGTCTTAGAAACTTGACACAACCAAGTAGTTCCAAGTTCTATCTCTATGGCTTGTTTCCTATTGATGTAGCCCTAAGCAGAGACTGGCGCAAATCACTTTCATGGAAAGGGTTTGCCAAGCTTCCAAAAAACTACGTGTTTCCTGAAATCACAGCACACATTTTCTCACCCAATTTGATGACACTTTCAGGTAATTATCAGGACCACAATACAACTTGGCTCACCAAATTTCGTTCTTCTATGTTAAACCGTTTGTTGGCAGTAACACTTTTAATTTTTAGGTTTCACTCTGTTTTCTCCTATATGGATACATGTAGTTGGAACTCTAAATCAAACACGGTTTGTGCTAGCTCTTTGAAACTTGACACAATCAAATAGTTCCAAGTTTTATCTCTATGATTTGTTTCCTATTGATGTAGCCCTAAGCAGAGACTGGCGCAAATCACTTTCATGGAAAAAGTTTGCCAAGCTTCCAAAAAACTACGAGTTTCGTGAAATCTCAGCACCCATTTTTTCACCCAATCTTGATGACACTTTCAGGTAATGATCAGTATCCCAATCCCACTTGGCTCACCAAATTTTGTTCTTCTAGGTTAAACCGTTCGTTGGCAGTACAAATTTTAATTTTCAGTTTTCACTCTGTTTCTCCTATATGGATACATGTATTTGGAACTCTAAATCAAACACGGTTTGTGCTAGCTCTTTGAAACTTGACACAATCAAGTAGTTCCAAGATCTATCTCTATGGTTTGTTTCCTATTGATGTAGCCCTAAGCAGAGACTGGCGTAACTCACTTTCATGGAAAGGGTTTGCCAAGCTTCCAAAAAACTACGAGTTTCCTGAAATCTCAGCACACATTTTTTCACCCAATTTAATGACACTTTCAGGTAATGATCATCACCCAATACAACTTGGCTCACCAAACTTCGTTCTTCTAGGTTAAACCGTTCGTTGGCAGTAACAGTTTTAATTTTTAGGTTTCACTCTGTTTTCTCCTATATGGATACATATAGATGGAACTCTAAATCAAAGACGGTTTGTGCTAGCTCTTTGTAACTTGACACAATAAAGTAGTTCCAAGTTCTATCTCTATGGTTTGTTTCTTATTGATGTAGCCCTAAGCAGAGACTGGCGCAAATCTCTTTCATGGAAAGGGGTTGCCCAGCTTCCATAAAACTACGAGTTTCCTGAAATCTCAGCACACATTTTTTCACCCAATCTTGATGACACTTTCAGGTAATGATAGTACCCCAATGCCACTTGGCTCACAAATTTCGTTCTTCTAGGTTAAACAGTTCGTTGGCAGTAACAGTTTCAATTTTTAGGTTTCACTCTGTTTTCTCCTATATGGATACATGTAGTTGGAACTCTAAATCAAACACGGTTTGTGCTAGTCTATGAAACTTGACACAACCAAGTAGTTCCAAGTTCAATCTCTATGGTTTGTTTCCTATTGATGTAGCCCTAAGCAGAGACTGGCGCAATTTACTTTCATGGAAAGGGGTTGCCCAGCTTCCAAAAAACTACGAGGTTCCTGAAATCTCAGCACACATTTTTTCACCCAATCTTGATGACACTTTCAGGTCATGATCAGTACCCCAATCCCACTTGGCTCAGCAAATTTTGTTCTTCTAGGTTAAGCCATTCGTTGGAAGTAACAGTTTTAATTTTTAGGTTTCACTCTGTTTTCACCTATATGGATACATGTAGTTGGAACTCTAAATCAAACACGGTTTGTGCTAGCTCTTTGAAACTTGACACAATCAAGTAGTTCCAAGTTCTATCTCTATGGTTTGTTGCCTATTGATGTAGCCCTAAGCAGAGACTGGCGCAAATCACTTTCATGGAAAGTGGTTGCCAAGCTTCCAAAAAACTACTAGTTTCCTGAAATCTCAGCACACATTTTTTCACCCAATTTAATGACACTTTCAGGTAATGATCAGTACCCCAATACAACTTGGCTCACCAAACTTCGTTCTTCTAGGTTAAACCGTTCGTTGGCAGTAACAGTTTTAATTTTTAGGTTTCACTCTGTTTTCTCCTATATGGATACATATAGATGGAACTCTAAATCAAAGACGGTTTGTGCTAGCTCTTTGTAACTTGACACAATAAAGTAGTTCCAAGTTCTATCTCTATGGTTTGTTTCCTATTGATGTAGCCCTAAGCAGAGACTGGCGCAAATCTCTTTCATGGAAAGGGGTTGCCCAGCTTCCATAAAACTACGAGTTTCCTGAAATCTCAGCACACATTTTTTCACCCAATCTTGATGACACTTTCAGGTAATGATAGTACCCCAATGCCACTTGGCTCACAAATTTCGTTCTTCTAGGTTAAACAGTTCGTTGGCAGTAACAGTTTCAATTTTTAGGTTTCACTCGGTTTTCTCCTATATGGATACATGTAGTTGGAACTCTAAATCAAACACGGTTTGTGCTAGTCTATGAAACTTGACACAACCAAGTAGTTCCAAGTTCAATCTCTATGGTTTGTTTCCTATTGATGTAGCCCTAAGCAGAGACTGGCGCAATTTACTTTCATGGAAAGGGGTTGCCCAGCTTCCAAAAAACTACGAGGTTCCTGAAATCTCAGCACACATTTTTTCACCCAATCTTGATGACACTTTCAGGTCATGATCAGTACCCCAATCCCACTTGGCTCAGCAAATTTTGTTCTTCTAGGTTAAGCCATTCGTTGGAAGTAACAGTTTTAATTTTTAGGTTTCACTCTGTTTTCACCTATATGGATACATGTAGTTGGAACTCTAAATCAAACACGGTTTGTGCTAGCTCTTTGAAACTTGACACAATCAAGTAGTTCCAAGTTCTATCTCTATGGTTTGTTGCCTATTGATGTAGCCCTAAGCAGAGACTGGCGCAAATCACTTTCATGGAAAGTGGTTGCCAAGCTTCCAAAAAACTACGAGTTTTCTGAAATCTCAGCACACATTTTTTCACCCAATCTTGATGACACATTCAGTTCATGATCAGTACCCCAATCCCACTTGGCCCACCAAATTTCTTTCTTCTAGATTAAGGCATTCGTTGGAAGTAACAGTTTTAATTTTTAGGTTTCACTCTGTTTTCTCCTATATGGATACATGTAGTTGGAACTCTAAATCAAACACGGTTTGTGCTAGCTCTTTGAAACTTGACACAATCAAGTAGTTCCAAGTTCTATCTCTATGGTTTGTTTCCTATTTATGTAGCCCTAAGCAGATACTGGCACAAATCACTTTCATGGAAAGTGGTTGCCAAGCTTCCAAAAAACTACGAGTTTTCTGAAATCTCAGCACACATTTTTTCACCCAATCTTGATGACACATTCAGGTCATGATCAGTACCCCAATCCCACTTGGCTCTCCAAATTTCTTTCTTCTAGGTTAAGCCATTCGTTGGCAGTAACAGTTTAAATTTTTAGGTTTCACTCGGTTTTCTCCTATATGGATACATGTAGTTGGAACTCTAAATCAAACACGGTTTGTGCTAGCTCTTTGAAACTTGACACAATCTAGTAGTTCCATGTTCTATCTCTATGGTTTGTTTCCTATTGATGTTGCCCTAAGTAGAGACTGGGGCAAATCACTTTCATTGAAAAAGTTTGCCAAGCTTCCAAAAAACTACAAGTTTCCTGAAACCTCAGCACAGGTTTTTTCACCAAAACTTGATGACACTTTCAGGTAATGATCAGTACCCCAATCCCACTTGGCTCACCAAATTTCGTTCTTCTAGGTTAACCATTCGTTGGCAGTAACAGTTTAAATTTTTAGGTTTCACTCTGTTTTCTCTTGTATGGGTATGTGTAGTTGGAACTCTAAATCAAAGACGGTTTGTGCTAGCCATTTGAAACTTGACACAATAAAGTAGTTCCAAGTTCTATATGTATGGTTTGTTTCCCATTGATGTAGCCCTAAGCAGAGACTGGCGCAAATCACTTTCATAGAAATGGGTTTCCAGATTCCAAAAATCTACGAGGTTCCTGAAATCTCAGCACACATTTTTTCACCAAATCTGGATGACACTTTCAGGTAATGATCAGTACCCCAATCCCACTTGGCTCACCAAATTTCCTTCTTCTAGGTTAATCCGTTCGTTGGCAGAAACAGTTTTAATTTTTAGGTTTCACTCTGTTTTCTCCTAATGGATACATGTAGTTGGAACTCTAAATCAAACACGGTTTGTGCTAGCTCTTTGAAACTTGACACAATAAAGTAGTTCCAAGTTCTATCTATATGGTTTGTTTCCTATTGATGTAGCCCTAAGCAGAGACTGGCGCAAATCACTGTTATGGAAAGCGGTTGCCAAGCTTCCAAAAAACTACGAGATTCCTGAAATCTCAGCACACATTTTTTCACCCAATCTTGATGACACTTTCAGGTAATGATCAGTACCCCAATCCCACTTGGCTCACCACATTTCGTTCTTCTAGGATAAACCGTTCGTTGGCAGTAACAGTTTTAATTTTTAGATTTCACTCTGTTTTCTCCTATATGGATACATGTAGTTGGAACTCTAAATCAAACACGGTTTGTGCTAGCTCTTTGAACTTGACACAATAAAGTAGTTCCAAGTTCTATCTCTATGGTTTGTTTCCTATTGATGTAGCCCTAAGCAGAGACTGGCGCAAATTACTTTCATGGAAAGGGGTTTCCAGATTCCAAAAATCTACGAGTTTCCTGAAATCTCAGTACACATTTTTTCACCCAAACTTGATGACACTTTCAGGTAATGATCAGTACCCAAATCCCAATTGGCTCACCAAATTTCATTCTTCTATGTTAAACCGTACGTTGGCAGTAACAGTTTTAATTTTTAGGTTTCACTTGTTTTCTCCTCTATGGATACATGTATTTGGAACTCTAAATCAAACACGGTTTGTGCTAGCTCTTTGAAACTTGACACAATAAAGAAGTTCCCAGTTCTATCTTTATGGTTTGTTTCCTATTGATGTAGCCCTAAGCAGAGACTGGCAGAAATCACTTTCATGGAAAGGTGTTGCCAATCATCCAAAAAACTACGAGTTTCCTGAATTCTCAGCACACATTTTTTCACCCAATCTTGATGACACTTTCAGGTAATGATCAGTACCCCAATCCCACTTGGCTCACCAAACTTCGTTCTTCTAGGTTAAACCGTTCGTTGGCAGTAACAGTTTTAATTTTTAGGTTTCACTCTGTATTCTCCTATATGGATACATGTAGTTGGAACTCTAAATCATACATGGTTTGTGCTAGCTCTTTGAAACTTGACACAATAAAGTAGTTCCAAGTTCTATCACTATGGTTTGTTTCCTATTGATGTAGCCCTAAGCAGAGACTGGCGCTAATCACTTTCATGGAAAGGGGTTTCGAAGCTTCCAAAAAACTACGAGTTTTTGAAATTTCAGCACACGTTTTTTCACCCAATTTGATGACACTTTCAGGTAATGATCAGTATCCCAATCCCACTTGGCTCACCAAATTTCGTTCTTCTAGAATAAACAATTCGTTGGCAGTAACAGTTTTAATTTTCAGGTTTCACTCTGTATTCTACAATATGGATACATGTAGTTGGAACTCTAAATCAAACATGGTTTGTGCTAGCTCTTTGAAACTTGACACAATAAAGAAGTTCCAAGTTCTATCTCTATGGTTTGTTTCCTATTGATGTAGCCCTAAGCAGAGACTGGCGCGAATCACTTTCATGGAAAGGGGTTGTCAAGCTTCCAAAAGACTATGTTTTCCTGAAATCTCAGCACACGTTTTTTCACCCAAATTTGATGAAACTTTCAGGTAATGATTAGTACCCCAATCCCACTTGGCACACCAAATTTCGTTTTCTAGGTTAAACCGTTCGTTGGCAGTAACAGTTTTAATTATTAGATTTCACTCTGTTTTCTCCTATATGGATACATGTAGTTGGAACTCTAAATCAAACACGGTTTGTGCTAGCTCTTTGAAACTTGACGCAATAAAGTAGTTCCAAGTTCTATCTCTATGGTTTGTTTCCTATTGATGTAGCCTTGAGCAGAGACTGGCGCTAATCACTTTCATGGAAAGGGGTTGCCAAGCTTCCAAAAAAACTACGAATTTTGAAATCTCAGCCCACGTTTTTTCACCCAATCGTGATGACACTTTCAGGAAATGATCAGTACCCAAATCCCACTTGTCTCACCAAATTTCGTTTTTCTAGGTTAAACCATTCGTTGGCAGTAACAGTTTTAATTTTTAAGTTTCACTCTGTTTTCTCCTGTATGGGTATATGTAGTTGGAACTCTAAATCAAAGACGGTTTGTGCTAGCTCTTTGAAACTTGACACAATAAAGTAATTCTAAGTTCTATATGTATGGTTTGTTTCCTATTGATGTAGCCCTAAGCAGAGACTGGTGCAAATCACTTTCATGGAAAGGGGTTTCCAGATTCCAAAAATCTACGAGGTTCCTGAAATCTCAGCACACATTTTTTCACCAAATCTGGATGACACTTTCAGGTAATGATCAGTACCCCAATCCCACTTGGCTCACCAAATTTCGTTCTTCTAGGTTAAACCGTTCGTTGGCAGTAACAGTTTTAATTTTTAGGTTTCACTCTGTTTTCTCCTATATGGATACATGTAGTTGGAACTCTACATCAAACACGGTTTGTGCTAGCTCTTTGAAACTTGACACAATAAAGTAGTTCCAAGTTCTATCTCTATGGTTTGTTTCCTATTGATGTAGCCCTAAGCAGAGACTGGCGCAAATCACTTTCATGGAAAGGGGTTGCCAAGCTTCCAAAAAACTACGAGTTTCCTGAAATCTCAGCACACGTTTTTTAACCCAATCTGGATGACACTTTCAGGTAATAATCAGTACCCAATCCCACTTGGCTCACCAAATTTCGTTCTTCTAGGTTAAACCGTACGTTGGCAGTAACAGTTTTAATTTTTAGGTTTCACTCTGTTTTCTCCTATATGGATACATGTAGTTGGAACTCTAAATCAAACACAGTTTGTCCTAGCTCTTTGAAACTTGACACAATAAAGAAGTTTCCAGTTCTATCTCTATGGTTTGTTTCCTATTGATGTAGCCCTAAGCAGAGACCTGCGCAAATCACTTTCATGGAAAGGGGTTGCCAAGCTTCCAAAAATCTACGAGTTTCCTGAAATCTACGCACCCATTTTTTCACCCAATCTGGATGACACTTTCAGGAAATGATCAGTACCCCAATCCCACTTGGCTCACCAAATTTCGTTTTCTAGGTTAAACCGTTCGTTGGCAGTAACAGTTTTAATTTTTAGATTTCACTGTTTTCTCCTATATTGATACATGTAGTTGGAACTCTAAATCAAAGACGGTTTGTGCTAGCTCTTTGAAACTTGACACAATAAAGTAGTTCCAAGTTCTATCTCTATGGTTTGTTTCCTATTGATGTAGCCCTAAGCAGACACTGGCGCAAATCACTTTCATGGAAAGGGGTTGGCAAGCTTCCAAAAAACTACGAGTTTCCTGAATTCTCAGCACACATTTTTTCACCCAATCTTGATGACACTTTCAGGTAATGATCAGTACCCCAATCCCACTTGGCTCACCAAATTTCGTTCTTCTAGGTTAAACAGTTCGTTGGCAGTAACAGTTTAAATTTTTAGGTTTCACTCTGTTTTCTCCATTATGCATACATGTAGTTGGAACTCTAAATCAAACACAGTTTGTGCTTGCTCTTTGAAACTTGACACAATAATGTAGTTCCAAGTTCTATCTCTATGCTTTGATTCCTATTGATGTAGCACTAAGCAGAGACTGGTGCAAATCACTTTCATGGAAAGGGGTTGTCAAGCTTCCGAAAAACTACGAGTTTCCTGATATCTAAGCACACATTTTTTCACCCAATCTTGATGACACTTTCAGGTAATGATTAGTACCCCAATCCCTCTTGGCTCACCAAATTTCCTTCTTCTAGGTTCAACCGTACATTGGCAGTAACAGTTTTAATTTTTAGGTTTCACTCTGTTTTCTCCTATATGGATATATGTAGTTGGAACTCTAAATCAAAGACGGTTTGTGCTAGCTCTTTGAAACTTGACCCAATATAGTAGTTCCAAGTTCTATCTCTATGGTTTGTTTCCTATTGATGTAGCCCTAAGCAGAGACTGGCGCAAATCACTTTCATGGAAAGGGTTTGCCAAGCTTCCAAAAAACTACGAGTTTCCTGAAATCTCAGCACACACATTTTCACCAATTCTTGATGACACTTTCACGTAATGATCTGTACCCGAATCCCACTTGGCTCACCAAATTTCTTTCTTTTAGGTTAAACCGTTCGTTGGCAGTAACAGTTTAAATTTTTAGGTTTCACTCTGTTTTCTCCTATAAGGATACATGTAGTTGGAACTCTAAATCAAACACGGTTTGTGCTAGCTCTTTGAAATTGACACAATAAAGTAGTTCCAAGTTCTATCTCTATGGTTTGTTTCCTATTGATGTAGCCCTAAGCAGACACTGGCGCAAATCACTTTCATGGAAAGGGGTTGGCAAGCTTCCAAAAAACTACGAGTTTCCTGAATTCTCAGCACACATTTTTTCACCCAATCTTGATGACACTTTCAGGTAATGATCAGTACCCCAATCCCACTTGGCTCACCAAATTTCGTTCTTCTAGGTTAAACAGTTCGTTGGCAGTAACAGTTTAAATTTTTAGGTTTCACTCTGTTTTCTCCATTATGCATACATGTAGTTGGAACTCTAAATCAAACACAGTTTGTGCTTGCTCTTTGAAACTTGACACAATAATGTAGTTCCAAGTTCTATCTCTATGCTTTGATTCCTATTGATGTAGCACTAAGCAGAGACTGGTGCAAATCACTTTCATGGAAAGGGGTTGTCAAGCTTCCGAAAAACTACGAGTTTCCTGATATCTAAGCACACATTTTTTCACCCAATCTTGATGACACTTTCAGGTAATGATTAGTACCCCAATCCCTCTTGGCTCACCAAATTTCCTTCTTCTAGGTTCAACCGTACGTTGGCAGTAACAGTTTTAATTTTTAGGTTTCACTCTGTTTTCTCCTATATGGATATATGTAGTTGGAACTCTAAATCAAAGACGGTTTGTGCTAGCTCTTTGAAACTTGACCCAATATAGTAGTTCCAAGTTCTATCTCTATGGTTTGTTTCCTATTGATGTAGCCCTAAGCAGAGACTGGCGCAAATCACTTTCATGGAAAGGGTTTGCCAAGCTTCCAAAAAACTACGAGTTTCCTGAAATCTCAGCACACACATTTTCACCAATTCTTGATGACACTTTCTGGTAATGATCTGTACCCGAATCCCACTTGGCTCACCAAATTTCTTTCTTTTAGGTTAAACCGTTCGTTGGCAGTAACAGTTTAAATTTTTAGGTTTCACTCTGTTTTCTCCTATAAGGATACATGTAGTTGGAACTCTAAATCAAACACGGTTTGTGCTAGCTCTTTGAAATTGACACAATAAAGTAGTTCCAAGTT
Organism: Spermophilus citellus; assembly: GCF_964194105.1. Taxonomy (NCBI): domain Eukaryota; kingdom Metazoa; phylum Chordata; class Mammalia; order Rodentia; family Sciuridae; genus Spermophilus; species Spermophilus citellus. The sequence goes on from NC_138188.1 coordinate 16,549,246, forward strand.
CTATCTCTATGGTTTGTTTCCTATTGATGTAGCCCTAAGCAGACACTGGCGCAAATCACTTTCATGGAAAGGGGTTGCCAAGCTTCCAAAAAACTACGAGTTTCCTGAATTCTCAGCACACATTTTTTCACCCAATCTTGATGACACTTTCAGGTAATGATCAGTACCCCAATCCCACTTGGCTTACCAAATTTCTTTCTTGTAGGATAAACCGTTCGTTGGCAGTAACAGTTTTAATTTTTAGGATTCACTCTGTTTTCTCCATTATGGATACATGTAGTTGGAACTCTAAATCAAACACAGTTTGTGCTTGCTCTTTGAAACTTGACACAATAACGTAGATCCAAGTTCTATCTCTATGCTTTGTTTCCTAATGATGTAGGCCTAAGCAGAGACTGGCGCAAATCACTTTCATGGAAAGGGGTTGTCAAGCTTCCGAAAAACTACGAGTTTCCTGATATCTAAGCACACATTTTTTCACCCAATCTTGATGACACTTTCAGGTAATGATTACTTCCCCAATCCCACTTGGCTCACCAAATTTCCTTCTTCTAGGTTACACCGTATGTTCGCAGTAACAGTTTTAATTTTTAGGTTTCACTCTGTTTTCTCCTATAAGGATATATGTAGTTGGAACTCTAAATCAAAGACGGTTTGTGCTAGCTCTTTGAAACTTGACCCAATATAGTAGTTCGAAGTTCTATGTCTATGGTTTGTTTCCTATTGATGTAGCCCTAAGCAGAGACTGGCGCAAATCACTTTCAAGGAAAGGGGTTGCCAAGCTTCCAAAAAACTACGTGTTTCTGAAATCTCAGCACACACATTTTCACCAATTCTTGATGACACTTTCAGGTAATGATCAGTACCCAAATCCCACTTGGCTCACCAAAGTTCGTTCTTCTAGGTTAAACCGTTCGTTGGCAGTAACAGTTTAAATTTTTAGGTTTCACTCTGTTTTCTCCCATAAGGATACATGTAGTTGGAACTCTAAATCAAACACGGTTTGTGCTAGCTCTTTGAAACTTGACACAATAAAGTAGTTCCAAGTTCTATCTCTATGATTTGCTTCCTATTGATGTAGCCCTAAGCAAAGACTGGCGCAAATCACTTTCATGGGAAGGCGTTGCCAAGCTTCCAAAAAACTACGAGTTTCCTGAAATCTCAGCACACACTTTTTAACCCAATCTGGATGACACTTTCAGGTAATGATCAGTACCCCAATCCCACTTGGCTCACCAAATTTCGTTCTTCTAAGTTAAACCGTTTGTTGGCAGTAACACTTTTAATTTTTAGGTTTCACTCTGTTTTCTCCTAAATGGATTCATGTAGTTGGAACTCTAAATCAAACACGGTTTGTGCTAGCTCTTTGAAACTTGAGACAATAAAGTAGTTCCAAGTTCTATCTCTATCGTTTCTTTCCTATTGATGTAGCCCTAAGGAGAGACTGGCGCAAATCACTTTCATGGAAAGGGTTTGCCAAGCTTATAAAAAACTACGAGTGTCCTGAAATCTCAGCACACATTTTTTCACCCAATCTTGATGACACTTTCAGGTAATAATCAGTACCCCAACCCCCCTTGGCTCACCAAATTTCGTTCTTCTGGGTTAAACCGTTCCTTGGCAGTAACAGTTTAAATTTTTAGATTTCACTCTGTTTTCTCCTATATGGATACATGTAGTTGGAACTCTAAATCAAACACGGTTTGTGCTAGCTCTTTGAAACTTGAGACAATAAAGTAGTTCCAAGTTCTATCTCTATGGTTTCTTTCCTATTGATGTAGCCCTAAGCAGAGACTGGAACAAATCACTTTCATGGTAAGGCGTTGCCAAGGTTCCAAAAAACTACGAGTTTCCTGAAATCTCAGCACACAGTTTTTAACCCAATCTGGATGACACTTTCAGGTAATGATCAGTACCCCAATCCCACTTGGCTCACCAAATTTCGTTCTTCTAGGTTAAACCGTTCGTTGGCAGTAACAGTTTTAATTTTTAGGTTTCACTCTGTTTTCTACTGTGTGGGTATATGTAGTTGGAACTCTAAATCAAAGACGGTTTGTGCTAGCTCTTTGAAACTTGACACAGTAAAGTAGTTCCAAGTTCTATCTCTATGGTTTGTTTCCTATTGATGTAGCCCTAAGCAAAGACTGGCACAAATCACTTTCATGGAAAGGGGTTGCCAGCTTCCAAAAAACTACGAGTTTCCTGAAATCTCAGCACACGTTTTTTCACTCAATCTTGATGACATTTTCAGGTAATGATCAGTACCCCAATCCTACTTGGCTCACCAAATTTCATTCTTTTAGGATAAACCGTACGGTGGCAGTAACAGTTTTAATTTTTAGGTTTCACTCTGTTTTCTCCTATATGGATAAATGTAGTTGGAACACTAAATCAAAGACGGTTTGTGCTAGCTCTTTGAAACTTGACACAATAAAGTAGTTCCAAGTTCTGTCTCTATGGTTTTTTTCCTATTGATGTAGCCCTAAGGAGAGACTGGCACAAATCACTTTTATGGAAAGGGGTTACCAAGCTTCCAAAAAACTACGAGTTCCCTGAAATCTCAGCACACGTTTGTTCACTCAATCTTGATGACATTTTCAGGTAATGATCAGTACCCCATTCCTACTTGGCTCACCAAATTTCATTCTTCTAGGTTAAATGTACGGTGGCAGTAACAGTTTTAATTTTTAGGTTTCACTCTGTTTTCTCCTATATGGATAAAGGTAGTTGGAACTCTAAATCAAAGACGGTTTGTGCTAGCACTTTGAAACTTGACACAATAAAGTAGTTCCAAGTTCTATCTCTATGGTTTGTTTCCTATTGATGTAGCCCTAAGGAGAGACTGGCGCAAATCACTTTCATGGAAAGGGGTTGCCAAGCTTCCAAAAAACTACGAGTTTCCTGAAATCTAAGCACACATTTTTTCACCCAATGTGGATGACACTTTCAGGAAATGATCAGTACCCCAATCCCACTTGGCTCACCAAATTTCGTTTTCTAGGTTAAACAGTTCGTTGGCAGTAACAGTTTTAATTTTTAGATTTCACTGTTTTCTCCTATATTGATACATGTAGTTGGAACTCTAAATCAAACACGGTTTGTGCTAGCTCTTTGAAACTTGACACAATAAAGTAGTTCCAAGTTCTATCTCTATGGTTTGTTTCCTATTGATGAAGCCCTAAGCAGAGACTGGCACAAATCACTTTCATGGAAAGGGGGTGCCAAGCTTCCAAAAAACTACGAGTTTCCTGAAATCTCAGCACACATTTTTTCAACCAATCTTGATGACACTTTCAGGTAATGATCAGTACCCCAATCGCACTTGGCTCACCATATTTTGTTCTTCTAGGTTAAACCGTTCTTTGGCAGTAACAGTTTTAATTTTTAGGTTTCACTCTGTTTACTCCTATATAAATACATGTCGTTGGAAGTCTAAATCAAACACGGTTTGTGCTAGCTCCTTGAAACTTGACACAATAAAGTAGTTCCAAGTTCTACCTATATGGTTTGTTTCCTATTGATGTAGCCCTAAGCAGAGACTGGCACAAATCACTTTTATGGAAAGGGGTTGCCAAGCTTCCAAAAAACTACGAGTTTCCAGAAATCTCAGCACACATTTTTTCACCAAATCTTGATGACAGTGTCAGGTAATGATCTGTACCCCAATCCCACTTGGCTCACCATATTTCGTTCTTCTAGGTTAAACCGTTCGTTGGCAGTAACAATTTTAATTTTTAGGTTTCACTCTGTTTTCTCCTATATGGATTCATGTAGTTGGAACTCAAAATCAAACACGGTTTGTGCTAGCTCTTTGAAACTTGACACAATAAAGCAGTTCCATGTTCTGTCTCTATGGTTTGCTTCCTATTGATGTAGCCCTAAGCAGAGACTGGCACAAATCACTTTCACGAAAAGGGGTTGCCAAGACTCAAAAAAACTACGAGTTTCCTGAAATCTCAGCACACATTTTTTCACCCAATCTTGATGACACTTTCAGGTAATGATCAGTAAGCCAATCCCACTTGCTCACCAAATTTCGTTCTTCTAGGTTAAACCATTCGTTGGCAGTAACAGTTTTAATTTTTAGGTTTCACTCTGTTTTCTCCTATATGGATACATGTAGTTGGAACTCTATATCAAAGACGGTTTGTGCTTCTCTTTGAAACTTGACACAGTAAAATAGTTCCAAATTTTCTCTCTATGGTTTGTTTCCTATTGATGTAGCCCTAAGGAGAGACTGGCGCAAATCACTTTCATGGAAAGGGGTTGCCAAGCTTCCAAAAAACTACGAGTTTCTTGAAATCTAAGCACACATTTTTTCACCCAATCTGGATGACACTTTCAGGAAATGATCAGTACCCCAATCCCACTTGGCTCACCAAATTTCGTTTTCTAGGTTAAACCGTTCGTTGGCAGTAACAGTTTTAATTTTTAGATTTCACTGTTTTCTCCTATATTGATACATGTATTTGGAACTCTAAATCAAACACGGTTTGTGCTAGGTCTTTGAAACTTGACACAATAAAGTAGTTCCAAGTTCTATCTCTATGGTTTGTTTCCTATTGATGTAGCCCTAAGCAGACACTGGCGCAAATCACTTTCATGGAAAGGGGTTGCCAAGCTTCCAAAAAACTACGAGTTTCCTGAATTCTCAGCACACATTTTTTCACCCAATCTTGATGACACTTTCAGGTAATGATCAGTACCCCAATCCCACTTGGCTCACCAAATTTCGTTCTTCTAGGTTAAACCGTTCGTTGGCAGTAACAGTTTTAATTTTTAGGTTTCACTCTCTTTTCTCCTATATGGATACATGTAGTTGGAACACTAAATCAAACAAGGTTTGTGCTAGCTCTTTGAAACTTGACACAATCAAGTAGTTCCAAGTTCTATCTCTATGGTTTGTTTCCTATTGATGTAGCCCTAAGCAGAGACTGGCAAAAATCACTTTCAAGGAAAGGTGTTGTCAAGCTTCCAAAAAACTACGAGTTTCGTGAAATCTGAGCACACATTTTTTCACCCAATCTTCATGACACTTTCAGGTAATGATCAGTACCCCAATCCCACTTGGCTCACCAAATTTCGTTGTTCTAGGTTAAACCGTTCATTGTCAGTAACAGTTTTAATTTTTAGGTTTCACTTGTTTTCTCCTCTATGGATACATGTATTTGGAACTCTAAATCAAACACGGTTTGTGCTAGCTCTTTGAAACTTGACAAAATCAACTAGTTCCAAGTTCTATCTCTATGGTTTGTTTCCTATTGATGTAGCCCTAAGTAGAGACTGGCGCAAATCACTTTTATGGAAAGGGGATGCCAAGCTTCCTAAAAACTACCAGTTTCCAGAAATCTGAGCACACATTTTTTCACCCAATCTTGATGACACTTTCAGGTAATGATCAGTACCGCAATCCCACTTGGCACACCAAATTTCATTCTTCTAGGTTAAACTGTTCGTTGGCAGTAACAGTTTTAATTTTTAGGTTTCACTCTGTTTTCTCCTATATGGATTCATGTAATTGGAACTCTAAATCAAACACGGTTTGTGCTAGCTCATTGAAACTTGACACAATCAAGTAGTTCCAAGTTCTATCTCTATGGTTTGTTTGCTATTAATGTAGCCCTACGCAGAGACTGGCGCAAATCACTTTCATGGAAAGGGGTTGCCAAGCTTCCAAAAAACTACGAGTTTCGTGAATCTGAGCACACATTTTTTCACCCAATCTTCATGACACTTTCATGTGATGATCAGTTCCCCAATCCCACTTGGATCACCAAATTTCGTTCTTCTAGGTTAAACCGTTCGTTGGCAGTAACAGTTTAAATTTTTAGGTTTCACTCTGTTTTCTCCTATATGGATACATGGATTTGGAACTCTAAATCAAACACGGTTTTTGCTAGCTCATTGAAACTTGACACAATCAAGTAGTTCCAAGTTCTATCTCTATGGTTTGTTTCCTATTGATGTAGCCCTAAGTAGAGACTGGCGCAAATCACTTTAATGGAAAGGGGTTGCCAAGCTTCCACAAAACTACGAGTTTCGTGAAATTTCAGCACACATTTTTTCACCCAATCTTCATGACACTTTCATGTGATGATCAGTACCCCAATCCCACTTGGCTCACCAAATTTCATTCTTCTAGGTTAAACAGTTCTTTGGCAGTAACAGTTTTAACATTTAGGTTTCACTCTGTTTTCTCCTATATGGATGCATGTGGTTGGAACTCTAAATCAAACACAGTTTGTGCTAGCTCTTTGAAACTTGACACAATAAAGTAGTTCCAAGTTCTATCTCTATGGTTTGTTTCCTATTGATGTAGCCCTAAGCAGAGACTGGCACAAATCACTTTCATGGAAAGGAGTTGCCAAGCTTCCTAAAAACTACCAGTTTCCTGAAATCTGAGCACACATTTTTTCACCCAATCTTGATGACACAATCAGGTAATGATCAGTACCCCAACCCCACTTGGCTCACCAAATTTCGTTCATCTAGGTTAAACCGTTCGTTGGCAGTAACAGTTGTAATTTTTAGGTTTCACTCTGTTTTCTCCTATATGGATACATGTACTTGGAACTCTAAATCAAACACGGTTTGTGCTAGCGCTTTGAGACCTGACACAATAAAGTAGTTCCAAGTTCTATCTCTATGGTTTGTTTCCTATTGATGTAGCCCTAAGCAGAGACTGGCGCAAATCACTTTCATGGAAAGGGGTTGCCAAGCTTCCTAAATACTACGAGTTTCATGAAATCTCAGCACACATTTTTTCACCCAATCTTGATGACACTTTCAGGTAATGATCAGTACCCCAATCCCACTTGGCTCACCAAATTTCGTTCTTCTAGGTTAAACCGTTCGTTGGCAGTAACAGTTGTAATTTTTAGGTTTCACTCTGTTTTCTCCTATATGGATACATGTATTTGGAACTCTAAATCAAACACGGTTTGTGCTAGCTCTTTGAAACTTGGCACAATAAAGTAGTTCCAAATTCTATCTCTATGGTTTGTTTCCTATTGATGTAGCCCTAAGCAGAGACTGGCACAAATCACTTTCATGGAAAGGGGTTGCCAAGCTTCCAAAAAACTTCGAGTTTCGTGAATCTGAGCACACATTTTTTCACCCAATCTTCATGACACGTTCAGGTAATGATCAGTACCCCAATCCCACTTGGCTCACCAAATTTCGTTCTTCTAGGTTAAACCGTTCGTTGGCAGTAACAGTTGTAATTTTGAGGTTTCACTCTGTTTTCTCCTATATGGATACATGTATTTGGAACTCTAAATCAAACACGGTTTGTGCTAGCTCTTTGAAACTTGACACAATAAAGTAGTTCCAAGTTCTATCTCGATGGTTTGTTTCCTATTGATGTAGCCCTAAGCAGAGACTGGCAAAAATCACTTTCAAGGAAAGGTGTTGCCAAGCTTTCAAAAAACTACGAGTTTCGTGAAATCTGAGCACACATTTTTTCACCCAATCTTCATGACACATTCAGGAAATGATCAGTACACCAATCCCACTTGGCTCACGAAATTTCATTCTTCTAGGTTAAACCGTTCGTTGTCAGTAACAGTTGTAATTTTTAGGTTTCACTTAGGTTTCTCCTATATGGATACATGGAGTTCGAACTCTAAATCAAACACGGTTTGTGCTAGCTCTTTGAAACTTGGCACAATAAAGTAGTTCCAAGTTCTATCTCTATGGTTTTTTTTCCTATTGATGTAGCCCTAAGCAGAGACTCGCGCAAATCACTTTCATGGAAAGGGGTTGCCAAGCTTCCAAAAAACTATGAGTTTCGTGAAATCTGAGCACACATTTTTTTCGCCCAAACTTCATGACACTTTCATGTGATGATCAGTACCCCAATCCCACTTGGATCACCAAATTTCGTTCTTCTAGGTTAAACCGTTCAATGGCAGTAACAGTTTTAATTTATAGGTTTCACTCTGTTTTCTCCTATATGGATACATGGATTTGGAACTCTAAATCAAACACAGTTTGTGCTAGCTCTTTGAAACTTGACACAATAATGTAGTTCCAATTTCTAACTCTATGGTTTGTTTCCTATTGATGTAGCCCTAAGCAGAGACTGGCGCAAATCACTTTCATGGAAAGGGGTTGCCAAGCTTACAAAAAACTACGAGTTTCGTGAAATTTCAGCACACATTTTTTCACCCAATCTTCATGACACTTTCATGTGATGATCAGTACCCCAATCCCACTTGGATCACCAAATTTCGTCTTCTAGATTAAACCGTTCATTGGCAGTAACAGTTTTAATTTATAGGTTTCACTCTGTTTTCTCCTATATGGATACATGGATTTGGAACTCTAAATCAAACACAGTTTGTGCTAGCTCTTTAAAACTTGACACAATAATGTAGTTCCAAGTTCTAACTCTATGGTTTGTTTCCTATTGATGTAGCCCTAAGCAGAGACTGGCGCAAATCACTTTCATGGAAAGGGGTTGCCAAGCTTACAAAAAAGTACGAGTTTCGTGAAATTTCAGCACACATTTTTTCACCCAATCTTCATGACACTTTCATGCGATGATCAGTACCCCAATCCCACTTGGCTCACCAAATTTCGTTTTTCTAGGTTAAACCGTTCTTTGGCAGTAACAGTTTTAACTTTTAGGTTTCACTCAGTTTTTTCCTATATGGATACATGTAGTTGGAAATCTAAATCAAACACAGTTTGTGCTAGCTCTTTCAAACTTGACACAATAAAGTAGTTCCAAGTTCTGTCTCTATTGTTTGTTTCCTATTGATGTAGCCCTAAGCAGACACTGGCGCAAATCAGTTTCATGGAAAGGGGTTGCCAAGTTTCCAAAAAACTACGAGTTTCCTGAAATCTCAGCACACATTTTTTCACCCAATCTTGATGACACTTTCAGGTAATGATCAGTACCCCAATCCCACTTGGCTCACCAAATTTCGTTCTACTAGGTTAAACCGTTCGTTGGAAGTAACAGTTTTAATTTGTATGTTTCACTCTGTTTTCTCCTATATGGATACATGTAGTTGAAACTCTAAATCAAACACGGTTTGTGCAAGCTCTTTGAAATTTGACACACTCAAGTAGTTCCAAGTTCTATCTCTATGGTTTGTTTCCTATTGATGTAGCCCTAAGCAGAGACTGGCGCAAATCACTTTCATGGAAAGGGGTTGCCAAGCTTCCATAAAACTACGAGTTTCGTGAAATCTCAGCACAATTTTTTCAACTAATCTTGATGAGACTTTCAGGTAATGGTCAGCACCCAAATACAACTTGGCTCACCAAATTTTGTTCTTCTAGGTTAAACCGTTCGTTGACAGTAACAGTTTTAATTTTTAGGTTTTACTCTGTTTTCCCCTATATGGATACATGTAGTTGGAACTCTAAATCAAACACGGTTTGTGCTAGTCTTTGAATCTTGACACAACCAAGTAGTTCCAAGTTCTATCTCTATGGATTGTTTCCTATTGATGTAGCCCTAAGCAGAGACAGGCGCAAATCACTTTCATGGAAAGGGGTTGCCCAGCTTTCAAAAAACTACGAGTTTCCTGAACCAAGTAGTTCCAAGTTCTATCTCTATGGATTGTTTCCTATTGATGTAGCCCTAAGCAGAGACTGGCGCAAAATCTTTCATGGAAAGGGGTTGCCAAGCTTCCCAAAAACTACGAGTTTCCTGAAATCTCAGCACACATTTTTTCACCCAATCTTGATGACACTTTCAGGTAATGATCAGTACCCCAATCCCACTTGGCTCACCAAATTTCGTTCTTCTAGGTTAAACTGTTCGTTGGCAGTAACAGTTTTAATTTTTAGGTTTCACTCTGTTTTCTCCTATATGGATACATGTAGTTGGAACTCTAAATCAAAGACGGGTTGTGCTAGCTCTTTGAAACTTGACACAACCAAGTATTTCCAAGTTCTATCTCTATGGTTTGTTTCCTATTGATGTAGCCCTAAGCAGAGACTGGCGCAAAACACTGTCATGGAAAGGGGTTGCCAAGCTTCCAAAAAACTACCAGTTTCCTGAAATCACAGCACACGTTTTTTCACCCAACTTGATGACACTTTCAGGTAATGATCAGTACCGCAATCCCACTTGGCTCACCAAATTTCATTCTTCTAGTATAAACAGTTCTTTGGCAGTAACCGTTTAAATTTTTAGGTTTCTCTCTGTTTTCTCCTATAAATATACATGTAGTTGGAACTCTAATCAAAGACGGTTTGTGCTAGCTCTTTGAAACTTGACACAATAAAGTAGTTAAAAGTTCTATCTCTATGTTTTTTTTCCTATTGATGTAGCCCTAAGCAGAGACTGGTGCAAATCACTTTCATGGAAAGGGGTTGCCAACCTTCCAAAATACTACGAGTTTCCTGAAATCTCAGCACACGTTTTTTTCACCAAATCTTGATGACACTTTCAGGTAATGATCAGTACCCCAATCCCACTTGGCTCACCAAATTTCGTTCTTCTAGGTTAAACCGTTCGTTGGAAGTAACAGTTTTAATTTGTATGTTTCACTCTGTTTTCTCCTATATGGATACATGTAGTTGGAACTGTAAATCAAACACGGTTTGTGCTAGCTCTTTGAAACTTGACACAATCCAGTAGTTCCAAGTTCTATCTCTATGGTTTGTTTCCTATTGATGTAGCCCTAAGCAGAGACTGGCGCAAATCACTTTCATGGAAAGGGGTTGCCAAGCTTCCATAAAACTACGAGTTTCGTGAAATCTCAGCACACATTTTTTCACCCAATTTGATGACATTTTCAGGTAATGATCAGTACCACGATACAACTTGGCTCACCAAATTTCATTTTTCTAGGTTAAACCGTTCGTTGGCAGTAACACTTTTAATTTTTAGGTTTCACTCTGTTTTCTCCTATATGGATATAAGTAGTTGGAACTCTAAATCAAAGACTGTGCTAGCTCTTTGTAACTTGACACAATAAAGTAGTTCCAAGTTCTATCTCTATGGTTTGTTTCATATTGATGTAGCCCTAAGCAGAGACTGGCGCAAATCAGTTTCATGGAAAGGGATTGCCAAGCTTCCAAAAAACTACGAGTTTCGTGAAATCTCAGCACACATTTTTTCACCCAATATTGATGACACTTTCAGGTAATGATAAGTACCCCAAATCCACTTGGTTCAACAAATTTCGTTCTTCTAGGTTAAACCGTTCGTTGAAAGTAACAGTTTTAATTTTTAGGTTTTCTCTCTTTTCTCCTATATGGATACATGTATTTCAAACTCTAAATCAAACACGGTTTTTGCTAGCTCTTTGAAACTTGACACAATAAAGTAGTTCCAAGTTCTGTCTCTATGGTTTGTTTCCTATTGATGTAGCCCTAAGCAGAGACTGGCGCAAATCACTTTCATGGAAAGGGTTTCCAAGCTCCAAAAAACTACGAGTTTCCTGACATTTCAGGACACATTTTTTCACCCAATCTTGATGACACTTTCAGGTAATGATCAGTTCCCCAATACAACTTGGCTCACCAAATCGTTCTTCTAGGTTAAAACGTTCGTTGGCAGTAACAGTTTATTTTTTTAGTTTTCACTCTGTTTCTTCTATATGGATACATGTAGTTGGAACTCTAAATCAAACACGGTTTGTGCTAGTCTTAGAAACTTGACACAACCAAGTAGTTCCAAGTTCTATCTCTATGGCTTGTTTCCTACTGATGTAGCCCTAAGCAGAGACTGGCGCAAATCACTTTCATGGAAATGGGTTGCCAAGCTTCCAAAAAACTACGAGTTTTCTGAAATCTCAGCACACATTTTTTCACCCAATCTTGATGACACTTTCAGGTAATGATAAGTACCCCAAATCCACTTGGTTCAACAAATTTCGTTCTTCTAGGTTAAACCGTTCGTTGGAAGTAACAGTTTTAATATTTAGGTTTCACTCTGTTTTCTCTTATATGGATACATGTAGTTGGAACTCTAAATCAAACACAGTTTGTGCTAGTTCTTTGAAACTTGACACAATCAAGTAGTTCCAATTTCAATCTCTATGTTTTGTTTCCTATTGATGTAGCCCTAAGCAGAGACTGGTGCAAATCACTTTCATGGAAAGGGTTTGCCAAGCTTCCAAAAAACTACGAGTTTCATGAAATCTCAGCACACATTTTTTCACACAATCTTGATGACACTTTCAGGTAATGATCAGTACCCCAATACAATTTGGCTCACCAAATTTTGTTCTTGTAGCTTAAACCGTTCCTTGACAGTAACAGTTTTAATTTTTAGGTTTCACTCTGTTTTCTCCTATATGGATACATGTAGTTGGAACTCTAAATCAAACACGGTTTGTGCTAGTCTTAGAAACTTGACACAACCAAGTAGTTCCAAGTTCTATCTCTATGGCTTGTTTCCTATTGATGTAGCCCTAAGCAGAGACTGGCGCAAATCACTTTCATGGAAAGGGTTTGCCAAGCTTCCAAAAAACTACGTGTTTCCTGAAATCACAGCACACATTTTCTCACCCAATTTGATGACACTTTCAGGTAATTATCAAAACCACAATACAACTTGGCTCACCAAATTTCGTTCTTCTATGTTAAACCGTTTGTTGGCAGTAACACTTTTAATTTTTAGGTTTCACTCTGTTTTCTCCTATATGGATACATGTAGTTGGAACTCTAAATCAAACACGGTTTGTGCTAGCTCTTTGAAACTTGACACAATCAAATAGTTCCAAGTTTTATCTCTATGATTTGTTTCCTATTGATGTAGCCCTAAGCAGAGACTGGCGCAAATCACTTTCATGGAAAAAGTTTGCCAAGCTTCCAAAAAACTACGAGTTTCGTGAAATCTCAGCACCCATTTTTTCACCCAATCTTGATGACACTTTCAGGTAATGATCAGTATCCCAATCCCACTTGGCTCACCAAATTTTGTTCTTCTAGGTTAAACCGTTCGTTGGCAGTACAAATTTTAATTTTCAGTTTTCACTCTGTTTCTCCTATATGGATACATGTATTTGGAACTCTAAATCAAACACGGTTTGTGCTAGCTCTTTGAAACTTGACACAATCAAGTAGTTCCAAGATCTATCTCTATGGTTTGTTTCCTATTGATGTAGCCCTAAGCAGAGACTGGCGTAACTCACTTTCATGGAAAGGGTTTGCCAAGATTCCAAAAAACTACGAGTTTCCTGAAATCTCAGCACACATTTTTTCACCCAATTTAATGACACTTTCAGGTAATGATCAGTACCCTAATACAACTTGGCTCACCAAACTTCGTTCTTCTAGGTTAAACCGTTCGTTGGCAGTAACAGTTTTAATTTTTAGGTTTCACTCTGTTTTCTCCTATATGGATACATATAGATGGAACTCTAAATCAAAGACGGTTTGTGCTAGCTCTTTGTAACTTGACACAATAAAGTAGTTCCAAGTTCTATCTCTATGGTTTGTTTCCTATTGATGTAGCCCTAAGCAGAGACTGGCGCAAATCTCTTTCATGGAAAGGGGTTGCCCAGCTTCCATAAAACTACGTGTTTCCTGAAATCTCAGCACACATTTTTTCACCCAATCTTGATGACACTTTCAGGTAATGATAGTACCCCAATGCCACTTGGCTCACAAATTTCGTTCTTCTAGGTTAAACAGTTCGTTGGCAGTAACAGTTTCAATTTTTAGGTTTCACTCTGTTTTCTCCTATATGGATACATGTAGTTGGAACTCTAAATCAAACACGGTTTGTGCTAGTCTATGAAACTTGACACAACCAAGTAGTTCCAAGTTCAATCTCTATGGTTTGTTTCCTATTGATGTAGCCCTAAGCAGAGACTGGCGCAATTTACTTTCATGGAAAGGGGTTGCCCAGCTTCCAAAAAACTACGAGGTTCCTGAAATCTCAGCACACATTTTTTCACCCAATCTTGATGACACTTTCAGGTCATGATCAGTACCCCAATCCCACTTGGCTCAGCAAATTTTGTTCTTCTAGGTTAAGCCATTCGTTGGAAGTAACAGTTTTAATTTTTAGGTTTCACTCTGTTTTCACCTATATGGATACATGTAGTTGGAACTCTAAATCAAACAGGGTTTGTGCTAGCTCTTTGAAACTTGACACAATCAAGTAGTTCCAAGTTCTATCTCTATGGTTTGTTGCCTATTGATGTAGCCCTAAGCAGAGACTGGCGCAAATCACTTTCATGGAAAGTGGTTGCCAAGCTTCCAAAAAACTACGAGTTTTCTGAAATCTCAGCACACATTTTTTCACCCAATCTTGATGACACATTCAGGTCATGATCAGTACCCCAATCCCACTTGGCCCACCAAATTTCTTTCTTCTAGATTAAGGCATTCGTTGGAAGTAACAGTTTTAATTTTTAGGTTTCACTCTGTTTTCTCCTATATGGATACATGTAGTTGGAACTCTAAATCAAACACGGTTTGTGCTAGCTCTTTGAAACTTGAGACAATCAAGTAGTTCCAAGTTCTATCTCTATGGTTTGTTTCCTATTTATGTAGCCCTAAGCAGATACTGGCACAAATCACTTTCATGGAAAGTGGTTGCCAAGCTTCCAAAAAACTACGAGTTTTCTGAAATCTCAGCACAAATTTTTTCACCCAATCTTGATGACACATTCAGGTCATGATCAGTACCCCAATCCCACTTGGCTCTCCAAATTTCTTTCTTCTAGGTTAAGCCATTCGTTGGCAGTAACAGTTTAAATTTTTAGGTTTCACTCGGTTTTCTCCTATATGGATACATGTAGTTGGAACTCTAAATCAAACACGGTTTGTGCTAGCTCTTTGAAACTTGACACAATCTAGTAGTTCCATGTTCTATCTCTATGGTTTGTTTCCTATTGATGTTGCCCTAAGTAGAGACTGGGGCAAATCACTTTCATTGAAAAAGTTTGCCAAGCTTCCAAAAAACTACAAGTTTCCTGAAACCTCAGCACAGGTTTTTTCACCAAAACTTGATGACACTTTCAGGTAATGATCAGTACCCCAATCCCACTTGGCTCACCAAATTTCGTTCTTCTAGGTTAACCATTCGTTGGCAGTAACAGTTTAAATTTTTAGGTTTCACTCTGTTTTCTCTTGTATGGGTATGTGTAGTTGGAACTCTAAATCAAAGACGGTTTGTGCTAGCCATTTGAAACTTGACACAATAAAGTAGTTCCAAGTTCTATATGTATGGTTTGTTTCCCATTGATGTAGCCCTAAGCAGAGACTGGCGCAAATCACTTTCATAGAAATGGGTTTCCAGATTCCAAAAATCTACGAGGTTCCTGAAATCTCAGCACACATTTTTTCACCAAATCTGGATGACACTTTCAGGTAATGATCAGTACCCCAATCCCACTTGGCTCACCAAATTTCCTTCTTCTAGGTTAATCCGTTCGTTGGCAGAAACAGTTTTAATTTTTAGGTTTCACTCTGTTTTCTCCTAATGGATACATGTAGTTGGAACTCTAAATCAAACACGGTTTGTGCTAGCTCTTTGAAACTTGACACAATAAAGTAGTTCCAAGTTCTATCTATATGGTTTGTTTCCTATTGATGTAGCCCTAAGCAGAGACTGGCGCAAATCACTGTTATGGAAAGCGGTTGCCAAGCTTCCAAAAAACTACGAGATTCCTGAAATCTCAGCACACATTTTTTCACCCAATCTTGATGACACTTTCAGGTAATGATCAGTACCCCAATCCCACTTGGCTCACCACATTTCGTTCTTCTAGGATAAACCGTTCGTTGGCAGTAACAGTTTTAATTTTTAGATTTCACTCTGTTTTCTCCTATATGGATACATGTAGTTGGAACTCTAAATCAAACACGGTTTGTGCTAGCTCTTTGAACTTGACACAATAAAGTAGTTCCAAGTTCTATCTCTATGGTTTGTTTCCTATTGATGTAGCCCTAAGCAGAGACTGGCGCAAATTACTTTCATGGAAAGGGGTTTCCAGATTCCAAAAATCTACGAGTTTCCTGAAATCTCAGTACACATTTTTTCACCCAAACTTGATGACACTTTCAGGTAATGATCAGTACCCAAATCCCAATTGGCTCACCAAATTTCATTCTTCTATGTTAAACCGTACGTTGGCAGTAACAGTTTTAATTTTTAGGTTTCACTTGTTTTCTCCTCTATGGATACATGTATTTGGAACTCTAAATCAAACACGGTTTGTGCTAGCTCTTTGAAACTTGACACAATAAAGAAGTTCCCAGTTCTATCTTTATGGTTTGTTTCCTATTGATGTAGCCCTAAGCAGAGACTGGCAGAAATCACTTTCATGGAAAGGTGTTGCCAATCATCCAAAAAACTACGAGTTTCCTGAATTCTCAGCACACATTTTTTCACCCAATCTTGATGACACTTTCAGGTAATGATCAGTACCCCAATCCCACTTGGCTCACCAAACTTCGTTCTTCTAGGTTAAACCGTTCGTTGGCAGTAACAGTTTTAATTTTTAGGTTTCCCTCTGTATTCTCCTATATGGATACATGTAGTTGGAACTCTAAATCATACAGGGTTTGTGCTAGCTCTTTGAAACTTGACACAATAAAGTAGTTCCAAGTTCTATCACTATGGTTTGTTTCCTATTGATGTAGCCCTAAGCAGAGACTGGCGCTAATCACTTTCATGGAAAGGGGTTTCGAAGCTTCCAAAAAACTACGAGTTTTTGAAATTTCAGCACACGTTTTTTCACCCAATTTGATGACACTTTCAGGTAATGATCAGTATCCCAATCCCACTTGGCTCACCAAATTTCGTTCTTCTAGAATAAACAATTCGTTGGCAGTAACAGTTTTAATTTTCAGGTTTCACTCTGTATTCTACAATATGGATACATGTAGTTGGAACTCTAAATCAAACATGGTTTGTGCTAGCTCTTTGAAACTTGACACAATAAAGAAGTTCCAAGTTCTATCTCTATGGTTTGTTTCCTATTGATGTAGCCCTAAGCAGAGACTGGCGCGAATCACTTTCATGGAAAGGGGTTGTCAAGCTTCCAAAAGACTATGTTTTCCTGAAATCTCAGCACACGTTTTTTCACCCAAATTTGATGAAACTTTCAGGTAATGATTAGTACCCCAATCCCACTTGGCACACCAAATTTCGTTTTCTAGGTTAAACCGTTCGTTGGCAGTAACAGTTTTAATTATTAGATTTCACTCTGTTTTCTCCTATATGGATACATGTAGTTGGAACTCTAAATCAAACACGGTTTGTGCTAGCTCTTTGAAACTTGACGCAATAAAGTAGTTCCAAGTTCTATCTCTATGGTTTGTTTCCTATTGATGTAGCCTTGAGCAGAGACTGGCGCTAATCACTTTCATGGAAAGGGGTTGCCAAGCTTCCAAAAAAACTACGAATTTTGAAATCTCAGCCCACGTTTTTTCACCCAATCGTGATGACACTTTCAGGAAATGATCAGTACCCAAATCCCACTTGTCTCACCAAATTTCGTTTTTCTAGGTTAAACCATTCGTTGGCAGTAACAGTTTTAATTTTTAAGTTTCACTCTGTTTTCTCCTGTATGGGTATATGTAGTTGGAACTCTAAATCAAAGACGGTTTGTGCTAGCTCTTTGAAACTTGACACAATAAAGTAATTCTAAGTTCTATATGTATGGTTTGTTTCCTATTGATGTAGCCCTAAGCAGAGACTGGTGCAAATCACTTTCATGGAAAGGGGTTTCCAGATTCCAAAAATCTACGAGGTTCCTGAAATCTCAGCACACATTTTTTCACCAAATCTGGATGACACTTTCAGGTAATGATCAGTACCCCAATCCCACTTGGCTCACCAAATTTCGTTCTTCTAGGTTAAACCGTTCGTTGGCAGTAACAGTTTTAATTTTTAGGTTTCACTCTGTTTTCTCCTATATGGATACATGTAGTTGGAACTCTAAATCAAACACGGTTTGTGCTAGCTCTTTGAAACTTGACACAATAAAGTAGTTCCAAGTTCTATCTCTATGGTTTGTTTCCTATTGATGTAGCCCTAAGCAGAGACTGGCGCAAATCACTTTCATGGAAAGGGGTTGCCAAGCTTCCAAAAAACTACGAGTTTCCTGAAATCTCAGCACACGTTTTTTAACCCAATCTGGATGACACTTTCAGGTAATAATCAGTACCCAATCCCACTTGGCTCACCAAATTTCGTTCTTCTAGGTTAAACCGTACGTTGGCAGTAACAGTTTTAATTTTTAGGTTTCACTCTGTTTTCTCCTATATGGATACATGTAGTTGGAACTCTAAATCAAACACAGTTTGTCCTAGCTCTTTGAAACTTGACACAATAAAGAAGTTTCCAGTTCTATCTCTATGGTTTGTTTCCTTTTGATGTAGCCCTAAGCAGAGACCTGCGCAAATCACTTTCATGGAAAGGGGTTGCCAAGCTTCCAAAAATCTACGAGTTTCCTGAAATCTACGCACCCATTTTTTCACCCAATCTGGATGACACTTTCAGGAAATGATCAGTACCCCAATCCCACTTGGCTCACCAAATTTCGTTTTCTAGGTTAAACCGTTCGTTGGCAGTAACAGTTTTAATTTTTAGATTTCACTGTTTTCTCCTATATTGATACATGTAGTTGGAACTCTAAATCAAAGACGGTTTGTGCTAGCTCTTTGAAACTTGACACAATAAAGTAGTTCCAAGTTCTATCTCTATGGTTTGTTTCCTATTGATGTAGCCCTAAGCAGACACTGGCGCAAATCACTTTCATGGAAAGGGGTTGGCAAGCTTCCAAAAAACTACGAGTTTCCTGAATTCTCAGCACACATTTTTTCACCCAATCTTGATGACACTTTCAGGTAATGATCAGTACCCCAATCCCACTTGGCTCACCAAATTTCGTTCTTCTAGGTTAAACAGTTCGTTGGCAGTAACAGTTTAAATTTTTAGGTTTCACTCTGTTTTCTCCATTATGCATACATGTAGTTGGAACTCTAAATCAAACACAGTTTGTGCTTGCTCTTTGAAACTTGACACAATAATGTAGTTCCAAGTTCTATCTCTATGCTTTGATTCCTATTGATGTAGCACTAAGCAGAGACTGGTGCAAATCACTTTCATGGAAAGGGGTTGTCAAGCTTCCGAAAAACTACGAGTTTCCTGATATCTAAGCACACATTTTTTCACCCAATCTTGATGACACTTTCAGGTAATGATTAGTACCCCAATCCCTCTTGGCTCACCAAATTTCCTTCTTCTAGGTTCAACCGTACGTTGGCAGTAACAGTTTTAATTTTTAGGTTTCACTCTGTTTTCTCCTATATGGATATATGTAGTTGGAACTCTAAATCAAAGACGGTTTGTGCTAGCACTTTGAAACTTGACACAATAAAGTAGTTCCAAGTTCTATCTCTATGGTTTGTTTCCTATTGATGTAGCCCTAAGCAGAGACTGGCGCAAATCACTTTCATGGAAAGGGTTTGCCAAGCTTCCAAAAAACTACGAGTTTCATGAAATCTCAGCACACACATTTTCACCAATTCTTGATGACACTTTCTGGTAATGATCTGTACCCGAATCCCACTTGGCTCACCAAATTTCTTTCTTTTAGGTTAAACCGTTCGTTGGCAGTAACAGTTTAAATTTTTAGGTTTCACTCTGTTTTCTCCTATAAGGATACATGTAGTTGGAACTCTAAATCAAACACGGTTTGTGCTAGCTCTTTGAAATTGACACAATAAAGTAGTTCCAAGTTCTATCTCTATGGTTTGTTTCCTATTGATGTAGCCCTAAGCAGACACTGGCGCAAATCACTTTCATGGAAAGGGGTTGCCAAGCTTCCAAAAAACTACGAGTTTCCTGAATTCTCAGCACACATTTTTTCACCCAATCTTGATGACACTTTCAGGTAATGATCAGTACCCCAATCCCACTTGGCTTACCAAATTTCTTTCTTGTAGGATAAACCGTTCGTTGGCAGTAACAGTTTTAATTTTTAGGATTCACTCTGTTTTCTCCATTATGGATACATGTAGTTGGAACTCTAAATCAAACACAGTTTGTGCTTGCTCTTTGAAACTTGACACAATAACGTAGATCCAAGTTCTATCTCTATGCTTTGTTTCCTAATGATGTAGGCCTAAGCAGAGACTGGCGCAAATCACTTTCATGGAAAGGGGTTGTCAAGCTTCCGAAAAACTACGAGTTTCCTGATATCTAAGCACACATTTTTTCACCCAATCTTGATGACACTTTCAGGTAATGATTACTTCCCCAATCCCACTTGGCTCACCAAATTTCCTTCTTCTAGGTTAAACCGTATGTTCGCAGTAACAGTTTTAATTTTTAGGTTTCACTCTGTTTTCTCCTATATGGATATATGTAGTTGGAACTCTAAATCAAAGACGGTTTGTGCTAGCTCTTTGAAACTTGACCCAATATAGTAGTTCGAAGTTCTATGTCTATGGTTTGTTTCCTATTGATGTAGCCCTAAGCAGAGACTGGCGCAAATCACTTTCAAGGAAAGGGGTTGCCAAGCTTCCAAAAAACTACGTGTTTCTGAAATCTCAGCACACACATTTTCACCAATTCTTGATGACACTTTCAGGTAATGATCAGTACCCAAATCCCACTTGGCTCACCAAAGTTCGTTCTTCTAGGTTAAACCGTTCGTTGGCAGTAACAGTTTAAATTTTTAGGTTTCACTCTCTTTTCTCCTATAAGGATACATGTAGTTGGAACTCTAAATCAAACACGGTTTGTGCTAGCTCTTTGAAACTTGACACAATAAAGTAGTTCCAAGTTCTATCTCTATGATTTGCTTCCTATTGATGTAGCCCTAAGCAAATACTGGCGCAAATCACTTTCATGGGAAGGCGTTGCCAAGCTTCCAAAAAACTACGAGTTTCCTGAAATCTCAGCACACACTTTTTAACCCAATCTGGATGACACTTTCAGGTAATGATCAGTACCCCAATCCCACTTGGCTCACCAAATTTCGTTCTTCTAAGTTAAACCGTTTGTTGGCAGTAACACTTTTAATTTTTAGGTTTCACTCTGTTTTCTCCTAAATGGATTCATGTAGTTGGAACTCTAAATCAAACACGGTTTGTGCTAGCTCTTTGAAACTTGAGACAATAAAGTAGTTCCAAGTTCTATCTCTATCGTTTCTTTCCTATTGATGTAGCCCTAAGGAGAGACTGGCGCAAATCACTTTCATGGAAAGGGTTTGCCAAGCTTATAAAAAACTACGAGTGTCCTGAAATCTCAGCACACATTTTTTCACCCAATCTTGATGACACTTTCAGGTAATAATCAGTACCCCAACCCCCCTTGGCTCACCAAATTTCGTTCTTCTGGGTTAAACCGTTCCTTGGCAGTAACAGTTTAAATTTTTAGATTTCACTCTGTTTTCTCCTATATGGATACATGTAGTTGGAACTCTAAATCAAACACGGTTTGTGCTAGCTCTTTGAAACTTGAGACAATAAAGTAGTTCCAAGTTCTATCTCTATGGTTTCTTTCCTATTGATGTAGCCCTAAGCAGAGACTGGAACAAATCACTTTCATGGTAAGGCGTTGCCAAGGTTCCAAAAAACTACGAGTTTCCTGAAATCTCAGCACACAGTTTTTAACCCAATCTGGATGACACTTTCAGGTAATGATCAGTACCCCAATCCCACTTGGCTCACCAAATTTCGTTCTTCTAGGTTAAACCGTTCGTTGGCAGTAACAGTTTTAATTTTTAGGTTTCACTCTGTTTTCTACTGTGTGGGTATATGTAGTTGGAACTCTAAATCAAAGACGGTTTGTGCTAGCTCTTTGAAACTTGACACAGTAAAGTAGTTCCAAGTTCTATCTCTATGGTTTGTTTCCTATTGATGTAGCCCTAAGCAAAGACTGGCACAAATCACTTTCATGGAAAGGGGTTGCCAGCTTCCAAAAAACTACGAGTTTCCTGAAATCTCAGCACACGTTTTTTCACTCAATCTTGATGACATTTTCAGGTAATGATCAGTACCCCAATCGCACTTGGCTCACCATATTTTGTTCTTCTAGGTTAAACCGTTCTTTGGCAGTAACAGTTTTAATTTTTAGGTTTCACTCTGTTTACTCCTATATAAATACATGTCGTTGGAAGTCTAAATCAAACACGGTTTGTGCTAGCTCCTTGAAACTTGACACAATAAAGTAGTTCCAAGTTCTACCTATATGGTTTGTTTCCTATTGATGTAGCCCTAAGCAGAGACTGGCACAAATCACTTTTATGGAAAGGGGTTGCCAAGCTTCCAAAAAACTACGAGTTTCCAGAAATCTCAGCACACATTTTTTCACCAAATCTTGATGACACTTTCTGGTAATGATCAGTACCCCAATCCCACTTGGCTCACCATATTTCGTTCTTCTAGGTTAAACCGTTCGTTGGCAGTAACAATTTTAATTTTTAGGTTTCACTCTGTTTTCTCCTATATGGATTCATGTAGTTGGAACTCAAAATCAAACACGGTTTGTGCTAGCTCGTTGAAACTTGACACAATAAAGCAGTTCCATGTTCTGTCTCTATGGTTTGCTTCCTATTGATGTAGCCCTAAGCAGAGACTGGCGCAAATCACTTTCACGAAAAGGGGTTGCCAAGACTCAAAAAAACTACGAGTTTCCTGAAATCTCAGCACACATTTTTTCACCCAATCTTGATGACACTTTCAGGTAATGATCAGTAAGCCAATCCCACTTGCTCACCAAATTTCGTTCTTCTAGGTTAAACCATTCGTTGGCAGTAACAGTTTTAATTTTTAGGTTTCACTCTGTTTTCTCCTATATGGATACATGTAGTTGGAACTCTATATCAAAGACGGTTTGTGCTTCTCTTTGAAACTTGACACAGTAAAATAGTTCCAAATTTTCTCTCTATGGTTTGTTTCCTATTGATGTAGCCCTAAGGAGAGACTGGCGCAAATCACTTTCATGGAAAGGGGTTGCCAAGCTTCCAAAAAACTACGAGTTTCTTGAAATCTAAGCACACATTTTTTCACCCAATCTGGATGACACTTTCAGGAAATGATCAGTACCCCAATCCCACTTGGCTCACCAAATTTCGTTTTCTAGGTTAAACCGTTCGTTGGCAGTAACAGTTTTAATTTTTAGATTTCACTGTTTTCTCCTATATTGATACATGTATTTGGAACTCTAAATCAAACACGGTTTGTGCTAGGTCTTTGAAACTTGACACAATAAAGTAGTTCCAAGTTCTATCTCTATGGTTTGTTTCCTATTGATGTAGCCCTAAGCAGACACTGGCGCAAATCACTTTCATGGAAAGGGGTTGCCAAGCTTCCAAAAAACTACGAGTTTCCTGAATTCTCAGCACACATTTTTTCACCCAATCTTGATGACACTTTCAGGTAATGATCAGTACCCCAATCCCACTTGGCTCACCAAATTTCGTTCTTCTAGGTTAAACCGTTCGTTGGCAGTAACAGTTTTAATTTTTAGGTTTCACTCTCTTTTCTCCTATATGGATACATGTAGTTGGAACACTAAATCAAACAAGGTTTGTGCTAGCTCTTTGAAACTTGACACAATCAAGTAGTTCCAAGTTCTATCTCTATGGTTTGTTTCCTATTGATGTAGCCCTAAGCAGAGACTGGCAAAAATCACTTTCAAGGAAAGGTGTTGTCAAGCTTCCAAAAAACTACGAGTTTCGTGAAATCTGAGCACACATTTTTTCACCCAATCTTCATGACACTTTCAGGTAATGATCAGTACCCCAATCCCACTTGGCTCACCAAATTTCGTTGTTCTAGGTTAAACCGTTCATTGTCAGTAACAGTTTTAATTTTTAGGTTTCACTTGTTTTCTCCTCTATGGATACATGTATTTGGAACTCTAAATCAAACACGGTTTGTGCTAGCTCTTTGAAACTTGACAAAATCAACTAGTTCCAAGTTCTATCTCTATGGTTTGTTTCCTATTGATGTAGCCCTAAGTAGAGACTGGCGCAAATCACTTTTATGGAAAGGGGATGCCAAGCTTCCTAAAAACTACCAGTTTCCAGAAATCTGAGCACACATTTTTTCACCCAATCTTGATGACACTTTCAGGTAATGATCAGTACCGCAATCCCACTTGGCACACCAAATTTCATTCTTCTAGGTTAAACTGTTCGTTGGCAGTAACAGTTTTAATTTTTAGGTTTCACTCTGTTTTCTCCTATATGGATTCATGTAATTGGAACTCTAAATCAAACACGGTTTGTGCTAGCTCATTGAAACTTTACACAATCAAGTAGTTCCAAGTTCTATCTCTATGGTTTGTTTGCTATTAATGTAGCCCTACGCAGAGACTGGCGCAAATCACTTTCATGGAAAGGGGTTGCCAAGCTTCCAAAAAACTACGATTTTCATCAAATCTGAGCACACATTTTTTCACCCAATCTTCATGACACTTTCATGTGATGATCAGTTCCCCAATCCCACTTGGATCACCAAATTTCGTTCTTCTAGGTTAAACCGTTCGTTGGCAGTAACAGTTTAAATTTTTAGGTTTCACTCTGTTTTCTCCTATATGGATACATGGATTTGGAACTCTAAATCAAACACGGTTTTTGCTAGCTCATTGAAACTTGACACAATCAAGTAGTTCCACGTTCTATCTCTATGGTTTGTTTCCTATTGATGTAGTCCTAAGTAGAGACTGGCGCAAATCACTTTAATGGAAAGGGGTTGCCAAGCTTCCACAAAACTACGAGTTTCGTGAAATTTCAGCACACATTTTTTCACCCAATCTTCATGACACTTTCATGTAATGATCAGTACCCCAATCCCACTTGGCTCACCAAATTTCATTCTTCTAGGTTAAACAGTTCTTTGGCAGTAACAGTTTTAACATTTAGGTTTCACTCTGTTTTCTCCTATATGGATGCATGTGGTTGGATCTCTAAATCAAACACAGTTTGTGCTAGCTCTTTGAAACTTGACACAATAAAGTAGTTCCAAGTTCTATCTCTATGGTTTGTTTCCTATTGATGTAGCCCTAAGCAGAGACTGGCACAAATCACTTTCATGGAAAGGAGTTGCCAAGCTTCCTAAAAACTACCAGTTTCCTGAAATCTGAGCACACATTTTTTCACCCAATCTTGATGACACAATCAGGTAATGATCAGTACCCCAACCCCACTTGGCTCACCAAATTTCGTTCATCTAGGTTAAACCGTTCGTTGGCAGTAACAGTTGTAATTTTTAGGTTTCACTCTGTTTTCTCCTATATGGATACATGTACTTGGAACTCTAAATCAAACACGGTTTGTGCTAGCGCTTTGAGACCTGACACAATAAAGTAGTTCCAAGTTCTATCTCTATGGTTTGTTTCCTATTGATGTAGCCCTAAGCAGAGACTGGCGCAAATCACTTTCATGGAAAGGGGTTGCCAAGCTTCCTAAATACTACGAGTTTCATGAAATCTCAGCACACATTTTTTCACCCAATCTTGATGACACTTTCAGGTAATGATCAGTACCCCAATCCCACTTGGCTCACCAAATTTCGTTCTTCTAGGTTAAACCGTTCGTTGGCAGTAACAGTTGTAATTTTTAGGTTTCACTCTGTTTTCTCCTATATGGATACATGTATTTGGAACTCTAAATCAAACACGGTTTGTGCTAGCTCTTTGAAACCTGGCACAATAAAGTAGTTCCAAATTCTATCTCTATGGTTTGTTTCCTATTGATGTAGCCCGAAGCAGAGACTGGCACAAATCACTTTCATGGAAAGGGGTTGCCAAGCTTCCAAAAAACTTCGAGTTTCGTGAATCTGAGCACACATTTTTTCACCCAATCTTCATGACACGTTCAGGTAATGATCAGTACCCCAATCCCACTTGGCTCACCAAATTTCGTTCTTCTAGGTTAAACCGTTCGTTGGCAGTAACAGTTGTAATTTTGAGGTTTCACTCTGTTTTCTCCTATATGGATACATGTATTTGGAACTCTAAATCAAACACGGTTTGTGCTAGCTCTTTGAAACTTGACACAATAAAGTAGTTCCAAGTTCTATCTCGATGGTTTGTTTCCTATTGATGTAGCCCTAAGCAGAGACTGGCAAAAATCACTTTCAAGGAAAGGTGTTGCCAAGCTTTCAAAAAACTACGTGTTTCGTGAAATCTGAGCACACATTTTTTCACCCAATCTTCATGACACATTCAGGAAATGATCAGTACACCAATCCCACTTGGCTCACGAAATTTCATTCTTCTAGGTTAAACCGTTCGTTGTCAGTAACAGTTGTAATTTTTAGGTTTCACTTAGGTTTCTCCTATATGGATACATGGAGTTCGAACTCTAAATCAAACACGGTTTGTGCTAGCTCTTTGAAACTTGGCACAATAAAGTAGTTCCAAGTTCTATCTCTATGGTTTTTTTTTCCTATTGATGTAGCCCTAAGCAGAGACTCGCGCAAATCACTTTCATGGAAAGGGGTTGCCAAGCTTCCAAAAAACTATGAGTTTCGTGAAATCTGAGCACACATTTTTTTCGCCCAAACTTCATGACACTTTCATGTGATGATCAGTACCCCAATCCCACTTGGATCACCAAATTTCGTTCTTCTAGGTTAAACCGTTCATTGGCAGTAACAGTTTTAATTTATAGGTTTCACTCTGTTTTCTCCTATATGGATACATGGATTTGGAACTCTAAATCAAACACAGTTTGTGCTAGCTCTTTGAAACTTGACACAATAATGTAGTTCCAATTTCTAACTCTATGGTTTGTTTCCTATTGATGTAGCCCTAAGCAGAGACTGGCGCAAATCACTTTCATGGAAAGGGGTTGCCAAGCTTACAAAAAACTACGAGTTTCGTGAAATTTCAGCACACATTTTTTCACCCAATCTTCATGACACTTTCATGTGATGATCAGTACCCCAATCCCACTTGGATCACCAAATTTCGTCTTCTAGATTAAACCGTTCATTGGCAGTAACAGTTTTAATTTATAGGTTTCACTCTGTTTTCTCCTATATGGATACATGGATTTGGAACTCTAAATCAAACACAGTTTGTGCTAGCTCTTTAAAACTTGACACAATAATGTAGTTCCAAGTTCTAACTCTATGGTTTGTTTCCTATTGATGTAGCCCTAAGCAGAGACTGGCGCAAATCACTTTCATGGAAAGGGGTTGCCAAGCTTACAAAAAAGTACGAGTTTCGTGAAATTTCAGCACACATTTTTTCACCCAATCTTCATGACACTTTCATGCGATGATCAGTACCCCAATCCCACTTGGCTCACCAAATTTCGTTTTTCTAGGTTAAACCGTTCTTTGGCAGTAACAGTTTTAACTTTTAGGTTTCACTCAGTTTTTTCCTATATGGATACATGTAGTTGGAAATCTAAATCAAACACAGTTTGTGCTAGCTCTTTGAAACTTGACACAATAAAGTAGTTCCAAGTTCTGTCTCTATTGTTTGTTTCCTATTGATGTAGCCCTAAGCAGAGACTGGCGCAAATCACTTTCATGGAAAGGGGTTGCCAAGCTTCCAAAAAACTACGAGTTTCCTGAAATTTCAGCACACATTTTTTCACCCAATCTTGATGACACTTTCAGGTAATGATTAGTACCCCAATCCCACTTGGCTCACCAATTTCGTTCTTCTAGGTTAAACCGTTTGTTGGCAGTAACAGTTTTAATTTTCAGGTTTCACTCTGTTTTCTCCTACATGGATACATGTAGTTTGAACTCTAAATCAATCACGGGTTGTGCTAGCACTTTGAAACTTGACACAATAAAGTAGTTCCAAGTTCTATCTCTATGGTTTGTTTCCTATTGATGTAGCCCTAAGCAGAGACTTGGGCAAATCAGTTTCATGGAAAGGGGTTGACAAGGCTCCTAAAAACTACCAGTTTCCTGAAATCTGAGCACAAATTTTTTCACCCAATCTTGATGACTCATTCAGGTAATGATGAGTACCCCAATCCCACTTGGCTCACCAAATATCGTTCTTCTAGGTTAAACCGTTCGTTGGCAGTAACAGTTGTAATTTTTAGGTTTCACTCTGTTTTCTCCTATATGGATACATGGAGATGGAACTCTATATCAAACACGGTGTGTGCTAGCTCTTTGAAACCTGGCAGAATAAAGTAGTTCCAAGTTCCATCTCTATGGTTTGTTTCCTATTGATGTAGCCCTAAGCAGAGACTGGCGCAAATCACTTTCATGGAAAGGGGTTGCCAAGCTTCCAAAAAACTACGAGTTTCGTGAAATCTGAGCACACATTTTTTCACCCAATTTCATGACACTTTCATGTGATGATCAGTACCCCAATCCCACTTGGCTCACCAAATTTCGTTGTTCTAGGTTAAACCGTTCGTTGTCAGTAACAGTTTTAATTTTTAGGTTTCACTCTGTTTTCTCCTATATGGATACATGTAGTTGGTACTGTAAATCAAACACGGTTTGTGCTAGCTCTTTGAAACTTGACACAATCAACTAGTTCCAAGTTCTATCTCTATGGTTTGTTTCCTATTGATGTAGCCCTAAGCAGAGACTTGGGCAAATCAGTTTCATGGAAAGGGGTTGCCAAGCTTCCAAAAAACTTCGAGTTTCGTGAAATCTGAGCACACATTTTTTCACCCAATCTTGATGACACATTCAGGAAATGATCAGTACCCCAATCCCACTTGGCTCACCAAATTTCGTTCTTCTAGGTTAAACCGTTCGTTGGCAGTAACAGTTGTAATTTTTAGGTTTCACTCTGTTTTTTCCTATATGGATACATGGAGTTGGAACTCTAAATCAAACACGGTGTGTGCTAGCTCTTTGAAACCTGGCACAATAAAGTAGTTCCAAGTTCTATCTCTATGGTTTGTTTCCTATTGATGTAGCCCTAAGCAGAGACTGGCGCAAATCACTTTCATGGAAAGGGGTTGCCAAGCTTCCAAAAAACTTCGAGTTTCGTGAAATCTGAGCACACATTTTTTCACCCAATCTTCATGACACTTTCAGGTAATGATCAGTACCCCAATCCCACTTGGCTCACCAAATTTCGTTCTTCTAGGTTAAACCGTTCGTTGTCAGTAACAGTTTTAATTTTTAGGTTTCACTCTGTTTTCTCCTATATGGATACATGTAGTTGGAACTGTAAATCAAACACGGTTTGTGCTAGCTCTTTGAAACTTGACACAATCAACTAGTTCCAAGTTCTATCTCTATGTTTTTTTTCCTATTGATGTAGCCCTAAGCAGAGACTGGCGCAAATCACTTTTATGGAAAGGGGATGCCAAGCTTCCTAAAAACTACTGGTTTCCAGAAATCTGGGCACACATTTTTTCACCCAATCTTGATGACACTTTCAGGTAATGATCAGTACCCCAATCCCACTTGGCTCACCAAATTTCATTCTTCTAGGTTAAACCGTTCGTTGGCAGTAACAGTTGTAATTTTTAGGTTTCACTCTGTTTTCTCCTATATGGATTCTTGTTGTTGGAACTCTAAATCAAACTCGGTTTGTGCTAGCTCTTTGAGACCTGGCACAATAAAGTAGTTCCAAGTTCTATCTCTATGGTTTGTTTCCTATTGATGTAGCCCTAAGCAGAGACTGGCGCAAATCACTTTCATGGAAAGGGGTTGCCAAGCTTCCAAAAAACTACGAGTTTCCTAAAATCTCAGCACACATTTTTTCACCCAATCTTGATGACACGTTCAGGTAATGATCAGTACCCCAATCCCACTTTCTCACCAAATTTCGTTCTTCTAGGTTAAACCATTCGTTGGCAGTAACAGTTGTAATTTTTAGGTTTCACTCTGTTTTCACCTATATGGATACATGGAGATGGAAATCTAAATCAAACACGGTGTGTGCTAGCTCTTTGAAACCTGGCAGAATAAAGTAGTTCCAAGTTCCATCTCTATGGTTTGTTTCCTATTGATGTAGCCCTAAGCAGAGACTGGCGCAAATCACTTTCATGGAAAGGGGTTGCCAAGCTTCCAAAAAACTACGAGTTTCGTGAAATCTGAGCACACATTTTTTCACCAAATCTTCATGACACTTTCATGTGATGATCAGTACCCCAATCCCACTTGGCTCACCAAATTTCGTTGTTCTAGGTTAAACCGTTCGTTGTCAGTAACAGTTTTAATTTTTAGGTTTCACTCTGTTTTCTCCTATATGGATACATGTAGTTGGTACTGTAAATCAAACACGGTTTGTGCTAGCTCTTTGAAACTTGACACAATCAACTAGTTCCAAGTTCTATCTCTATGGTTTGTTTCCTATTGATGTAGCCCTAAGCAGAGACTTGGGCAAATCAGTTTCATGGAAAGGGGTTGCCAAGTTTCCTAAAAACTACCAGTTTCCAGAAATCTGGGCACACATTTTTTCACCCAATCGTGATGACACTTTCAGGTAATGATCAGTACCCCAATCCCACTTGGCTCACCAAATTTCATTCTTCTAGGTTAAACCGTTCGTTGGTAGTAACAGTTGTAATTTTTAGGTTTCACTCTGTTTTCTCCTATATGGATACATGTAGTTGGAACTATAAATCAAACACGGTTTGTGCTAGCTCTTTGAAACATGGCACAATAAATTAGTTCCAAGTTCTATCTCTATGGTTTGTTTCCTATTGATGTAGCCCTAAGCAGAGACTGGCACAAATCACTTTCATGGAAAGGGGTTGCCAAGCTTCCAAAAAACTTCGAGTTTCGTGAAATCTGAGCACACATTTTTTCACCCAATCTTGATGACACATTCAGGAAATGATCAGTACCCCAATCCCACTTGGCTCACCAAATTTCGTTCTTCTAGGTTAAACCGTTCGTTGGCAGTAACAGTTGTAATTTTTAGGTTTCACTCTGTTTTCTCCTATATGGATACATGTATTTGGAACTCTAAATCAAACACGGTTTGTGCTAGCTCTTTGAAACTTGACACAATAAAGTAGTTCCAAGTTCTATCTCTATGGTTTGTTTCCTATTGATGTAGCCCTAAGCAGAGAATGGCAGAAATCACTTTCATGGAAAGGGGTTGCCAAGCTTCCAAAAAACTACGAGTTTCCAGAAATGTCAGCACACATTTTTTCACCAAATCTTGATGACAGTGTCAGGTAATGATCTGTACCCCAATCCCACTTGGCTCACCAAATTTCGTTCTTCTAGGTTAAACCGTTCGTTGGCAGTAACAATTTAAATTTTTAGGTTTCACTCTGTTTTCTCCTATATGGATATATGTAGTTGGAACTCAAAATCAAACACGGTTTGTGCTAGCTCTTTGAAACTTGACAAAATCAACTAGTTCCATGTTCTGTCTCTATGGTTTGCTTCCTATTGATGTAGCCCTAAGCAGAGACTGGCGCAAATCACTTTCACGGAAAGGGGTTGCCAAGACTCAAAAAAACTACGAGTTTCCTGAAATCTCAGCACACGTATTTTCACCCAATCTTGATGACACTTTCAGGTAATGATCAGTAAGCCAATCCCACTTGCTCACCAAATTTCGTTCTTCTGGGTTAAACCGTTCCTTGGCAGTAACAGTTTAAATTTTTAGATTTCACTCTGTTTTCTCCTATATGGATACATGTAGTTGGAACTCTAAATCAAACACGGTTTGTGCTAGCGCTTTGAAACTTGAGACAATAAAGTAGTTCCAAGTTCTATCTCTATGGTTTGTTTCCTATTGATGTAGCCCTAAGCAGACACTGGCGCAAATCACGTTCATGGAAAGGGGTTGGCAAGCTTCCAAAAAGCTACGAGTTTCCTGAATTCTCAGCACACATTTTTTCACCCAATCTTGATGACACTTTCAGGTAATGATCAGTACCCCAATCCCACTTGGCTCACCAAATTTCGTTCTTCTAGGTTAAACAGTTCGTTGGCAGTAACAGTTTAAATTTTTAGGTTTCACTCTGTTTTCTCCATTATGCATACATGTAGTTGGAACTCTAAATCAAACACAGTTTGTGCTTGCTCTTTGAAACTTGACACAATAATGTAGTTCCAAGTTCTATCTCTATGCTTTGATTCCTATTGATGTAGCACTAAGCAGAGACTGGTGCAAATCACTTTCATGGAAAGGGGTTGTCAAGCTTCCGAAAAACTACGAGTTTCCTGATATCTAAGCACACATTTTTTCACCCAATCTTGATGACACTTTCAGGTAATGATTAGTACCCCAATCCCTCTTGGCTCACCAAATTTCCTTCTTCTAGGTTCAACCGTACGTTGGCAGTAACAGTTTTAATTTTTAGGTTTCACTCTGTTTTCTCCTATATGGATATATGTAGTTGGAACTCTAAATCAAAGACGGTTTGTGCTAGCTCTTTGAAACTTGACCCAATATAGTAGTTCCAAGTTCTATCTCTATGGTTTGTTTCCTATTGATGTAGCCCTAAGCAGAGACTGGCGCAAATCACTTTCATGGAAAGGGTTTGCCAAGCTTCCAAAAAACTACGAGTTTCCTGAAATCTCAGCACACACATTTTCACCAATTCTTGATGACACTTTCACGTAATGATCTGTACCCGAATCCCACTTGGCTCACCAAATTTCTTTCTTTTAGGTTAAACCGTTCGTTGGCAGTAACAGTTTAAATTTTTAGGTTTCACTCTGTTTTCTCCTATAAGGATACATGTAGTTGGAACTCTAAATCAAACACGGTTTGTGCTAGCTCTTTGAAATTGACACAATAAAGTAGTTCCAAGTTCTATCTCTATGGTTTGTTTCCTATTGATGTAGCCCTAAGCAGACACTGGCGCAAATCACTTTCATGGAAAGGGGTTGGCAAGCTTCCAAAAAACTACGAGTTTCCTGAATTCTCAGCACACATTTTTTCACCCAATCTTGATGACACTTTCAGGTAATGATCAGTACCCCAATCCCACTTGGCTTACCAAATTTCTTTCTTGTAGGATAAACCGTTCGTTGGCAGTAACAGTTTTAATTTTTAGGTTTCACTCTGTTTTCTCCATTATGGATACATGTAGTTGGAACTCTAAATCAAACACAGTTTGTGCTTGCTCTTTGAAACTTGACACAATAACGTAGATCCAAGTGCTATCTCTATGCTTTGTTTCCTAATGATGTAGCCCTAAGCAGAGACTGGCGCAAATCACTTTCATGGAAAGGGGTTGTCAAGCTTCCGAAAAACTACGAGTTTCCTGATATCTAAGCACACATTTTTTCACCCAATCTTGATGACACTTTCAGGTAATGATTACTTCCCCAATCCCACTTGGCTCACCAAATTTCCTTCTTCTAGGTTACACCGTATGTTCGCAGTAACAGTTTTAATTTTTAGGTTTCACTCTGTTTTCTCCTATATGGATATATGTAGTTGGAACTCTAAATCAAAGACGGTTTGTGCTAGCTCTTTGAAACTTGACCCAATATAGTAGTTCGAAGTTCTATGTCTATGGTTTGTTTCCTATTGATGTAGCCCTAAGCAGAGACTGGCGCAAATCACTTTCAAGGAAAGGGGTTGCCAAGCTTCCAAAAAACTACGTGTTTCCTGAAATCTCAGCACACACATTTTCACCAATTCTTGATGACACTTTCAGGTAATGATCAGTACCCAAATCCCACTTGGCTCACCAAAGTTCGTTCTTCTAGGTTAAACCGTTCGTTGGCAGTAACAGTTTAAATTTTTAGGTTTCACTCTGTTTTCTCCTATAAGGATACATGTAGTTGGAACTCTAAATCAAACACGGTTTGTGCTAGCTCTTTGAAACTTGACACAATAAAGTAGTTCCAAGTTCTATCTCTATGATTTGCTTCCTATTGATGTAGCCCTAAGCAAAGACTGGCGCAAATCACTTTCATGGGAAGGCGTTGCCAAGCTTCCAAAAAACTACGAGTTTCCTGAAATCTCAGCACACACTTTTTAACCCAATCTGGATGACACTTTCAGGTAATGATCAGTACCCCAATCCCACGTGGCTCACCAAATTTCGTTCTTCTAAGTTAAACCGTTCGTTGGCAGTAACACTTTTAATTTTTAGGTTTCACTCTGTTTTCTCCTAAATGGATACATGTATTTGGAACTCTAAATCAAACACGGTTTGTGCTAGCTCTTTGAAACTTGAGACAATAAAGTAGTTCCAAGTTCTATCTCTATCGTTTCTTTCCTATTGATGTAGCCCTAAGGAGAGACTGGCGCAAATCACTTTCATGGAAAGGGTTTGCCAAGCTTATAAAAAACTACGAGTGTCCTGAATTCTCAGCACACATTTTTTCACCCAATCTTGATGACACTTTCAGGTAATAATCAGTACCCCAACCCCACTTGGCTCACCAAATTTCGTTCTTCTGGGTTAAACCGTTCCTTGGCAGTAACAGTTTAAATTTTTAGATTTCACTCTGTTTTCTCCTATATGGATACATGTAGTTGGAACTCTAAATCAAACACGGTTTGTGCTAGCTCTTTGAAACTTGAGACAATAAAGTAGTTCCAAGTTCTATCTCTATGGTTTGTTTCCTATTGATGTAGCCCTAAGCAGACACTGGCGCAAATCACTTTCATGGAAAGGGGTTGGCAAGCTTCCAAAAAACTACGAGTTTCCTGAATTCTCAGCACACATTTTTTCACCCAATCTTGATGACACTTTCAGGTAATGATCAGTACCCCAATCCCACTTGGCTCACCAAATTTCGTTCTTCTAGGTTAAACAGTTCGTTGGCAGTAACAGTTTAAATTTTTAGGTTTCACTCTGTTTTCTCCATTATGCATACATGTAGTTGGAACTCTAAATCAAACACAGTTTGTGCTTGCTCTTTGAAACTTGACACAATAATGTAGTTCCAAGTTCTATCTCTATGCTTTGATTCCTATTGATGTAGCACTAAGCAGAGACTGGTGCAAATCACTTTCATGGAAAGGGGTTGTCAAGCTTCCGAAAAACTACGAGTTTCCTGATATCTAAGCACACATTTTTTCACCCAATCTTGATGACACTTTCAGGTAATGATTAGTACCCCAATCCCTCTTGGCTCACCAAATTTCCTTCTTCTAGGTTCAACCGTACGTTGGCAGTAACAGTTTTAATTTTTAGGTTTCACTCTGTTTTCTCCTATATGGATATATGTAGTTGGAACTCTAAATCAAAGACGGTTTGTGCTAGCTCTTTGAAACTTGACCCAATATAGTAGTTCCAAGTTCTATCTCTATGGTTTGTTTCCTATTGATGTAGCCCTAAGCAGAGACTGGCGCAAATCACTTTCATGGAAAGGGTTTGCCAAGCTTCCAAAAAACTACGAGTTTCCTGAAATCTCAGCACACACATTTTCACCAATTCTTGATGACACTTTCACGTAATGATCTGTACCCGAATCCCACTTGGCTCACCAAATTTCTTTCTTTTAGGTTAAACCGTTCGTTGGCAGTAACAGTTTAAATTTTTAGGTTTCACTCTGTTTTCTCCTATAAGGATACATGTGTTTGGAACTCTAAATAAAACACGGTTTGTGCTAGCTCTTTGAAATTGACACAATAAAGTAGTTCCAAGTTCTATCTCTATGGTTTGTTTCCTATTGATGTAGCCCTAAGCAGACACTGGCGCAAATCACTTTCATGGAAAGGGGTTGGCAAGCTTCCAAAAAACTACGAGTTTCCTGAATTCTCAGCACACATTTTTTCACCGAATCTTGATGACACTTTCAGGTAATGATCAGTACCCCAATCCCACTTGGCTTACCAAATTTCTTTCTTGTAGGATAAACCGTTCATTGGCAGTAACAGTTTTAATTTTGAGGTTTCACTCTGTTTTCTCCATTATGGATACATGTAGTTGGAACTCTAAATCAAACACAGTTTGTGCTTGCTCTTTGAAACTTGACACAATAACGTAGATCCAAGTTCTATCTCTATGCTTTGTTTCCTAATGATGTAGCCCTAAGCAGAGACTGGCGCAAATCACTTTCATGGAAAGGGGTTGTCAAGCTTCCGAAAAACTACGAGTTTCCTGATATCTAAGCACACATTTTTTCACCCAATCTTGATGACACTTTCAGGTAATGATTACTTCCCCAATCCCACTTGGCTCACCAAATTTCCTTCTTCTAGGTTACACCGTATGTTCGCAGTAACAGTTTTAAT
Source organism: Spermophilus citellus (assembly GCF_964194105.1). NCBI lineage: Eukaryota > Metazoa > Chordata > Mammalia > Rodentia > Sciuridae > Spermophilus > Spermophilus citellus. Next base: position 16,585,244 of record NC_138188.1, read on the forward strand.
TTTTAGGTTTCACTCTGTTTTCTCCTATATGGATATATGTAGTTGGAACTCTAAATCAAAGACGGTTTGTGCTAGCTCTTTGAAACTTGACCCAATATAGTAGTTCGAAGTTCTATGTCTATGGTTTGTTTCCTATTGATGTAGCCCTAAGCAGAGACTGGCGCAAATCACTTTCAAGGAAAGGGGTTGCCAAGCTTCCAAAAAACTACGTGTTTCTGAAATCTCAGCACACACATTTTCACCAATTCTTGATGACACTTTCAGGTAATGATCAGTACCCAAATCCCACTTGGCTCACCAAAGTTCGTTCTTCTAGGTTAAACCTTTCGTTGGCAGTAACAGTTTAAATTTTTAGGTTTCACTCTGTTTTCTCCTATAAGGATACATGTAGTTGGAACTCTAAATCAAACACGGTTTGTGCTAGCACTTTGAAACTTGACACAATAAAGTAGTTCCAAGTTCTATCTCTATGATTTGCTTCCTATTGATGTAGCCCTAAGCAAAGACTGGCGCAAATCACTTTCATGGGAAGGCGTTGCCAAGCTTCCAAAAAACTACGAGTTTCCTGAAATCTCAGCACACACTTTTTAACCCAATCTGGATGACACTTTCAGGTAATGATCAGTACCCCAATCCCACTTGGCTCACCAAATTTCGTTCTTCTAAGTTAAACCGTTCGTTGGCAGTAACACTTTTAATTTTTAGGTTTCACTCTGTTTTCTCCTAAATGGATACATGTAGTTGGAACTCTAAATCAAACACGGTTTGTGCTAGCTCTTTGAAACTTGAGACAATAAAGTAGTTCCAAGTTCTATCTCTATGGTTTCTTTCCTATTGATGTAGCCCTAAGCAGAGACTGGAACAAATCACTTTCATGGTAAGGCGTTGCCAAGGTTCCAAAAAACTACGAGTTTCCTGAAATCTCAGCACACAGTTTTTAACCCAATCTGGATGACACTTTCAGGTAATGATCAGTATCCCAATCCCACTTGGCTCACCAAATTTCGTTCTTCTAGGTTAAACCGTTCGTTGGCAGTAACAGTTTTAATTTTTAGGTTTCACTCTGTTTTCTACTGTGTGGGTATATGTAGTTGGAACTCTAAATCAAAGACGGTTTGTGCTAGCTCTTTGAAACTTGACTCAGTAAAGTAGTTCCAAGTTCTATCTCTATGGTTTGTTTCCTATTGATGTAGCCCTAAGCAAAGACTGGCACAAATCACTTTCATGGAAAGGGGTTGCCAGCTTCCAAAAAACTACGAGTTTCCTCAAATCTCAGCACACGTTTTTTCACTCAATCTTGATGACATTTTCAGGTAATGATCAGTACCCCAATCCTACTTGGCTCACCAAATTTCATTCTTTTAGGATAAACCGTACGGTGGCAGTAACAGTTTTAATTTTTAGGTTTCACTCTGTTTTCTCCTATATGGATAAATGTAGTTGGAACACTAAATCAAAGACGGTTTGTGCTAGCTCTTTGAAACTTGACACAATAAAGTAGTTCCAAGTTCTGTCTCTATGGTTTTTTTCCTATTGATGTAGCCCTAAGGAGAGACTGGCACAAATCACTTTTATGGAAAGGGGTTACCAAGCTTCCAAAAAACTACGAGTTCCCTGAAATCTCAGCACACGTTTGTTTACTCAATCTTGATGACATTTTCAGGTAATGATCAGTACCCCATTCCTACTTGGCTCACCAAATTTCATTCTTCTAGGTTAAACGTACGGTGGCAGTAACAGTTTTAATTTTTAGGTTTCACTCTGTTTTCTCCTATATGGATAAAGGTAGTTGGAACTCTAAATCAAAGACGGTTTGTGCTAGCACTTTGAAACTTGACACAATAAAGTAGTTCCAAGTTCTATCTCTATGGTTTGTTTCCTATTGATGTAGCCCTAAGGAGAGACTGGCGCAAATCACTTTCATGGAAAGGGGTTGCCAAGCTTCCAAAAAACTACGAGTTTCCTGAAATCTAAGCACACATTTTTTCACCCAATGTGGATGACACTTTCAGGAAATGATCAGTACCTCAATCCCACTTGGCTCACCAAATTTCGTTTTCTAGGTTAAACAGTTCGTTGGCAGTAACAGTTTTAATTTTTAGATTTCACTGTTTTCTCCTATATTGATACATGTAGTTGGAACTCTAAATCAAACACGGTTTGTGCTAGCTCTTTGAAACTTGACACAATAAAGTAGTTCCAAGTTCTATCTCTATGGTTTGTTTCCTATTGATGAAGCCCTAAGCAGAGACTGGCACAAATCACTTTCATGGAAAGGGGGTGAAAAGCTTCCAAAAAACTACGAGTTTCCTGAAATCTCAGCACACATTTTTTCAACCAATCTTGATGACACTTTCAGGTAATGATCAGTACCCCAATCGCACTTGGCTCACCATATTTTGTTCTTCTAGGTTAAACCGTTCTTTGGCAGTAACAGTTTTAATTTTTAGGTTTCACTCTGTTTACTCCTATATAAATACATGTCGTTGGAAGTCTAAATCAAACACGGTTTGTGCTAGCTCCTTGAAACTTGACACAATAAAGTAGTTCCAAGTTCTACCTATATGGTTTGTTTCCTATTGATGTAGCCCTAAGCAGAGACTGGCACAAATCACTTTTATGGAAAGGGGTTGCCAAGCTTCCAAAAAACTACGAGTTTCCAGAAATCTCAGCACACATTTTTTCACCAAATCTTGATGACAGTGTCAGGTAATGATCTGTACCCCAATCCCACTTGGCTCACCAAATTTTGTTCTTCTAGGTTAAACCGTTCGTTGGCAGTAACAATTTTAATTTTTAGGTTTCACTCTGTTTTCTCCTATATGGATACATGTAGTTGGAACTCAAAATCAAACACGGTTTGTGCTAGCTCTTTGAAACTTGACACAATAAAGCAGTTCCATGTTCTGTCTCTATGGTTTGCTTCCTATTGATGTAGCCCTAAGCAGAGACTGGCGCAAATCACTTTCACGGAAAGGGGTTGCCAAGACTCAAAAAAACTACGAGTTTCCAGAAATCTGAGCACACATTTTTTCACCCAATCTTGATGACACTTTCAGGTAATGATCAGTAAGCCAATCCCACTTGCTCACCAAATTTCGTTCTTCTAGGTTAAACCATTCGTTGGCAGTAACAGTTTTAATTTTTAGGTTTCACTCTGTTTTCTCCTATATGGATACATGTAGTTGGAACTCTATATCAAAGACGGTTTGTGCTTCTCTTTGAAACTTGACACAGTAAAATAGTTCCAAGTTTTCTCTCTATGGTTTGTTTCCTATTGATGTAGCCCTAAGGAGAGACTGGCGCAAATCACTTTCATGGAAAGGGGTTGCCAAGCTTCCAAAAAACTACGAGTTTCTTGAAATCTAAGCACACATTTTTTCACCCAATCTGGATGACACTTTCAGGAAATGATCAGTACCCCAATCCCACTTGGCTCACCAAATTTCGTTTTCTAGGTTAAACCGTTCGTTGGCAGTAACAGTTTTAATTTTTAGATTTCACTGTTTTCTCCTATATTGATACATGTATTTGGAACTCTAAATCAAACACGGTTTGTGCTAGGTCTTTGAAACTTGACACAATAAAGTAGTTCCAAGTTCTATCTCTATGGTTTGTTTCCTATTGATGTAGCCCTAAGCAGACACTGGCGCAAATCACTTTCATGGAAAGGGGTTGCCAAGCTTCCAAAAAACTACGAGTTTCCTGAATTCTCAGCACACATTTTTTCACCCAATCTTGATGACACTTTCAGGTAATGATCAGTACCCCAATCCCACTTGGCTCACCAAATTTCGTTCTTCTAGGTTAAACCGTTCGTTGGCAGTAACAGTTTTAATTTTTAGGTTTCACTCTCTTTTCTCCTATATGGATACATGTAGTTGGAACACTAAATCAAACAAGGTTTGTGCTAGCTCTTTGAAACTTGACACAATCAAGTAGTTCCAAGTTCTATCTCTATGGTTTGTTTCCTATTGATGTAGCCCTAAGCAGAGACTGGCAAAAATCACTTTCAAGGAAAGGTGTTGTCAAGCTTCCAAAAAACTACGAGTTTCGTGAAACCTGAGCACACATTTTTTCACCCAATCTTCATGACACTTTCAGGTAATGATCAGTACCCCAATCCCACTTGGCTCACCAAATTTCGTTGTTCTAGGTTAAACCGTTCATTGTCAGTAACAGTTTTAATTTTTAGGTTTCACTTGTTTTCTCCTCTATGGATACATGTATTTGGAACTCTAAATCAAACACGGTTTGTGCTAGCTCTTTGAAACTTGACAAAATCAACTAGTTCCAAGTTCTATCTCTATGGTTTGTTTTCTATTGATGTAGCCCTAAGTAGAGACTGGCGCAAATCACTTTTATGGAAAGGGGATGCCAAGCTTCCTAAAAACTACCAGTTTCCAGAAATCTGAGCACACATTTTTTAACACAATCTTGATGACACTTTCAGGTAATGATCAGTACCGCAATCCCACTTGGCACACCAAATTTCATTCTTCTAGGTTAAACTGTTCGTTGGCAGTAACAGTTTTAATTTTTAGGTTTCACTCTGTTTTCTCCTATATGGATTCATGTAATTGGAACTCTAAATCAAACACGGTTTGTGCTAGCTCATTGAAACTTGACACAATCAAGTAGTTCCAAGTTCTATCTCTATGGTTTGTTTGCTATTAATGTAGCCCTACGCAGAGACTGGCGCAAATCACTTTCATGGAAAGGGGTTGCCAAGCTTCCAAAAAACTACGAGTTTCGTCAAATCTGAGCACACATTTTTTCACCCAATCTTCATGACACTTTCATGTGATGATCAGTTCCCCAATCCCACTTGGATCACCAAATTTCGTTCTTCTAGGTTAAACCGTTCGTTGGCAGTAACAGTTTAAATTTTTAGGTTTCACTCTGTTTTCTCCTATATGGATACATGGATTTGGAACTCTAAATCAAACACGGTTTTTGCTAGCTCATTGAAACTTGACACAATCAAGTAGTTCCAAGTTCTATCTCTATGGTTTGTTTCCTATTGATGTAGCCCTAAGTAGAGACTGGCGCAAATCACTTTAATGGAAAGGGGTTGCCAAGCTTCCACAAAACTACGAGTTTCGTGAAATTTCAGCACACATTTTTTCACCCAATCTTCATGACACTTTCATGTGATGATCAGTACCCCAATCCCACTTGGCTCACCAAATTTCATTCTTCTAGGTTAAACAGTTCTTTGGCAGTAACAGTTTTAACATTTAGGTTTCACTCTGTTTTCTCCTATATGGATTCATGTTGTTGGAACTCTAAATCAAACTCGGTTTGTGGTAGCTCTTTGAGACCTGGCACAATAAAGTAGTTCCAAGTTCTATCTCTATGGTTTGTTTCCTATTGATGTAGCCCTAAGCAGAGACTGGCGCAAATCACTTTCATGGAAAGGGGTTGCCAAGCTTCCAAAAAACTACGAGTTTCCTAAAATCTCAGCACACATTTTTTCACCCAATCTTGATGACACGTTCAGGTAATGATCAGTACCCCAATCCCACTTTCTCACCAAATTTCGTTCTTCTAGGTTAAACCATTCGTTGGCAGTAACAGTTGTAATTTTTAGGTTTCACTCTGTTTTCTCCTATATGGATACATGGAGATGGAACTCTAAATCAAACACGGTGTGTGCTAGCTCTTTGAAACCTGGCAGAATAAAGTAGTTCCAAGTTCCATCTCTATGGTTTGTTTCCTATTGATGTAGCCCTAAGCAGAGACTGGCGCAAATCACTTTCATGGAAAGGGGTTGCCAAGCTTCCAAAAAACTACGAGTTTCGTGAAATCTGAGCACACATTTTTTCACCAAATCTTCATGACACTTTCATGTGATGATCAGTACACCAATCCCACTTGGCTCACCAAATTTCGTTGTTCTAGGTTAAACCGTTCGTTGTCAGTAACAGTTTTAATTTTTAGGTTTCACTCTGTTTTCTCCTATATGGATATATGTAGTTGGAACTCAAAATCAAACACGGTTTGTGCTAGCTCTTTGAAACTTGACAAAATCAACTAGTTCCATGTTCTGTCTCTATGGTTTGCTTCCTATTGATGTAGCCCTAAGCAGAGACTGGCGCAAATCACTTTCACGGAAAGGGGTTGCCAAGACTCAAAAAAACTACGAGTTTCCTGAAATCTCAGCACACGTATTTTCACCCACTCTTGATGACACTTTCAGGTAATGATCAGTAAGCCAATCCCACTTGCTCACCAAATTTCGTTCTTCTAGGTTAAACCATTCGTTGGCAGTAACAGTTTTAATTTTTAGGTTTCACTCTGTTTTCTCCTATATGGATACATGTAGTTGGAACTATAAATCAAAGACGGTTTGTGCTAGCTCCTTGAAACTTGACACAATAAAGAAGTTCCAAGTTCTGTCTCTATGGTTTGTTTCCTATTGATGTAGCCCTAAGCAGACACTGGCGCAAATCACTCTCATGGAAAGGGGTTGCCAAGCTTCCAAAAACTACGAGTTTCGTGAAATCTGAGCACACATTGTTTCACCCAATCTTCATGACACTTTCATGTGATGATCAGTTCCCCAATCCCACTTGGCTCACCAAATTTCGTTCTTCAAGGTTAAACCGTTCGTTGGCAGTAACAGTTTAAATTTTTAGGTTTCACTCTGTTTTCTCCTATATGGATACATGGATTTGGACCTCGAAATCAAACACGGTTTTTGCTAGCTCATTGAAACTTGACACAATCAAGTAGTTCCAAGTTCTATCTCTATGGTTTGTTTCCTATTGATGTAGCCCTAAGTAGAGACTGGCGCAAATCACTTTAATGGAAAGGGGTTGCCAAGCTTCCACAAAACTACGAGTTTCGTGAAATTTCAGCACACATTTTTTCACCCAATCTTCATGACACTTTCATGTGATGATCAGTACCCCAATCCCACTTGGCTCACCAAATTTCGTTCTTCTAGGTTAAACAGTTCTTTGGCAGTAACAGTTTTAACTTTTAGGTTTCACTCTGTTTTCTCCTATAAGGATGCATGTGGTTGGAACTCTAAATCAAACACAGTTTGTGCTAGCTCTTTGAAACTTGACACAATAAAGTAGTTCCAAGTTCTATCTCTATGGTTTGTTTCCTATTGATGTAGCCCTAAGCAGAGACTGGCGCAAATCACTTTCATGGAAAGGAGTTGCCAAGCTTCCTAAAAACTACCAGTTTCCTGAAATCTGAGCACACATTTTTTCACCCAATCTTGATGACACAATCAGGTAATGATCAGTACCCCAACCCCACTTGGCTCCCCAAATTTCGTTCATCTAGGTTAAACCGTTCGTTGGCAGTAACAGTTGTAATTTTTAGGTTTCACTCTGTTTTCTCCTATATGGATACATGTACTTGGAACTCTAAATCAAACACGGTTTGTGCTAGCGCTTTGAGACCTGACACAATAAAGTAGTTCCAAGTTCTATCTCTATGGTTTGTTTCCTATTGATGTAGCCCTAAGCAGAGACTGGCGCAAATCACTTTCATGGAAAGGGGTTGCCAAGCTTCGTAAATACTACGAGTATCATGAAATCTCAGCACACATTTTTTCACCCAATCTTGATGACACTTTCAGGTAATGATCAGTACCCCAATCCCACTTGGCTCACCAAATTTCGTTCTTCTAGGTTAAACCGTTCGTTGGCAGTAACAGTTTTAATTTTTAGGTTTCACTCTGTTTTCTCCTATATGGATACATGGAGTTGGAACTCTAAATCAAACACGGTTTGTGCTAGCTCTTTGAAACCTGGCACAATAAAGTAGTTCCAAATTCTATCTCTATGGTTTGTTTCCTATTGATGTAGCCCTAAGCAGAGACTGGCACAAATCACTTTCATGGAAAGGGGTTGCCAAGCTTCCAAAAAACTTCGAGTTTCGTGAATCTGAGCACACATTTTTTCACCCAATCTTCATGACACGTTCAGGTAATGATCAGTACCCCAATCCCACTTGGCTCACCAAATTTCGTTCTTCTAGGTTAAACCGTTCGTTGGCAGTAACAGTTGTAATTTTGAGGTTTCACTCTGTTTTCTCCTATATGGATACATGTAGTTGGAACGCTAAATCAAACACGGTTTGTGCTAGCTCTTTGAAAAGTGACACAATAATGTAGTTCCAAGTTCTATCTCTATGGTTTGTTCCCTATTGATGTAGCCCTAAGCAGAGAATGGCACAAATCACTTTCATGGAAAGGGGTTGCCAAGCTTCCAAAAAACTACGAGTTTCCTGAAATCTCAGCACACATTTTTTCAACCAATCTTCATGACACTTTCAAGTAATGATCAGTACCCCAATCCCACTTGGCTCACCAAATTTCGTTCTTCTAGGTTAAACCGTTTGTTGGCAGTAACAGTTGTAATTTTTAGGTTTCACTCTGTTTTCTCCTATATGGATACATGTATTTGGAACTCTAAATCAAACAAGGTTTGTGCTAGCTCTTTGAAACTTGACACAATAAAGTAGTTCCAAGTTCTATCTCGATGGTTTGTTTCCTATTGATGTAGCCCTAAGCAGAGACTGGCAAAAATCACTTTCAAGGAAAGGTGTTGCCAAGCTTTCAAAAAACTATGAGTTTCGTGAAATCTGAGCACACATTTTTTCACCCAATCTTCATGACACATTCAGGAAATGATCAGTACCCCAATCCCACTTGGCTCACGAAATTTCATTCTTCTAGGTTAAACCGTTCGTTGTCAGTAACAGTTGTAATTTTTAGGTTTCACTTAGGTTTCTCCTATATGGATACATGGAGTTCGAACTCTAAATCAAACACGGTTTGTGCTAGCTCTTTGAAACTTGGCACAATAAAGTAGTTCCAAGTTCTATCTCTATGATTTTTTTTCCTATTGATGTAGCCCTAAGCAGAGACTCGCGCAAATCACTTTCATGGAAAGGGGTTGCCAAGCTTCCAAAAAACTATGAGTTTCGTGAAATCTGAGCACACATTTTTTTCACCCAAGCTTCATGACACTTTCATGTGATGATCAGTACCCCAATCCCACTTGGATCACCAAATTTCGTTCTTCTAGGTTAAACCGTTCATTGGCAGTAACAGTTTTAATTTATAGGTTTCACTCTGTTTTCTCCTATATGGATACATGGATTTGGAACTCTAAATCAAACACAGTTTGTGCTAGCTCTTTGAAACTTGACACAATAATGTAGTTCCAATTTCTAACTCTATGGTTTGTTTCCTATTGATGTAGCCCTAAGCAGAGACTGGCGCAAATCACTTTCATGGAAAGGGGTTGCCAAGCTTACAAAAAACTACGAGTTTCCTGAAATTTCAGCACACATTTTTTCACCCAATCTTCATGGCACTTTCATATGACGATCAGTACCCCAATCCCACTTGGCTCACCAAATTTCGTTCTTCTAGGTTAAACCGTTCGTTGGCAGTAACAGTTGTAATTTTTAGGTTTCACTCTGTTTTTTCCTATATGGATACATGGAGTTGGAACACTAAATCAAATACGGTGTTTGCTAGCTCTTTGAAACCTGGCACAATAAAGTAGTTCCAAGTTCTATCTCTATGGTTTGTTTCCTATTGATGTAGCCCTAAGCAGAGACTGGCGCAAATCACTTTCATGGAAAGGGGTTGCCAAGCTTCCAAAAAACTTCGAGTTTCGTGAAATCTGAGCACACATTTTTTCACCCAATCTTCATGACACTTTGAGGTAATGATCAGTACCCCAATCCCACTTGGCTCACCAAATTTCGTTGTTCTAGGTTAAACCGTTCATTGGCAGTAACAGTTGTAATTTTTAGGTTTCACTCTGTTTTCTCCTATATGGATTCATGTTGTTGGAACTCTAAATCAAACTCGGTTTGTGCTAGCTCTTTGAGACCTGGCACAATAAAGTAGTTCCAAGTTCTATGTCTATGGTTTGTTTCCTATTGATGTAGTCCTAAGCAGAGACTGGCGCAAATCACTTTCATGGAAAGGGGTTGCCAAGCTTCCAAAAAACTACGAGTTTCCTAAAATCTCAGCACACATTTTTTCACCCAATCTTCATGACACGTTCAGGTAATGATCAGTACCCCAATCCCACTTGGCTCACCAAATTTCGTTCTTCTAGGTTAAACCGTTCGTTGTCAGTAACAGTTTTAAATTTTAGGTTTCACTCTGTTTTCTCCTATATGCATTCATGTAGTTGGTACTCTAAATCAAACACGGTTTGTGCTAGCTCTTTGAAACTTGACACAATCAACTAGTTCCAAGTTCTATCTCTATGGTTTGTTTCCTATTGATGTAGCCCTAAGCAGAGATTTGGGCAAATCACTTTCATGGAAAGGGGTTGCCAAGCTTCCTAAATACTACGAGTATCCTGAAATCTCAGCACACATTTCTTCACCCAATCATGATGACACTTTCAGGTAATGATCAGTACCCCAATCCCACTTGGCTCACCAAATTTCGTTCTTCTAGGTTAAACCGTTTGTTGGCAGTAACAGTTGTAATTTTTAGGTTTCACTCTGTTTTCTCCTATATGGATACATGTATTTGGAACTCTAAATCAAACACGGTTTGCGCTAGCTCTTTGAAACTTGACACAATAAAGTAGTTCCAAGTTCTATCTCTATGGTTTGTTTCCTATTGATGTAGCCCTAAGCAGAGAATGGCACAAATCACTTTCATGGAAAGGGGTTGCAAAGCTTCCAAAAAACTACGAGTTTCCTGAAATCTCAGCACACATTTTTTCAACCAATCTTCATTACACTTTCAGGTAATGATCAGTACCCCAATCCTAATTGGCTCACCAAATTTCGATCCTCTAGGTTAAACCGTTCGTTGGCAGTAACAGTTTTAAATTTTAGGTTTCACTCTGTTTTCTCCTATATGGATACATGTAGTTGGAACTCTAAATCAAACAAGGTTTGTGCTAGCTCTTTGAAACTTGACACAATAAAGTAGTTCCAAGTTCTATCTCTATGGTTCGTTTCCTATTGATGTAGCCCTAAGCAGAGACTGGCGCATATCACTTTCATGTAAAGGGGTTGCCAAGCTTCCAAAAAACTACGAATATCGTGAAATCTAAGCACACATTTTTTCACCCAATCTTGATGACACTTTCAGGTAATGATTAGTTCCCCAATCCCACTTGGCTCACCAATTTCGTTCTTCTAGGTTAAACCGTTTGTTGGCAGTAACAGTTTTAATTTTCAGGTTTCACTCTGTTTTCTCCTACATGGATACATGTAGTTTGAACTCTAAATCAATCACGGCTTGTGCTAGCTCTTTGAAACTTGACACAATAAAGTAGTTCCAAGTTCTATCTCTATGGTTTGTTTCCTATTGATGTAGCCGTAAGCAGAGACTTGGGCAAATCAGTTTCATGGAAAGGGGTTGACAAGGTTCCTAAAAACTACCAGTTTCCTGAAATCTGAGCACAAATTTTTTCACACAATCTTGATGACACAATCAGGTAATGATGAGTACTTCAATCCCACTTGGCTCACCAAATTTCGTTCTTCTAGGTTAAACCGTTCGATGGCAGTAAGAGTTGTAATTTTTAGGTTTCACTCTGTTTTCTCCTATATGGATACATGTAGTTGGAACTCTAAATCAAACACGGTTTGTGCTAGCTCTTTGAAACCTGGCACAATAAAGTAGTTCCAAGTTCTATCTCTATGGTTTGTTTCCTATTGATGTAGCCCTAAGCAGAGACTGGCGCAAATCACTTTCATGGAAAGGGGTTGCCAAGGTTCCAAAAAACTACGAGTTTCCTGAAATCTCAGCACACATTTTTTCACCCAATCTTGATGACACGTTCAGGTAATGATCAGTACCCCAATCCCACTTTCTCACCAAATTTCGTTCTTCTAGGTTAAACCGTTCGTTGGCAGTAACAGTTGTAATTTTTAGGTTTCACTCTGTTTTCTCCTATATGGATACATGGGGATGGAACTCTAAATCAAACACGGTGTGTGCTAGCTCTTTGAAACCTGGCAGAATAAAGTAGTTCCAAGTTCCATCTCTATGGTTTGTTTCCTATTGATGTAGCCCTAAGAAGAGACTGGCGCAAATCACTTTCATGGAAAGGGGTTGCCAAGCTTCCAAAAAACTACGAGTTTCGTGAAATCTGAGCACACATTTTTTCACCTAATCTTCATGACACTTTCATGTAATGATCAGTACCCCAATCCCACTTGGCTCACCAAATTTCGTTGTTCTAGGTTAAACCGTTCGTTGTCAGTAACAGTTTTAATTTTTAGGTTTCACTCTGTTTTCTCCTATATGGATACATGTAGTTGGTACTGTAAATCAAACACGGTTTGTGCTAGCTCTTTGAAACTTGACACAATCAACTAGTTCCAAGTTCTGTCTCTATGGTTTGTTTCCTATTGATGTAGCCCTAAGCAGAGACTTGGGCAAATCAGTTTTATGGAAAGGGGTTGCCAAGTTTCCTAAAATCTACCAGTTTCCAGAAATCTGGGCACACATTTTTTCACCCAATCTTGATGACACTTTCAGGTAATGATCAGTACCCCAATCCCACTTGGCTCACCAAATTTCATTCTTCTAGGTTAAACCGTTCGTTGGCAGTAACAGTTGTAATTTTTAGGTTTCACTCTGTTTTCTCCTATATGGATACATGTAGTTGGAACTATAAATCAAACACGGTTTGTGCTAGCTCTTTGAAACATGGCACAATAAAGTAGTTCCATTTTCTATCTCTATGGTTTGTTTCCTATTGATGTAGCCCTAAGCAGAGACTGGCACAAATCACTTTCATGGAAAGGGGTTGCCCAGCTTCCAAAAAACTTCGAGTTTCGTGAAATCTGAGCACACATTTTTTCACCCAATCTTGATGACACATTCAGGAAATGATCAGTACCCCAATCCCACTTGGCTCACCAAATTTCGTTCTTCTAGTTTAAACCGTTCGTTGGCAGTAACAGTTGTAATTTTTAGGTTTCACTCTGTTTTCTCCTATATAGATACATGTATTTGGAACTCTAAATCAAACACGGTTTGTGCTAGCTCTTTGAAACTTGACACAATAAAGTAGTTCCAAGTTCTATCTCTATGGTTTGTTTCCTATTGATGTAGCCCTAAGCAGAGAATGGCACAAATCACTTTCATGGAAAGGGGTTGCAAAGCTTCCAAAAAACTACGAATTTCCTGAAATCTCAGCACACATTTTTTCAACCAATCTTCATGACACTTTCAGGTAATGATCAGTACCCCAATCCTACTTGGCTCACCAAATTTCGTTCCTCTAGGTTTAACCGTTCGTTGGCAGTAACAGATTTAAATTTTAGGTTTCACTCTGTTTTCTCCTATATGGATACATGTAGTTGGAACTCTAAATCAAACAAGGTTTTTGCTAGCTCTTTGAAACATGACACAATAAAGTAGTTCCAAGTTCTATCTCTATGGTTTGTTTCCTATTGATGTAGCCCTAAGCAGAGACTGGCGCATATCACTTTCATGTAAAGGGGTTGCCAAGCTTCCAAAAAACTACGAATATCGTGAAATCTAAGCACACATTTTTTCACCCAATCTTCATGACACTTTCAGGTAATGATCAGTACCCCAATCCCACTTGGCTCACCAAATTTCGTTCTTCTAGTTTAAACCGTTCGTTGGCAGTAACAGTTGTAATTTTTAGGTTTCACTCTGTTTTCTCCTATATGGATACATGTAGTTGGACTCTAAATCAAACACGGTTTGTGCTAGCTCTTTGAAACTTGACACAATCAACTAGTTCCAAGTTCTATCTCTATGGTTTGTTTCCTATTGATGTAGCCCTAAGCAGAGACTTGGGCAAATCACTTTCATGGAAAAGGGTTGCCAAGCTTCCTAAATACTACGAGTATCCTGAAATCTAAGCACACATTTTTTCACCCAATCTTGATGACACGTTCAGGTAATGATCAGTACCCCAATCCCACTTTCTCACCAAATTTCGTTCTTCTAGGTTAAACCATTCGTTGGCATTAACAGTTGTAATTTTTAGGTTTCACTCTGTTTTTTCCTATATGGATACATGGATTTGGAACTCTAAATCAAACACGGTTTGTGCTAGCTCTTTGAAACCTGGCACAATAAAGTAGTTCCAAGTTCTATCACTATGGTTTGTTTCCTATTGATGTAGCCCTAAGCAGCGACTGGCGCAAATCACTTTCATGGAAAGGGTTTGCCAAGCTTCCAAAAAACTTCGAGTTTCCTGAAATCTCAGCACACATTTTTTCACCCAATCTTGATGACACTTTCAGGTAATGATCAGTACCCCAATCCCACTTGGATCACCAAATTTCATTCTCCTAGGTTAAACCATTTTTTGGCAGTAACAGATTTAATTTTCAGGTTTCACTCTGTTTTCTCCTACATGGATACATGTAGTTGGAACTCTAAATCAATCACGGTTTGTGCTAGCTCTTGGAAACTTGACACAATCAAGTAGTTCCAAGTTCTATCTCTATGGTTTGTTTCCTATTGATGTAGTCCTAAGCAGAGACTGGCGCAAATCACTTTCATGGAAAGGGGTTGCCAAGCTTCCAAAAAACTACGAGTTTCGTGAAATTTCAGCACACATTTTTTCACCCAATCTTCATGACACTTTCATGTGATGATCAGTACCCCAATCCCACTTTGCTAACCAAATTTCGTTCTTCTAGGATAAACCGTTCTTTGGCAATAACAGTTTTAACTGTTAGGTTTCACTCTGTTTTCTCCTATATGGATACATGTAGTTGGAACTCTAAATCAAACACAGTTTGTGCTAGCTCTTTGAAACTTGACACAATAATGTAGTTCGAAGTTCTATCTCTATGGTTTGTTTCCTATTGATGTAGCCCTAAGCAGAGACTGGCGCAAATCACTTTCATGGAAAGGGGTTGCCAAGCTTCCTAAAAACTACCAGTTTCCTGAAATCTGAGCAGACATTTTTTCACCCAATCTTGATGACACATTCAGGTAATGATCAATACACCAATCCCACTTGGCTCACCAAATTTCGTTCTTCTAGGTTAAACCGTTCGTTGGCAGTAACAGTTTTAATTTTTAGGTTTCACTCTGTTTTCTCCTATATGGATACATGTAGTTGGAACTCTAAATCAAACACGGTTTGTGCTAGCTCTTTGAGACCGGGAACAATAAAGTAGTTCCAAGTTCTATCTCCATGGTTTGTTTCCTATTGATGTAGCCCTAAGCAGAGACTGGCGCAAATCACTTTCATGGAATAGGTTGCCAAGCTTCCAAAAAACTACGAGTTTCCTGAAATCTGAGCACACATTTTTTCTCCCAATCGTGATGTCACTTTCAGGTACTGATCAGTACCCCAATAAAACTTGGCTCACCAAATTTCGTTCTTCTAGGTTAAACCGTTCGTTGGCAGTAACAGTTTAAATTTTTGGTTTCACTCTGTTTTCTCCTATATGGATACATGTAGTTGGAACTCTAAATCAAACACGGTGTGTGCTAACTCTTTGCAACTTGACACAATAATGTAGTTCCAAGTTCTATCTCTATGGTTTGTTTCCTATTGATGTAGCCCTAAGCAGAGACTGGCACAAATCACTTTCATGGAAAGGGGTTGCCAAGTTTCCAAAAAACAACGAGTTTCTTGAAATCTCAGCACACATTTTTTAACCCAATCTTGATGAACATTCAGGTAATGATCAGTAAGCCAATCCCACTTTGCTCACCAAATTTCGTCGTTCTACGTTAAACCGTTCGTTGGCAGTAACAGTTTTAAATTTTAGGTTTCACTCTGTTGTCTCCTATATGGATACATGTAGTTGGAACTCTAAATCAAACACGGTTTGTGCTAGCTCTTTGAAACTTGACACAATCAATAGTTCCAAGTTCTATCTCTATGGTTTGTTTCCTATTGATGTAGCCCTAAGCAGAGACTGGTGCAAATCACTTTCATGGAAAGGGGTTGCCAAGCTTCCAAAAAACTACGAGTTTCCTGAAATCTCAGCACACATTTTTTCACCCAATCTTCATGACACTTTCAGGTAATTATCAGTACCCCAATCCCACCTTTCTCACCAAATTTCTTTCTTCTAGTTTAAACCGTTCGTTGGCAGTAACAGTTTTAATTTTTAGGTTTCACTCTGTTTTCTCCTATATGGATACATGTAGTTGGAACTCTAAATCAAACAGGGTTTGTGCTAGCTCTTTGAAACTTGACAGAATCAAGTAGTTCCAAGTTCTCTCTCTATGGTTTGTTTCCTATTGATGTAGCCCTAAGCGGAGAATGGCGCAAATCACTTTCATGGAAAGGGGTTGCCAAGCTTCCAAAAAACTACGAGTTTCCTGAAATCTCAGCACATATTGTTTCACCCAATCTTGATGACACTTTCAGGTAATGATCAGTACCCCAATCCCACTTGGCTCACCAAATTTCGTTCTTCTAGGTTTAACCGTTCGTAGGTAGTAACAGTTTAAATTTTTATATTTCACTCTGTTTTCTCCTATATGGATACATGTAGTTGGAACTCTAAATCAAACACGGTTTGTGCTAGCTTTTTGTAACTCTGCACAATCAAGTAGTTCCAAGTTCTATCTCTATGGTTTGTTTCCTATTGATGTAGCCCTAAGCAGAGACTGGCGCAAATCACTTTCATGGAAAGGGGTTGCCAAGCGTCCAAAAAACTACGAGATTCGTGATATCTCAGCACACATTTTTTCACAAAATCTTGCTGACAATTTCAAGTAATGATCAGTACCCCAATCTCACTGTTCTCACCAAATTTCGTTCTTCTAGGTTAAACCGTTCGTTGGCAGTAACAGTTTTAATTTTTAGGTTTCACTCTGTTTTCTCCTATATGGATACATGTAGTTGGAACTCTGAATCAAACACGGTTTGTGCTAGCTCTTTGTAACTTGACACAACCAAGTAGTTCCAAGTTCTATCTCTATGATTTTTTTTTCCTATTGATGTAGCCCTAAGCAAAGACTGGCGCAAATCACTTTAATGGAAAGGGTTTGCCAAGCTTCCAAAAAACTACGAGTTTCGTGAAATCTCAGTACACATTTTTTCACCCAATCTTGATGACACTTTTTGGTAATGATCAGTACCCCAATCCCACTTGGCTCACCAAATTTTTTTCTTCCAGATTAAACTGTTCGTTGGCAGTAACAGTTTTAATTTTTAGGTTTCACTCTGTTTTCTCCTATATGGATACATGTAGTTGGAACTCTAAATCAAACACGGTTTGTGCAAGCTCTTTGAAACTTGACAAAATCAAGTAATACCAAGTTCTATCTCTATGGTTTGTTTCCTATTGATGTAGCCCTCAGCAGAGACTGGCGCAAATCACTTTCATGGAAAGGCGTTGCCAAGCTTCCAAAAAACTACGAGTTTCCTGAAATCTCAGCACACATTTTTTCACCCAATCTTGATGACACTTTAAGGAAATGATCAGTACCGCAATCCCACTTTTCTCACCAAATTTCGTTCTTCTAGGTTAAACCGTTCGTTGGCAGTAACAGTTTTAATTTTTAGGATTCACTCTGTTTTCTCCTATATGGATTCATGTAGTTGGAACTCTAAGTCAAACACGGTTTGTGCTAGCTCTTTGAAACTTGACACAATCAAGTAGTTCCAAGTTCTATCTCTATGGTTTGTTTCCTATTGATGTAGTCCTAAGCAGAGACTGGCGCAAATCACTTTCATGGAAAGGGGTTGCCAAGCTTCCAAAAAACTACGAGTTTCGTGAAATTTCAGCACACATTTTTTCACCCAATCTTCATGACACTTTCATGTGATGATCAGTACCCCAATCCCACTTTGCTAACCAAATTTCGTTCTTCTAGGATAAACCGTTCTTTGGCAATAACAGTTTTAACTGTTAGGTTTCACTCTGTTTTCTCGTATATGGATACATGTAGTTGGAACTCTAAATCAAACACAGTTTGTGCTAGCTCTTTGAAACTTGACACAATAATGTAGGTCGAAGTTCTATCTCTATGGTTTGTTTCCTATTGATGTAGCCCTAAGCAGAGACTGGCGCAAATCACTTTCATGGAAAGGGGTTGCCAAGCTTCCTAAAACCTACCAGTTTCCTGAAATCTGAGCAGACATTTTTTCACCCAATCTTGATGACACATTCAGGTAATGATCAATACACCAATCCCACTTGGCTCACCAAATTTCGTTCTTCTAGGTTAAACCGTTCGTTGGCAGTAACAGTTGTAATTTTTAGGTTTCACTCTGTTTTCTCCTATATGGATACATGTAGTTGGAACTCTAAATCAAACACGGTTTGTGCTAGCTCTTTGAGACCGGGAACAATAAAGTAGTTCCAAGTTCTATCTCCATGGTTTGTTTCCTATTGATGTAGCCCTAAGCAGAGACTGGCGCAAATCACTTTCATGGAAAGGGGTTGCCAAGCTTCCAAAAAACTACGAGTTTCCTGAAATCTGAGCACACATTTTTTCTCCCAATCTTGATGACACTTTCAGGTACTGATCAGTACCCCAATAAAACTTGGCTCACCAAATTTCGTTCTTCTAGGTTAAACCGTTCGTTGGCAGTAACAGTTTAAATTTTTGGTTTCACTCTGTTTTCTCCTATATGGATACATGTAGTTGGAACTCTAAATCAAACACGGTGTGTGCTAACTCTTTGCAACTTGACACAATAATGTAGTTCCAAGTTCTATCTCTATGGTTTGTTTCCTATTGATGTAGCCCTAAGCAGAGACTGGCACAAATCACTTTCATGGAAAGGGGTTGCCAAGTTTCCAAAAAACAACGAGTTTCTTGAAATCTCAGCACACATTTTTTAACCCAATCTTGATGAACATTCAGGTAATGATCAGTAAGCCAATCCCACTTTGCTCACCAAATTTCGTCGTTCTACGTTAAACCGTTCGTTGGCAGTAAGAGTTTTAATTTTTAGGTTTCACTCTGTTGTCTCCTATATGGATACATGTAGTTGGAACTCTAAATCAAACACGGTTTGTGCTAGCTCTTTGAAACTTGACACAATCAATAGTTCCAAGTTCTATCTCTATGGTTTGTTTCCTATTGATGTAGCCCTAAGCAGAGACTGGTGCAAATCACTTTCATGGAAAGGGTTTGCCAAGCTTCCAAAAAACTACGAGTTTCCTGAAATCTCAGCACACATTTTTTCACCCAATCTTCATGACACTTTCAGGTAATTATCAGTACCCCAATCCCACTTTTCTCACCAAATTTCTTTCTTCTAGTTTAAACCGTTCGTTGGCAGTAACAGTTTTAATTTTTAGGTTTCACTCTGTTTTCTCCTATATGGATACATGTAGTTGGAACTCTAAATCAAACAGGGTTTGTGCTAGCTCTTTGAAACTTGACAGAATCAAGTAGTTCCAAGTTCTCTCTCTATGGTTTGTTTCCTATTGATGTAGCCCTAAGCGGAGAATGGCGCAAATCACTTTCATGGAAAGGGGTTGCCAAGCTTCCAAAAAACTACGAGTTTCCTGAAATCTCAGCACACATTGTTTCACCCAATCTTGATGACACTTTCAGGTAATGATCAGTACCCCAATCCCACTTGGCTCACCAAATTTCGTTCTTCTAGGTTTAACCGTTCGTAGGCAGTAACAGTTTTAATTTTTATATTTCACTCTGTTTTCTCCTATATGGATACATGTAGTTGGAACTCTAAATCAAACACGGTTTGTGCTAGCTTTTTGTAACTCTGCACAATCAAGTAGTTCCAAGTTCTATCTCTATGGTTTGTTTCCTATTGATGTAGCCCTAAGCAGAGACTGGCGCAAATCACTTTCATGGAAAGGGGTTGCCAAGCGTCCAAAAAACTACGAGATTCGTGATATCTCAGCACACATTTTTTCACCCAATCTTGATGACAATTTCAAGTAATGATCAGTACCCCAATCTCACTGTTCTCACCAATTTCGTTCTTCTAGGTTAAACCGTTCGTTGGCAGTAAGAGTTTTAATTTTTAGGTTTCACTCTGTTTTCTTTTATATGGATACATGTAGTTGGAACTCTGAATCAAACACGGTTTGTGCTAGCTCTTTGTAACTTGACACAACCAAGTAGTTCCAAGTTCTATCTCTATGATTTTTTTTTTTCCTATTGATGTAGCCCTAAGCAGAGACTGGCGCAAATCACTTTAATGGAAAGGGTTTGCCAAGCTTCCAAAAAACTACGAGTTTCGTGAAATCTCAGTACACATTTTTTCACCCAATCTTGATGACACTTTTTGGTAATGATCAGTACCCCAATCCCACTTGGCTCACCAAATTTTTTTCTTCCAGATTAAACTGTTCGTTGGCAGTAACAGTTTTAATTTTTAGGTTTCACTCTGTTTTCTCCTATATGGATACATGTAGTTGGAACTCTAAATCAAACACGGTTTGTGCAAGCTCTTTGAAACTTGACACAATCAAGTAATTCCAAGTTCTATCTCTATGGTTTGTTTCCTATTGATGTAGCCCTCAGCAGAGACTGGCGCAAATCACTTTCATGGAAAGGCGTTGCCAAGCTTCCAAAAAACTACGAGTTTCCTGAAATCTCAGCACACATTTTTTCACCCAATCTTGATGACACTTTAAGGAAATGATCAGTACCGCAATCCCACTTTTCTCACCAAATTTCGTTCTTCTAGGTTAAACCGTTCGTTGGCAGTAACAATTTAAATTTTTGGTTTCACTCTGTTTTCTCCTATATGGATACATTTAGTTGGAACTCTAAATCAAACACGGTTTGTGGTAGCTCTTTGAAACTTGACACAATCAAGTAGTTTTAAGTTCTATCTCTATGGTTTGTTTCCTATTGATGTAGCCCTAAGCAGAGACTGGCGCAACTCACTTTCATGGAAAGGGGTTGCCAAGCTTCCAAAAAACTACGAGTTTCCTGAAATCTCAGCACACATTTTGTCACCCAATCTTGATGACACTTTCAGGTAATGATCAGTACCACAATCCCACTTGGCTCACCAAATTTCATTCTTCTACATTCAACCGATCGTTGGCAGTAATAGTTTAAATTTTTAGGTTTCACTCTGTTTTCTCCTATATGAATACTTGTAGTTGGAATTCTAAATCAAACACGGTTTGTGGTAGCTCTTTGAAACTTGAGACAATCAAGTGGTTCCAAGCTCTATCGTTATGGTTTGTTTCCTATTGATGTAGCCCTAAGCGGAGATTGGCGCAAATCACTTACATGGAAAGGGGTGGCCAAGCTTCCAAAAACTACGAGTTTCCTGAAATCTCAGCACACATTTTTTCACATAACCTTGATGACACTTTCCGGAAATGATCAGTACCCCAATCCCACTTTTCTCACCAAATTTCGTTCTTCTAGGTTAATCCGTTCATTGGCAGTAACAGTTTTAATTTTTAGGTTACACTCTGTTTTCTCCTATATGGATACATGAAGTTGGAACTCTAAATAAATCACGGTTTGTTCAAGCTCTTTGAAATATGACAAAATCAAGTAGT
The DNA here is from genome assembly GCF_964194105.1 of Spermophilus citellus. Taxonomy (NCBI): domain Eukaryota; kingdom Metazoa; phylum Chordata; class Mammalia; order Rodentia; family Sciuridae; genus Spermophilus; species Spermophilus citellus. Next base: position 16,606,676 of record NC_138188.1, read on the forward strand.
TCCACGTTCTATCTCTATGGTTTGTTTCCTATTGATGTAGCCATAAGCAGAGAGTAGCGCAAATCTCTTTCATGGAAAGGGGTTGCCAAGCTTCCAAAAAACTATGAGTTTCGTGAAATCTCAGCACACATTTTTTCACCCAATCTTGATGACACTTTCAGGGAATGATCAGTAAGCCAATACCACTTGGCTCACCAAATTTCGTTGTTCTAGGTTAAACCGTAAATTCGCAGTAACAGTTTAAATTTTTAGGTTTCACTCTGTTTCTCCTATATGGATACATGTATTTGGAACTCTAAATCAAACACTGTTTGTGTTAGCTCTTTGAAACTTGACACAATCAAGTAGTTCCACGTTCTATCTTTATGGTTTGTTTCCTATTGATGTAGACCTAAGCAGAGACTTGCGCACATCACTTTCATGGAAAGGCGTTGCCAAGCTTCCAAAAAACTACGAGTTTCCTGAAATCTCAGTACACATTTTTTCACCCAATCTTGATGACATTTTCAGGTAATGATCAGTAAGCAAATCCCACTTGGCTCACCAAATTTCGTTGTTTTAGTTTAAACCGTAGGTTGGCAGTAACAGTTTTAATTTTTAGGTTTCACTCTGTTTCTCCTATATGGATACATGTATTTGGAACTCTAAATCAAACACTGTTTGTGCTAGCTCTAAAAAACTTGACACAATCAAGTAGTTCCAAGTTCTATCTTTATGGTTTGTTTCCTATTGATGTAGCCCTAAGCAGAGATTGGCGCAAATCACTTTCATGGAAAGGGGTTGCCAAGCTTCCAAAAAACTACGAGTTTCCTGAAATCTCAGCACACATTTTTGCACATAATCTTGATGACACTTTCCGGAAATGATCAGTTCCCCAATCCCACTTGGCTCACCAAATTTCGTTCTTCTAGATTCAACCGATCGTTGGCAGTAACAGTTTTAATTTTTAGGTTTCACTCTGTTTTCTCATATATGGATGCCTGTAGTTGGAACTCTAAATCAAACACGGTTTGTGCTAGCTCTTTGAAACTTGACAAAAGCATGTAGTTCCAAGTTCTATCTCTATGGTTTGTTTCCTATTGATGTAGCCCTAAGCAGAGACTGGCACAAATCACTTTCATGGAAAGAGGTTGCCAAGCTTCCAAAAAACTATGAGTTTCGTGAAATCTCAGCACACATTTTTTCACCCAATCTTGATCACACTTTCAGGTAATGATCAGTACCCCAATCCCACTTGGCTCACCAAATTTTGTTCTTCTAGATTAAACCGTTCGTTGGCAGTAACAGTTTTAATTTTTAGGTTTCACTCTGTTTTCTCCTATATGGATACATGTAGTTGAAACTCTAAATCAAACACGGTTTGTGCAAGCTCTTTGAAATTTGACACAATCAAGTAGTTCCAAGTTCTATCTCTATGGTTTGTTTCCTATTTATGTAGCCCTAAGCAGAGACTGGCGCAAATCACTTTCATGGAAAGGGGTTGCCAAGCTTCCAAAAAACTACGAGTTTCCTGAAATCTCAGCACACATTTTTTCACCCAATCTTGATGACACTTTAAGGTAATGATCAGTACCCCAATCCCACTTTTCTCACCAAATTTCGTTCTTCTAGGTTAAACCGTTCGTTGGCAGTCACAGTTTAAATTTTTGGTTTCACTCTGTTTTCTCCTATATGGATACATGTAGTTGGAACTCTAAATCAAACACGGTTTGTGCTAACTCTTTGCAACTTGACACAATAAAGTAGTTCCAAGTTCTATCTCTATGATTTGTTTCCTATTGATGCAGCCCTAAGCAGAGACTGGTGCAAATCACTTTCCTGGAAAGGCGTTGCCAAGCTTCCAAAAAACTACGAGTTTCCTGAAATCTCAGCACACATTTTTTCACCCAATCTTGATGACACTTTCAGGTAATGATCAGTACCCCAATCACACTTGGCTCACCAAATTTTGTTCTTCTAGATTAAACCGTTCGTTGGCAGTAACAGTTTAAATTTTTGGTTTCACTCTGTTTTCTCCTATATGGATACATGTAGTTGGAACTCTAAATCAAACACGGTGTGTGCTAACTCTTTGCAACTTGACACAATAATGTAGTTCCAAGTTCTATCTCTATGGTTTGTTTCCTATTGATGTAGCCCTAAGCAGAGACTGGCACAAATCACTTTCATGGAAAGGGGTTGCCAAGGTTCCAAAAAACAACGAGTTTCTTGAAATCTCAGCACACATTTTTTCACCCAATCTTGATGAACATTCAGGTAATGATCAGTAAGCCAATCTCACTTTGCTCACCAAATTTCGTTGTTCTACGTTAAACCGTTCGTTGGCAGTAACAGTTTTAATTTTTAGGTTTCACTCTGTTGTCTCCTATACGGTTACATGTAGTTGGAACTCTAAATCAAACACGGTTTGTGCTAGCTCTTTGAAACTTGACACAATCAATAGGTCCAAGTTCTATCTCTATGGTTTGTTTCCTATTGATGTAGCCCTAAGCAGAGACTGGTGCAAATCACTTTCATGGAAAGGGGTTGCCAAGCTTCCAAAAAACTACGAGTTTCCTGAAATCTCAGCACACATTTTTTCACCCAATCTTCATGACACTTTCAGGTAATTATCAGTACCCCAATCCCACTTTTCTCACCAAATTTCTTTCTTCTAGTTTAAACCGTTCGTTGGCAGTAACAGTTTTAATTTTTATATTTCACTCTGTTTTCTCCTATATGGATACATGTAGTTGGAACTCTAAATCAAACACGGTTTGTGCTAGCTCTTTGTAACTTGACACAACCAAGTAGTTCCAAGTTCTATCTCTATGATTTTTTTTTTCCTATTGATGTAGCCCTAAGCAGAGACTGGCGCAAATCACTTTCATGGAAAGGGGTTGCCAAGCTTCCAAAAAACTACGAGTTTCGTGAAATCTCAGTACACATTTTTTCACCCAATCTTGATGACACTTTCAGGTAATGATCAGTACCCCAATCCCACTTGGCTCACCAAATTTTTTTCTTCTAGATTAAACCATTCGTTGGCAGTAACAGTTTTAATTTTTAGGTTTCACTCTGTTTTCTCCTATATGGATACATGTAGTTGGAACTCTAAATCAAACACGGTTTGTGCAAGCTCTTTGAAACTTGACACAATCAAGTAGTTCCAAGTTCTATCTCTATGGTTTGTTTCCTATTGATGTAGCCCTCAGCAGAGACTGGCGCAAATCACTTTCATGGAAAGGGGTTGCCAAGCTTCCAAAAAACTACGAGTTTCGTGAAATTTCAGCACACATTTTTTCACCCAATCTTCATGACACTTTCATGTGATGATCAGTACCCCAATCCCACTGGGCTCACCAAATTTCGTTCTTCTAGGTTAAACCGTTCTTTGGCAGTAACAGTTTTAACTTTTAGGTTTCACTCTGTTTTCTCCTATATGGATACATGTAGTTGGAACTCTAAATCAAACACAGTTTGTGCTAGCTCTTTGAGACCTGGCACAAAAAAGTAGTTCCAAGTTCTATCTCTATGGTTTGTTTCCTATTGATGTAGCCCTAAGCAGAGACTGGCGCAAATCACTTTCATGGAAAGGGGTTGCCAAGCTTCCTAAAAACTACCAGTTTCCTCAAATCTGAGCAGACATTTTTTCACCCAATCTTGATGACACATTCAGGTAATGATCAATACACCAATCCCACTTGGCTCACCAAATTTCGTTCTTCTAGGTTAAACCGTTCGTTGGCAGTAACAGTTGTAATTTTTAGGTTTCACTCTGTTTTCTCCTATATGGATACATGTAGTTGGAACTCTAAATCAAACACGGTTTGTGCTAGCTCTTTGAGACCGGGCACAATAAAGTAGTTCCAAGTTCTATCTCCATGGTTTGTTTCCTATTGATGTAGCCCTAAGCAAAGACTGGCGCAAATCACTTTCATGGAAAGGGGTTGCCAAGCTTCCAAAAAACTACGAGTTTCATGAAATCTGAGCACACATTTTTTCTCCCAATCTTGATGACACTTTCAGGTACTGATCAGTACCCCAATAAAACTTGGCTCACCAAATTTCGTTCTTCTAGGTTAAACCGTTGGTTGGCAGTAACAGTTTAAATTTTTGGTTTCACTCTGTTTTCTCCTATATGGATACATGTAGTTGGAACTCTAAATCAAACACGGTGTGTGCTAACTCTTTGCAACTTGACACAATAATGTAGTTCCAAGTTCTATCTCTATGGTTTGTTTCCTATTGATGTAGCCCTAAGCAGAGACTGGCACAAATCACTTTCATGGAAAGGGGTTGCCAAGTTTCCAAAAAACAACGAGTTTCTTGAAATCTCAGCACACATTTTTTCACCCAATCTTGATGAACATTCAGGTAATGATCAGTAAGCCAATCCCACTTTGCTCACCAAATTTCGTCGTTCTACGTTAAACCGTTCGTTGGCAGTAACAGTTTTAATTTTTAGGTTTCACTCTGTTGTCTCCTATATGGATACATGTAGTTGGAACTCTAAATCAAACACGGTTTGTGCTAGCTCTTTGAAACTTGACACAATCAATAGTTCCAAGTTCTATCTCTATGGTTTGTTTCCTATTGATGTAGCCCTAAGCAGAGACTGGTGCAAATCACTTTCATGGAAAGGGGTTGCCAAGCTTCCAAAAAACTACGAGTTTCCTGAAATCTCAGCACACATTTTTTCACCCAATCTTCATGACACTTTCAGGTAATTATCAGTACCCCAATCCCACTTTTCTCACCAAATTTCTTTCTTCTAGTTTAAACCGTTCGTTGGCAGTAACAGTTTTAATTTTTAGGTTTCACTCTGTTTTCTCCTATATGGATACATGTAGTTGGAACTCTAAATCAAACAGGGTTTGTGCTAGCTCTTTGAAACTTGACAGAATCAAGTAGTTCCAAGTTCTCTCTCTATGGTTTGTTTCCTATTGATGTAGCCCTAAGCGGAGAATGGCGCAAATCACTTTCATGGAAAGGGGTTGCCAAGCTTCCAAAAAACTACGAGTTTCCTGAAATCTCAGCACACATTGTTTCACCCAATCTTGATGACACATTCAGGTAATGATCAATACACCAATCCCACTTGGCTCACCAAATTTCGTTCTTCTAGGTTAAACCGTTCGTTGGCAGTAACAGTTGTAATTTTTAGGTTTCACTCTGTTTTCTCCTATATGGATACATGTAGTTGGAACTCTAAATCAAACACGGTTTGTGCTAGCTCTTTGAGACCGGGCACAATAAAGTAGTTCCAAGTACTATCTCCATGGTTTGTTTCCTATTGATGTAGCCCTAAGCAAAGACTGGCGCAAATCACTTTCATGGAAAGGGGTTGCCAAGCTTCCAAAAAACTACGAGTTTCATGAAATCTGAGCACACATTTTTTCTCCCAATCTTGATGACACTTTCAGGTACTGATCAGTACCCCAATAAAACTTGGCTCACCAAATTTCGTTCTTCTAGGTTAAACCGTTCGTTGGCAGTAACAGTTTAAATTTTTGGTTTCACTCTGTTTTCTCCTATATGGATACATGTAGTTGGAACTCTAAATCAAACACGGTGTGTGCTAACTCTTTGCAACTTGACACAATAATGTAGTTCCAAGTTCTATTTCTATGGTTTGTTTCCTATTGATGTAGCCCTAAGCAGAGACTGGCACAAATCACTTTCATGGAAAGGGGTTGCCAAGTTTCCAAAAAACAACGAGTTTCTTGAAATCTCAGCACACATTTTTTCACCCAATCTTGATGAACATTCAGGTAATGATCAGTAAACCAATCCCACTTTGCTCACCAAATTTCGTCGTTCTACGTTAAACCGTTCGTTGGCAGTAACAGTTTTAATTTTTAGGTTTCACTCTGTTGTCTCCTATATGGATACATGTAGTTGGAACTCTAAATCAAACACGGTTTGTGCTAGCTCTTTGAAACTTGACACAATCAATAGTTCCAAGTTCTATCTCTATGGTTTGTTTCCTATTGATGTAGCCCTAAGCAGAGACTGGTGCAAATCACTTTCATGGAAAGGGGTTGCCAAGCTTCCAAAAAACTACGAGTTTCCTGAAATCTCAGCACACATTTTTTCACCCAATCTTCATGACACTTTCAGGTAATTATCAGTACCCCAATCCCACTTTTCTCACCAAATTTCTTTCTTCTAGTTTAAACCGTTCGTTGGCAGTAACAGTTTTAATTTTTAGGTTTCACTCTGTTTTCTCCTATATGGATACATGTAGTTGGAACTCTAAATCAAACAGGGTTTGTGCTAGCTCTTTGAAACTTGACAGAATCAAGTAGTTCCAAGTTCTCTCTCTATGGTTTGTTTCCTATTGATGTAGCCCTAAGCGGAGAATGGCGCAAATCACTTTCATGGAAAGGGGTTGCCAAGCTTCCAAAAAACTACGAGTTTCCTGAAATCTCAGCACACATTGTTTCACCCAATCTTGATGACACTTTCAGGTAATGATCAGTACCCCAATCCCACTTGGCTCACCAAATTTCGTTCTTCTAGGTTTAACCGTTCGTAGGCAGTAACAGTTTTAATTTTTATATTTCACTCTGTTTTCTCCTATATGGATACATGTAGTTGGAACTCTAAATCAAACACGGTTTGTGCTAGCTTTTTGTAACTCTGCACAATCAAGTAGTTCCAAGTTCTATCTCTATGGTTTGTTTCCTATTGATGTAGCCCTAAGCAGAGACTGGCGCAAATCACTTTCATGGAAAGGGGTTGCCAAGCGTCCAAAAAACTACGAGATTCGTGATATCTCAGCACACATTTTTTCACCCAATCTTGATGACAATTTCAAGTAATGATCAGTACCCCAATCTCACTGTTCTCACCAAATTTCGTTCTTCTAGGTTAAACCGTTCGTTGGCAGTAACAGTTTTAATTTTTAGGTTTCACTCTGTTTTCTCCTATATGGATACATGTAGTTGGAACTCTGAATCAAACACGGTTTGTGCTAGCTCTTTGTAACTTGACACAACCAAGTAGTTCCAAGTTCTATCTCTATGATTTTTTTTTTCCTATTGATGTAGCCCTAAGCAGAGACTGGCGCAAATCACTTTAATGGAAAGTGTTTGCCAAGCTTCCAAAAAACTACGAGTTTCCTGAAATCTGAGCACACATTTTTTCTCCCAATCTTGATGACACTTTCAGGTAATGATCAGTTCCTCAATCCCACTTGGATCATCAAATTTCGTTCTTCTAAGTTAAACCGTTCGTTGGCAGTAACAGTTTTAATTTTTAGGATTCACTCTGTTTTCTCCTATATGGATACATGTAGTTGGAACTCTAAATCAAACACGGTTTGTGCTAGCTCTTTGAAACGTGACACAATCAACTAGTTCCAAGTTCTATCACTATGGTTTGTTTTCTATTGATGTAGCCCTAAGCAGAGACTGGAGCTAATCACTTTTATGGAAAGGGGATGCCAAGCTTCCTAAAAACTACCAGTTTCCTGAAATCTGAGCACACATTTTTTCACCCAATCTTGATGACACTTTCAGGTAATGATCAGTACCCCAATCCCACTTGGCTCACCAAATTTCATTCTTCTAGGTTAAACCGTTCATTGGCAGTAACAGTTTTAATTTTTAGGTTTCACTCTGTTTTCTCCTATATGGATTCATGTAGTTGGAACTCTAAATCAAACACGGTTTGTGCTAGCTCTTTGAAACTTGACACAATCAAGTAGTTCCAAGTTCTATCTCTCTGGTTTGTTTCCTATTAATGTAGCCCTAAGCAGATATTGGCGCAAATAACTTTCATGGAAAGCGGTTGCCAAGCTTCCAAAAAAACTACGAATATCGTGAAATCTGAGCCCACATTTTTTGACCCAATCTTCATGACACTTTTATGTGATGATCAGTACCCCAATCCCACTTGGCTCACCAAATTTTGTTCTTCTAGGTTAAACCGTTCGTTGGCAGTCACAGTTTTAATTTTTAGGTTTCACTCTGTTTTCTCCTATATGGATACATGGATTTGGAACTCTAAATCAAACACAGTTTGTGCTAGCTCTTTGAAACTTGACACAATCAAGTAGTTCCAAGTTCTATCTCTATGGTTTGTTTCCTATTGATGTATCCCTAAGCAGAGACTGGCGCAAATCACTTTCATGGAAAGGGGTTGCCAACCCCCAAAAAAACTACGAGTTTCCTGAAATCTCAGCATACATTTTTTCACCCAATCTTCATGACACTTTCAGGTAATGATCAGTACCCCAATCCCACTTGGCTCATCAAATTTCGTTTTTCTACGTTAAACCGTTCGTTGGCAGTAACAGTTTTAATTTTTAGGATTCACTCTGTTTTCTCATATATGGATACATGTAGTTGGAACTCTAAATCAAACACGGTTTGTGCTACCTTTTTGAAACTTGACACAATCAACTAGTTCCAAGTTCTATCTCTATGGTTTGTTTTCTATTGATGTAGCCCTAAGCAGAGACTGGAGCAAATCACTTTTATGGAAAAGGGATGCCAAGCTTCCTAAAAACTACCAGTTTCCTGAAATCTGAGCACACATTTTTTCACCCAATCTTGATGACACTTTCAGGTAATGATCAGTACCCCAATCCCACTTGGCTCACCAAATTTCATTCTTCTAGGTTAAACCGTTCGTTGGCAGTAAGAGTTTAAATTTTTAGGTTTCACTCTGTTTTCTCCTATATGGATTCATGTAGTTGGAACTCTAAATCAAACAGGGTTTGTGCTAGCTCATTGAAACTTGACACAATCAAGTAGTTCCAAGTTCTATCTCTATGGTTTGTTTCCTATTAATGTAGCCCTAAGCAGAGATTGGCGCAAATCACTGTCATGGAAAGGGGTTGCCAAGGTTCCAAAAAACTACGAATATTGTGAAATCTAAGCACACATTTTTTCACCCAATCTTCATAACACTTTCAGGTAATGATCAGTACCCCAATCCCACTTGGCTCACCAAATTTCGTTCTTCTAGGTTAAACCGTTCGTTGGCAGTAACAGTTTTAATTTTTAGGTTTCACTCTGTTTTCTCCTATATGGAAACATGTAGTTGGAACTCTAAATCAAACAAGGTTTTTGCTAGCTCTTTGAAACTTGACACAATATAGTAGTTCCAAGTTCTATCTCTATGGTTTGTTTCGTATTTATGTAGCCCTAAGCAGAGACTTGCAAAAATCACTTTCAAGGAAAGGTGTTGCCAAGCTTCCAAAAAACTACGAGTTTCGTGAAATCTGAGCACACATTTTTTCACCCAATCTTCATGACACATTCAGGAAATGATCAGTACCCCAATCCCATTTGGCTCACCAAATTTCGTTCTTCTAGGTTAAACCGTTCGTTGGCAGTAACAGTTGTAATTTTTAGGTTTCACTCTGTTTTCTCCTATATGGATTCATGTAGTTGTAACTCTAAATCAAACACGGTTTGTGCTAGCTCTTTGAAACTTGACACAATCAATTAGTTACAAGTTCTATCTCTATGGTTTGTTTCGTATTGATGTAGCCCTAAGCAGAGACTGGCGCAAATCACTTTCATGGAAAGGGGTTGCCAAGCTTCCAAAAAACTACGAGTTTCCTGAAATCTCAGCACACATTTTTTCACCCAATCTTGATGACACTTTCAGGTAATGATCAGTACCCCAATCCCACTTGGCTCACCAAATTTCGTTCTTCTAGTTTAACCGTTCCTTGGCAGGAACAGTTTTAAATTTTAGGTTTCACTCTGTTTTCTCCTATATGGATACATGTATTTGGAACTCTAAATCAAACACAGTTTGTGCTAGCTCTTTGAAACTTGACACAATAAAGTAGTTCCAAGTTCTATCTCTATGGTTTGTTTCCTATTGATGTAGCCCTAAGCAGAGACTGGCACAAATCGCTTTAATGGAAAGGGGTTGCCAAGCTTCCAAAAAACTACGAGTTTCCTGAAGTCTCAGCACACATTTTTTCACCCAATCTTGATGACACTTTCAGGTAATGATCAGTACCCCAATCCCACTTGGCTCACCAAATTTCGTTCTTCTAGGTTAAAACGTTCTTGGCAGTCAGAGTTTTAATTTTTAGGTTTCAATCTGTTTTCTCCTATGTGGGTACATGTAGTTGGAACTCTAAATCAAACACGGTTTGTGCTAGCTCTTTGAAACTTGACACAATCAAGTCGTTCCAAGTTCTATCTCTATGATTTGTTTCCTATTGATGTAGACCTAAGCAGAGACTGGCGCAAATCACTTTCATGGAAAAGGATTGCCAAGCTTCCAAAAAACTACGAGTTTCCTGAAATCTCAGCACATATTTTTTCACTTAATCTTGATGACACTTTCAGGTAATGATAAGGACCCCAATCCCACTTGGCTCACCAAATTTCGTTCTTCTAGGTTAAACCCATCCTTGGCAGGAACAGTTTTAAATTTTAGGTTTCACTCTGTTTTCTCCTATATGGATACATGTATTAGGAACTCTAAATCAAACACAGTTTGTGCTAGCTCTTTGAAACTTGAGACAATAAAGTAGTTCCATGTTCTATCTCTATGGTTTGTTTCCTATTGATGTAGCCCTAAGCAGAGACTTGGGCAAATCACTTTCATGGAAAGGGTTTGCCAAGCTTCCAAAAACCTACGAGTTTCCTGACATCTCAGCACACTTTTTTTCACCCAATCTTGATGACATTTTCAGGTAATGATCAGTACTCCAATCCCACTTGGCTCACAAAATTTCGTTCTTCTAGGTTAAACCGTTCGTTGGCAGTAACAGTTTTAATTTTTAGGTTTCACTCTGTTTTCTCCTATATGGATACATGGAGTTGGAACTCTAAATCAAACACGGTTTGTGCTAGCTCTTTGAAACTTGACACAATCAAGTAGTTCCAAGTTCTATCTCTAATGTTTGTTTCCTAATAATGTAGCCCTAAGCAGAGACTGGCGCAAATCGCTTTCATCGAAAGGGGTTGCCAAGCTTCCAAAAAACTACGAGTTTCCTGAAATCTCAGCACACATTTTTTCACCCAATCTTGATGACACTTTTAGGTAATGATCAGTTCCCCAATCCCAATTGGCTCACCAAATTTCGTTCTTCTAGGTTAAACCGTTCGTTGGCAGTAACAGATTTAATTTTTAGTTTTCACTCTTGTCTCCTATATGGATAGATGTAGTTGGAACTCTAAGTCAAACACGGTTTGTGCTAGCTCTTTGAAACTTGACACAATCTAGTAGTTCCAAGTTCTATCTCTATGGTGTGTTTCCTATTGATGTAGCCCTAAGCAGAGACTGGCTCAAATCACTTTCATGGAAAGGGGTTGCAAAGCTTCCAAAAAACTACGAGTTTCCTGAAATCTCAGCACACATTTTTTCACCCAATCTTGATGACACTTTCAGGTAATGATCAGTACCCCAATCCCTTTGGATCACCAAATTATTTCTTCTAGGTTAAACCGTTCATTGGCAGTAACAGTTTTAATTTTTAAGTTTCACTCTGTTTTCTCCCATATGGATACATGATGTTGGAACTCTAAATCAAACACGGTTTGTGCTAGCTCTATGAAACTTGACACAATAAAGTAGATCCAAGTACAATCTCGATGGTTTGCTTCCTATTGATGTAGCCCTAAGCAGAGACTGGCGCAAATCACTTTCATGGAAAGCGGTTGCCAAGCTTCCAAAAAAGTACGAGTTTCCTGAAATCTCAGCACACATTTTTTCACCCAATCTTGATGACACTTTCAGGTAATGATCAGTACACCAATCCCACTTGGCTCACCAAATTTCGTTCTTCTAGGTTAAACTGTTCGTTGGCAGTAACACTTTTTATTTTTAGGTTTCACTCTGTTTTCTCCTATATGGATACATGTATTTGGAACTCAAAATCAAACACGGTTTGAGCTAGCTCTTTGAAACTTGACACAATAAAGTAGTTCCAAGTTCTATCTCTATGGTTTGTTTCCTATTGATGTAGCCCTAAGCAGAGACTGGCGCCAATCCCTTTCATTGAAAAGGGTTGCCAAGCTTCCAAAAAACTACGAGTTTACTGAAATCTCATTACACATTTTTTCACCCAATCTTGATGACACTTTCAGGTAATGATGAGTAAGCCAATCCCACTTGGCTCACCAAATTTCATTTTTCTAGGTTAAACCGTAGGTTGGCAGTAACAGTTTTAATTTTTAGGTTTCACTCTGTTTCTCCTATATGGATACGTGTAGTTGGAACTCTAAATCAAACACGGATTGTGCTAGCTCTTTGCAACTTGACACAATAAAGTAGTTCCAAGTTCTATCTCTAGGGTTTGTTTCCTATTGATGCAGCCCTAAGCAGAGACTGGTGCAAATAACTTTCATGGAAAGGGGTTGCCAAGCTTCCAAAAAACTACGAGTTTCCTCAAATCTCAGCACACATTTTTTCACCCAATCTTGATGACACTTTCAAGTAATGATCAGTACCCCAATCTCACTTGGCTCACCAAATTTTGTTCTTCTATGTTAAACCGATCGTTGGCACTAAGATTTTTAATTTTTAGGTTTCACTCTGTTTTCTAATATATGGATACCTGTAGTTGGAACTCTAAATCAAACACGGTTTGTGGTAGCTCTTTGAAACTTGACACAATCAAGTAGTTTTAAGTTCTATCTCTATGGTTTGTTTCCTATTGATGTAGCCCTAACCAGAGACTGGCGCAAATCACTTTCATCGAAAGGGGTTGCCAAGCTTCCAAAAAACTACGAGTTTCCTGAAATCTGAGCACACATTTTTTCTCCCAATCTTGATGACACTTTCAGGTAATTTTCAGTACCCCAATCCCACTTGGCTCACCAAATTTCGTTCTTCTACATTCAAACGATCGTTGGCAGTAATAGTTTAAATTTTTAGGTTTCACTCTGTTTTCTCCTATATGAATACCTGTAATTGGAATTCTAAATCAAACACGGTTTGTGGTAGCTCTTTGAAACTTGAGACAATCAAGTGGTTCCAAGTTCTATCTCTATGGTTTGTTTCCTATTGATGTAGCCCTAAGCAGAGACTGGCGCAAATCACTTTCATTGGAAGGGGTTGCCAAGCTTCCAAAAAACAACGAGTTTCTTGAAATCTCAGCACACATTTTTTCACCCAATCTTGATGAACATTCAGGTAATGATCAGTAAGCCAATCCCACTTTGCTCACCAAATTTCATTGTTCTACGTTAAACCGTTCGTTGGCAGGAACAGTTTTAAATTTTAGGTTTCACTCTGTTTTCTCCTATATGGATACATGTATTAGGAACTCTAAATCAAACACAGTTTGTGCTAGCTCTTTGAAACTTGAGACAATAAAGTAGTTCCAAGTTCTATCTCTATGGTTTGTTTCCTATTGATGTAGCCCTAAGCAGAGACTTGCGGAAATCACTTTCATGGAAAGGGTTTGCCAAGCTTCCAAAAACCTACGAGTTTCCTGACATCTCAGCACACATTTTTTCACCCAATCTTGATGACATTTTCAGGTAATGATCAGTACCCCAATCCCACTTGGCTCACCAAATTTCGTTCTTCTAGGTTAAACCGTTCGTTGGCAGTAACAGTTTTAATTTTTAGGTTTCACTCTGTTTTCTCCTATATGGATACATGGAGTTGGAACTCTAAATCAAACACGGTTTGTGCTAGCTCTTTGAAACTTGACACAATCAAGTAGTTCCAAGTTCTATCTCTATGGTTTGTTTCCTATTGATGTAGCCCTAAGCAGAGACTGGCGCAAATCACTTTCATCGAAAGGGGTTGCAAAGCTTCCAAAAAACTACGAGTTTCCTGAAATCTCAGCACACATTTTTTCACCCAATCTTGATGACACTTTCAGGTAATGATCAGTACCCCAATCCCACTTGGCTCACCAAATGTTGTTCTTCTAGGTTAAACCGTTCATTGGCAGTAACAGTTTTAATTTTTAGGTTTCAATCTGATTTCTCCTATATGGATACATGTATTTGGAACTCTAAATCAATCACGGTTTGTGCTAGCTCTTTGAAACTTGACACAATAAAGTAGTTCCAAATTCTATCTCTATGGTTTGTTTCCTATTGATGTAGCCCTAAGCAGTGACTGGCGCAAATCACTTTCATGCAAAGGGTTTGCCAAGGTTCCAAAAATCTACGAGTTTCCTGAAATCTCAGTACACATTTTTTCACCCAATATTGATGACACTTTCAGGTAATGATCAGTACCCGAATCCCACTTGGCTCACCAAATTTCGTTGTTCTAGGTTAAACCATAGGTTGGCAGTAACAGTTTTAATTTTTAGGTTTCACTCTGTTTCTCCTATATGGATACATGTATTTGCAACTCTAAATCAAACACGGTTTGTGGTAGCTCTTTGAAACTTGACACAATCAAGTAGTTCTAAGTTCTATCTCTATGGTTTGTTTCCTATTGATGTAGCCCTAAGCAGAGACTGGCGCAAATCACTTTCATGGAAAGGGGTTGCCAAGCTTCCAGAAAACTACGAGTTTCCTGAAATCTCAGCACACATTTTTTCACCCAATCTTGATGACACTTTCAGGTAATGATCAGTAAGCCAATCCCACTTGGCTCACCAAATTTCGTTGTTCTAGGTTAAACCATAGGTTGGCAGTAACATTTTTAATTTTTAGGTTTCACTCTGTTTCTCCTATATGGATACATGTATGTGTAACTCTAAATCAAACACTGTTTGTGCTAGCTCTTTGAAACTTGACATAATCAAGTAGTTCCAAGTTCTATCTCTATGGTTTGTTTCCTATTGATGTAGCCCTAAGCAGAGACTGGCGCAAATCACTTTCATGGAAAGCGGTTCACAAGCTTCCAAAAAACTATGAGTTTCCTGAAATCTCAGCACACGTTTTTTCACCCAATCTTGATGACACTTTCAGGTAATGATCAGTACCCCAATCCTACTTGGCTCACCAAATTTCGTTCTTCTAGGTTAAACCGTTCGTTGACAGTAACAGTTTTAATTTTTAAGTTTCACTCTGTTTTCTCCTATATGGATACATGCATTTCGAACTCTAAATCAAACACGGTTTGTGCTAGCTCTTTGAAACTTGACACAATCAAGTAGTTCCAAGTTCTGTCTCTATGGTTTGTTTCCTATTGATGTAGCCCTAAGCAGAGACTGGCGCAAATCACTTTCATGGAAAGGGGTTGCCAAGCTTCCAAAAAACTACGAGTTTCCTGAAATCTCAGCACACATTTTTTCACCCAAACTTGATGACACTTTCAGGGAAGGATCAGTACCCCAATCCCACTTGGCTCACCAAATTTCGTTCTTCTAGGTTAAACCGTTCGTTGGCAGTAACAGTTTTAATTTTTAGGTTTCACTCTGTTTTCTCCTATATGGATACATGTAGTTGGAACTGTAAATCAAACACGGTTTGTGCTATCTCTTTGAAACTTGACACAATCAAGTAGTTCCAAGTTCTATCTCTATGGTTTGTTTCCTATTGATGTAGCCCTAAGCAGAGACTGGCGCAAATCACTTTCATGGAAAGGGGTTGCCAAGCTTCCAAAAAACTACGAGTTTCCTGAAATCTCAGCACACATTTTTTCTCCCAATTTGATGACACTTTCAGGTAATGATCAGTACCCCAATACAACTTGGCTCACCAAATTTCGTTCTTCTAGGTTAAACCGTTCGTTGGCAGTAACAGTTTTAATTTTTAGGTTTCACTCGGTTTTCTCCTATATGGATACATGTAGTTGGAACTGTAAGTCAAACACGGTTTGTGCTAGCTCTTTGAAACTTGACACAATCAAGTAGTTCCAAGTTCTATCTCTATGGTTTGTTTCCTATTGTTGTAGCTCTAAGCATAGACTGGCACAAATCACTATCATGGAAAGTGTTTGCCAAGCTTCCAAAAAACTACGAGTTTCCTGAAATCTCAGCACACATTTTTTCACCCAATCTTGATGAGACTTTCAGGTTGAACAGTACCCCAATCCCACGTGGCTCACCAAATTTCGTTCTTCTGGGTTAAAACTTTCGTTGGAAGTAACAGTTTAAATTTTTAGGTTTCACTCTGTTTTCTCCTATATGGATACATGTAGTTGGAACTCTAAATCAAACACGGTTTGTGCTAGCTCTTTGAAACTTGAAACAATAAAGTAGTTCCAAGTTCTATCTCCGTGGTTTGTTTCCTATTGATGTAGACCTAAGCAGAGACTGGCCCAAATCACTTTCATGGAAAGGGTTTGCCAAGCTTCCAAAAAACTACGAGTTTCCTGAAATCTCAGCACAGTTGTTTTCACCCAATCTTGATGACACTTTCAGGTCATGATCAGTACCCCAATCCCACTTGGCTCACCAAATTTCGTTCTTCTAGGTTAAACCGCTCGTTGGCAGTAACAGTTTTAATTTTTAGGTTTCTGTCTGTTTTCTCCTATATGGATACATGTAGTTGGAACTCTAAATCAAAGACGGTTGGTGCTAGCTCTTTGAAACTTGACACAATCAAGTAGTTCCAAGTTCTATCTCTATGGTTTGTTTCCTATTGATGTAGCCATAAGGAGAGACTGGCACAAATCACTTTCATGGAAAGGGGTTGCCAAGCTTCCAAAAAACTACGAGTTTCCTGAAATCTCAGCACACATTTTTTCACCCAGTCTTGATGACACTTTCAGGTAATGATCAGTACCCCAATCCCACTTGGCTCACCAAATTTCGTTATTCTATCTTAAACCGTTCGTTGACAGTAACAGTTTAAATTTTTAGGTTTCACTCTGTTTTCTCCTATATGGATACATGTAGTTGGAACTCTAAATCAAACACGGTTTGTGCTAGCTCTTTGAAACTTGAAACAATCAAGTAGTTCCAAGTTCTATCTCTATGGTTTGTTTCCTATTGATGTAGCCCTAAGCAGAGACTGGCGCAAATCACTTTCATGGAAATGGCATGCCAAGCTTCCAAAAAACTACGAGTTTCCTGAAATCTCAGCCCACATTTTTTCACCCAATCTTGATGACACTTTCAAGTCATGATCAGTACCCCAATCCCACTTGGCTCACCAAATTTCGTTTTTATAGTTTAAACCTTTCGTTGGCAGTAACAGTTTTAATTTTTAGGTTTCACTCTGTTTTCTCCTATATGGATACATGTAGTTGGAACTCTAAATCAAACACGGTTTGTGCTAGCTCTTTGAAAGTTGACACAATCAAGTAGTTCCAAGTTCTACCTCTATGGTTTGTTTTGTATTGATGTAGCCCTAAGCAGAGACTGGCACAAATCACTTTCATGGAAAGGGGTTGCCAAGCTTCCAAAAAACTACGAGTTTCCTGAAATCTCAGCACACATTTTTTCACCGAATTTGATCACACTTTCAGGTAATGATCAGTACCCCAATCCCACTTGGCTGACCAAATTCAGTTCTTCTAGGTTAATCCGTTCGTTGACAGTAACAGTTTTAATTTTTAGATTTCACTCTGTTTTCTCCTATATGGTTACATGGAGTTGGAACTCTAAATCAAACACGGTTTGTGCTAGCTCTTTGAAACTTGACACAATCAAGTAGTTCCAAGTTCTATCTCTATGGTTTGTTTCCTGTTGATGTAGCCCTAAGCAGAGACTGGCGCAAATCACTTTCATGGAAAGGGGTTGCCAAGCCTCCAAAAAACTACGAGTTTCCTGAAATCTCAGCACACATTTTTTCACCCAATCTTGATGACATTTTCAGGTAATGAACAGTACCCCAATCCCACGTGGCTCACCAATTTCGTTCTTCTAGGTTAAACCGTTCGTTGGAAGTAACAGTTTTAATTTTTAGGTTTCACTCTGTTTTCTCCTATATGGATACGTGTAGTTGGAACTCTAAATCAAACACGGTTTGTGCTAGCTCTTTGAAACTTGACAAAATCAAGTAGTTCCATGTTCTATCTCTATGATTTGTTTCCTGTTGATGTAGCCCTAAGCAGAGACTGGCGCAAATCAATTTCATGGAAAGGGGTTGCCAATCTTCCAAAAAACTACGAGTTTCCTGAAATCTCAGCACACATTTTTTCACCCAATCTTGATGACACTTTCAGGTACTGATCAGTACCCCAATCCCACTTGGCTCACCAAATTTCGTTCTTCTTGGTTAAACCGTTTGTTGGCAGTAACAGTTTTAATTTTTAGGTTTCACTCTATTTTCTTATATGGATACATGTAGTTGGAACTCTAAATCAAACACGGTTTGTGCTAAGTCTTTGAAACTTGACACAATCAAGTAGTTCCAAGTTCTATCTCTATGGTTTGTTTCCTATTGATGTAGCAATAAGCAGAGACTGGCGCAAATCACTTTCATGGAAAGCGGTTGACAAGCTTCCAAAAAACTACGAGTTTCCTGAAATCTCAGCACACATTTTTTCACCCAATCTTGATGACACTTTCAGGTAATGATCAGTATGCCAATCCCACTTTGCTCACCAAATTTCGTTCTTCTAGGTTAAACCGTTCGTTGACAGTAACAGTTTTAATTTTTAGGTTTCACTCTGTTTTCTCCTATACGGATACATGTAGTTGGAACTGTAAATCAAACACGGTTTGTGCTAGCTCTTTGAAACTTGACACAATCAAGTAGTTCCAAGTTCTACCTCTATGGTTTGTTTCCTATTGATGTAGCCCTAAGCAGAGACTGGCGCAAATCACTTTCATGGAAAGGGGTTGCCAAGCTTCCAAAAAACGACGATTTTCCTGATATCTCAGCACACATTTTTTCACCCAATCTTGATGACACTTTCAGGTAATGAACAGTACCCCAATCCCACGTGGCTCACCAATTTCGTTCTTCTAGGTTAAACCGTTCGTTGGAAGTAACAGTTTTAAATTTTAGGTTTCACTCTGTTTTCTCCTATATGGATACATGTATTTCGAACTCTAAATCAAACACGGTTTGTGCTAGCTCTTTGAAACTTGACACAATCAAGTAGTTCCAAGTTCTGTCTCTGTGGTTTGTTTCCTATTGATGTAGCCCTAAGCAGAGACTGGCGCAAATCACTTTCATGGAAAGGGGTTGCCCAGCTTCCAAAAAACTACGTGTTTCCTGAAATCTCAGCACACATTTTTTCACCCAATCTTGATGACACTTTCAGGTACTGATCAGGAACCCAATACAACTTGGCTCACCAAATTTCGTTCTTCTAGGTTAAACCGTTCGTTGGCATTAAGAGTTGTAATTTTTAGGTTTCACTCTGTTTTCTCCTATATGGATACATGTAGTTGGAACTCTAAAACAAACACGGTTTGTGCTAGCCGTATGTAACTTGACACAATAAAATAGTTCCAAGTTCTATCTCTATGGTTTGTTTCCTATTGATGTAGCCCTAAGCAGAGACTGGCGCAAATCACTTTCATGGAAAGGGGTTGACAATCTTCCATAAAACTACGAGTTTCCTGAAATCTCAGCACACATTTTTTCACCCAATCTTGATGACACTTTCAGGTCATGATCAGTACCCCAATCCCACTTGGCTCACCAAATTTCTTTCTTCTTGGTTAAACCGTTTGTTGGCAGTAACAGTTTTAATTTTTAGGTTTCACTCTGTTTTCTCCTATATGGATACATGTAGTTGGAACTCTAAGTCAAACACGGTTTGTGCAAGCTCTTTGAAACTTGACACAATGAAGTAGTTCCAAGTTCTATCTCTATGGTTTGTTTCCAATTGATGTAGCCCTAAGCAGAGACTGGCTCAAATCCCTTTCATGGAAAGGGGTTGCCAAGCTTCCAAAAAACTACGAGTTTCCTGGAATCACAGCACACATTTTTTCACCCAATCTTGATGACACTTTCAGGTAATGAACAGTACCCCAATCGCACGTGGCTCACCAAATTTCGTTCTTCTAGGTTAAACCGTTCGATGGAAGTAATAGTTTTAATTTTTAGGTTTGACTCTGTTTTCTCCTATATGGATACATGTAGTTGGAACTCTAAATCAAACAGGGTTTGTGCTAGCTCTTTGAAACTTGACACAATAAAGTAGTTCCAAGTAATATCTCTATGGTTTGTTTCCTATTGATGTAGCCCTAAGCAGAGACTGGCGCAAATCACTTTCATGGAAAGGGGTTGCCCAGCTTCCAAAAAACTACGAGTTTCCTGAAATATCAGCACACATTTTTTCACCCAATCTTGATGACACTTTCAGGTCATGATCAGTACCCCAATCCCACTTGGCTCACCAAATTTCGTTCTTCTAGGTTAAACCGTTCGTTGGCAGTAACAGTCTTAATTTTTAGTTTTCACTCTGTTTCTCCTATATGGATACATGTAGTTGGAATCCTAAATCAAACACGGTTTGTGCTACCTCTTTGAAACTTGAAACAATCAAGTAGTTCCAAGTTCTCTCTCTATGGTTTGTTTCCTATTGATGTAGCCCTAAGCAGAGACTGGCGCAAATCACTTTCATGGAAAAGGGTTGCCAGGCTTCCAAAAAACTACGAGTTTCCTGAAATCTCAGCACACATTGTTTCACCCACTCTTGATGACACTTTCACGTCATGATCAGTACCCCAATACAACTTGGCTAACCAAATTTCGTTCTTCTAGGTTAAACCGTTCGTTGGCAGTAACAGTATTAATTTTTAGGTTTCACTCTGTTTTCTCCTATATGGATACATGTAGTTGGAACTCTAAATCAAACACGGTTTGTGCTAGTCTTTGAAACTTAACACAACCAAGTAGTTCCAAGTTCTATCTCTATGGTTTGTTTCCTATTGATGTAGCCCTAAGCAGAGACTGGCGCAAATCACTTTTATGGAAAGGGGTTGCCCAGCTTACAAAAAACTACGAGTTTCCTGAAATCTCAGCACACATTTTTTCACCCAATCTTGATGACACTTTCAGGTAATGATCAGTACCCCAATCCCACTTGGCTCACCAAATTTCGTTCTTCTAGGTTAAACCGTTCGTTGGCAGTGACAGTCTTAATTTTTAGTTTTCACTCCGTTTTTCCTATATGGATACATGTAGTTGGAACCCTAAATCAAACACGGTTTGTGCTAGCTCTTTGAAACTTGAAACAATCAAGTAGTTCCAAGTTCTATCTCTATGGTTTGTTTCCTATTGATGTAGCCCTAAGCAGAGACTGGCACAAATCACTTTCATGGAAAGGGTTTGCAAAGCTTATAAAAAACTTCGAGTTTCCTGAAATCTCACCACACGTTTTATCAGCCAATCTTGATGACACTTTCAGGTCATGATCAGTCCCCCAATCCCACTTGGCTCAACAATTTTCGTTCTTCTAGGTTAAACCGTTCATTGGCAGTAACAGTTTTAATTTTTAGGTTTCACTCTGTTTTCTCCTATATGGATACACGTTGTTAGAACTCTAAATCAAAGACGGTTTATGCTAGCTCTTTGAAACTTGACACAATCAAGTAGTTCCAGGTTCTATTTCTATGGTTTGTTTCCTATTGATGTAGCCCTAAGCAGAGCCTGGCGCAAATCACTTTCATGGAAAGGGGTTGCCAAGCTTCCAAAAAACTATGAGTTTCCTGAAATCTCAGCACACATTTTTTCATCCAATCTTGATGACACTTTCAGGTCATGATCAGTACCCCAATCCCACTTGGCTCACCAAATTTCTTTCTTCTAGGTTAAACCGTTCGTTGACAGTAACAGTTTAAATTTTTAGGTTTCACTCTGTTTTCTTCTATATGGATACAGGTAGTTGGAACTCTAAATCAAACACGGTTTGTGCTAGCTCTTTGAAACTTGAAACAATCAAGCAGTTCCAAGTTCTATCTCTATGGTTTGTTTCCTATTGATGTAGCCCTAAGCAGAGACTGGCGCAAATCACTTTCATGGAAAGGGTTTACCAAGCTTCCAAAAAACTACGAGTTTCCTGAAATCTCAGCCCACATTTTTTCACCCAATCTTGATGACACTTTCAGGTCATGATCAGTACCCCAATCCCACTTGGCTCACCAAATTTCGTTTTTCTAGTTTAAACCGTTCGTTGGCAGTAACAGTTTTAATTTTTAGGTTTCACTCTGTTTTCTCCTATATGGATACATGTAGTTGGAACTCTAAATCAAACACGGTTTGTGCTAGTCTTTGAAACTTAACACAACCAAGTAGTTCCAAGTTCTATCTCTATGGTTTGTTTCCTATTGATGTAGCCCTAAGAAGAGACTGGCGCAAATCACTTTTATGGAAAGGGGTTGCCCAGCTTACAAAAAACTACGAGTTTCCCGAAATCTCAGCACACATTTTTTCACCCAATCTTGATGACTCTTTCAGGTAATGATCAGTACCCCAATACAATTTGGCTCACCAAATTTCGTTCTTCTAGGTTAAACCGTTCGTTGACAGTAACAGTTTTAATTTTTAGGTTTCACTCTGTTTTCTCCTATATGGATACATGTAGTTGGAACTCTAAATCAAACACGGTTTGTGCTAGTCTTAGAAACTTGACACAACCAAGTAGTTCCAAGTTCTATCTCTATGGTTTGTTTCCTATTGATGTAGCCCTAAGCAGAGACTGGCGCAAATCACTTTCATGGAAATGGCTTGCCAAGCTTCCAAAATACTACGAGTTTCCTGAAATCTCAGCACACATTTTTTTCACCCACTCTTGATGACACTTTCACGTCATGATCAGTACCCCAATACAACTTGGCTAACCAAATTTCGTTCTTCTAGGTTAAACCGTTCGTTGTCAGTAACAGTTTTAATTTTTACTTTTCACTCTGTTTTCTCCTATATGGATACATGTAGTTGGAACTTTAGATCAAGCACGTTTTGTACTAGCTCTTTGAAACTGGACACAGCCAAGTAGTTCAAA
Organism: Spermophilus citellus; assembly: GCF_964194105.1. NCBI lineage: Eukaryota > Metazoa > Chordata > Mammalia > Rodentia > Sciuridae > Spermophilus > Spermophilus citellus. Next base: position 16,629,404 of record NC_138188.1, read on the forward strand.
TTTCTATCTCTATGGTTTGTTTCCTATTGATGTAGCCCTAAGCAGAGACTGGCGCAAATCACTTTTATGAAAAGGGGTTGACAAGCTTCCAAAAAACTATGAGTTTCCTGAAATCTCAGCACACATTTTTTCACCCAATCTTGATGACACTTTCAGGTAATGATCAGTACCCCTATACAACTTGGCTCACCAAATTTCGTTCTTCTAGGTTAAACCGTTCGTTGGCAGTAACAGTTTTAATTTTTAGGATTCACTCTGTTTTCTCCTATATTGATACATGTATTTGGAACTCTAAATCAAACACGGTTTGTGCTAGCTCTTTGTAACATGACACAATAAAGTAGTTCCAAGTTCTATCTCTATGGTTTGTTTCCTATTGATGTAGCCCTAAGCAGAGACTGGCGCAAATCACTTTCATGGGAAGGGGTTGCCAAGCTTCCAAAAAACTATGAGTTTCCTGAAATCTCAGCACACATTTTTTCATCCAATCTTGATGACACTTTCAGGTCATGATCAGTACCACAATCCCACTTGGCTCACCAAATTTCGTTCTTCTAGGTTAAACCGTTCGTTGGAAGTAACAGTTTTAATTTTGAGGTTTCACTCTGTTTTCTCCTATATTGATACATGTAGTTGGAACTCTAAATCAAACACGGTTTGTGCTAGCTCTTTGAAACTTGACACAATCAAGTAGTTCCAAGTTCTATCTCTATGGCTTGTTTCCTATTGATGTAGCCCTAAGCAGAGACTGGCGCAAATCACTTTCATGGAAAGGGTTTGCCAAGCTTCCAAGAAACTACGAGTTTCCTGACATCTCAGCACACATTTTTTCACCCAATCTTGATGACACTTTCAGGTAATGAACAGTACCCCAGTCCCACGTGGCTCACCAAATTTCGTTTTTCTAGGTTAAACCGTTCGTTGGAAGTAACAGTTTTAATTTTGAGGTTTCACTCTGTTTTCTCCTATATGGATACATGTAGTTGGAACTCTAAATCAAACACGGTTTGTGCTAGCTCTTTGAATCTTGACACAATCAAGTAGTTCCAAGTTCTATCTCTATGATTTGTTTCCTATTGATGTAGCCCTAAGCAGAACCTGGGGCAGAAAACTTTCATGGAAAGGGTTTGCCAAGCTTCCAAAAAACTACGAGTTTCCTGAAATCTCAGCACACATTTTTTCACCCAATTTGATGACACTTTCAGGTAATGAACAGTACCCCAGTCCCACGTGGCTCACCAAATTTCGTTCTTCTAGGTTAAACCGTTTGTTGGAAGTAACAGTTTTAATTTTGAGGTTTCACTCTGTTTTCTCCTATATGGATACATGTAGTTGGAACTCTAAATCAAACTCGGTTTGTGCTAGCTCTTTGAAACTTGACACAATCATGTAGTTCCAAGTTCTATCTCTATGGTTTGTTTCCTATTGATGTAGCCCTAAGCAGAGACTGGCGCAAATCCCTTTCTTGGAAAGGGTTTGCCAAGCTTCCAAAAAACTACGAGTTTCATGTAATCTCAGCACACATTTTTTCACCCAATCTTGATGACACTTTCAGGTAATGATCAGTACCCCAATACAACTTGGCACACCAAATTTCGTTCTTTTAGGTTAAAGGGTTCATTGACAGTAACAGTTTTAATTTTTAGGTTTCACTCTGTTTTCTCCTATATGGATACATGTAGTTGGAACTCTAAATCAAACACGGTTTGTGCTAGTCTTTGAAACTTGACAAAACCAAGTAGTTCCAAGTTCTATCTATGGTTTGTTTCCTATTGATGTAGCCCTAAGCAGAGACTGGCGCAAATCACTTTCATGGAAAGGGTTTGCCCAGCTTCCAAAAAACTACGAGTTTCCTGAAATCTCAGCACACATTTTTTCACCCAATCTTGATGAAACTTTCAGGTCATGATCAGTACCCCAATCCCACTTGGCTCACCAAATTTCGTTCTTCTAGGTTAAACCGTTCGTTGACAGTAACAGTTTAAATTTTTAGGTTTCACTCTGTTTTCTTCTATATGGATACAGGTAGTTGGAACTCTAAATCAAACACGGTTTGTGCTAGCTCTTTGAAACTTGAAACAATCAAGCAGTTCCAAGTTCTATCTCTATGGTTTGTTTCCTATTGATGTAGCCCTAAGCAGAGAGTGGCGCAAATCCCTTTCATGGAAAGGGGTTGCCAAGCTTCCAAAAAACTACGAGTTTCCTGAAATCTCAGCACACATTTTTTCACCCAATCTTGATGAAACTTTCAGGTAATGATAAGTACCCCAAATCCACTTGGTTCAACAAATTTCGTTCTTCTAGGTTAAACCGTTCGTTGGAAGTAACAGTTTTAATTTTTAGGTTTCACTCTGTTTTCTCTAATATGGATACATGTAGTTGGAACTCTAAATCAAACACAGTTTGTGCTAGCTCTTTGAAACTTGACACAATCAAGTAGTTACAAGTTCTATCTCTATGTTTTGTTTCCTATTGATGTAGCCCTAAGCAGAGACTGGCGCAAATCACTTTCATGGAAAGGGTTTGCCAAGCTTCCAAAAAACTACGAGTTTCCTGAAATCTCAGCACACATTTTTTCACCCAATCTTGATGACACTTTCAGGTAATGATCAGTACCTTAATATAATTTGGCTCACCAAATTTCGTTCTTCTAGGTTAAACCGTTCGTTGACAGTAACAGTTTTAATTTTTAGGTTTCACTCTGTTTTCTCCTATATGGATACATCTAGTTGGAACTCTAAATCAAACACGGTTTGTGCTAGTCTTAGAAACTTGACACAACCAAGTAGTTCCAAGTTCTATCTCTATGGTTTGTTTCCTATTGATGTAGCCCTAAGCAGAGACTGGCGCAAATCACTTTCATGGAAATGGCATGCCAAGCTTCCAAAAAACTAAGAGTTTCCTGAAATCTCAGCACACATTTTTTCACCCACTCTTGATGACACTTTCACGTTGATCAGTACCCCAATACAACTTGGCTAACCAAATTTCGTTCTTCTAGGTTAAACCGTTCGTTGTCAGTAACAGTTTTAATTTTTAATTTTCACTCTGTTTTCTCCTATATGGATACATGTAGTTGGAACTTTATATCAAGCACATTTTGTGCTAGCTCTTTGAAACTGGACACAGCCAAGTAGTTCAAATTTCTGTCTCTATGGTTTGTTTCCTATTGATGTAGCCCTCAGCAGAGACTGGCGCAAATCACTTTAATGAAAAGGGGTTGACAAGCTTCCAAAAAACTATGAGTTTCCTGAAATCTCAGCACACATTTTTTCACCCAATGTTGATAACACTTTCAGGTAATGATCAGTACCCCAATACAACTTGGCTCACCAAATTTCGTTCTTCTAGGTTAAACCATTCGTTGGCAGTAACAGTTTTAATTTTTAGGTTTCACACTGTTTTCTCCTATATTGATACATGTATTTGGAACTCTAAATCAAACACGGTTTGTGCTAGCTCTTTGTAACATGACACAATAAATTAGTTCCAAGTTCTATCTCTATGGTTTGTTTCCTATTGATGTAGCCCTAAGCAGAGACTGGCGCAAATCACTTTCATGGATAGGGGTTGCCAAGCTTCCAAAAAACTATGAGTTTCCTGAAATCTCAGCACACATTTTTTCACCCAATCTTGATGACACTTTCAGGTCATGATCAGTACCCCAATCCCACTTGGCTCACCAAATTTAGTTCTTCTAGGTTAAACCGTTCGTTGGCAGTAACAGTTTCAATTTTTAGGTTTCACTCTATTTTCTCCTATATTGATACATGTAGTTGGAACTCTAAATCGAACACGGTTTGTGCTAGCTCTTTGAAACTTGACACAATCAAGTAGTTCCAAGTTCTATCTCTATGGCTTGTTTCCTATTGATGTAGCCCTAAGCAGAGAATGGCGCAAATCACTTTCATGGAAAGGGTTTGCCAAGCTTCCAAAACTACGTGTTTCCTGACATCTCAGCACACATTTTTTCACCCAATCTTGATGACACTTTCAGGTAATGAACAGTACCCCAGTCCCACGTGGCTCACCAAATTTCGTTTTTCTAGGTTAAACCGTTCTTTGGAAGTAACAGTTTTAATTTTGAGGTTTCACTCTGTTTTCTCCTATATGGATACATGTAGTTGGAACTCTAAATCAAACACGGTTTGTGCTAGCTCTTTGAAACTTGACACAATCAAGTAGTTCCAAGTTCTATCTCTATGGCTTGTTTCCTATTGATGTAGCCCTAAGCAGAGACTGGCGCAAATCACTTTCATGGAAAGGGGTTGCCAAGCTTCCAAAAAACTATGAGTTTCCTGAAATCTCAGCACACATTTTTTCACCCAATCTTGATGACACTTTCATGTCATGATCAGTACCCCAATCCCACTTGGCTCACCAAAATTCGTTCTTCTAGGTTAAACCGTTCGTTGGCAGTAACAGTTTTAATTTTTAGGTTTCACTCTGTTTTCTTATATGGATACATGTAGTTGGAACTCTAAATCAAACACGGTTTGTGCTAAGTCTTTGAATCTTGACACAATCAAGTAGTTCCAAGTTCTATCTCTATGGTTTGTTTCCTATTGATTAGCCCTAAGCAGAGACTGGCGCAAATCACTTTCATGGAAAGGGGTTGACAAGCTTCCAAAAAACTACGAGATTCCTGAAATCTCAGCACACATTTTTTCACCCAATCTTGATGACATTTTCAGGTAATGATCAGTACCCCAATCCCACTTGGCTCACCAAATTTTGTTCTTCTAGGTTAAACCGTTCGTTGGCAGTAACAGTTTTAATTTTTAGGTTTCACTCTGTTTTCTCCTATATGGATACATGTAGTTGGAACTCTAAATCAAAGACGGTTTGTGCTAGCTCTTTCAAACTTGACACAACCAAGTAGTTCCAGTTCTATCTCTATGGTTTGTTTCCTATTGATGTAGCCCTAAGCAGAGACTGGCACAAATAACTTTCATGGAAAGGGGTTGCCAAGCTTCCAAAAAACTACGAGTTTCCTGAAATCTCAACACACATTTTTTCACCCAATCTTGATGAGACTTTCAGGTAATGATCAGTACCCCAATCCCACTTGGCTCACCAAATTTCGTTCTTCTAGGTTAAACCGTTCGTTGACAGTAACAGTTTTAATTTTTAGGTTTCACTCTGTTTTCTCCTATGTGGATACATGTAGTTGGAACTCTAAATCAAACACGGTTTATGCTAGCTCTTTGAAACTTGACACAATCAAGTAGTTCCAAGTTCTATCTCTATGCTTTGTTTCCTGTTGATGTAGCCCTAAGCAGAGACTGGCGCAAATCACTTTCATTGTAAGGGGTTGCCAAGCTTCCAAAAAACTACGAGTTTCCTGAAATCTCAGCACACATCTTTTCACCCAATCATGATGACACTTTCAGGTAATGATCAGTACCCCAATCCCACTTGGCTCACCAAATTTCGTTCTTCTAGGTTAAACCGTTTGTTGGCAGTAACAGTTTTAATTTTTAGGTTTCACTCTCTTTTCTTATATGGATACATGTAGTTGGAACTCTAAATCAAACACGGTTTGTGCTAGCTCTTTGAAACTTGACACAATCAAGTAGTTCCAAGTTCTATCTCTATGGATTGTTTCCTATTGATGTAGCCCTAAGCAGAGACTGGCGTAAATCACTTTCATGGAAAGGGGTTGCCAAGCTTCTAAAAAACTACGAGTTTCCTGAAATCTCAGCACACCTTTTTTCACCCAATCTTGATGACACTTTCAGGTAATGATCAGTACCCCAATCCCACTTGGCTCACCACATTTAGTTCTTCTATGTTAAACCGTTCTTTGGCAGTAACAGTTTTAATTTTTAGGTTTCACTCTGTTTTCTCCTATATGGATACATGTAGTTGGAACTCGAAATAAAACACGATTTGTGCTAGCTCTTTGAAACTTGACACAATCAAGTAGTTCCAAGTTCTATCTCTATGGTTTGTTTCCTATTGATGTAGCCCTAAGCAGAGACAGGCACAAATCACTTTCATGGAAAGGGGATGCAAAGCTTCGAAAGAACTACGAGTTTCCTGAAATCTCAGCACACATTTTTTCACCCAATCTTGATGACACATTCAGGTAATGATCAGTACCCCAATCCCACTTGGCTCACCAAATTTCATTCTTCTATGTTAAACCGTTCGTTGGCAGTAACAGTTTTAATTTTTAGGTTTCACTCTGTTTTCTCCTACATGGATACATGTAGTTGGAACTCTAAATCAAACACGGATTGTGCTAGCTCTTTGAAACTTGACACAATAAAGTAGTTCCAAGTTCTATCTCTATGGTTTGTTTCCTATTGATGTAGCCCTAAGCAGAGACTGGCGCAAATCACTTTCATGGAAAGGGGTTGCCAACCTTCCAAAAAACTACGAGTTTCCTGAAATCTCAGCACACATTTTTTCACCCAATCTTGATGACACTTTCAGGTAATGATCAGTACCCCAATGCAACTTTTCGCACCAAATTTCGTTCTTCTAGGTTAAACTGATCTTTGGCAGTAACAGTTTTAATTTTTAGGTTTCACTCTGTTTTCTCCTATATGGATACATGTAGTTGGAACTCTAAATCAAACACGGATTCTGCTAGCTCTTTGAAACTTGACACAATAAAGTAGTTCCAAGTTCTACCTCTATGGTTTGTTTCCTATTGATGTAGCCCTAAGCAGAGACTGGCGCAAATCACTTTCATGGAAAGGGGTTGCCATGCTTCCAAAAAACTACGAATTTCCTGAAATCTCAGCACACATTTTTTCATCCAATCTTGATGACACTTTCAGGTAATGATCAGTACCCCAATCCAACTTTTCTCATCAAAATTTCGTTCTTCTAGGTTAAAGTGATCGTTGGCAGTAACAGTTTTAATTTTTAGGTTTCACTCTGTTTTCTCCTATATGGATACATGTAGTTGGAACTCTAAATCAAACACGGATTTTGCTAGCTCTTCGAAACTTGACACAATAAAGTAGCTCCAAGTTCTATCTCTATTTTTTGTTTCCTATTGATGTAGCACTAAGAAGAGACTGGCGAAAATCACTTTAATGGAAAGGGGTTGCCATGCTTCTAAAAAACTACGAGTTTCCTGAAATCTCAGCACACATTTTTTCACCCAATCTTGATGACACTTTCAGGTAATGATCAGTACCCCAATCCCACTTGGCTCGCCAATTTTTGTTCTTCTAGGTTAAACCGTTCGTTGGCAGTAACAGTTTTAAATTTTAGGTTTCACTCTGTTTTCTCCTGTGTGGATACATATAGTTGGAACTCTAAATGAAACACGGTTTGTGCTAGTGCTTTGAAACTTGACACAACCAAGTAGTTCCAAGTTCTATCTCTATGGTTTGTTTCCTATTGATGTAGCCTTAAGCAGAGATTGGCGCAAATCACTTTCATGGAAAGGGGTTGCCATGCTTACAAAAAACTACGAGTCTCCTGAAATCTCAGCACACATTTCTTCACCCAATCTTGATGACACTTTCAGGTAATGATCAGTACCCCAATCCCACTTGTCTCACCAAATCTCGTTCTTCTAGATTAAACCGTTCGTTGGCAGTAACAGTTTTAATTTTTAGGTTTCACTCTGTTTTCTCCTATATGGATACATGTAGTTGGAACTCTAAATCAAACACGGTTTTTGCTAGCTCTTTGGCACTTGACACAATAAAGTAGTTCCAAGTTCTATCTCTATGGTTTTTTCCTATTGATGTAGCCCGAAGCAGAGACTGGCACAAATCCCTTTCATGGAAAGGGGTTGCCAAGCTTCCAAAAACTACGAGTTTCCTGAAATCTCAAAACACATTTTTTCTCCCAATCTTGATGACACATTCAGGTAATGATCAGTACCCCAATCCCAGTTGGCTTACCAAATTTTGTTCTTCTAGGTTAAACCGTTCGTTGGCAGTAACAGTTTTAATTTTTAGGTTTCACTCTGTTTTCTCCTATATGGATACATGTAGTTGAAACTCTAAATCAAACACGGATTGTGCTAGCTCTTTGAAACTTGACACAATAAAGTAGTTCCAAGTTCTATCTCTATTTTTTGTTTCCTATTGATGTAGCACTAAGCAGAGACTGGCGAAAATCACTTTTATGGAAAGGGGTTGCCATGCTTCCAAAAAACTACGAGTTTCCTGAAATCTCAGCACATATTTTTTCACCCAATCTTGATGACACTTTCAGGTAATGATCAGTACGCCAATCCCACTTGGCTCACCAAATTTCGTTCTTCTAGATTAAACCGTTCGTTGGCAGTAACAGTTTTAATTATTAGGTTTCACTCTGTTTTCTCCTATATGGATACATGTAGTTGGAACTCTAAATCAAACACGGTTTTTGCTAGCTCTTTGGCACTTGACACAATAAAGTAGTTCCAAGTTCTATCTCTATGGTTTGTTTCCTATTGATGTAGCCCGAAGCAGAGACTGGCGCAAATCCCTTTCATGGAAAGGGGTTGCCAAGCTTCCAAAAACTACGAGTTTCCTGAAATCTCAGCACACATTTTTTCACCCAATCTTCACGACACTTTAAGGTTGATCAGTACCCCAATCCCACTTGGCTCACCAATTTTCGTTCTTCTAGGTTAAACCGTTCGTTGGCAGTAACAGTTTTAATTTTTAGGTATCACTCTGTTTTCTCCTATATGGATACATGTATTTGGAACTCAAAATCAAACAAGGTTTGTGCTAGCTCTTTGAAACTTGACACAATAAAGTAGTTCCAAATTCTATCTCTATGGTTTTGTTTCCTATTGATGTAGCCCTAAGCAGATACTGGCGCAAATCACTTTCATGGAAAGGGGTTGCCAAGCTTCTAAAAAACTACGAGTTTCCTGAAATCTCAGGACACATTTTTTCACCCAATCTTGATGACACTTTCAGGTAATGATCAGTACCCCAATCCCACTTGGCTCACCAAATTTCCTTCTTCTAGGTTAAAACGATCGTTGGCAGTAACAGTTTTAATTTTTAGGTTTCACTCTGTTTTTTCCTATATGGATACATGTAGTTGGAACTCTAAATCAAACACGGTATGTGCTAGCTCTTTGAAACTTGACACAGTCATGTAGTTCCAAGTTCTATCTCTATGGTTTGTTTCCTATTGATGTAGCCCTAAGCAGAGATTGGCGCAAATCACTTTCATTGAAAGGGGTTGCCAAGCTTCCAAAAAACTACGAGTTTCCTGAAATCTCAGCACACATTTTTTCACCCAATCTTGATGGCACTTTCAGGTAATGATCAGTAAACCAATCCCACTTGGCTCACCAAATTTCATTCTTCTAGGTTAAAACGATCGTTGGCAGTAACAGTTTTAATTTTTAGGTTTCACTCTGTTTTCTCCTATATGGATACCTGTAGTTGGAACTCTAAATGAAACACGGTTTGTGCTAGCTCTTTGAAACATGACACAACCAAGTAGTTCCAAGTTCTATCTCTATGGTTTGTTTCCTATTGATGTAGCCCTAAGCAGAGATTGGCGCAAATCACTTTCATGGAAAGGGGTTGCCATGCTTCCAAAAAACTACGAGTTTCCTGAAATCTCAGCACACATTTCTTCACCCAATCTTGATGACACTTTCAGGTAATGATCAGTACCCCAATCCCACTTGGCTCACCAAATTTCGTTCTTCTAGATTAAACCGTTCGTTGGCAGTAACAGTTTTAATTTTTAGGTTTCACTCTGTTTTCTCCTATATGGATACATGTAGTTGGATCTCTAAATCAAACATGGTTTGTGCTAGCTCTTTGGAACTTGACACAATAAAGTAGTTCCAAGTTCTATGTCTATGGTTTGTTTCCTATTGATGTAGCCCGAAGCAGAGACAGGCGAAATCCCTTTCATGGAAAGGGGTTGCCAAGCTTCCAAAAACTTCGAGTTTCCTGAAATCTCAGCACACATTTTTTCAACCAATCTTCATGACACTTTCAGGTAATGATCAGTACCCCAATCCGACTTTGCTCACCAAATTTCGTTCTTCTCGGTTAATCCGTTCGTTGGCAGTAACAGTTTTAATTTTTAGGTTTCACTCTGTTTTCTCCTATATGGATACATGTAGTTGGAACTCTAAATCAAACACGGTTCGTGCTAGTCTTTGAAACTTGACACAATCAAGTAGTTCCAAGTTCTATCTCTATGGTTTGTTTCCTATTGATGTAGCCCTAAGCAGAGACTGGCGCAAATAGCTTTCATGGAAAGGGGTTGCCAAGCTTCCAAAAAACTATGAGTTTCCTGATATCTCAGCTCACATTTTTTCACCCAGTTTGATGACACTTTCAGGTAATGATCAGTACCCCAATCCCACTTGGCTCACCAAATTTCGTTCTTCTAGGTTAAACCGTTCGTTGACAGTAAGAGTTTAAATTTTTAGGTTTCACTCTGTTTTCTCCTATATGGATACATGTAGTTGGATCTCTAAATCAAACACGGTTTGTGCTAGCACTTTGAAACTTGAAACAATCAAGTAGTTCCAAGTTCTATCTCTATGGTTTGTTTCCTATTGATATAGCCCTAAGCAGAGACTGGCGCAAATCACTTTCATGGAAAGGGTTTGCCAAGCTTCCAAAAAACTACGAGTTTCCTGAAATCTCAGCACACATTTTTTCACCCAATCTTGATGACACTTTCAGGTAAGGATCAGTACCCCAATCCCACTTGGCTCACCAAATTTCTTTCTTGTAGGTTAAACCGTTCGTTGGCAGTAACAGTTTTAATTTTTAGGTTTCACTCTGTTTTCTCCTATATGGATACATGTAGTTGGAACTCTAAATCAAAGACGGTTTGTGCTAGCTCTTTCAAACTTGACACAACCAAGTAGTTCCAGTTCTATCTCTATGGTTTGTTTCCTATTGATGTAGCCCTAAGCAGAGACTGGCGCAAATAACTTTCAAGGAAAGGGGTTGCCAAGCTTCCAAAAAACTACGAGTTTCCTGAAATCTCAACACACATTTTTTCACCCAATCTTGATGAGACTTTCAGGTAATGATCAGTACCCCAATCCCACTTGGCTCACCAAATTTCGTTCTTCTAGGTTAAACCGTTCGTTGACAGTAACAGTTTTAATTTTTAGGTTTCACTCTGTTTTCTCCTATGTGGATACATGTAGTTGGAACTCTAAATCAAACACGGTTTATGCTAGCTCTTTGAAACTTGACACAATCAAGTAGTTCCAAGTTCTATCTCTATGGTTTGTTTCCTGTTGACGTAGCCCTAAGCAGAGACTGGCGCAAATCACTTTCATGGTAAGGGGTTGCCAAGCTTCCAAAAAACTACGAGTTTCCTGAAATCTCAGCACACATCTTTTCACCCAATCATGATGACACTTTCAGGTAATGATCAGTACCCCAATCCCACTTGGCTCACCACATTTCGTTCTTCTATGTTAAACCGTTCTTTGGCAGTAACAGTTTTAATTTTTAGGTTTCACTCTGTTTTCTCCTATATGGATACATGTAGTTGGAACTCGAAATAAAACACGATTTGTGCTAGCTCTTTGAAACTTGACACAATCAAGTAGTTCCAAGTTCTATCTCTATGGTTTGTTTCCTATTGATGTAGCCCTAAGCAGAGACAGGCACAAATCACTTTCATGGAAAGGGGATGCAAAGCTTCGAAAGAACTACGAGTTTCCTGAAATCTCAGCACACATTTTTTCACCCAATCTTGATGACACATTCAGGTAACGATCAGTACCCCAATCCCACTTGGCTAACCAAATTGCATTCTTCTATGTTAAACCGTTCGTTGGCAGTAACAGTTTTAATTTTTAGGTTTCCCTCTGTTTTCTCCTACATGGATACATGTAGTTGGAACTCTAAATCAAACACGGATTGTGCTAGCTCTTTGAAACTTGACACAATAAAGTAGTTCCAAGTTCTATCTCTATGGTTTGTTTCCTATTGATGTAGCCCTAAGCAGAGACTGGCGCAAATCACTTTCATGGAAAGGGGTTGCCAACCTTCCAAAAAACTACGAGTTTCCTGAAATCTCAGCACACATTTTTTCACCCAATCTTGATGACACTTTCAGGTAATGATCAGTACCCCAATCCAAATTTTCGCACCAAATTTCGTTCTTCTAGGTTAAACTGATCTTTGGCAGTAACAGTTTTAATTTTTAGGTTTCACTCTGTTTTCTCCTATATGGATACATGTAGTTGGAACTCTAAATCAAACACGGATTGTGCTAGCTCTTTGAAACTTGACACAATAAAGTAGTTCCAAGTTCTACCTCTATGGTTTGTTTCCTATTGATGTAGCCCTAAGGAGAGACTGGCGCAAATCACTTTCATGGAAAGGGGTTGCCATGCTTCCAAAAAACTACGAATTTCCTGAAATCTCAGCACACATTTTTTCATCCAATATTGATGACACTTTCAGGTAATGATCAGTACCCCAATCCAACTTTTCACATCAAAATTTCGTTCTTCTAGGTTAAAGTGATCTTTGGCAGTAACAGTTTTAATTTTTAGGTTTCACTCTGTTTTCTCCTATATGGATACATGTAGTTGGAACTCTAAATCAAACACGGATTGTGCTAGCTCTTCGAAACTTGACACAATAAAGTAGTTCCAAGTTCTATCTCTATTTTTTGTTTCCTATTGATGTAGCACTAAGCAGAGACTGGCGAAAATCACTTTCTTGGAAAGGGGTTGCCATGCTTCCAAAAAACTACGAGTTTCCTGAAATCTCAGCACACATTTCTTCACCCAATCTTGATGACACTTTCAGGTAATGATCAGTACCCCAATCCCACTTGGCTCGCCAAATTTTGTTCTTCTAGGTTAAACCGTTCCTTGGCAGTAACAGTTTTAAATTTTAGGTTTCACTCTGTTTTCTCCTGTGTGGATACATGTAGTTGGAACTCTAAATGAAACACGGTTTGTGCTAGCTCTTTGAAACTTGACACAACCAAGTAGTTCCAAGTTCTATCTCTATGGTTTGTTTCCTATTGATGTAGCCTTAAGCAGAGATTGGCGCAAATCACTTTCATGGAAAGGGGTTGCCATGCTTCCAAAAAACTACGAGTCTCCTGAAATCTCAGCACACATTTCTTCACCCAATCTTGATGACACTTTCAGGTAATGATCAGTACCCCAATCCCACTTGGCTGACCAAATTTCGTTCGTCTAGATTAAACCGTTCGTTGGCAGTAACAGTTTTAATTTTTAGGTTTCACTCTGTTTTCTCCTATATGGATAAATGTACTTGGAACTCTAAATCAAACACGGTTTTTGCTAGCTCTTTGGCACTTGACACAATAAAGTAGTTCCAAGTTCTATCTCTATGGTTTGTTTCCTATTGATGTAGCCCGAAGCAGAGACTGGCGCAAATCCCTTTCATGGAAAGGGGTTGCCAAGCTTCCAAAAACTACGAGTTTCCTGAAATCTCAGCACACATTTTTTCACCCAATCTTCATGACACTTTCAGGTAATGATCAGTACCCCAATCCCACTTGGCTCACCAATTTTCGTTCTTCTAGGTTAAACCGTTCGTTGGCAGTAACAGTTTTAATTTTTAGGTTTCACTCTGTTTTCTCCAATATGGATACATGTAGTTGGAACTCTAAATCAAACATGGTTTGTGCTAGCTCTTTGGAACTTGACACAATAAAGTAGTTCCAAGTTCTATGTCTATGGTTTGTTTCCTATTGATGTAGCCCGAAGCAGAGACATGCGCAAATCCCTTTCATGGAAAGGGGTTGCCAAGCTTCCAAAAACTTCGAGTTTCCTGAAATCACAGCACACATTTTTTCACCCAATCTTCATGACACTTTCAGGTAATGATCAGTACCCCAATCCCACTTGGCTCACCAAATTTCGTTCTTCTCGGTTAAACCGTTCGTTGTCAGTAACAGTTTTAATTTTTAGGTTTCACTCTGTTTTCTCCTATATGGATACATGTAGTTGGAACTCTAAATCAAACAAGGTTTGTGCTAGCACTTTGAAACTTGACACAATAAAGTAGTTCCAAGTTCTATCTCTATGGTTTGTTTCCTATTGATGTAGCCCTAAGCAGAGACTGGCGCAAATCATGTTCATGGAAAGGGGTTGCCAAGATTCCAAAAAACTACGAGTTTCGTGAAATCTGAGCACACATTTTTTCACCCAATCTTGATGACACTTTCAGGTAATGATCAGTACCCCAATCCCATTTTTCTCACCAAATTTCATTCTTCTAGGTTAAACCGTTCGTTGGAAGTAACAGTTTTAATTTTTAGGTTTCACTCTATTTTTTCCTATATGGATACATGTAGTTGGAACTCTAAATCAAACACGGTTTTTGCAAGCTTTTTGAAACTTGTCACAATAAAGTCGTTCCAAGTTCTATCACTATGGTTTGTTTCCTATTGATGTAGCCCTAAGCAGAGACTGGCGCAAATCCCTTTCATGGAAAGGGGTTGCCAAGCTTCCAAAAACTACGAGTTTCCTGAAATCTCAGCACACATTTTTTCACCCAATCTTCATGACACTTTCAGGTAATGATCAGTACCCCAATCCCACTTGGCTCACCAACTTTCGTTCTTCTAGGTTAAACCGTTCGTTGGCAGTAACAGTTTTAATTTTTATGTTTCACTCTGTTTTCTCCTATATGGATACATTTAGTTGGAACGCTAAATCAAACAAGGTTTGTGCTAGCTCTTTGAAACTTGACACAATAAAGTAGTTCCAAGTTCTATCTCTATGGTTTGTTTCCTATTGATGTAGCCCTAAGCAGAGACTGGCGCAAATCACTTTCATGGAAAGGGGTTGCCAAGCTTCCGAAAAACTACGAGTTTCCTGAAATCTCAGCACACATTTTTTCACCCAATCTTGATGACACTTTCAGGTAATGATCAGTACCCCAATCCCACTTGGCTCAACAAATTTTGTTCTTCTAGGTTAAACCGATCGTTGGCAGTAACAGTTTAAATTTTTAGGTTTCACTCTGTTTTCTCCTTTATGGATTCATGTAGTTGGAACTCTAAATCAAACACGGTTTGTGCTAGCTCTTTGAAACTTGACACAGTCAAGTAGTTCCAAGTTCAATCTCTATGGTTTGTTTCCTATTGATGTAGCCCTAAGCAGAGACTGGTGCAAATCACTTTAATGGAAAGGGGTTGCCAAGCTTCCAAAAAACTACGAGTTTCCTGAAATCCCAGCACACATTTTTTCACCCAATCTTGATGACACTTTTAGGTAATGATCAGTACCCCAATCCAACTTTTCTCATCAAAATTTCGTTCTTCTAGGTTAAAGTGATCTTTGGCAGTAACAGTTTTAATTTTTAGGTTTCACTCTGTTTTCTCCTATATGGATACATGTAGTTGGAACTCTAAATCAAACACGGATTTTGCTAGCTCTTTGAAACTTGACACAATAAAGTAGTTCCAAGTTCTATCTCTATTTTTTGTTTCCTATTGATGTAGCACTAAGCAGAGACTGGCGCAAAGCACTTTCATGGAAAGGGGTTGCCAAGCTTCCAAAAAACTAAGAATTTCGTGAAATCTCAGCACACATTTTTTCACCCAATCTTGATGACACTTTCAGGTAATGATCAGTACCCCAATCCCACTTGGCTCACCAAATTTTGTTCTTCTACGTTAAACCGATCGTTGGCAGTAACAGTTTCAATTTTTAGGTTTCACTCTGTTTTCTCCTATATGGATACATGTAGTTGGAACTCTAAATCAAACACGGTTTGTGCTAGCTCTTTGAAACTTGACACAGTCAAGTTGTTCCCAGTTCCATCTCTATGGTTTGTTTCCTATTGATGTAGCCCTAAGCAGAGACTGGCGCAAATCACGTTCATGGAAAGGGGTTGCCAAGCTTCCAAAAAACTACGAGTTTCCTGAAATCTCAGCACACATTTTTTCACCCAATCTTGATGACACTTTCAGGTAATGATCAATACCCCAATCCCACTTTTCTCACCAAATTTCGTTCTTCTAGGTTAAACCGTTCGTTGGAAGTAACAGTTTTAATTTTTAGGTTTCACTCTGTTTTTTTCCTATATGGATACATGTAGTTGGAACTCTAAATCAAACACGGTATGTGCTAGCTCTTTGAAACCTGACACATTCATGTAGTTCTAAGTTCTATCTCTATGGTTTGTTTCCTATTGATGTAGCCCTAAGCAGAGACTCGCGCAAATCACTTTCAAGGAAAGGGGTTGCCAAGCTTCCAAAAAACTACGAGTTTCCTGAAATCTCAGCACACATTTTTTCAACCAATCTTGATGACACTTTCAGGTAATGATCAGTAAACCAATCCCACTTGGCTCACCAAATTTCGTTCTTCTCGATTAAACCATTCGTTGGCAGTAACAGTTTTAATTTTTAGGTTTCACTCTGTTTTCTCCTATATGGATACATGCAGTTGGAACTCTAAATCATACACGGTTTGTGCTAGCTCTTTGAAACTTGACGCAATCAAGTAGTTCCAAGTTCTATCTCTATGGTTTGTTTCCTATTGATGTAGCCCTAAGCAGAGACTGGTGCAAATCACTTTCATGGAAAGGGGTTGCCAAGCTTCCAAAAAACTACGAGTTTCCTGAAATCTCAGCAAGTATATTTTCACCCAACCTTGATGACACTTTCAGGTAATGATCAGTACCCCAATCCAAATTTTCTCATCAAAATTTTTTTCTTCTAGGTTAAAGTGATCTTTGGAAGTAACAGTTTTAATTTTTAGGTTTCACTCTGTTTTCTCCTATATGGATACATGTAGTTGGAACTCTAAATCAAACACGGATTTTGCTAGCTCTTTGAAACTTGACACAATAAAGTAGTTCCAAGTTCTATCTCTATTTTTTGTTTCCTATTGATGTAGCACTAAGCAGAGACTGGCGCAAATCACTTTCATGGAAATGGGTTGCCAAGCTTCCAAAAAACTACTAGTTTCGTGAAATCTGAGCACACATTTTTTCACCCAATCTTGATGACACTTTCAGGTAATGATCAGTACCCCAATCCCACTTGGCTCACCAAATTTCGTTCTTCTAGGTTAAACCGATCGTTGGCAGTAACAGTTTAAATTTTTAGGTTTCACTCTGTTTTCTCCTTAATGGATTCATGTAGTTGGAACTCTAAATCAAACACGGTGTGTGCTAGCTCTTTGAAACTTGACACAGTCAAGTAGTTCCAAGTTCTATCTCTATGGTTTGTATCCTATTGATGTAGCCCTAAGGAGAGACTGGCGCAAATCACTTTCATGGAAAGGGGTTGCTAAGCTTCCAAAAACTACGAGTTTCCTGAAATCTCATCACATATTTTTTCACCCAGCTTCATGACACTTTCAGGTAATGAAGAGTACCCCAATCCCACTTGGCTCACCAAATTTCGTTCTTCTAGGTTAAACCGATCGTTGGTAGTAACAGTTTAAATTTTTAGATTTCACTCTGTTTTCTCCTTTATGGATTCATGTGGTTGGAACTCTAAATCAAACACGGTTTGTGCTAGCTCTTTGAAACTTGACACAGTAAAGTAGTTCCAAGTTCTATCTCTATGGTTTGTTTCCTATTGACGTAGCCCTAAGCAGAGACTGGCGCAAATCACTTTCATGGAAAGGGTTTGCCAACCTTCCAAAAAACTACGAGTTTCCTGAAATCTCAGCACACATTTTTTCACCCAATATTGATGACACTTTCAGGTAATGATCAGTACCCCAATCCAACTTTTCTCACCAAATTTCGTTCTTCTAGGTTAAACTGATCTTTGGCATTAACAGTTTTAATTTTTAGGTTTCACTCTGTTTTCTCCTATATGGATACATGTAGTTGGAACTGTAAATCAAACACGGATCGTGCTAGCTCTTTGAAACTTGACACAATAAAGTAGTTCCAAGTTCTATCTCTATTGTTTGTTTCCTATTGATGTAGCCCTAAGCAGAGACTGGCTCAAATCACTTTCATGGAAAGGGGTTGCCAAGCTTCCAAAAAACTACGAGTTTCGTGAAATCTCAGCACACATTTTTCACCCAGTCTTGATGACACTTTCAGGTAATGCTCAGTACCCCAATCCCACTTGGGCACCAAATTTCGTTCTTCTAGCTTAAACCGATCATTGGCAGTAACAGTTTAAATTTTTAGGTTTCACTCTGTTTTCTCCTTTATGGATTCATTTAGTTGGAACTCTAAATCAAACACGGTTTGTGCTAGCTCTTTGAAACTTGACACAGTCAAGTAGTTCGAGGTTCTATCACTATGGTTTGTTTCCTATTGATGTAGCCCTAAGCAGAGACTGGCGCAAATCACTTTCATGGAAAGGGGTTGCCAAGCTTCCAAAAACTACGAGTTTCCTGAATCTCATCACACATTTTTTCACCCAGCTTCATGACACTTTCAGGTGATGATCAGTACCCCAATCCCACTTGGCTCACCAAATTTCGTTCTTCTAGGTTAAACCGTTCGTTGGCTGTAACAGTTTTAATTTTTAGGTTTCACTCTGTTTTCTGCTATATGGATACATGTAGTTGGAACTCTAAATCAAACACGGTTTCTGCTAGCTCTTTGAAACTTGACACAATAAAGTAGTTCCAAGTTCTATCTCTATGGTTTGTTTCCTATTGATGTAGCCCTAAGCAGAGACTGGCGCAAATCACTTTCATGGAAGGGGTTGCCAACCTTCCAAAAAACTACGAGTTTCCTGAAATCTCAGCACACATTTTTTCACCCAATCTTGATGACACTTTCAGGTAATGATCAGTACCCCAATCCATCTTTTCTCACCAAATTTCGTTCTTCTAGGTTACACTGATATTTGGCAGTAACAGTTTAAATTTTTAGGTTTCACTCTGTTTTCTCCTATATGGATACATGTAGTTGGAACTCTAAATCAAACACGGATTGTGCTAGCTCTTTGAAACTTGACACAATAAAGTAGTTCCAAGTTCTATCTCTATCGTTTGTTTCCTATTGATGTAGCCCTTAGCAGAGACTGGCGCAAATCACTTTCATGGAAAGGGGTTGCCAAGCTTCCAAAAAACTACGAGTTTCGTGAAATCTCAGCACATATTTTTTCACCCAATCTTGATGACACTTTCAGGTAATGATCAGTACCCCAATCCCACTTGGCTGACCAAATTTCGTTCTTCTAGGTGAAACCGATCGTTGGTAGTAACAGTTTAAATTTTTAGGTTTTACTCTGTTTTCTCCTTTATGGATTCATGTAGTTGGAACTCTAAATCAAACACGGTTTGTGCTAGCTCTTTGACACTTGAAACAGTCAAGTAGTTCCAAGTTCTATCTCTATGGTTTGTTTCCTATTGATGCAGCCCTAAGCAGAGACTGGCACAAATCACTCATGGAAAGGGGTTGCCAAGCTTCCAAAAAAACTACGAGTTTCCTGAAATCTCAGCACACATTTTTTTCACCCAATCTTGATGACACTTTCAGGTAATGATCAGTACCCCAATCCCACTTCTCACACCAAATTTCGTTCTTCTAGGTTAAACCGATCTTCAGCAGTAACAGTTTTAATTTTTAGGTTTCACTTTGTTTTCTCCTATATGGATACATGTAGTTGGAACTCTAAATCAAACACGGTTTGTGCTAGCTCTTTGAAACTTGACACAATAAAGTAGTTCCAAGTTCTATCTCTATGGTTTGTTTCCTATTGATGTAGCCCTAAGCAGAGACTGGTGCAAATTACTTTCATGGAAAGGGGTTGCCAAGCTTCCAAAAAACTACGAGTTTCCTGATATCTCAGCACACATTTTTTCACCCAATCTTGCTGACACTTTCAGGTAATGATCAGTACACCAATCCCACTTTTTTCACCTAATTTTGTTCTTCTAGGTTAAACCAATTTTTCCAGTAACAGTTTTAATTTTTAGGTTTCACTCTGTTTTCTCCTATATGGTTACATGTATTTGGAACTCAAAATCAAACACGGTTTGTGCTAGCTCTTTGAAACTTGACACAATCAAGTAGTTCCAAGTTCTATCTCTATGGTTTGTTTCCTATTGACGTAGCCCTAAGCAGAGACTGGCGCAAATCACTTTCATGGAAAGGGGTTGCCAAGCTTCCAAAAAACTACGAGTTTCCTGAAATCTCAGTACACATTTTTTTCACCCAATCTTGATGACACTTTCAGGTAATGATCAGTACCCCAATCCCACTTGGCTCACCAAATTTCGTTCTTCTAGATTAATCTGATCGTTGGCAGTAACAGTTTTAATTTTTAGGTTTCACTCTGTTTTCTCCTATATGGATACATGTAGTTGGAACTCTAAATCAAACACGGATTGTGCTAGCACTTTGAAACTTGACATAATAAAGTAGTTCCAAGTTCTATTTCTATTGTTTGTTTCCTATTGATGTAGCCCTAAGCAGAGACTGTCGCAAATCACTTTCATGGAAAGGGGTTGCCAAGCTTCCAAAAAACTACGAGTTTCGTGAAATCTCAGCACACATTTTTTCACCCAATCTTGATGACACTTTCAGGTAATGATCGGTACACCAATCCCACTTAGCTCACCAAATTTTGTTCTTCTAGCTAAACCGATCGTTGGCAGTAACAGTTTAAATTTTTAGGTTTCACTCTGTTTTCTCCTTTATGGATGCATGTATTTGGAACTCTAAATCAAACACGGTTTGTGCTAGCTCTTTGAAACTTGACACAGTCAAGTAGTTCGAAGTTCTTTCTCTATGGTTTGTTTCCTATTGATGTAGCCCTAAGCAGAGACTGGCGCACATCACTTTCATGGAAAGTGGTTGCCAAGCTTCCAAAAAACTACGAGTTTCGTGAAATCTGAGCACACATTTTTTCACCCAATCTTGATGACACTTTCAGGTAATGATCAGTACCCCAATCCCACTTGGCTCACCAAATTTCGTTCTTCTAGGTTAAACCGTTCGTTGGAAGTAACAGCTTTAATTTTTAGGTTTCACTCTGTTTTTTCCTATATGGATACATGTAGTTGGAACTCTAAATCAAACACGGTTTGTGCTAGCTCCTTGAAACTTGTCACAATAAAGTAGTTCCAAGTTCTATCTTTATGGTTTGTTTCCTATTGATGTATCCCTAAGCAGAGACTGTCGCAAATCACTTTCATGGAAAGGGGTTGCCAAGCTTCCAAAAAACTACGAGTTTCATGAAATCTCAGCACACATTTTTTCAGCCAATCTTGATGACACTTTCAGGTAATGATCAGTATCCCAATCCCACTTGGCTCACCAAATTTCATTCTTCTATGTTAAACCGTTCATTGGCAGTAACAGTTTTAATTTTTAGGTTTCACTCTGTTTTCTCCTATATGGATACATGTAGTTGGAACTCTAAATCAAACACAGATTGTGCTAGCTCTTTGAAACTTGACACAATAATGTAGTTCGAAGTTCTATCTCTATGGTTTGTTTCCTATTGATGTAGCCCTAAGCAGAGACTGGCGCAAATCACTTTCATGGAAAGGGGTTGCCAACCTTCCAAAAAACTACGAGTTTCCTGAAATCTCAGCACACATTTTTTCACCCAATCTTGATGACACTTTCAGTTAATGATCAGTACTCCAATCCAACTTTTCTCACCAAATTTCGTTCTTCTAGGTTAAACTGATCTTTGGCAGTAACAGTTTTAGTTTTTAGGTTTCACTCTGTTTTCTCCTATATGGATACATGTAGTTGGAACTCTAAATCAAACACGGATTGTGCTAGCTATTTGAAACTTGACACAATAAAGTAGTTCCAAGTTCTATCTCTATTGTTTGTTTCGTATTGATGTAGCCTTAAGCAGAGACTGGCACAAATCACTTTCATGGAAAGGGGTTACCAAGCTTCCAAAAAACTACGAGTTTCGTAAAATCTCAGCACACATTTTTTCACCCAATCTTGATGACACTTTCAGGTAATGATCAGTACCCCAATCCCACTTGGCTCACCAAATTTCGTTCTTCTAGGTTAAACCGATGGTTGGCAGTAACAGTTTAAATTTTTAGGTTTCACTCTGTTTTCTCCTTTATGGATTCATGTAGTTGGAACTCTAAATCACACACGGTTTGTGCTAGCTCTTTGAAACTTGACACAGTCAAGTAGTTCCAAGTTCTATCTCTATGGTTTGTATCCTATTGATGTAGCCCTAAGGAGAGACTGGCGCAAATCACTTTCATGGAAAGGGGTTGCTAAGCTTCCAAAAACTACGAGTTTCCTGAAATCTCATCACATATTTTTTCACCCAGCTTCATGACACTTTCAGGTAATGATCAGTACCCCAATCCCACTTGGCTCACCAAATTTCGTTCTTCTAGGTTAAACCGATCGTTGGTAGTAACAGTTTAAATTTTTAGGTTTCACTCTGTTTTCTCCTTTATGGATTCATGTGGTTGGAACTCTAAATCAAACACGGTTTGTGCTAGCTCTTTGAAACTTGACACAGTCAAGTAGTTCCAAGTTCTATCTCTATAGTTTGTTTCCTATTGATGTAGCCCTAAGCAGAGACTGGCGCAAATCACTTTCATGGAAAGGGTTTGCCAACCCCCAAAAAAACTACGAGTTTCCTGAAATCTCAGCATACATTTTTTCACCCAATATTGATGACACTTTCAGGTAATGATCAGTACCCCAATCCCACTTGGCTCACCAAATTTCGTTCTTCTAGCTAAACCGATCGTTGGCAGTAACAGTTTAAATTTTTAAGTTTCACTCTGTTTTCTCCTTTATGGATGCATGTATTTGGAACTCTAAATCAAACACGGTTTGTGCTAGCTCTTTGAAACTTGACACAGTCAAGTAGTTCGAAGTTCTTTCTCTATGGTTTGTTTCCTATTGATGTAGCCCTAAGCAGAGACTGGCACAAATCACTTTCATGGAAAGGGGTTACCAAGCTTCCAAAAAACTACGAGTTTCGTGAAATCTGAGCACACATTTTTTCACCCAATCTTGATGACACTTTCAGGTAATGATCAGTACCCCAATCCCACTTGGCTCACCAAATTTCGTTCTTCTAGGTTAAACCGTTTGTTGGAAGTAACAGTTTTAATTTTTAGGTTTCACTCTGTTTTTTCCTATATGGATACATGTAGTTGGAACTCTAAATCAAACACGGTTTGTGCTAGCTCCTTGAAACTTGTCACAATAAAGTAGTTCCAAGTTCTATCTTTATGGTTTGTTTCCTATTTATGTATCCCTAAGCAGAGACTGTCGCAAATCACTTTCATGGAAAGGGGTTGCCAAGCTTCCAAAAAACTACGAGTTTCGTGAAATCTCAGCACACATTTTTTCAGCCAATCTTGATGACACTTTCAGGTAATGATCAGTATCCCAATCCCACTTGGCTCACCAAATTTCATTCTTCTATGTTAAACCGTTCATTGGCAGTAACAGTTTTAATTTTTAGGTTTCACTCTGTTTTCTCCTATATGGATACATGTAGTTGGAACTCTCAATCAAACACGGATTGTGCTAGCTCTTTGAAACTTGACACAATAATGTAGTTCGAAGTTCTATCTCTATGGTTTGTTTCCTATTGATGTAGCCCTAAGCAGAGACTGGCGCAAATCACTTTCATGAAAAGGGGTTGCCAACCTTCCAAAAAACTACGAGTTTCCTGAAATCTCAGCACACATTTTTTCACCCAATCTTGATGACACTTTCAGGTAATGATCAGTACCCCAATCCAACTTTTCTCACCAAATTTCGTTCTTCTAGGTTAAACTGATCTTTGGCAGTAACAGTTTTAGTTTTAGGTTTCACTCTGTTTTCTCCTATATGGATACATGTAGTTGGAACTCTAAATCAAACACGGATTGTGCTAGCTATTTGAAACTTGACACAATAAAGTAGTTCCAAGTTCTATCTCTTTTGTTTGTTTCCTATTGATGTATCCTTAAGCAGAGACTGGCACAAATCACTTTCATGGAAAGGGGTTGCCAAGCTTCCAAAAAACTACGAGTTTCGTGAAATCTCAGCACACATTTTTTCACACAATTTTGATGACACTTTCAGGTAATGATCAGTACCCCAATCCCACTTTTCTCACCAAATTTCGTTTTTCTAGGTTAAACCGTTCGTTGGAAGTAACAGTTTTAATTTTTAGGTTTCACTCTGTTTTTTCCTATATGGATACATGTAGTTGGAACTCTAAATCAAACACGGTTTGTGCTAGCTCCTTGAAACTTGTCACAATGAAGTAGTTCCAAGTTCTATCTTTATGGTTTGTTTCCTATTGATGTATCCCTAAGCAGAGACTGTCGCAAATCTCTTTCATGGAAAGGGGTTGCCAAGCTTCCAAAAAACTACGAGTTTCGTGAAATCTCAGCACACATTTTTTCACACAATCTTGATGACACTTTCAGGTAATGATCAGTACCCCAATCCCACTTGGCTCACCAAATTTCGTTCTTCTAGGTTAAACCGTTCGTTGGCAGTAACAGTTTTAATTTTTAGGTTTCACTCTGTTTTCTCCTATATGGATACATGTAGTTGGAACTCTAAATCAAACACGGTTTGTGCTAGCTCTTTGAAACTTGACACAATCAAGTAGTTCCAAGTTCTATCTCTCTGGTTTGTTTCCTATTGATGTAGCCCTAAGCAGAGACTGGCGCAAATCATTTTCATGGAAAGGGGTTGCCAAGCTTCGAAAAAACTACGAGTTTCCTGATATCTCAGCACACATTTTTTCACCCAATCTTGCTGACACTTTCAGGTAATGATCAGTACCCCAATCCCACTTGGCTCACCAAATTTCGTTCTTCTAGGTTAAACCGATCGTTGGCAGTAACAGTTTAAAATTTTAGGTTTCTCTCTGTTTTCTCCTATATGGATACATGTAGTTGGAATTCTAAATCAAACACGGTTTGTGCTAGCACTATGAAACTTGACACAATCAAGTAGTCCCAAGTTCTATCTCAATGGTTTGTGTTCTATTGATGTAGCCCTAAGCAGAGACTGGCGCAAATCACTTTCATTGAAAGGGGTTGCCAAGCTTCCAAAAACTACGAGTTTCCTGAATCTCATCACACATTTTTTCACCCAGCTTCATGACACTTTCAGGTAATGATCAGTACCGTAATCCCACTTGGCTCACCAAATTTCGTTCTTCTAGGTTAAACCGTTCGTTGGCAGTAACAGTTTTAATTTTTAGGTTTCACTCTGTTGTCTCCTATATGGATACATGTAGTTGGAACTCTAAATCAAACACGGTTTGTGCTAGCTCTTTGAAACTTGACACAATAAAGTAGTTCCAAGTTCTATCTCTATGGTTTGTTTCCTATTGATGTAGACCTAAGCAGAGACTGGCACAAATCACTTTCATGGAAGGGGTTGCCAAGCTTCCAAAAAACTACGAGTTTCCTGATATCTCAGCACACATTTTTTCACCCAATCTTGATGACACTTTCAGGTAATGATCAGTACACCAATCCCACTTTTTTCACCTAATTTTGTTCTTGTAGGTTAAACCGATTTTGGCAGTAACAGTTTTAATTTTTAGGTTTCACTCTGTTTTCTCCTATATGGATACATATTGTTGGAACTCTAAATCAAACACGGATTGTGCTAGCTCTTTGAAACTTGACACAATAAAGTAGTTCCAAGTTCTATCTCTATCGTTTGTTTCCTATTGATGTAGCCCTAAGCAGAGACTGGCGCAAATCACTTTCAGGGAAAGGGGTTGCCAACCTTCCAAAAAACTACGAGTTTCGTGAAATCTCAGCACATATTTTTTCACCCAATCTTGATGACACTTTCAGGTAATGATCAGTACCCCAATCCCACTTTGCTCACCATATTTCGTTCCTCTAGGTGAAACCGATCGTTGGTAGTAACAGTTTAAATTTTTAGGTTTCACTCTGTTTTCTCCTTTATGGATTCATGTAGTTGGAACTCTAAATCAAACACGGTTTGTGCTAGCTCTTTGAAACTTGACACAGTCAAGTTGTTCCAAGTTCCATCTCTATGGTTTGTTTCCTATTGATGTAGCCCTAAGCAGAGACGGGCGCAAATCACTTTCATGGAAAGGGGTTGCTAATCTTCCAAAAAACTATGAGTTTCGTGAAATCTGAGCACACATTTTTTCACCCAATATTGATGACACTTTCAGGTAATGATCAGTACCCCAATCCCGCTTTTCTCACCAAATTTCGTTCTTCTAGGTTAAACCGTTCGTTGGAAGTAACAGTTTAATTTTTAGGTTTCACTCTGTTTTCTCCTATATGGATACCTGTAGTTGGAACTCTAAATAAAACACGGTTTGTGCTAGCTCCTTGAAACTTGTCACAATAAAATACTTCCAAGTTCTATCTTTATGGTTTGTTTCTTATTGATGTAGTCCTAAGCAGAGACTGGCGCAAATCACTTTCATGGAAAGGGGTTGCCAAGCTTCCAAAAAACTACGAGTTTCGTGAAATCTCAGCACACATTTTGTCACCCAATCTTGATGACACTTTCAGGTAATGATCGGTACACCAATCCCACTTAGCTCACCAAATTTCGTTCTTCTAGCTTAAACCGATCGTTGGCAGTAAGAGTTTAAATTTTTAGGTTTCACTCTGTTTTCTCCTTTATGGATGCATGTATTTGGAACTCTAAATCAAACACGGTTTGTGCTAGCTCTTTGAAACTTGACACAATCAAGTAGTTCCAAGTTCTATCTCTATGGTTTGTTTCCTATTGACGTAGCCCTAAGCAGAGACTGGGGCAAATCACTTTCATGGAAAGGGGTTGCCAAGCTTCCAAAAAACTACGAGTTTCCTGAATTCTCAGTACACATTTTTTTCACCCAATCTTGATGACACTTTCAGGTAATGATCAGTACCCCAATCCCACTTGGCTCACCAAATTTTGTTCTTCTAGATTAAACCGATCGTTGGCAGTAACAGTTTTAATTTTTAGGTTTCACTCTGTTTTCTCCTATATGGATACATGTAGTTGGAACTCTAAATCAAACACGGATTGTGCTAGCACTTTGAAACTTGACACAATAATGTAGAAGCAGGTTCTATCTGTATTCTATGTTTCCTATATGTAGCCTTAAGCAGAGACTGGCGCAAATCACTTTCATGTAAAGGGGTTGCCAAGCTTCCAAAAAACTACGAGTTTCGTGAAATCTCAGCACATATTTTTTCACCCAATCTTGATGACACTTTCAGGTAATGATCAGTACCCCAATCCCACTTGGCTCACCAAATTTCGTTATTCTAGATTAAACCGATCGTTGGCAGTAGCAGTTTAAATTTTTAGGTTTCACTCTGTTTTCTCCTTTATGGATTCATGTAGTTGGAACTGTAAATCAAACACGGTTTGTGCTAGCTCTTTGAAACTTGACACAGTCAAGTAGTTCCAAGTTCTGTCTCTATGTTTTGTTTCCTATTGATGTAGCCCTAAGCAGAGACTGGCGCAAATCACTTTCATGGAAAGGGGTTTCCAAGCTTCCAAAAAACTACGAGTTTCCTGATATCTCAGCACACATTTTTTCACCCAATCTTGCTGACACTTTCAGGTAATGATCAGTACCCCAATCCCACTTGGCTCACCAAATTTCGTTCTTTAGGTTAAACCCATCGTTGGCAGTAACATTTTAAATTTTTAGGTTTCACTCTGTTTTCTCCTATATGGATACATGTAGTTGGAACTCTAAATCAAACACGGTTTGTGCTAGCTCTTTGAAACTTGACAGAACCAAGTAGTTCCAAGTTCTATCTCTATGGTTTGTTTCCTATTGATGTAGCCCTAAGCAGAGACTGGCGCAAATCACTTTCATGGAAAGGGGTTGCCAAGCTTCCAAAATATTACGAGTTTCCTGAAATCTCAGCACACATTTTTTCACCCAATCTTGATGGCACTTTCAGGTAATGATCTGTACCCCAATCCCACTTGGCTCACCAAATTTCGTTCTTCTAATTAAACCGTTCTTTGGCAGTAACAGTTTTAATTTTTAGGTTTCACTCTGTTGTCTCCTATATGGATACATGTAGTTGGAACTCTAAATCAAACACGATTTGTGCTAGCTCTTTGAAAGTTGACACAACCAAGTAGTTCCAAGATCTATCTCTATGGTTTGTTTCCTATTGATGTAGCCCTAAGCAGAGACTGGCGCAAATCACTTTCATGGAAAAGGGTTGCCAAGCTTCCAAAAAACTACGAGTTTCCTGAAATCTCAGCACACATTTTTTCACCCAATCTTGATGACACTTTCAGGTAATGATCATTACCCCAGTCCCACTTGGCTCACCAAATTTCGTTCTTCTAGTTTAAACCATTCGTTGGCAGTAACAGTTTTAATTTTTAGGTTTCACTCTGTTTTCTCATATATGGATACATGTAGTTGGAACTCTAAATCAAACACGGTTTGTGATAGCTCTTTGAAACTTGACACAATCAAGTAGTTCCAAGTTCTATCTCTATGGTTTTTTCCTATTGATGTAGCCCTAAGCAGAGAGTGGTGCAAATCACTTTCATGGAAAGGGGTTGCCAAGCTTCCAAAAAACTACGAGTTTCCTGAAATCTCAGCACACATTGTTTTACCCAATCTTGATGACACTTTCAGGTAATGATCAGTACCCCAATCCCACTTGGCTCACCAAATTTCATTCTTCTAGGTTAAACCGTTCGTTGGCAGTAACAGTTTTAATTGTTAGGTTTCACTCTGTTTTCTCCTATATGGATACATTTAGTTGGAACTCTAAATCAAACACGGTTTGTGCTAGCTCTTTGAAACTTGACAGAACCAAGTAGTTCCAAGTTCTATCTCTATGGTTTGTTTCCTATTGATGTAGCCCTAAGCAGAGACTGGCGCAAATCACTTTCATGGAAAGGGGTTGCCAAGCTTCCAAAATATTACGAGTTTCCTGAAATCTCAGCACACATTTTTTCACCCAATCTTGATGGCACTTTCAGGTAATGATCTGTACCCCAATCCCACTTGGCTCACCAAATTTCGTTCTTCTAATTAAACCGTTCTTTGGCAGTAACAGTTTTAATTTTTAGGTTTCACTCTGTTGTCTCCTATATGGATACATGTAGTTGGAACTCTAAATCAAACACGGTTTGTGCTACCTCTTTGAAACTTGACACAACCAAGTAGTTCCAAGTTCTATCTCTATGGTTTGTTTCGTATGGATGTAGCCCTAAGCAGAGATTGGCGCAAATCACTTTCATGGAAAGGGGTTGCCAAGCTTCCAAAAAACTACAAGTTTCCTGAAATCTCAGCACACATTTTTTCACCCAATCTTGATGACACTTTCAGGTAATGATCATTACCCCAATCCCACTTGGTTCACCAAATTTCATTCTTCTAGATTAAACCATTCGTTGGCAGTAACAGTTTTAATTTTTAGGTTTCACTCTGTTTTCTGCTAGATGGATACATGTAGTTGGAACTCTAAATCAAACACGGTTTATTCTAGCTCTTTGAAACTTGACACAATAAAGTAGTTCCAAGTTCTATCCCTGTGGTTTGTTTCCTATTGATGTAGCCCTAAGCAGAGACTGGCACAAATCACTTTCATAGAAAGGGGTTGCCAAGCTTCCAAAAATCTACGAGTTTCCTGAAATCTCAGCAAACATTTTTTCACCCAATTTAATGACACTTTCAGATAATGATAAGTACCCCAATCCCACTTGGCTCACCAAATTTCGTTCTTCTAGGTTAAACCGTTCGTTGGCAGTAACAGTTTTAATTGTTAGGTTTCACTCTGTTTTCTCCTATATGGATACATTTAGTTGGAACTCTAAATCAAAAACGGTTTGTGCTAGCTCTTTGAAACTTGACACAACCAAGTAGTTCCAAGTTCTATCTCTATGGTTTGTTTCCTATTGATGTAGCCCTAAGCAGAGATTGGCGCAAATCACTTTCATGGAAAGGGGTTGTCAAGCTTCCAAAAAACTACGAGTTTCCTGAAATCTCAGCACACATTTTTTCACCCAATCTTGATGACACTTTCAGGTAATGATCAGTACCCCAATCCCACTTGGCTCACCAAATTTCGTTCTTCTAGGTTAAACCGTTCATTGGCAGTAACAGTTTTAACTTTTAGGTTTCACTCTGTTTTCTCCTATATGGATACATGTAGTTGGAACTCTAAATCAAACACGGTTTGTGCTAGCTCATTGAAACTTGACACAACCAAGTAGTTCCAAGTTCTATCTCTATGGTTTGTTTCCTATTGATGTAGCCCTAAGCAGAGACTGGCGCAAATCACTTTCATGGAAAGGGGTTGCCAAGCTTCCAAAATATTACGAGTTTCCTGAAATCTCAGCACACATTTTTTCACCCAATCTTGATGGCACTTTCAGGTAATGATCTGTACCCCAATCCCACTTGGCTCACCAAATTTCGTTCTTCTAATTAAACCGTTCTTTGGCAGTAACAGTTTTAATTTTTAGGTTTCACAATGTTTTCTCCTATATGGATACATGTAGTTGGAACTGTAAATCAAACACGGTTTGTGCTACCTCTTTGAAACTTGACACAACCAAGTAGTTCCAAGTTCTATCTCTATGGTTTGTTTCGTATTGATGTAGCCCTAAGCAGAGATTGGCGCAAATCACTTTCATGGAAAGGGGTTGCCAAGCTTCCAAAAAACTACAAGTTTCCTGAAATCTCAGCACACATTTTTTCACCCAAACTTGATGACACTTTCAGGTAATGATCATTACCCCAATCCCACTTGGTTCACCAAATTTCATTCTTCTAGATTAAACCATTCGTTGGCAGTAACAGTTTTAATTTTTAGGTTTCACTCTGTTTTCTGCTATATGGATACATGTAGTTGGAACTCTAAATCAAACACGGTTTGTGCTATCTCTTTGAAACCTGACACAATCAAGTAGTTCCAAGTTCTATCTCTATGGTTTGTTTCCTATTGATGTAGCCCTAAGCAGAGATTGGCGCAAATCACTTTCATGGAAAGGTGTTGCCAAGCTTCCAAAAAACTACGAGTTTCCAAAATCTCAGCACACATTTTTTCACCCAATCTTGATGACACTTTCAGGTAATGATCATTGCCCCAATCCCACTTGGTTCACCAAATTTCATTCTTCTAGATTGAACCATTCGTTGGCAGTAACAGTTTTAATTTTTAGGTTTCACTCTGTTTTCTGCTATATGGATACATGTAGTTGGAACTCTAAATCAAACACGGTTTTTGCTAGCTCTTTGAAACTTGACACAATCAAGTAGTTCCAAGTTCTATCTCTATGGTTTGTTTCCTATTGATGTAGACCTCAGCAGAGACTGGCGCAAATCACTTTCATGGAAAGGGGTTGCCAAGCTTCCAAAAAACTACGAGTTTCCTGAAATCTCAGCACAAATTTTTTTACCCAAACTTGATGACACTTTCAGGTAATGATCAGTACCCCAATCCCACTTGGCTCACCAAATTTCGTTCTTCTAGGTTAAAACGATCGTTGGCAGTAACAGTTTTAATTTTTAGGTTTCACTCTGTTTTCTCCAATATGGATACATGTAGTTGGAACTCTAAATCAAACACGGTTTGTGCTAGCTCTTTGAAACTTTACACAGTCAAGTAGTTCCAAGTTCTATCTCTATGGTTTGTTTCTTATTGATGTAGCCCTAAGCAGAGACTGGCGAAAATCACTTTCATGGAAAGGGGTTGCCAAGCTTCCAAAAAACTACGAGTTTCCTTAAATCTCAGCACACATTTTTTCACCCAATCTTCATGACACTTTCAGGTAATGATCAGTTACCCAATCCCACTTGGCTCACCAAATTTCGTTCTTCTAGGTTAAACCGTTGGTTGGCAGTAACAGTTTTAATTTTTAGGTTTCACTCTGTATTCTTCTATATGGATACATGTTGTTGGAACTCTAAATGAAACACGGTGTGTGCTAGCTCTTTGAAACGTGACACAACCAAGTAGTTCCAAGTTCTATCTCTATGGTTTGTTTCCTATTGATGGAGCCCTAAGAAGAGACTGGCACAAATTACTTTGATGGAAAGGGGTTGCCAAGCTTCCAAAAAACTATGAGTTTCGTGAAATCTCAGCACACATTTTTTCAACCAATCTTCATGACAATTTCATGTAATGATCAGTAACCCAATCCCACTTGGCTCATCAAATTTCGTTCTTCTAGGTCAAACCGTTCGTTGGCAGTAACAGTTTTAATTTTTAGGTTTCACTCTTTGTCTCCTATATGGATACATGTAGTTGGAACTCTAAATCAAACACGGTTTGTGCTAGCTCTTTGAAACTTGGCACAACCAAGTAGTTCCAAGTTCTATCTCTATGGTTTGTTTCCTATTGATGTAGCCCTAAGCAGAGACTGGCGCAAATCACTTTCATGGAAAGGGGTTGCCAAGCTTCCAAAAAACTTCGAGTTTCGTGAAATCTCAGCACACATTTTTTCACCCAATCTTGATGACACTTTCATGTAATGATCATTACCCCAATCCCACTTGGCTCACCAAATTTCTTTCTTCTAGTTTATACCGATCGTTGGCAGTAACAGTTTAAATTTTTAGGTTTCACTCTGTTTTCTCCTTTATGGATTCATGTAGTTGGAACTCTAAATCAAGCCGGTTTGTGCTAGCTCTTTGAAACTTGACACAGTCAAGTAGTTCCAAGTTCTATCTCTATGGTTTGTTTCCTGTTGATGTAGCCCTAAGCAGAGACTGGCGCAAATCACATTCATGGAAAGGGGTTCCCAAGCTTCCAAAAAACTATGAGTTTCCTGAAATCTCAGCACACATTTTTTCACCCAATCTTGATGACACATTCAGGTAATGATCAGTACCCCAATCCCACTTGGCTAACCAAATTTCGTTCTTCTAAGTTAAACCGTTCATTGGCAGTAACAGTTTTAATTTTTAGGTTTCACTCTGTTTTCTCCTATATGGATACATGTAGTTGGAACTCTAAATGAAACACGGTTTATGCTAGCTCTTTGAAACATGACACAACCAAGTAATTCCAAGTTCTATCTCTATGGTTTGATTCCTATTGATGTAGCCCTAAGCAGAGATTGGCGCAAATCACTTTCTTGGAAAGGGGTTGCCAAGCTTCCAAAAAACTACGAGTTTCCTGAAATCTCAGCACACATTTTTTCACCCAAACTTGATGACACTTTCAGGTAATGATTAGTACCCCAATCCCACTTGGCTCACCAAATTTTGTTCTTCTAGGTTAAACCGTTCGTTGGCAGTAACAGTTTTAATTTTTAGGTTTCACTCTGTTTTCTCCTATATGGATACATTTAGTTGGAACTCTAAATCAAAAACGGTTTGTGCTAGCTCTTTGAAACTTGACACAACCAAGTAGTCCCAAGTTCTATCTCTATGGTTTTTTTCCTATTGATGTAGCCCTAAGCAGACATTGGCGCAAATCACTTTCATGGAAAGGGGTTGCCAAGCTTCCAAAAAACTACGAGTTTCCTGAAATCCCAGCACACATTTTTTCACCCAATCTTGATGACACTTTCAAGTAATGATCAGTACTCCAATCCCACTTGGCTCACCAAATTTTGTTGTTCTAGGTTAAACCGTTCATTGGCAGTAACAGTTTTAATTTTTAGGTTTCACTCTGTTTTCTCCTATATGGATACATGTAGTTGGAACTCTAAATCAAACACGGTTTGTGCTAGCTCTTTGAAACTTGACACAACCAAGTAGTTCCAAGTTCTATCTCTATGGTTTGTTTCCTATTGATGTAGCCCTAAGCAGAGACTGGCGCAAATCACTTTCTTGGAAAGGGGTTGCCAAGCTTCCAAAAAACTACGAGTTTCCTGAAATCTCAGCACACATTTTTTCACCCAAACTTGATGACACTTTCAGGTAATGATCAGTACCCCAATCGCACTTGGCTCACCAAATTTCGTTCCTATAGCTTAAACCGTTTGTTGGCAGTAACAGTTTTGATTTTTAGGTTTCACTCTGTTTTCTCCTATATGGATAAATGTACTTGGAACTCTAAATCAAACACGGTTTGTGCTAGCTCTTTGAAACTTGACACAATCAAGTAGTTCCAAGTTCTATCTCTATGGTTTGTTTCCTATTGATGTAGACCTAAGCAGAGACTGGCGCAAATCACTTTCATGGAAAGGGGTTGCCAAGCTTCCAAAAAACTACGAGTTTCCTGAAATCTCAGCACACATTTTTTCACCCAATCTTGATGACACTTTCAGGTAATGATCAGTACCCCATCCCACTTTTCTCACCAAATTTCGTTCTTCTAGGTTAAACCGTTCGTTGGCAGTAACAGTTTTAATTTTTAGGTTTCACTCTGTTTTCTCCAATATGGATACATGTAGTTGGAACTCTAAATCAAACACAGTTTGTGCTAGCTCTTTGAAACTTGACACAACCAAGTAGTTCCAAGTTCTATCTCTATGGTTTGTTTCCTATTGATGTAGCCCTAAGCAGAGACTGGCGCAAATCACATTCATGGAAAAGGGTTGCCAAGCTTCCAAAAAACTACGAGTTTCCTGAAATCTCAGCACACATTTTTTCACCCAATCTTGATGACACTTTCAGGTAATGACCATTACCCCAATCCCACTTGGCTCACCAAATTTCGTTCTTCTAGATTAAACCGTTCGTTGGCAGTAACAGTTTTAATTTTTAGGTTTCACTCTGCTTTCTGCTATATGGATACATGTAGTTGGAACTCTAAATCAAACACGGTTTGTGCTAGCTCTTTGAAACTTGACACAATTAAGTAGTTCCAAGTTCTATCTCTATGGTTTGTTTCCTATTGATGTAGCCCTAAGCAGATACTGGCGCAAATCACTTTCATGGAAAGGGGTTGCCAAGCTTCCAAAAAACTACGAGTTTCCTGAAATCCCATCACACATTTTTTCACCCAATATTGATGACACTTTCAGGTAATGATCAGTACATTAATCCCAATTGGCTCACCAAATTTCCTTCTTCTAGGTTAAACCGATCGTTGGCAGTAACAGTTTTAATTTTTAGGTTTCATTCTGTTTTCTCCAATATGGATACATGTAGTTGGAACTCTAAATCAAACACGGTTTGTGCTAGCTCTTTGAAACTTGTCACAGTCAAGTAGTTCCAAGTTCTATCTCTATGGTTTGTTTCCTATTGATGTAGCCCTAAGCAGAGACTGGCACAAATCACTTTCATGGAAAGGGGTTGCCAAGCTTCCAAAAAACTACGAGTTTCCTTAAATCTCAGCACACATTTTTTTCACCCAATCTTCATGACACTTTCAGGTAATGATCAGTTCCCCAATCCCACTTGGCTCACCAAATTTTGTTCTTCTAGGTTAAACCGTTCATTGGCAGTAACAGTTTTAATTTTTAGGTTTCACTCTGTTTTCTCCAATATGGATACATGTACTTGGAACTCTAAATCAAACACGGTTTGTGCTAGCTCTTTGAAACTTGACACAATCAAGAGTTCCAACTTCTATCTCTATGGTTTGTTTCCTATTGATGTAGCCCTAAGCAGAGACTGGCACAAATCACTTTCATGGAAAGGGGTTGCCAAGCTTCCAAAAAACTACGAGTTTCCTTAAATCTCAGCACACATTTTTCACCCAATCTTCATGACACTTTCAGGTAATGATCAGTTCCCCATTCCCACTTGGCTCACCAAATTTCGTTCTTCTAGGTTTAACCGTTCGTTGGCAGTAACAGTTTTAATTTTTAGGTTTCACTCTGTTTTCTTCTATATGGATACATGTTTTTGGAACTCTAAATCAAACACGGTTTGTGCTAGCTCTTTGAAACTTGACACAACCAAGTAGTTCCAAGTTCTATCTCTATGGTTTGTTTCCTATTGATGTAGCCCTAAGCAGAGACTGGCACAAATCACTTCCATGGAAAGGGGTTGCCAAGCTTCCAAAAAACTACGAGTTTCCTGAAATCTCAGAACACATTTTTTCACCCAATCTTGATGACACTTTCATGTAATGATCACTACCCCAATCCCACTTGGCTCACCAAATTTCGTTCTTCTAGGTTAAAACGATCGTTGGCAGTAACAGTTTTAATTTTTAGGTTTCACTCTGTTTTCTCCTATATGGATACCTGTAGTTGGAACTCTAAATCAAACACGGTTTGTGCTAGCTCTTTGAATCTTGACACAATAAAGTAGTTCCAAGTTCTATCTCTATGGTTTGTTTCCTATTGATGTAGCTCTAAGCAGAGATTGGCGTAAATCACTTTCATGGAAAGGGGTTGCCAATCTTCCAAAAAACTACGAGTTTCCTGAAATCTCAGCACACATTTTTTCACCCAATCTTGATGACACTCTCAGGTAATGATCATTACCCCAATCCCACTTGGCTCACCAAATTTCGTTCTTCTAATTAAACCGTTCGTTGGCAGTAACAGTTTTAATTTTTAGGTTTCCCTCTGTTTTCTGCTATATGGATACATGTAGTTGGAACTCTAAATCAAACATGGTTTTTGCTAGCTCTTTGAAACTTGACACAATCAAGTAGTTCCAAGTTCTATCTCTATGGTTTGTTTCCTATTGATGTAGCCCTAAGCATAGACTGGTGCAAATCACTTTCATGGAAAGGGGTTGCCAAGCTTCCAAAAAACTACGAGTTTCCTGAAATCTCAGCACACATTTTTTCACCCAATCTTGATGACACTTTCAGGTAATGATCAGTACCCCAATCCCACTTGGCTCACCAAATTTCGTTCTTCTAGGTTAAACCGTTCGTTGGCAGTAACAGTTTAAATTTTTAGGTTTCACTGTTTTCTCCTATATGGATACATGTAGTTGGAACTCTAAATCAAACACGGTTTGTGCTAGCTCTTTGTAACTTGACACAATCAAGTAGTTCCAAGTTCTATCTCTATGTTTTTTTCCTATTGATGTAGCCCTAAGCAGAGACTGGCGCAAATCACTTTCATGGAAAGGGGTTCCCAAGCTTCCAAAAAACTACGAGTTTCCTGAAATCTCAGCACACATTTTTTCACCCAATCTTAATGACACTTTCAGGTAATGATCAGTTCCCCAATCCCACTTGGCTCACCAAATTTCGTTCTTCAAAGTTAAACCGTTCATTGGCAGTAACAGTTTTAATTTTTAGGTTTCATTCTGTTTTCTCCTATATGGATACATGTAGTTGGAACTCTAAATCAAACACGATTTGTGCTAGCTCTTTGAAAGTTGACACAACCAAGTAGTTCCAAGATCTATCTCTATGGTTTGTTTCCTATTGATGTAGCCCTAAGCAGAGACTGGCGCAAATCACTTTCATGGAAAAGGGTTGCCAAGCTTCCAAAAAACTACGAGTTTCCTGAAATCTCAGCACACATTTTTTCACCCAATCTTGATGACACTTTCAGGTAATGATCATTACGCCAGTCCCACTTGGCTCACCAAATTTCGTTCTTCTAGTTTAAACCATTCGTTGGCAGTAACAGTTTTAATTTTTAGGTTTCACTCTGTTTTCTCATATATGGATACATGTAGTTGGAACTCTAAATCAAACACGGTTTGTGATAGCTCTTTGAAACTTGACACAACCAAGTAGTTCCAAGTTCTATCTCTATGTTTTTTTTCCTATTGATGTAGCCCTAAGCAGAGACTGGCGCAAATCTCTTTCATGGAAAGGGGTTTCCAAGCTTCCAAAATACTACGAGTTTCCTGAAATCTCAACACACATTTTTTCAACCAATCTTGATGACACTTTCAGGTAATGATCAGTACCCCAATCCCATTGGCTCACCAAATTTCGTTCCTCTAGCTTAAACCGTTTGTTGGCAGTAACAGTTTTAATTTTTAGGTTTCACTCTGTTTTCTCCAATATGGATACATGTACTTGGAACTCTAAATCAAACACGGTTTGTTCTAGCTCTTTGAAACTTGACACAATAAAGTAGTTCCAAGTTCTATCCCTGTGGTTTGTTTCCTATTGATATAGCCCTAAGCAGAGACTGGCACAAATCACTTTCATAGAAAGGGGTTGCCAAGCTTCCAAAAATCTACGAGTTTCCTGAAATCTCAGCAAACATTTTTTCACCCAATTTAATGACACTTTCAGATAATGATCAGTACCCCAATCCCACTTGGCTCACCAAATTTCGTTCTTCTAGGTTAAACCGTTCGTTGGCAGTAACAGTTTTAATTGTTAGGTTTCACTCTGTTTTCTCCTATATGGATACATTTAGTTGGAACTCTAAATCAAACACGGTTTGTGCTAGCTCTTTGAAACTTGACAGAACCAAGTAGTTCCAAGTTCTATCTCTATGGTTTGTTTCCTATTGATGTAGCCCTAAGCAGAGACTGGCGCAAATCACTTTCATGGAAAGGGGTTGCCAAGCTTCCAAAATATTACGAGTTTCCTGAAATCTCAGCACACATTTTTTCACCCAATCTTGATGGCACTTTCAGGTAATGATCTGTACCCCAATCCCACTTGGCTCACCAAATTTCGTTCTTCTAATTAAACCGTTCTTTGGCAGTAACAGTTTTAATTTTTAGGTTTCACTCTGTTGTCTCCTATATGGATACATGTAGTTGGAACTCTAAATCAAACACGGTTTGTGCTACCTCTTTGAAACTTGACACAACCAAGTAGTTCCAAGTTCTATCTCTATGGTTTGTTTCGTATGGATGTAGCCCTAAGCAGAGATTGGCGCAAATCACTTTCATGGAAAGGGGTTGCCAAGCTTCCAAAAAACTACAAGTTTCCTGAAATCTCAGCACACATTTTTTCACCCAATCTTGATGACACTTTCAGGTAATGATCATTACCCCAATCCCACTTGGTTCACCAAATTTCATTCTTCTAGATTAAACCATTCGTTGGCAGTAACAGTTTTAATTTTTAGGTTTCACTCTGTTTTCTGCTAGATGGATACATGTAGTTGGAACTCTAAATCAAACACGGTTTATTCTAGCTCTTTGAAACTTGACACAATAAAGTAGTTCCAAGTTCTATCCCTGTGGTTTGTTTCCTATTGATGTAGCCCTAAGCAGAGACTGGCACAAATCACTTTCATAGAAAGGGGTTGCCAAGCTTCCAAAAATCTACGAGTTTCCTGAAATCTCAGCAAACATTTTTTCACCCAATTTAATGACACTTTCAGATAATGATCAGTACCCCAATCCCACTTGGCTCACCAAATTTCGTTCTTCTAGGTTAAACCGTTCGTTGGCAGTAACAGTTTTAATTGTTAGGTTTCACTCTGTTTTCTCCTATATGGATACATTTAGTTGGAACTCTAAATCAAAAACGGTTTGTGCTAGCTCTTTGAAACTTGACACAACCAAGTAGTTCCAAGTTCTATCTCTATGGTTTGTTTCCTATTGATGTAGCCCTAAGCAGAGATTGGCGCAAATCACTTTCATGGAAAGGGGTTGTCAAGCTTCCAAAAAACTACGAGTTTCCTGAAATCTCAGCACACATTTTTTCACCCAATCTTGATGACACTTTCAGGTAATGATCAGTACCCCAATCCCACTTGGCTCACCAAATTTCGTTCTTCTAGGTTAAACCGTTCATTGGCAGTAACAGTTTTAACTTTTAGGTTTCACTCTGTTTTCTCCTATATGGATACATGTAGTTGGAACTCTAAATCAAACACGGTTTGTGCTAGCTCATTGAAACTTGACACAACCAAGTAGTTCCAAGTTCTATCTCTATGGTTTGTTTCCTATTGATGTAGCCCTAAGCAGAGACTGGCGCAAATCACTTTCATGGAAAGGGGTTGCCAAGCTTCCAAAATATTACGAGTTTCCTGAAATCTCAGCACACATTTTTTCACCCAATCTTGATGGCACTTTCAGGTAATGATCTGTACCCCAATCCCACTTGGCTCACCAAATTTCGTTCTTCTAATTAAACCGTTCTTTGGCAGTAACAGTTTTAATTTTTAGGTTTCACAATGTTTTCTCCTATATGGATACATGTAGTTGGAACTGTAAATCAAACACGGTTTGTGCTACCTCTTTGAAACTTGACACAACCAAGTAGTTCCAAGTTCTATCTCTATGGTTTGTTTCGTATTGATGTAGCCCTAAGCAGAGATTGGCGCAAATCACTTTCATGGAAAGGGGTTGCCAAGCTTCCAAAAAACTACAAGTTTCCTGAAATCTCAGCACACATTTTTTCACCCAAACTTGATGACACTTTCAGGTAATGATCATTACCCCAATCCCACTTGGTTCACCAAATTTCATTCTTCTAGATTAAACAATTCGTTGGCAGTAACAGTTTTAATTTTTAGGTTTCACTCTGTTTTCTGCTATATGGATACATGTAGTTGGAACTCTAAATCAAACACGGTTTGTGCTATCTCTTTGAAACCTGACACAATCAAGTAGTTCCAAGTTCTATCTCTATGGTTTGTTTCCTATTGATGTAGCCCTAAGCAGAGATTGGCGCAAATCACTTTCATGGAAAGGTGTTGCCAAGCTTCCAAAAAACTACGAGTTTCCAAAATCTCAGCACACATTTTTTCACCCAATCTTGATGACACTTTCAGGTAATGATCATTGCCCCAATCCCACTTGGTTCACCAAATTTCATTCTTCTAGATTGAACCATTCGTTGGCAGTAACAGTTTTAATTTTTAGGTTTCACTCTGTTTTCTGCTATATGGATACATGTAGTTGGAACTCTAAATCAAACACGGTTTTTGCTAGCTCTTTGAAACTTGACACAATCAAGTAGTTCCAAGTTCTATCTCTATGGTTTGTTTCCTATTGATGTAGACCTCAGCAGAGACTGGCGCAAATCACTTTCATGGAAAGGGGTTGCCAAGCTTCCAAAAAACTACGAGTTTCCTGAAATCTCAGCACACATTTTTTTACCCAAAATTGATGACACTTTCAGGTAATGATCAGTACCCCAATCCCACTTGGCTCACCAAATTTCGTTCTTCTAGGTTAAAACGATCGTTGGCAGTAACAGTTTTAATTTTTAGGTTTCACTCTGTTTTCTCCAATATGGATACATGTAGTTGGAACTCTAAATCAAACACGGTTTGTGCTAGCTCTTTGAAACTTTACACAGTCAAGTAGTTCCAAGTTCTATCTCTATGGTTTGTTTCTTATTGATGTAGCCCTAAGCAGAGACTGGCGAAAATCACTTTCATGGAAAGGGGTTGCCAAGCTTCCAAAAAACTTCGAGTTTCGTGAAATCTCAGCACACATTTTTTCACCCAATCTTGATGACACTTTCATGTAATGATCATTACCCCAATCCCACTTGGCTCACCAAATTTCTTTCTTCTAGTTTATACCGATCGTTGGCAGTAACAGTTTAAATTTTTAGGTTTCACTCTGTTTTCTCTTTTATGGATTCATGTAGTTGGAACTCTAAATCAAGCCGGTTTGTGCTAGCTCTTTGAAACTTGACACAGTCAAGTAGTTCCAAGTTCTATCTCTATGGTTTGTTTCCTGTTGATGTAGCCCTAAGCAGAGACTGGCGCAAATCACTTTCATGGAAAGGGGTTGCCAAGCTTCCAAAAAACAACGATTTTCCTGAAATCTCAGCACACATTATTTCACCCAATCTTGATGACACTTTCTTGTAATGATCAGTACCACAATCCAACTTGGCTCACCAAATTTCGTTCTTCTAGGTTAAAACGATCGTTGGCAGTAACAGTTTTAAATTTTAGGTTTCACTCTGTTTTCTCCTATATGGATACCTGTAGTTGGAACTCTAAATCAAACACGGTTTGTGCTAGCTCTTTGAAACTTGACACAATAAAGTAGTTCCAAGTTCTATCTCTAGGGTTTGTTTCCTATTGATGTAGCACTAAGCAGAGACTGGCACAAATCACTTTCATGGAAAGGGATTGCCAAGCTTCCAAAAGTCTACGAGTTTCCTGAAATCTCAGCAAACATTTTTTCACCCAATCTTAATGACACTTTCAGGTAATGATCAGTACACCAATCCCACTTGGCTCACCAAATTTCGTTCTGCTATGTTAAACCGTTCGTTGGCAGTAACAGTTTTAATTTTTAGGTTTCACTCTGTTTTCTCCTATATGGATACATGTAGTAGGAACTCTAAATCAAACACGGTTTGTGCTAGCTCTTTGTATCTTGACACAATCAAGTAGTTCCAAGTTCTATCTCTATGGTTTTTTTCCTATTGATGTAGCCCTAAGCAGAGACTGGCGCAAATCACATTCATGGAAAGGGGTTCCCAAGCTTCCAAAAAACTATGAGTTTCCTGAAATCTCAGCACACATTTTTTCACCCAATCTTGATGACACATTCAGGTAATGATCAGTACCCCAATCCCACTTGGCTAACCAAATTTCGTTCTTCTAAGTTAAACCGTTCATTGGCAGTAACAGTTTTAATTTTTAGGTTTCACTCTGTTTTCTCCTATATGGATACATGTAGTTGGAACTCTAAATGAAACACGGTTTATGCTAGCTCTTTGAAACATGACACAACCAAGTAATTCCAAGTTCTATCTCTATGGTTTGATTCCTATTGATGTAGCCCTAAGCAGAGATTGGCGCAAATCACTTTCTTGGAAAGGGGTTGCCAAGCTTCCAAAAAACTACGAGTTTCCTGAAATCTCAGCACACATTTTTTCACCCAAACTTGATGACACTTTCAGGTAATGATCAGTACCCCAATCCCACTTGGCTCACCAAATTTTGTTCTTCTAGGTTAAACCGTTCGTTGGCAGTAACAGTTTTAATTTTTAGGTTTCACTCTGTTTTCTCCTATATGGATACATTTAGTTGGAACTCTAAATCAAAAACGGTTTGTGCTAGCTCTTTGAAACTTGACACAACCAAGTAGTCCCAAGTTCTATCTCTATGGTTTTTTTCCTATTGATGTAGCCCTAAGCAGACATTGGCGCAAATCACTTTCATGGAAAGGGGTTGCCAAGCTTCCAAAAAACTACGAGTTTCCTGAAATCCCAGCACACATTTTTTCACCCAATCTTGATGACACTTTCAAGTAATGATCAGTACTCCAATCCCACTTGGCTCACCAAATTTTGTTGTTCTAGGTTAAACCGTTCATTGGCAGTAACAGTTTTAATTTTTAGGTTTCACTCTGTTTTCTCCTATATGGATACATGTAGTTGGAACTCTAAATCAAACACGGTTTGTGCTAGCTCTTTGAAACTTGACACAACCAAGTAGTTCCAAGTTCTATCTCTATGGTTTGTTTCCTATTGATGTAGCCCTAAGCAGAGACTGGCGCAAATCACTTTCTGGGAAAGGGGTTGCCAAGCTTCCAAAAAACTACGAGTTTCCTGAAATCTCAGCACACATTTTTTCACCCAAACTTGATGACACTTTCAGGTAATGATCAGTACCCCAATCGCACTTGGCTCACCAAATTTCGTTCCTATAGCTTAAACCGTTTGTTGGCAGTAACAGTTTTGATTTTTAGGTTTCACTCTGTTTTCTCCTATATGGATAAATGTACTTGGAACTCTAAATCAAACACGGTTTGTGCTAGCTCTTTGAAACTTGACACAATCAAGTAGTTCCAAGTTCTATCTCTATGGTTTGTTTCCTATTGATGTAGACCTAAGCAGAGACTGGCGCAAATCACTTTCATGGAAAGGGGTTGCCAAGCTTCCAAAAAACTACGAGTTTCCTGAAATCTCAGCACACATTTTTTCACCCAATCTTGATGACACTTTCAGGTAATGATCAGTACCCCATCCCACTTTTCTCACCAAATTTCGTTCTTCTAGGTTAAACCGTTCGTTGGCAGTAACAGTTTTAATTTTTAGGTTTCACTCTGTTTTCTCCAATATGGATACATGTAGTTGGAACTCTAAATCAAACACAGTTTGTGCTAGCTCTTTGAAACTTGACACAACCAAGTAGTTCCAAGTTCTATCTCTATGGTTTGTTTCCTATTGATGTAGCCCTAAGCAGAGACTGGCGCAAATCACATTCATGGAAAAGGGTTGCCAAGCTTCCAAAAAACTACGAGTTTCCTGAAATCTCAGCACACATTTTTTCACCCAATCTTGATGACACTTTCAGGTAATGACCATTACCCCAATCCCACTTGGCTCACCAAATTTCGTTCTTCTAGATTAAACCGTTCGTTGGCAGTAACAGTTTTAATTTTTAGGTTTCACTCTGCTTTCTGCTATATGGATACATGTAGTTGGAACTCTAAATCAAACACGGTTTGTGCTAGCTCTTTGAAACTTGACACAATTAAGTAGTTCCAAGTTCTATCTCTATGGTTTGTTTCCTATTGATGTAGCCCTAAGCAGATACTGGCGCAAATCACTTTCATGGAAAGGGGTTGCCAAGCTTCCAAAAAACTACGAGTTTCCTGAAATCTCATCACACATTTTTTCACCCAATATTGATGACACTTTCAGGTAATGATCAGTACATTAATCCCAATTGGCTCACCAAATTTCCTTCTTCTAGGTTAAACCGATCGTTGGCAGTAACAGTTTTAATTTTTAGGTTTCATTCTGTTTTCTCCAATATGGATACATGTAGTTGGAACTCTAAATCAAACACGGTTTGTGCTAGCTCTTTGAAACTTGTCACAGTCAAGTAGTTCCAAGTTCTATCTCTATGGTTTGTTTCCTATTGATGTAGCCCTAAGCAGAGACTGGCACAAATCAC
Organism: Spermophilus citellus; assembly: GCF_964194105.1. Classification (NCBI taxonomy): domain Eukaryota; kingdom Metazoa; phylum Chordata; class Mammalia; order Rodentia; family Sciuridae; genus Spermophilus; species Spermophilus citellus. The sequence continues at coordinate 16,673,851 of NC_138188.1, forward strand.
TTTCATGGAAAGGGGTTGCCAAGCTTCCAAAAAACTACGAGTTTCCTTAAATCTCAGCACACATTTTTTTCACCCAATCTTCATGACACTTTCAGGTAATGATCAGTTCCCCAATCCCACTTGGCTCACCAAATTTTGTTCTTCTAGGTTAAACCGTTCATTGGCAGTAACAGTTTTAATTTTTAGGTTTCACTCTGTTTTCTCCAATATGGATACATGTACTTGGAACTCTAAATCAAACACGGTTTGTGCTAGCTCTTTGAAACTTGACACAATCAAGAGTTCCAACTTCTATCTCTATGGTTTGTTTCCTATTGATGTAGCCCTAAGCAGAGACTGGCACAAATCACTTTCATGGAAAGGGGTTGCCAAGCTTCCAAAAAACTACGAGTTTCCTTAAATCTCAGCACACATTTTTCACCCAATCTTCATGACACTTTCAGGTAATGATCAGTTCCCCATTCCCACTTGGCTCACCAAATTTCGTTCTTCTAGGTTTAACCGTTCGTTGGCAGTAACAGTTTTAATTTTTAGGTTTCACTCTGTTTTCTTCTATATGGATACATGTTTTTGGAACTCTAAATCAAACACGGTTTGTGCTAGCTCTTTGAAACTTGACACAACCAAGTAGTTCCAAGTTCTATCTCTATGGTTTGTTTCCTATTGATGTAGCCCTAAGCAGAGACTGGCACAAATCACTTCCATGGAAAGGGGTTGCCAAGCTTCCAAAAAACTACGAGTTTCCTGAAATCTCAGAACACATTTTTTCACCCAATCTTGATGACACTTTCATGTAATGATCACTACCCCAATCCCACTTGGCTCACCAAATTTCGTTCTTCTAGGTTAAAACGATCGTTGGCAGTAACAGTTTTAATTTTTAGGTTTCACTCTGTTTTCTCCTATATGGATACCTGTAGTTGGAACTCTAAATCAAACACGGTTTGTGCTAGCTCTTTGAATCTTGACACAATAAAGTAGTTCCAAGTTCTATCTCTATGGTTTGTTTCCTATTGATGTAGCTCTAAGCAGAGATTGGCGTAAATCACTTTCATGGAAAGGGGTTGCCAATCTTCCAAAAATCTACGAGTTTCCTGAAATTTCAGCACACATTTTTTCACCCAATCTTGATGACACTTTCAGGTAATGATCAGTACCCCAATCCAACTTGGCTCACCAAATTTTGTTCTTCTAGGTTAAACCGTTCGTTGGCAGTAACAGTTTTAATTTTTAGGTTTCACTCTGTTTTCTGCTATATGGATACATGTAGTTGGAACTCTAAATCAAACACGGTTTGTGCTAGCTCTTTGGAACGTGACACAATAAATTAGTTCCAAGTTCTATCTCTATGGTTTTTTTCCTATTGATGTAGCCCTAAGCAAAGACTGGCGCAAATCCCTTTCATGGAACGGGGTTGCCAAGCTTCCAAAAAACTACGAGTTTTCTGAAATCTCAGCACAGATTTTTTCACCCAATCTTCATGACACTTTCAGGTAACGATCAGTACCCCAATCCCACTTGGCTCACCAAATTTCGTTCTTATAGATTAAACCGTTTGTTGGCAGTAACAGTTTTAATTTTTAGGTTTCACTCTGTTTTCTCCTATATGGATACATGTATTTGGAACTCTAAATCAAAGACGGTTTGTGCTAGCTCTTTGAAACTTGACACAATAAAGTAGTTCCAAGATCTATCTCTATGGTTTGTTTCCTATTGATGTAGCCCTAAGCAGACACTGGCGAAATCACTTTCATGGAAAGGGGTTGCCAAGCTTCCAAAAAAATACGAGTTTCCTGAAATGTCAGCACACATTTTTTCACCCAATCTAGACGACACTTTCAAGTAATGATCAGTACCCCAATCCCACTTGGCTCAACAAATTTCGTTCTTCTAGGTTAAAACGTTCGTTGGCAGTAACAGTTTTAATTTTTAGGTTTCACTCTGTTTTCTCCTATATGGATACATGTAGTTGGAATTCTAAATCAAACACCGTTTGTGCTAGCTCTTTGAAACGTGACACAATCAAGTAGTTCCAAGTTCTATCACTATGGTTTTTGTCCTATTGATGTAGCCCTAAGCAGAGACTGGCGCAAATCAGTTTCATGGAAAGGGGTTGCCAAGCTTCCGAAACATTACGAGTTTCCTGAAATCTCAGCACACATTTTTTCACCCAATCTTGATGACACTTTCAGATAATGATCAGTAACCCAATCCTACTCCGCTCACCAAATTTCATTCTTCTAGGTTAAACCGTTCATTGGCAGTAACAGTTTTAATTTTTAGGTTTCAATCCGTTTTCTCCTATATGGATACATGTAGTTGGAACTCTAAATCAAACACGGTTTGTGCTAGCTCTTTGAAACTTGACACAATCAAGTAGTTCCAAGTTCTATCTCTATGGTTTGTTTCCTATTGATGTAGCCCTAAGCAGAGACTGGCGCAAATCACTTTCATGGAAAGGGGTTGCCAAGCTTCCAAAAAACTATGAGTTTCCTGAAATCTCAGCACACATTTTTTTCACCCAATCTTGATGACACTTTCAGGTAATGATCAGTACCCCAATCCCACTTGACTCACCAAATTTTGTTCTTCTATGTTAAACCGTTCGTTGGCAGTAACAGTTTAAATTTTTAGGTTTCACTCTGTTTTCTCCTATATGGATAAAGGTAGTTGAATTCTAAATCAAACACGGTTTGTGCTAGCTCTTTGAAACGTGACACTATCAAGTAGTTCCAAGTTCTATCTCTATGGTTTGTTTCCTATTGACATAGTCCTAAGCAGAGACTGGCGCAAATCACTTTCATGGAAAGGGGTTGACAAGCTTCCAAAAAACTACGAGGTTCCTGAAAAATCATCTCACATTTTTTTCACCCAATCTTGATTACACTTTCAAGTAATGATCAGTACCCAAATCGCACTTGGCTCACCAAATTTCGTTCTTCTAGGTTAAACCGTTCGTTGGCAGTAACAGTTTTAATTTTTAGGTTTCACTCTGTTTTCTCCTATATGGATACATGGAGTTGGAACTCTAAATCAAACACGGTTTGTGCTAGCTCTTTGAAACTTGACACAATAAAGTACTTCCATGTTCTATCTCTTTGGTTTGTTTCCTATTGATGTAGCCCTAAGTAGAGACCAGCGCATATCACTTTCATGGAAAGGGTTTGGAAAGCTTCCAAAAAACTATGAGTTTCCTGAAATCTCAGCACACCTTTTTTCCCCCAATCTTGATGACACTTTCAGGTAATGATCAGTACCCCAATCCCACTTGGCTCAACAAATTTCGTTCTTCTAGGTTAAACCGTTCATTGGCAGTAACAGTTTTAATTGTTAGGTTTCACTCTGTTTTCTCCTAAATGGATACATTTAGTTGGAACTCTAAATCATACACGGTTTGTGCTAGGTCTTTGTAACTTGACAAATTCAAGTAGTTCCAAGTTCTACCTTTATGGTTTGTTTCCTATTGATGTAGCCCTCAGCAGAGACTGGCGCAAATCAGTTTCATGGAAAGGGGTTGCCAAGCTTCCAAAAAACTACGAGTTTCGTGAAATCTGAGCACACATTTTTTCACCCAATCTTCATGACACTTGCAGGTAATGATCAGTACGCCAATCCAACTTGGTTCACCAAATTTCGTTCTTCTGGGTTAAACCGTTCGTTGGCAGTAACAGTTTTAATTTTTAGGTTTCACTCTGTTTTCTCCTATATGGATACATGTAGTTGGAACTCTAAATCAAACAGAGTTTGTGCTAGCTCTTTGAAACTTGACACAATAAAGTAGTTCCAAGTTCTATCTCTATGGTTTGTTTCCTATTGATGTAGCCCTAAGAGGAGACTGGCGCAAATCACATTCATGGAAAGGGGTTGCCAAGCTTCCTAAAAACTACGAGTTTCCTGAAATCTCAGCACACATTTTTTCACCCAATCTTGATGACACTTCCGGTAATGATCAGTACCCCAATCCCACTTGGCTCACCAAATTTCGTTCTTCTAGGTTAAACCATTCGTTGGCAGTAACATTTGTAATATTTAGGTTTCACTCTGTTTCCTCCTATATAAATATATGGAGTTGGAACTCTAAATCAAACACGGTTTGTGCTAGCTATTTGAAAATTGGCACAATAAAGTAGTTCCTATTTCTATCTCTATGGTTTGTTTCCTATTGATGTAGCCCTCAGCAGAGACTGGCGCAAATCACTTTCATGGAAAGTGGTTGCCAAGCTTCCAAAAAACTACGAGTTTCCTGAAATCTCAGCACACATTTTTTCACCCAATCTTGATGACACTTTCAGGTACTGATCAGTACCCCAATCCCACTTGGCTCACCAAATTTCGTTCTTCTAGATTAAACCGTTCGTTGGCAGTAACAGTTGTAATTTTTAGGTTTCACTCTGTTTTCTCCAATATGGATACATGGAGTTGGAACTCTAAATCAAACACGGTTTTTGCTAGCTCTTTGAAACTTGGCACAATAAAGTAGTTCCAAGTTCTATCTCTATGGTTTGTTTCCTATTGATGTAGCCCTAAGCAGTGACTGGCGCAAATCACTTTCATGGAGAGGGGTTGCCAAGCTTCCAAAAAACTACGAGTTTCCTGAAATATCAGCACACATTTTTTCACCCAATCTTGATGACACATTCAGGTAAAGATCAGTACCCCAATGCCACTTGGCTCACCAAATTTCGTTCTTCTAGATTAAACCGTTCGTTGGCAGTAACAGTTTTAATTTTTAGGTTTCACTCTGTTTTCTCCTATATGGATACATGTAGTTGGAACTCTAAACCAAACACAGTTTGTGCTAGCTCTTTGAAAAATGGCACAATAAAGTAGTTCCAAGTTCTATCTCTATGGTTTGTTTCCTATTGATGTAGCCCTAAGCAGAGACTGGCGCAAATCACTTTCATGGAAAGGGGTTGCCACGCTTCCAAAAAACTACGAGTTTCGTGAAATCTGAGCACACATTTTTTCACCCAATCTTGATGACACTTTCACGTAATGATCAGTACCCCAATCCCACTTGTCTCACCTAATTTCGTTCTTCTAGTTTAAACGGATCCTTGGCAGTAACAGTTTTAATTTTTAGGTTTCACTCTGTTTTCTCCTATATGGATACATGTAGTTGGAACTCTAAATCAAACTCGGTTTGTGTTAGCTCTTTGTAACTTGACACAATCACGTAGTTCCAAGTTCTATCTCTATGGTTTGTTTCCTATTGATGTAGCCCTAAGCAGAGACTGGCGCAAATCACTTTCATGGAAAGGGGTTGCCAAGCTTCCAAAAAACTACGAGTTTCCTGAAAAATCATCATACATTTTTTTCACCCAATCCTGATGACAATTTCAGGTAATGATCAGTACCCCAATCCCACTTGACTCACCAAATTTCGTTCTTCTAGGTTAAACCGTTCGTTGGCAGTAACAGTTTAAATTTTTAGGTTTCACTCTGTTTTCTCCTATATGGATAAATGTAGTTGGAATTCTAAATCAAACACGGTTTGTGCTAGCTCTTTGAAACGTGACACTATCAAGTAGTTCCAAGTTCTATCTCTATGGTTTGTTTCCTATTGACGTAGCCCTAAGCAGAGACTGGCGCAAATCACTTTCATTGAAAGGGTTGCCAAGCTTCCAAAAAACTACAGGTTTCCTGAAATCTCAGCACACATTTTTTCACCCAATCTTGATGACACTTTCAGGTAATGATCAGTACCCCAATCCCACTTGGCTCACCAAATTTTGTTCTTCTAGGTTAAACCGTTCGTTGGCAGTAACAGTTTTAATTTTTAGTTTTCACTCTGTTTTCTCCTATATGGATACATTTAATTGGAACTCTAAATCAAACACGGTTTGTGGTAGCTCTTTGTAACTTGACACAATCAAGTAGTTCCAAGTTCTATCTCTATGGTTTGTTTCCTATAAATGTAGCCCTAAGAAGAGACTGGCGCAAATCACTTTCATGAAAAGGGGTTGCCAAGCTTCCAAAAAACTACGAGTTTCCTGAAATCTCAGCACACATTTTTTCACTCAATCTTGATGACACTTTCAGGTAACGATCAGTACCCCAATCCCACTTGGCTCACCAAATTTCGTTCTTATAGATTAAACCGTTTGTTGGCAGTAACAGTTTTAATTTTTAGGTTTCACTCTGTTTTCTCCTATATGGATACATGTATTTGGAACTCTAAATCAAAGACGGTTTGTGCTAGCTCTTTGAAACTTGACACAATCAAGTAGTTCCAAGTTCTATCTCTATGGTTTGTTTCCTATAAATGTAGCCCTAAGAAGAGACTGGCGCAAATCACTTTCATGGAAAGGGGTTGCCAAGCTTCCAAAAAACTACGAGTTTCCTGAAATCTCAGCACACATTTTTTCACCCAATCTAGACGACACTTTCAAGTAATGATCAGTACCCCAATCCCACTTGGCTCAACAAATTTCGTTCTTCTAGGTTAAAACGTTCGTTGGCAGTAACAGTTTTAATTTTTAGGTTTCACTCTGTTTTCTCCTATATGGATACATGTAGTTGGAATTCTAAATCAAACACCGTTTGTGGTAGCTCTTTGTAACTTGACACAATCAAGTAGTTCCAAGTTCTATCTCTATGGTTTGTTTCCTATAAATGTAGCCCTAAGAAGAGACTGGCGCAAATCACTTTCATGGAAAGGGGTTGCCAAGCTTCCAAAAAACTACGAGTTTCCTGAAATCTCAGCACACATTTTTTCACCCAATCTAGACGACACTTTCAAGTAATGATCAGTACCCCAATCCCACTTGGCTCAACAAATTTCGTTCTTCTAGGTTAAAACGTTCGTTGGCAGTAACAGTTTTAATTTTTAGGTTTCACTCTGTTTTCTCCTATATGGATACATGTAGTTGGAATTCTAAATCAAACACCGTTTGTGCTAGCTCTTTGAAACGTGACACAATCAAGTAGTTCCAAGTTCTATCACTATGGTTTTTGTCCTATTGATGTAGCCCTAAGCAGAGACTGGCGCAAATCACTTTCATGGAAAGGGGTTGCCAAGCTTCCGAAACATTACGAGTTTCCTGAAATCTCAGCACACATTTATTCACCCAATCTTGATGACACTTTCAGATAATGATCAGTAACCCAATCCTACTCCGCTCACCAAATTTCATTCTTCTAGGTTAAACCGTTCATTGGCAGTAACAGTTTTAATTTTTAGGTTTCAATCCGTTTTCTCCTATATGGATATATGTAGTTGGAACTCTAAATCAAACACGGTTTGTGCTAGCTCTTTGAAACTTGACACAATCAAGTAGTTCCAAGTTCTACCTCTATGGTTTGTTTCCTATTGATGTAGCCCTAAGCAGAGACTGGCGCAAATCACTTTCATGGAAAGGGGTTGCCAAGATTCCAAAAAACTATGAGTTTCCTGAAATCTCAGCACACATTTTTTTCACCCAATCTTGATGACACTTTCAGGTAATGATCAGTACCCCAATCCCACTTGACTCACCAAATTTTGTTCTTCTAGGTTAAACCGTTCGTTGGCAGTAACAGTTTAAATTTTTAAGTTTCACTCTGTTTTCTCCTATATGGATAAAGGTTGTTGAATTCTAAATCAAACACGGTTTGTGCTAGCTCTTTGAAACGTGACACTATCAAGTAGTTCCAAGTTCTATCTCTATGGTTTGTTTCCTATTGACATAGTCCTAAGCAGAGACTGGCGCAAATCCCTTTCATGGAAAGGGGTTGCCAAGCTTCCAAAAAACTACAGGGTTCCTGAAAAATCATCTCACATTTTTTTCACCCAATCTTGATTACAATTTCAAGTAATGATCAGTACCCAAATCGCACTTGGCTCACCAAATTTCGTTCTTCTAGGTTAAACCGTTCGTTGGCAGTAACAGTTTTAATTTTTATGTTTCACTCTGTTTTCTCCTATATGGATACATGTATTTGGAACTCTAAATCAAACACAGTTTGTGCTAGCTCCTTGAAACTTGGCACAATAAGGTAGTTCCAATTTCAATCTCTATGGTTTGTTTCCAATTGATGTAGCCCTAAGCAGAGACTGGCGCAAATCACTTTCATGGAAAGGGGTTGCCAAGCTTCCAAAAAACTACGAGTTTCCTGAAATCTCAGCACACATTTTTTCACCCAATGTTGATGACACTTTCAGGTAATGATCAGTACCCCAATCCCACTTGGCTCATCAAATTTCGTTCTTCTAGGTTAAACCGTTTGTTGGCAGTAACAGTTTGAATTTTTAGGTTTCACTCTGTTTTCTCCTATATGGATACATGAAGTAGGAACTCTAAATCAAACACGGTTTGTGCAAGCTCTTTGAAACTTGACACAATCAAGTAGATACAAGTTCTATATCTATGGTTTGTTTCCTATTGATGTAGCCCTAAGCAGAGACTGGCGCAATTCACTTTAATTGAAAGGGGTTGCCAAGCTTCCAAAAAACTACTAGTTTCCTGAAATCTCAGCACCCATTTTTTCACCCAAACTTCATGACACTTTCAGGTAATTATCAGTACCCCAATCCCACTTGGCTCACCAAATTTCGTTCTTCTAGGTTAAACCATTCGTTGGCAGTAACAGTATTAATTTTTAGGTTTCACTCTGTTTTCTCCTATATTGATACATGTATTTGGAACTCTAAATCAAACACAGTTTGTGCTAGCTCCTTGAAACTTGGCACAATAAGGTAGTTCCAATTTCAATCGCTATGGTTTGTTTCCTATTGATGTAGCCCTAAGCAGAGACTGGCACAAATCACTTTCATGGAAAGGGGTTGCCAAGTTTCCAAAAAACTACGAGTTTCCTGAAATCTCAGCACACATTTTTTCACCCAATCTTGATGACACTTTCAGGTAATGATCAGTACCCCAATCCCACTTGGCTCACCAAATTTCGTTCTTCTAGGTTAAACCGTTCATTGGCAGTAACAGTTTTAATTGTTAGGTTTCACTCTGTTTTCTCCTAAATGGATACATTTAGTTGGAACTCTAAATCATACACGGTTTGTGCTAGGTCTTTGTAACTTGACAAATTAAAGTAGTTCCAAGTTCTACCTTTATGGTTTGTTTCCTATTGATGTAGCCCTCAGCAGAGACTGGCGCAAATCACTTTCATGGAAAGGGGTTGCCAAGCTTCCAAAAAACTACGAGTTTCGTGAAATCTGAGAACACATTTTTTCACCCAATCTTCATGACACTTGCAGGTAATGATCAGTACGCCAATCCAACTTGGTTCACCAAATTTCGTTCTTCTGGGTTAAACCGTTCGTTGGCAGTAACAGTTTTAATTTTTAGGTTTCACTCTGTTTTCTACTATATGGATACATGTAGTTGGAACTCTAAATCAAACACGGTTTGTGCTAGCTCTTTGAAACTTGACACAATCAAGTAGTTCCAAGTTCTATCTCTATGGTTTGTTTCCTATTGATGTAGCACTAAGCAGAGACTGCCGCAAATCACTTTCATGGAAAGGGGTTGCCAAGCTTCCAAAAAACTATGAGTTTCCTGAAATCTCAGCACACATTTTTTTCACCCAATCTTGATGACACTTTCAGGTAATGATCAGTACCCCAATCCCACTTGACTCACCAAATTTTGTTCTTCTAGGTTAAACCGTTCGTTGGCAGTAACAGTTTAAATTTTTAGGTTTCACTCTGTTTTCTCCTATATGGATAAAGGTAGTTGAATTCTAAATCAAACACGGTTTGTGCTAGCTCTTTGAAACGTGACACTATCAAGTAGTTCCAAGTTCTATCTCTATGGTTTGTTTCCTATTGACATAGTCCTAAGCAGAGACTGGCGCAAATCACTTTCATGGAAAGGGGTTGCCAAGCTTCCAAAAAACTACGAGGTTCCTGAAAAATCATCTCACATTTTTTTCACCCAATCTTGATTACACTTTCAAGTAATGATCAGTACCCAAATCGCACTTGGCTCACCAAATTTCGTTCTTCTAGGTTAAACCGTTCGTTGGCAGTAACAGTTTTAATTTTTAGGTTTCACTCTGTTTTCTCCTATATGGATACATGGAGTTGGAACTCTAAATCAAACACGGTTTGTGCTAGCTCTTTGAAACTTGACACAATAAAGTACTTCCATGTTCTATCTCTTTGGTTTGTTTCCTATTGATGTAGCCCTAAGTAGAGACCAGCGCATATCACTTTCATGGAAAGGGTTTGGAAAGCTTCCAAAAAACTATGAGTTTCCTGAAATCTCAGCACACCTTTTTTCCCCCAATCTTGATGACACTTTCAGGTAATGATCAGTACCCCAATCCCACTTGGCTCAACAAATTTCGTTCTTCTAGGTTAAACCGTTCATTGGCAGTAACAGTTTTAATTGTTAGGTTTCACTCTGTTTCCTCCTATATAAATATATGGAGTTGGAACTCTAAATCAAACACGGTTTGTGCTAGCTATTTGAAAATGGCACAATAAAGTAGTTCCTATTTCTATCTCTATGGTTTGTTTCCTATTCATGTAGCCCTAAGCAGAGACTGGCGCAAATCACTTTCATGGAAAGGGGTTGCCAAGCTTCCAAAAAACTACGAGTTTCCTGAAATCTCAGCACACATTTTTTCACCCAATCTTGATGACACTTTCAGGTACTGATCAGTACCCCAATCCCACTTGGCTCACCAAATTTCGTTCTTCTAGATTAAACCGTTCGTTGGCAGTAACAGTTGTAATTTTTAGGTTTCACTCTGTTTTCTCCAATATGGATACATGGAGTTGGAACTCTAAATCAAACACGGTTTTTGCTAGCTCTTTGAAACTTGGCACAATAAAGTAGTTCCAAGTTCTATCTCTATGGTTTGTTGCCTATTGATGTAGCCCTAAGCAGTGACTGGTGCAAATCACTTTCATGGAGAGGGGTTGCCAAGCTTCCAAAAAACTACGAGTTTCCTGAAATCTCAGCACACATTTTTTCACCCAATGTTGATGACACTTTCAGGTAAAGATCAGTACCCCAATGCCACTTGGCTCACCAAATTTCGTTCTTCTAGATTAAACCGTTCGTTGGCAGTAACAGTTTTAATTTTTAGGTTTCACTCTGTTTTCTCCTATATGGATACATGTAGTTGGAACTCTAAACCAAACACAGTTTGTGCTAGCTCTTTGAAAATTGGCACAATAAAGTAGTTCCAAGTTCTATCTCTATGGTTTGTTTCCTATTGATGTAGCCCTAAGCAGAGACTGGGGCAAATCACTTTCATGGAAAGGGGTTGCCACGCTTCCAAAAAACTACGAGTTTCGTGAAATCTGAGCACACATTTTTTCACCCAATCTTGATGACACTTTCACGTAATGATCAGTACCCCAATCCCACTTGTCTCACCTAATTTCGTTCTTCTAGGTTAAACGGATCCTTGGCAGTAACAGTTTTAATTTTTAGGTTTCACTCTGTTTTCTCCTATATGGATACATGTAGTTGGAACTCTAAATCAAACTCGGTTTGTGTTAGCTCTTTGTAACTTGACACAATCACGTAGTTCCAAGTTCTATCTCTATGGTTTGTTTCCTATTGATGTAGCCCTAAGCAGGGACTGGCGCAAATCACTTTCATGGAAAGGGGTTGCCAAGCTTCCAAAAAACTACGAGTTTCCTGAAAAATCATCATACATTTTTTTCACCCAATCTTGATGACAATTTCAGGTAATGATCAGTACCCCAATCCCACTTGACTCACCAAATTTCGTTCTTCTAGGTTAAACCGTTCGTTGGCAGTAACAGTTTAAATTTTTAGGTTTCACTCTGTTTTCTCCTATATGGATAAATGTAGTTGGAATTCTAAATCAAACACGGTTTGTGCTAGCTCTTTGAAACGTGACACTATCAAGTAGTTCCAAGTTCTATCTCTATGGTTTGTTTCCTATTGAGGTAGCCCTAAGCAGAGACTGGCGCAAATCACTTTCATGGAAAGGGTTGCCAAGCTTCCAAAAAACTACAGGTTTCCTGAAATCTCAGCACACATTTTTTCACCCAATCTTGATGACACTTTCAGGTAATGATCAGTACCCCAATCCCACTTGGCTCACCAAATTTTGTTCTTCTAGGTTAAACCGTTCGTTGGCAGTAACAGTTTTAATTTTTAGTTATCACTCTGTTTTCTCCAATATGGATACATTTAATTGGAACTCTAAATCAAACTCGGTTTGTGGTAGCTCTTTGTAACTTGACACAATCAAGTAGTTCCAAGTTCTATCTCTATGGTTTGTTTCCTATAATTGTAGCCCTAAGAAGAGACTGGCGCAAATCACTTTCATGAAAAGGGGTTGCCAAGCTTCCAAAAAACTACGAGTTTCCTGAAATCTCAGCACACATTTTTTCACTCAATCTTGATGACACTTTCAGGTAACGATCAGTACCCCAATCCCACTTGGCTCACCAAATTTCGTTCTTATAGATTAAACCGTTTGTTGGCAGTAACAGTTTTAATTTTTAGGTTTCACTCTGTTTTCTCCTATATGGATACATGTATTTGGAACTCTAAATCAAAGACGGTTTGTGCTAGCTCTTTGAAACTTGACACAATCAAGTAGTTCCAAGTTCTATCTCTATGGTTTGTTTCCTATAAATGTAGCCCTAAGAAGAGACTGGCGCAAATCACTTTCATGGAAAGGGGTTGCCAAGCTTCCAAAAAACTACGAGTTTCCTGAAATCTCAGCACACATTTTTTCACCCAATCTAGACGACACTTTCAAGTAATGATCAGTACCCCAATCCCACTTGGCTCAACAAATTTCGTTCTTCTAGGTTAAAACGTTCGTTGGCAGTAACAGTTTTAATTTTTAGGTTTCACTCTGTTTTCTCCTATATGGATACATGTAGTTGGAATTCTAAATCAAACACCGTTTGTGGTAGCTCTTTGTAACTTGACACAATCAAGCAGTTCCAAGTTCTATCTCTATGGTTTGTTTCCTATAAATGTAGCCCTAAGAAGAGACTGGCGCAAATCACTTTCATGGAAAGGGGTTGCCAAGCTTCCAAAAAACTACGAGTTTCCTGAAATCTCAGCACACATTTTTTCACCCAATCTAGACGACACTTTCAAGTAATGATCAGTACCCCAATCCCACTTGGCTCAACAAATTTCGTTCTTCTAGGTTAAAACGTTCGTTGGCAGTAACAGTTTTAATTTTTAGGTTTCACTCTGTTTTCTCCTATATGGATACATGTAGTTGGAATTCTAAATCAAACACCGCTTGTGCTAGCTCTTTGAAACGTGACACAATCAAGTAGTTCCAAGTTCTATCACTATGGTTTTTGTCCTATTGATGTAGCCCTAAGCAGAGACTGGCGCAAATCACTTTCATGGAAAGGGGTTGCCAAGCTTCCGAAACATTACGAGTTTCCTGAAATCTCAGCACACATTTATTCACCCAATCTTGATGACACTTTCAGATAATGATCAGTAACCCAATCCTACTCCGCTCACCAAATTTCATTCTTCTAGGTTAAACCGTTCATTGGCAGTAACAGTTTTAATTTTTAGGTTTCAATCCGTTTTCTCCTATATGGATATATGTAGTTGGAACTCTAAATCAAACACGGTTTGTGCTAGCTCTTTGAAACTTGACACAATCAAGTAGTTCCAAGTTCTACCTCTATGGTTTGTTTCCTATTGATGTAGCCCTAAGCAGAGACTGGCGCAAATCACTTTCATGGAAAGGGGTTGCCAAGATTCCAAAAAACTATGAGTTTCCTGAAATCTCAGCACACATTTTTTTCACCCAATCTTGATGACACTTTAAGGTAATGATCAGTACCCCAATCCCACTTGACTCACCAAATTTTGTTCTTCTAGGTTAAACCGTTCGTTGGCAGTAACAGTTTAAATTTTTAGGTTTCACTCTGTTTTCTCCTATATGGATAAAGGTTGTTGAATTCTAAATCAAACACGGTTTGTGCTAGCTCTTTGAAACGTGACACTTTCAAGTAGTTCCAAGTTCTATCTCTATGGTTTGTTTCCTATTGACATAGTCCTAAGCAGAGACTGGCGCAAATCCCTTTCATGGAAAGGGGTTGCCAAGCTTCCAAAAAACTACGGGGTTCCTGAAAAATCATCTCACATTTTTTTCACCCAATGTTGATTACACTTTCAAGTAATGATCAGTACCCAAATCACAGTTGGCTCACCAAATTTCGTTCTTCTAGGTTAAACCGTTCGTTGGCAGTAACAGTTTTAATTTTTATGTTTCACTCTGTTTTCTCCTATATGGATACATGTATTTGGAACTCTAAATCAAACACAGTTTGTGCTAGCTCCTTGAAACTTGGCACAATAAGGTAGTTCCAATTTCAATCTCTATGGTTTGTTTCCAATTGATGTAGCCCTAAGCAGAGACTGGCGCAAATCACTTTCATGGAAAGGGGTTGCCAAGCTTCCAAAAAACTACGAGTTTCCTGAAATATCAGCACACATTTTTTCACCCAATGTTGATGACACTTTCAGGTAATGATCAGTACCCCAATCCCACTTGGCTCATCAAATTTCGTTCTTCTAGGTTAAACCGTTTGTTGGCAGTAACAGTTGAAATTTTTAGGTTTCACTCTGTTTTCTCCTATATGGATACATAGATTTGGAACTCTAAATCAAACACGGTTTGTGCTAGCTCTTTGAAACTTGACACAATAAAGTAGTTCCAAGTTCTATCTCTATGGTTTGTTTCCTATTGATGTAGCCCTAAGCAGAGACTGGCGCAAATCACTTTCATGGAAAGGGGTTGCCAAGCTTCCAAAAAACTACGAGTGTCCTGAAATCTCAGAACACATTTTTTTCACCCAATCTTGATGACACTTTCAGGTAATGATCAGTACCCAATCCCACTTGGTTCACCAAATTTCGTTCTTCTAGGTTAAACCTTTCGTTGGCAGTAACAGTTTGAATTTTTAGGTTTCACTCTGTTTTCTCCTATATGGATACATGAAGTAGGAACTCTAAATCAAACACGGTTTGTGCAAGCTCTTTGAAACTTGACACAATCAAGTAGATACAAGTTCTATATCTATGGTTTGTTTCCTATTGATGTAGCCCTAAGCAGAGACTGGCGCAATTCACTTTAATGGAAAGGGGTTGCCAAGCTTCCAAAAAACTACTAGTTTCCTGAAATCTCAGCACCCATTTTTTCACCCAAACTTCATGACACTTTCAGGTAATTATCAGTACCCCAATCCCACTTGGCTCACCAAATTTCGTTCTTCTAGGTTAAACCATTCGTTGGCAGTAACAGTTTTAATTTTTAGGTTTCACTCTGTTTTCTCCTATATTGATACATGTATTTGGAACTCTAAATCAAACACAGTTTGTGCTAGCTCCTTGAAACTTGGCACAATAAGGTAGTTCCAATTTCAATCTCTATGGTTTGTTTCCTATTGATGTAGCCCTAAGCAGAGACTGGCACAAATCACTTTCATGGAAAGGGGTTGCCAAGTTTCCAAAAAACTACGAGTTTCCTGAAATCTCAGCACACATTTTTTCACCCAATCTTGATGACACTTTCAGGTAATGATCAGTACCCCAATTCCACTTGGCTCACCAAATTTCGTTCTTCTAGGTTAAACCGTTCATTGGCAGTAACAGTTTTAATTGTTAGGTTTCACTCTGTTTTCTCCTAAATGGATACATTTAGTTGGAACTCTAAATCATACACGGTTTGTGCTAGGTCTTTGTAACTTGACAAATTCAAGTAGTTCCAAGTTCTACCTTTATGGTTTGTTTCCTATTGATGTAGCCCTCAGCAGAGACTGGCGCAAATCACTTTCATGGAAAGGGGTTGCCAAGCTTCCAAAAAACTACGAGTTTCGTGAAATCTGAGCACACATTTTTTCACCCAATCTTCATGACACTTGCAGGTAATGATCAGTACGCCAATCCAACTTGGTTCACCAAATTTCGTTCTTCTGGGTTAAACCGTTCGTTGGCAGAAACAGTTTTAATTTTTAGGTTTCACTCTGTTTTCTCCTATATGGATACATGTAGTTGGAACTCTAAATCAAACAGAGTTTGTGCTAGCTCTTTGAAACTTGACACAATGAAGTAGTTCCAAGTTCTATCTCTATGGTTTGTTTCCTATTGATGTAGCCCTAAGAGGAGACTGGCGCAAATCACATTCATGGAAAGGGGTTGCCAAGCTTCCTAAAAACTACGAGTTTCCTGAAATTTCAGCACACATTTTTTCACCCAATCTTGATGACACTTTCAGGTAATGATCAGTACCCCAATCCCACTTGGCTCACCAAATTTCGTTCTTCTAGGTTAAACCATTCGTTGGCAGTAACATTTGTAATATTTAGGTTTCACTCTGTTTCCTCCTATATGGATACATGGAGATGGAACTCTAAATCAAACACGGTTTGTGCTAGCTCTTTGAAACTTGGCACAATAAAGTAGTTCCAAGTTCTATCTCTATGGTTTGTTTCCTATTGATGTAGCCCTAAGCAGAGACTGGCTCAAATCACTTTCATGGAAAGGGGTTGCCAAGCTTCCAAAAAACGACGAGTATCCTGAAATCTCAGCACATATTTTTTCACCCAATCTTGATGAAACTTTCAGGTAATGATCAGTACACCATTCCCACTTGGCTCACCAAATTTCGTTCTTCTAGGTAAACCGTTCGTTGGCAGTAACAGTTTTAATTTTTAGGTTTCACTCTGTTTTTTCCTATATAAATATATGGAGTTGGAACTCTAAATCAAACACGGTTTGTGCTAGCTATTTGAAAATTGGCACAATAAGGTAGTTCCTATTTCTATCTCTATGGTTTGTTTCCTATTCATGTAGCCCTAAGCAGAGACTGGCACAAATCACTTTCATGGAAAGGGGTTGCCAAGCTTCCAAAAAACTACGAGTTTCCTGAAATCTCAGCACACATTTTTTCACCCAAACTTCATGACACTTTCAGGTAATTATCAGTACCCCAATCCCACTTGGCTCACCAAATTTCGTTCTTCTAGGTTAAACCGTTCGTTGGCAGTAACAGTTTTAATTTTTAGGTTTCACTCTCTTTTCTCCTATATGGATACATGTATTTGGAACTCTAAATCAAAAACAGTTTTTGCTAGCTCCTTGAAACTTGGCACAATAAAGTAGTTTCAATTTCTGTCTCTATGGTTTGTTTCCTATTGATGTAGCCCTAAGCAGAGACTGGCGCAAATCACTTTCATGGAAAGGGTTGCCAAGCTTCCAAAAATCTACGAGTTTCCTGAAATCTCAGCACACATTTTTTCACCCAAACTTCATGAAACTTTCAGGTAATGATCAGTACCCCAATCCCACTTGGCTCAACAAATTTCGTTCTTCTAGGTTAAACCGTTCCTTGGCAGTAACAAGTTTAATTTTTACGTTTCACTCTGTTTTCTCCTATATGGATACATGTATTTGGAACACTAAATCAAACACGGTTTGTGCTAGCTCTTTGAAACTTGACACAATAAAGTAGTTCCAAGTTCTACCACTATGGTTTGTTTCGTATTGATGTAGCCCTAAGCAGAGACTGGCGCAAATCACTTTCATGGAAAGGGGTTTCCAAGCTTCCTAAAATCTACCAGTTTCCTGAATCTGAGCACACATTTTTTCACCCAATCTTGATGACACTTTCAGGTAATGATCAGTACCCCAATCCCACTTGGCTCACCAAATTTCGTTCTTCTAGGTTAAACCGTTCGTTGGCAGTAACAGTTTTAATTTTTAGGTTTTACTCTGTTTTCTCCTATATGGATACATGGAGTTGGAACTCTAAATCAAACACGGTTTGTGCTAGTTCTTTGAAAATTGGCACAATAAAGTAGTTCCAAGTTCTATCTCTATGGTTTGTTTTCTATTGATGTAGCCCTAAGCAGAGACTGGCACAAATCTCTTTTATGGAAAGGGGTTGCCACGCTTCCAAAAACTACGAGTTTCGTGAAATCTGAGCACACATTTTTTCACCCAATCTTCATGACAATTTCAGGTAATGATCAGTACCCCAATCCCACTTGGCTCACCAAATTTCGTTCTTCTAGGTTAAACCGTTCGTTGGCAGTAACATTTTTAATTTTCAGGTTTCACTCTGTTTTCACCTATATGGATACATGTAGTTGGAACTCTAAATCAAACACAGTTTGTGCTAGCTCTTTGAAACTTGACACAATAAAGTAGTTCCAAGTTCTATCTCTATGGTTTGTTTCCTATTGATTTAGCCCTAAGAGGAGACTGGCGCAAATCACTTTCATGGAAAGGGGTTGCCAAGCTTCCAAAAAACTACGAATTTCCTGAATTTTCAGCACACATTTTTTCACCCAATCTTGATGACACTTTCAGGTAATGATCAGGACCGCAGTCCCACTTGGCTCACCAAATTTCGTTCTCTAGGTTAAACGGTTCGTTGGCAGTAACAGTTTTAATTTTAGGTTTCACTCTGATTTCTCCTATATGGATACATGGAGTTGGAACACTAAATCAAACACGGTTTGTGCTAGCTCTTTAAAATTTGGCACAATAAATTAGTTCCAAGTTCTATCACTATGGTTTGTTTCCTATTGACGTAGCCCTAAGCAGAGACTGGCGCAAATCACTTTCATGGAAAGGGGTTGCCAAGCTTCAAAAAATCTACGAGTTTCCTGAAATCTCAGCACACATTTTTTCACCCAAATTTCATGACACTTTCAGGTAATGATCAGTACCCCAATCCCACCTGGCTCACCAATTTCGTTCTTCTTGTTTAAACCGTTCGTTGGCAGTAACAGTTTTAATGTTTAGGTTTCACTCTGTTTTCTCCTATATGGATACATGTAGTTGGAACTCTAAATCAAACACGGTTTGTGCTAGCTCTTTGAAACTTGACACAATAAAGTAGTTCCAAGTTCTACCTCTGTGGTTTGTTTCCTATTGATGTAGCCCTAAGCAGAGACTGGCACAAACCACTTTCATGGAAAGGGGTTGCCAAGCTTACAAAAAACTACGAATTTCGTGAAATCTGAGCACACATTTTTTCACCCAATCTTGATGACACTTCCAGGTAATGATCAGTACCCCAATCCCACTTGGCACACCAAATTTCGGTTTTCTAGGTAAACCGTTTGTTGGAAGTAACAGTTTTAATTTTTAGGTTTCACTCTGTTTTCTCCTGTATGGATACATGGAGTTGGAACTCTAAATCAATCACGGTTTGTGCTAGCTCTTTGAAACTTGGCACAATAAAGTAGTTCCAAGTTCTATCTCTATAGTTTCTTTCCGATTGATGTAGCCCTAAGCAGAGACTGGCGCAAATCACTTTCATGGAAAGGGGTTGCCACGCTTCCAAAAAACTACGAGTTTCCTGAAATCTCAGCACACATTTTTTCACCCAATCTTGATGACACTTTCAGGTAATGATCAGTACCCCAATCCCACTTGGCTCATCAAATTTCGTTCTTCTAGGTTAAACCGTTCGTTGGCAGTAACAGTTGAAATTTTTAGGTTTCACTCTGTTTTCTCCTATATGGATACATGTATTTGGAACTCTAAATCAAACACGGTTTGTGCTAGCTCTTTGAAACTTGACACAATAAAGTAGTTCCAAGTTGTATCTCTATGGTTTGTTTCCTATTGATGTAGCCCTAAGAGGAGACTGGCGCCAATCACTTTCATGGAAAGGGGTTGCCAAGCTTCCAAAAAACTACGAGTTTCCTGAAATCTCAGCACACATTTTTTCACCCAATCTTGATGACACTTTCAGGTAATGATCAGTACCCCAATCCCACTTGGCTCATCAAATTTCGTTCTTCTTGGTTAAACCATTCGTTGGCAGTAACAGTTGAAATTTTTAGGTTTCACTCTGTTTTCTCCTATATGGATACATGGAGTTGGAACTCTAAATAAAACACAGTTTGTGTAGCTCTTTGAAACTTGACACAATCAAGTAGTTCCAAGTTCTATCTCTATGGTTTGTTTCCTATTGATGTAGCCCTAAGCAGAGACTGGCACAAATCACTTTCATGGAAAGGGGTTGCCAAGCTTCCATAAAACTACGAGTTTCGTGAAATCTGAGCACACATTTTTTCACCCAATATTCATGACACTTTCAGGTAATGATCATTACCCCAATCCCACTTGGCTCACCAAATTTCATTGTTCTATATTAAACCGATCGTTGGCAGTAACAGTTTTAATTTTTAGGTTTCACTCTGTTTTCTCCAATATGGATACCTGGTGTTGGAACTCTAAATCAAACACGGTTTGTGCTAGCTTTTTAAAACTTGGCACAATAAAGTAGTTCCAAGTTCTATCACTATGGTTTGTTTCCTATTGATGTAGCCCTAAGCAGAGACTGGCGCAAATCACTTTCATGGAAAGGGGTTGCCAAGCTTCCACAAAACTACGAGTTTCGTGAAATCTGAGCACATATTTTTTCACCCAAAACTTGATGACCCTTAGAGGTAATGATCAGTACCCCAATCCCACTTGGCTCACCAAATTTCGTTTTTCTAGGTTAACCGTTCGTTGGGAGTAACAGTTTTAATTTTTAGGATTCACTCTGTTTTCTCCTATATGGATACATGGAATTGGAACTCTAAATCAAACACGGTTTGTGCTAGCTCATTGAAACTTGACACAACCAAGTAGTTCCAAGTTCTATCTCTATGGTTTGTTTCCTATTGATGTAGCCCTAAGCAGAGACTGGCACAAATCACTTTCATGGAAAGGGGTTGCCAAGCTTCCAAAAAACTACGAGTTTCATGAAATCTGAGAACACATTTTTTCACCCAATCTTCATGACACTTTCAGGTAATGATCAGTACCCCAAACCCACTTGGCTAACCAAATTTCGTTCTTCTAGGTTAAACCGTTCGTTGGCAGTAACAGTTTTAACTTTTAGGTTTCACTCTTTTTTCTCCTATATGGATACATGTAGTTGGAAATCTAAATCAAACACAGTTTGTGCTAGCTCTTTGAAACTTGGCACAATAAAGTAGTTCCAAGTTCTATCTCTATGGTTTGTTTCCTATTGATGAAGCCCTAAGAGTAGACTGGCACAAATCACATTCATGGAAAGGGGTTGCCAAGCTTCCAAAAAACTACGAGGTTCCTGAAATTTCAGCACACATTTTTTCACCCAATCTTGATGACACTTTCAGGTAATGATCAGGAACCCAGTCCCACTTGGCTCACCAAATTTCGTTCTTCTAGGTTAAACCGTTCGTTGGCAGTAACAGTTTTAATTTTTAGGTTTCACTCTGATCTCCTATACGGATACATGGAGTTGGAACTCTAAATCAAACACGGTTTGTGCTAGCTCTTTAAAACTTGGCACAATAAAGTAGTTCCAAGTTCTATCACTATGGTTTGTTTCCTACTGATGTAGCCCTAAGCAGAGACTGGCGCAAATCACTTTCATGGAAAGGGGTTGCCAAGCTTCAAAAAATCTACGAGTTTCCTGAAATCTCAGCACACATTTTTTCACCCAAATTTCATGACACTTTCAGGTAATGATCAGTACCCCAATCCCACCTGGCTCACCAATTTCGTTCTTCTAAGTTAAACCGTTCATTGGCCGTAACAGTTTTAATTTTTAGGTTTCACTCTCTTTTCTCCTATATGGATACATGTATTTGGAATTCTAAATCAAAAACAGTTTTTGCTAGCTCCTTGAAACTTGGCACAATAAAGTAGTTTCAATTTCTGTCTCTATGGTTTGTTTCCTATTGATGTAGCCCTAAGAGTAGACTGGCACAAATCACTTTCATGGAAAGGGGTTGCCAAGCTTACAAAAAACTACGAATTTCGTGAAATCTGAGCACCCATTTTTTCACCCAAACTAGATGACACTTCCAGGTAATGATCAGTAACCCAATCCCACTTGGCACACCAAATTTCGTTTTTCTAGGTAAACCGTTTGTTGGAAGTAACAGTTTTAATTTTAGGTTTCACTCTGTTTTCTTCTGTATGGATACATGGAGTTGGAACTCTAAATCAAACACGGTTTGTGCTAGCTCTTTGAAACTTGGCACAATAAAGTAGTTCCAAGTTCTATCTCTATAGTTTGTTTCCAATTGATGTAGCCCTAAGCAGAGACTGGCGCAAATCACTTTCATGGAAAGGGGTTGCCAAGCTTCCAAAAAACTACGAGTGTCCTGAAATCTCAGCACAATTTTTTTCAACCAATCTTGATGACACTTTTAGGTAATGATCACTACCCCAGTCCCACTTGGCTCACCATATTTCGTTCTTCTAGGTTAAACCGTTCGTTGGCAATAACAGTTGTAATTTTTAGGTTTCACTCTGTTTTCTCCTATATGGATACATGGAGTTGGAACTCTAAATCAAACATGGTTTGTGCTAGCTCTTTGAAAATTGACACAATAAAGTAGTTCCAAGTTCTACCTCTGTGGTTTGTTTCCTATTGATGTAGCCCTAAGCAGAGACTGGCACAAACCACTTTCATGGAAAGGGGTTGCCAAGCTTACAAAAAACTACGAATTTCGTGAAATCTGAGCACACATTTTTTCACCCAATCTTGATGACACTTCCAGGTAATGATCAGTACCCCAATCCCACTTGGCACACCAAATTTCGGTTTTCTAGGTAAACCGTTTGTTGGAAGTAACAGTTTTAATTTTTAGGTTTCACTCTGTTTTCTCCTGTATGGATACATGGAGTTGGAACTCTAAATCAATCACGGTTTGTGCTAGCTCTTTGAAACTTGGCACAATAAAGTAGTTCCAAGTTCTATCTCTATAGTTTCTTTCCGATTGATGTAGCCCTAAGCAGAGACTGGCGCAAATCACTTTCATGGAAAGGGGTTGCCACGCTTCCAAAAAACTACGAGTTTCCTGAAATCTCAGCACACATTTTTTCACCCAATCTTGATGACACTTTCAGGTAATGATCAGTACCCCAATCCCACTTGGCTCATCAAATTTCGTTCTTCTAGGTTAAACCGTTCGTTGGCAGTAACAGTTGAAATTTTTAGGTTTCACTCTGTTTTCTCCTATATGGATACATGTATTTGGAACTCTAAATCAAACACGGTTTGTGCTAGCTCTTTGAAACTTGACACAATAAAGTAGTTCCAAGTTGTATCTCTATGGTTTGTTTCCTATTGATGTAGCCCTAAGAGGAGACTGGCGCCAATCACTTTCATGGAAAGGGGTTGCCAAGCTTCCAAAAAACTACGAGTTTCCTGAAATCTCATCACACATTTTTTCACCCAATCTTGATGACACTTTCAGGTAATGATCAGTACCCCAATCCCACTTGGCTCATCAAATTTCGTTCTTCTTGGTTAAACCATTCGTTGGCAGTAACAGTTGAAATTTTTAGGTTTCACTCTGTTTTCTCCTATATGGATACATGGAGTTGGAACTCTAAATAAAACACAGTTTGTGTAGCTCTTTGAAACTTGACACAATCAAGTAGTTCCAAGTTCTATCTCTATGGTTTGTTTCCTATTGATGTAGCCCTAATCAGAGACTGGCACAAATCACTTTCATGGAAAGGGGTTGCCAAGCTTCCATAAAACTACGAGTTTCGTGAAATCTGAGCACACATTTTTTCACCCAATATTCATGACACTTTCAGGTAATGATCATTACCCCAATCCCACTTGGCTCACCAAATTTCATTGTTCTATATTAAACCGATCGTTGGCAGTAACAGTTTTAATTTTTAGGTTTCACTCTGTTTTCTCCAATATGGATACCTGGTGTTGGAACTCTAAATCAAACACGGTTTGTGCTAGCTTTTTAAAACTTGGCACAATAAAGTAGTTCCAAGTTCTATCACTATGGTTTGTTTCCTATTGATGTAGCCCTAAGCAGAGACTGGCGCAAATCACTTTCATGGAAAGGGGTTGCCAAGCTTCCACAAAACTACGAGTTTCGTGAAATCTGAGCACATATTTTTTCACCCAAAACTTGATGACCCTTAGAGGTAATGATCAGTACCCCAATCCCACTTGGCTCACCAAATTTCGTTTTTCTAGGTTAACCGTTCGTTGGGAGTAACAGTTTTAATTTTTAGGATTCACTCTGTTTTCTCCTATATGGATACATGGAATTGGAACTCTAAATCAAACACGGTTTGTGCTAGCTCATTGAAACTTGACACAACCAAGTAGTTCCAAGTTCTATCTCTATGGTTTGTTTCCTATTGATGTAGCCCTAAGCAGAGACTGGCACAAATCACTTTCATGGAAAGGGGTTGCCAAGCTTCCAAAAAACTACGAGTTTCATGAAATCTGAGAACACATTTTTTCACCCAATCTTCATGACACTTTCAGGTAATGATCAGTACCCCAAACCCACTTGGCTAACCAAATTTCGTTCTTCTAGGTTAAACCGTTCGTTGGCAGTAACAGTTTTAACTTTTAGGTTTCACTCTTTTTTCTCCTATATGGATACATGTAGTTGGAAATCTAAATCAAACACAGTTTGTGCTAGCTCTTTGAAACTTGGCACAATAAAGTAGTTCCAAGTTCTATCTCTATGGTTTGTTTCCTATTGATGAAGCCCTAAGAGTAGACTGGCACAAATCACATTCATGGAAAGGGGTTGCCAAGCTTCCAAAAAACTACGAGGTTCCTGAAATTTCAGCACACATTTTTTCACCCAATCTTGATGACACTTTCAGGTAATGATCAGGAACCCAGTCCCACTTGGCTCACCAAATTTCGTTCTTCTAGGTTAAACCGTTCGTTGGCAGTAACAGTTTTAATTTTTAGGTTTCACTCTGATCTCCTATACGGATACATGGAGTTGGAACTCTAAATCAAACACGGTTTGTGCTAGCTCTTTAAAACTTGGCACAATAAAGTAGTTCCAAGTTCTATCACTATGGTTTGTTTCCTACTGATGTAGCCCTAAGCAGAGACTGGCGCAAATCACTTTCATGGAAAGGGGTTGCCAAGCTTCAAAAAATCTACGAGTTTCCTGAAATCTCAGCACACATTTTTTCACCCAAATTTCATGACACTTTCAGGTAATGATCAGTACCCCAATCCCACCTGGCTCACCAATTTCGTTCTTCTAAGTTAAACCGTTCGTTGGCCGTAACAGTTTTAATTTTTAGGTTTCACTCTCTTTTCTCCTATATGGATACATGTATTTGGAATTCTAAATCAAAAACAGTTTTTGCTAGCTCCTTGAAACTTGGCACAATAAAGTAGTTTCAATTTCTGTCTCTATGGTTTGTTTCCTATTGATGTAGCCCTAAGAGTAGACTGGCACAAATCACTTTCATGGAAAGGGGTTGCCAAGCTTACAAAAAACTACGAATTTCGTGAAATCTGAGCACCCATTTTTTCACCCAAACTAGATGACACTTCCAGGTAATGATCAGTAACCCAATCCCACTTGGCACACCAAATTTCGTTTTTCTAGGTAAACCGTTTGTTGGAAGTAACAGTTTTAATTTTAGGTTTCACTCTGTTTTCTTCTGTATGGATACATGGAGTTGGAACTCTAAATCAAACACGGTTTGTGCTAGCTCTTTGAAACTTGGCACAATAAAGTAGTTCCAAGTTCTATCTCTATAGTTTGTTTCCAATTGATGTAGCCCTAAGCAGAGACTGGCGCAAATCACTTTCATGGAAAGGGGTTGCCAAGCTTCCAAAAAACTACGAGTGTCCTGAAATCTCAGCACAATTTTTTTCAACCAATCTTGATGACACTTTTAGGTAATGATCACTACCCCAGTCCCACTTGGCTCACCATATTTCGTTCTTCTAGGTTAAACCGTTCGTTGGCAATAACAGTTGTAATTTTTAGGTTTCACTCTGTTTTCTCCTATATGGATACATGGAGTTGGAACTCTAAATCAAACATGGTTTGTGCTAGCTCTTTGAAAATTGACACAATAAAGTAGTTCCAAGTTCTACCTCTGTGGTTTGTTTCCTATTGATGTAGCCCTAAGCAGAGACTGGCACAAACCACTTTCATGGAAAGGGGTTGCCAAGCTTACAAAAAACTACGAATTTCGTGAAATCTGAGCACACATTTTTTCACCCAATCTTGATGACACTTCCAGGTAATGATCAGTACCCCAATCCCACTTGGCACACCAAATTTCGGTTTTCTAGGTAAACCGTTTGTTGGAAGTAACAGTTTTAATTTTTAGGTTTCACTCTGTTTTCTCCTGTATGGATACATGGAGTTGGAACTCTAAATCAATCACGGTTTGTGCTAGCTCTTTGAAACTTGGCACAATAAAGTAGTTCCAAGTTCTATCTCTATAGTTTCTTTCCGATTGATGTAGCCCTAAGCAGAGACTGGCGCAAATCACTTTCATGGAAAGGGGTTGCCACGCTTCCAAAAAACTACGAGTTTCCTGAAATCTCAGCACACATTTTTTCACCCAATCTTGATGACACTTTCAGGTAATGATCAGTACCCCAATCCCACTTGGCTCATCAAATTTCGTTCTTCTAGGTTAAACCGTTCGTTGGCAGTAACAGTTGAAATTTTTAGGTTTCACTCTGTTTTCTCCTATATGGATACATGTATTTGGAACTCTAAATCAAACACGGTTTGTGCTAGCTCTTTGAAACTTGACACAATAAAGTAGTTCCAAGTTGTATCTCTATGGTTTGTTTCCTATTGATGTAGCCCTAAGAGGAGACTGGCGCCAATCACTTTCATGGAAAGGGGTTGCCAAGCTTCCAAAAAACTACGAGTTTCCTGAAATCTCAGCACACATTTTTTTCACCCAATCTTGATGACACTTTCAGGTAATGATCAGTACCCCAATCCCACTTGGCTCATCAAATTTCGTTCTTCTTGGTTAAACCATTCGTTGGCAGTAACAGTTGAAATTTTTAGGTTTCACTCTGTTTTCTCCTATATGGATACATGGAGTTGGAACTCTAAATAAAACACAGTTTGTGTAGCTCTTTGAAACTTGACACAATCAAGTAGTTCCAAGTTCTATCTCTATGGTTTGTTTCCTATTGATGTAGCCCTAAGCAGAGACTGGCACAAATCACTTTCATGGAAAGGGGTTGCCAAGCTTCCATAAAACTACGAGTTTCGTGAAATCTGAGCACACATTTTTTCACCCAATATTCATGACACTTTCAGGTAATGATCATTACCCCAATCCCACTTGGCTCACCAAATTTCATTGTTCTATATTAAACCGATCGTTGGCAGTAACAGTTTTAATTTTTAGGTTTCACTCTGTTTTCTCCAATATGGATACCTGGTGTTGGAACTCTAAATCAAACACGGTTTGTGCTAGCTTTTTAAAACTTGGCACAATAAAGTAGTTCCAAGTTCTATCACTATGGTTTGTTTCCTATTGATGTAGCCCTAAGCAGAGACTGGCGCAAATCACTTTCATGGAAAGGGGTTGCCAAGCTTCCACAAAACTACGAGTTTCGTGAAATCTGAGCACATATTTTTTCACCCAAAACTTGATGACCCTTAGAGGTAATGATCAGTACCCCAATCCCACTTGGCTCACCAAATTTCGTTTTTCTAGGTTAACCGTTCGTTGGGAGTAACAGTTTTAATTTTTAGGATTCACTCTGTTTTCTCCTATATGGATACATGGAATTGGAACTCTAAATCAAACACGGTTTGTGCTAGCTCATTGAAACTTGACACAACCAAGTAGTTCCAAGTTCTATCTCTATGGTTTGTTTCCTATTGATGTAGCCCTAAGCAGAGACTGGCACAAATCACTTTCATGGAAAGGGGTTGCCAAGCTTCCAAAAAACTACGAGTTTCATGAAATCTGAGAACACATTTTTTCACCCAATCTTCATGACACTTTCAGGTAATGATCAGTACCCCAAACCCACTTGGCTAACCAAATTTCGTTCTTCTAGGTTAAACCGTTCGTTGGCAGTAACAGTTTTAACTTTTAGGTTTCACTCTTTTTTCTCCTATATGGATACATGTAGTTGGAAATCTAAATCAAACACAGTTTGTGCTAGCTCTTTGAAACTTGGCACAATAAAGTAGTTCCAAGTTCTATCTCTATGGTTTGTTTCCTATTGATGAAGCCCTAAGAGTAGACTGGCACAAATCACATTCATGGAAAGGGGTTGCCAAGCTTCCAAAAAACTACGAGGTTCCTGAAATTTCAGCACACATTTTTTCACCCAATCTTGATGACACTTTCAGGTAATGATCAGGAACCCAGTCCCACTTGGCTCACCAAATTTCGTTCTTCTAGGTTAAACCGTTCGTTGGCAGTAACAGTTTTAATTTTTAGGTTTCACTCTGATCTCCTATACGGATACATGGAGTTGGAACTCTAAATCAAACACGGTTTGTGCTAGCTCTTTAAAACTTGGCACAATAAAGTAGTTCCAAGTTCTATCACTATGGTTTGTTTCCTACTGATGTAGCCCTAAGCAGAGACTGGCGCAAATCACTTTCATGGAAAGGGGTTGCCAAGCTTCAAAAAATCTACGAGTTTCCTGAAATCTCAGCACACATTTTTTCACCCAAATTTCATGACACTTTCAGGTAATGATCAGTACCCCAATCCCACCTGGCTCACCAATTTCGTTCTTCTAAGTTAAACCGTTCGTTGGCCGTAACAGTTTTAATTTTTAGGTTTCACTCTCTTTTCTCCTATATGGATACATGTATTTGGAATTCTAAATCAAAAACAGTTTTTGCTAGCTCCTTGAAACTTGGCACAATAAAGTAGTTTCAATTTCTGTCTCTATGGTTTGTTTCCTATTGATGTAGCCCTAAGAGTAGACTGGCACAAATCACTTTCATGGAAAGGGGTTGCCAAGCTTACAAAAAACTACGAATTTCGTGAAATCTGAGCACCCATTTTTTCACCCAAACTAGATGACACTTCCAGGTAATGATCAGTAACCCAATCCCACTTGGCACACCAAATTTCGTTTTTCTAGGTAAACCGTTTGTTGGAAGTAACAGTTTTAATTTTAGGTTTCACTCTGTTTTCTTCTGTATGGATACATGGAGTTGGAACTCTAAATCAAACACGGTTTGTGCTAGCTCTTTGAAACTTGGCACAATAAAGTAGTTCCAAGTTCTATCTCTATAGTTTGTTTCCAATTGATGTAGCCCTAAGCAGAGACTGGCGCAAATCACTTTCATGGAAAGGGGTTGCCAAGCTTCCAAAAAACTACGAGTGTCCTGAAATCTCAGCACAATTTTTTTCAACCAATCTTGATGACACTTTTAGGTAATGATCACTACCCCAGTCCCACTTGGCTCACCATATTTCGTTCTTCTAGGTTAAACCGTTCGTTGGCAATAACAGTTGTAATTTTTAGGTTTCACTCTGTTTTCTCCTATATGGATACATGGAGTTGGAACTCTAAATCAAACATGGTTTGTGCTAGCTCTTTGAAAATTGACACAATAAAGTAGTTCCAAGTTCTACCTCTGTGGTTTGTTTCCTATTGATGTAGCCCTAAGCAGAGACTGGCACAAACCACTTTCATGGAAAGGGGTTGCCAAGCTTACAAAAAACTACGAATTTCGTGAAATCTGAGCACACATTTTTTCACCCAATCTTGATGACACTTCCAGGTAATGATCAGTACCCCAATCCCACTTGGCACACCAAATTTCGGTTTTCTAGGTAAACCGTTTGTTGGAAGTAACAGTTTTAATTTTTAGGTTTCACTCTGTTTTCTCCTGTATGGATACATGGAGTTGGAACTCTAAATCAATCACGGTTTGTGCTAGCTCTTTGAAACTTGGCACAATAAAGTAGTTCCAAGTTCTATCTCTATAGTTTCTTTCCGATTGATGTAGCCCTAAGCAGAGACTGGCGCAAATCACTTTCATGGAAAGGGGTTGCCACGCTTCCAAAAAACTACGAGTTTCCTGAAATCTCAGCACACATTTTTTCACCCAATCTTGATGACACTTTCAGGTAATGATCAGTACCCCAATCCCACTTGGCTCATCAAATTTCGTTCTTCTAGGTTAAACCGTTCGTTGGCAGTAACAGTTGAAATTTTTAGGTTTCACTCTGTTTTCTCCTATATGGATACATGTATTTGGAACTCTAAATCAAACACGGTTTGTGCTAGCTCTTTGAAACTTGACACAATAAAGTAGTTCCAAGTTGTATCTCTATGGTTTGTTTCCTATTGATGTAGCCCTAAGAGGAGACTGGCGCCAATCACTTTCATGGAAAGGGGTTGCCAAGCTTCCAAAAAACTACGAGTTTCCTGAAATCTCAGCACACATTTTTTCACCCAATCTTGATGACACTTTCAGGTAATGATCAGTACCCCAATCCCACTTGGCTCATCAAATTTCGTTCTTCTTGGTTAAACCATTCGTTGGCAGTAACAGTTGAAATTTTTAGGTTTCACTCTGTTTTCTCCTATATGGATACATGGAGTTGGAACTCTAAATAAAACACAGTTTGTGTAGCTCTTTGAAACTTGACACAATCAAGTAGTTCCAAGTTCTATCTCTATGGTTTGTTTCCTATTGATGTAGCCCTAAGCAGAGACTGGCACAAATCACTTTCATGGAAAGGGGTTGCCAAGCTTCCATAAAACTACGAGTTTCGTGAAATCTGAGCACACATTTTTTCACCCAATATTCATGACACTTTCAGGTAATGATCATTACCCCAATCCCACTTGGCTCACCAAATTTCATTGTTCTATATTAAACCGATCGTTGGCAGTAACAGTTTTAATTTTTAGGTTTCACTCTGTTTTCTCCAATATGGATACCTGGTGTTGGAACTCTAAATCAAACACGGTTTGTGCTAGCTTTTTAAAACTTGGCACAATAAAGTAGTTCCAAGTTCTATCACTATGGTTTGTTTCCTATTGATGTAGCCCTAAGCAGAGACTGGCGCAAATCACTTTCATGGAAAGGGGTTGCCAAGCTTCCACAAAACTACGAGTTTCGTGAAATCTGAGCACATATTTTTTCACCCAAAACTTGATGACCCTTAGAGGTAATGATCAGTACCCCAATCCCACTTGGCTCACCAAATTTCGTTTTTCTAGGTTAACCGTTCGTTGGGAGTAACAGTTTTAATTTTTAGGATTCACTCTGTTTTCTCCTATATGGATACATGGAATTGGAACTCTAAATCAAACACGGTTTGTGCTAGCTCATTGAAACTTGACACAACCAAGTAGTTCCAAGTTCTATCTCTATGGTTTGTTTCCTATTGATGTAGCCCTAAGCAGAGACTGGCACAAATCACTTTCATGGAAAGGGGTTGCCAAGCTTCCAAAAAACTACGAGTTTCATGAAATCTGAGAACACATTTTTTCACCCAATCTTCATGACACTTTCAGGTAATGATCAGTACCCCAAACCCACTTGGCTAACCAAATTTCGTTCTTCTAGGTTAAACCGTTCGTTGGCAGTAACAGTTTTAACTTTTAGGTTTCACTCTTTTTTCTCCTATATGGATACATGTAGTTGGAAATCTAAATCAAACACAGTTTGTGCTAGCTCTTTGAAACTTGGCACAATAAAGTAGTTCCAAGTTCTATCTCTATGGTTTGTTTCCTATTGATGAAGCCCTAAGAGTAGACTGGCACAAATCACATTCATGGAAAGGGGTTGCCAAGCTTCCAAAAAACTACGAGGTTCCTGAAATTTCAGCACACATTTTTTCACCCAATCTTGATGACACTTTCAGGTAATGATCAGGAACCCAGTCCCACTTGGCTCACCAAATTTCGTTCTTCTAGGTTAAACCGTTCGTTGGCAGTAACAGTTTTAATTTTTAGGTTTCACTCTGATCTCCTATACGGATACATGGAGTTGGAACTCTAAATCAAACACGGTTTGTGCTAGCTCTTTAAAACTTGGCACAATAAAGTAGTTCCAAGTTCTATCACTATGGTTTGTTTCCTACTGATGTAGCCCTAAGCAGAGACTGGCGCAAATCACTTTCATGGAAAGGGGTTGCCAAGCTTCAAAAAATCTACGAGTTTCCTGAAATCTCAGCACACATTTTTTCACCCAAATTTCATGACACTTTCAGGTAATGATCAGTACCCCAATCCCACCTGGCTCACCAATTTCGTTCTTCTAAGTTAAACCGTTCGTTGGCCGTAACAGTTTTAATTTTTAGGTTTCACTCTCTTTTCTCCTATATGGATACATGTATTTGGAATTCTAAATCAAAAACAGTTTTTGCTAGCTCCTTGAAACTTGGCACAATAAAGTAGTTTCAATTTCTGTCTCTATGGTTTGTTTCCTATTGATGTAGCCCTAAGAGTAGACTGGCACAAATCACTTTCATGGAAAGGGGTTGCCAAGCTTACAAAAAACTACGAATTTCGTGAAATCTGAGCACCCATTTTTTCACCCAAACTAGATGACACTTCCAGGTAATGATCAGTAACCCAATCCCACTTGGCACACCAAATTTCGTTTTTCTAGGTAAACCGTTTGTTGGAAGTAACAGTTTTAATTTTAGGTTTCACTCTGTTTTCTTCTGTATGGATACATGGAGTTGGAACTCTAAATCAAACACGGTTTGTGCTAGCTCTTTGAAACTTGGCACAATAAAGTAGTTCCAAGTTCTATCTCTATAGTTTGTTTCCAATTGATGTAGCCCTAAGCAGAGACTGGCGCAAATCACTTTCATGGAAAGGGGTTGCCAAGCTTCCAAAAAACTACGAGTGTCCTGAAATCTCAGCACAATTTTTTTCAACCAATCTTGATGACACTTTTAGGTAATGATCACTACCCCAGTCCCACTTGGCTCACCATATTTCGTTCTTCTAGGTTAAACCGTTCGTTGGCAATAACAGTTGTAATTTTTAGGTTTCACTCTGTTTTCTCCTATATGGATACATGGAGTTGGAACTCTAAATCAAACATGGTTTGTGCTAGCTCTTTGAAAATTGACACAATAAAGTAGTTCCAAGTTCTACCTCTGTGGTTTGTTCCTATTGATGTAGCCCTAAGCAGAGACTGGCACAAACCACTTTCATGGAAAGGGGTTGCCAAGCTTACAAAAAACTACGAATTTCGTGAAATCTGAGCACACATTTTTTCACCCAATCTTGATGACACTTCCAGGTAATGATCAGTACCCCAATCCCACTTGGCACACCAAATTTCGGTTTTCTAGGTAAACCGTTTGTTGGAAGTAACAGTTTTAATTTTTAGGTTTCACTCTGTTTTCTCCTGTATGGATACATGGAGTTGGAACTCTAAATCAATCACGGTTTGTGCTAGCTCTTTGAAACTTGGCACAATAAAGTAGTTCCAAGTTCTATCTCTATAGTTTCTTTCCGATTGATGTAGCCCTAAGCAGAGACTGGCGCAAATCACTTTCATGGAAAGGGGTTGCCACGCTTCCAAAAAACTACGAGTTTCCTGAAATCTCAGCACACATTTTTTCACCCAATCTTGATGACACTTTCAGGTAATGATCAGTACCCCAATCCCACTTGGCTCATCAAATTTCGTTCTTCTAGGTTAAACCGTTCGTTGGCAGTAACAGTTGAAATTTTTAGGTTTCACTCTGTTTTCTCCTATATGGATACATGTATTTGGAACTCTAAATCAAACACGGTTTGTGCTAGCTCTTTGAAACTTGACACAATAAAGTAGTTCCAAGTTGTATCTCTATGGTTTGTTTCCTATTGATGTAGCCCTAAGAGGAGACTGGCGCCAATCACTTTCATGGAAAGGGGTTGCCAAGCTTCCAAAAAACTACGAGTTTCCTGAAATCTCAGCACACATTTTTTCACCCAATCTTGATGACACTTTCAGGTAATGATCAGTACCCCAATCCCACTTGGCTCATCAAATTTCGTTCTTCTTGGTTAAACCATTCGTTGGCAGTAACAGTTGAAATTTTTAGGTTTCACTCTGTTTTCTCCTATATGGATACATGGAGTTGGAACTCTAAATAAAACACAGTTTGTGTAGCTCTTTGAAACTTGACACAATCAAGTAGTTCCAAGTTCTATCTCTATGGTTTGTTTCCTATTGATGTAGCCCTAAGCAGAGACTGGCACAAATCACTTTCATGGAAAGGGGTTGCCAAGCTTCCATAAAACTACGAGTTTCGTGAAATCTGAGCACACATTTTTTCACCCAATATTCATGACACTTTCAGGTAATGATCATTACCCCAATCCCACTTGGCTCACCAAATTTCATTGTTCTATATTAAACCGATCGTTGGCAGTAACAGTTTTAATTTTTAGGTTTCACTCTGTTTTCTCCAATATGGATACCTGGTGTTGGAACTCTAAATCAAACACGGTTTGTGCTAGCTTTTTAAAACTTGGCACAATAAAGTAGTTCCAAGTTCTATCACTATGGTTTGTTTCCTATTGATGTAGCCCTAAGCAGAGACTGGCGCAAATCACTTTCATGGAAAGGGGTTGCCAAGCTTCCACAAAACTACGAGTTTCGTGAAATCTGAGCACATATTTTTTCACCCAAAACTTGATGACCCTTAGAGGTAATGATCAGTACCCCAATCCCACTTGGCTCACCAAATTTCGTTTTTCTAGGTTAACCGTTCGTTGGGAGTAACAGTTTTAATTTTTAGGATTCACTCTGTTTTCTCCTATATGGATACATGGAATTGGAACTCTAAATCAAACACGGTTTGTGCTAGCTCATTGAAACTTGACACAACCAAGTAGTTCCAAGTTCTATCTCTATGGTTTGTTTCCTATTGATGTAGCCCTAAGCAGAGACTGGCACAAATCACTTTCATGGAAAGGGGTTGCCAAGCTTCCAAAAAACTACGAGTTTCATGAAATCTGAGAACACATTTTTTCACCCAATCTTCATGACACTTTCAGGTAATGATCAGTACCCCAAACCCACTTGGCTAACCAAATTTCGTTCTTCTAGGTTAAACCGTTCGTTGGCAGTAACAGTTTTAACTTTTAGGTTTCACTCTTTTTTCTCCTATATGGATACATGTAGTTGGAAATCTAAATCAAACACAGTTTGTGCTAGCTCTTTGAAACTTGGCACAATAAAGTAGTTCCAAGTTCTATCTCTATGGTTTGTTTCCTATTGATGAAGCCCTAAGAGTAGACTGGCACAAATCACATTCATGGAAAGGGGTTGCCAAGCTTCCAAAAAACTACGAGGTTCCTGAAATTTCAGCACACATTTTTTCACCCAATCTTGATGACACTTTCAGGTAATGATCAGGAACCCAGTCCCACTTGGCTCACCAAATTTCGTTCTTCTAGGTTAAACCGTTCGTTGGCAGTAACAGTTTTAATTTTTAGGTTTCACTCTGATCTCCTATACGGATACATGGAGTTGGAACTCTAAATCAAACACGGTTTGTGCTAGCTCTTTAAAACTTGGCACAATAAAGTAGTTCCAAGTTCTATCACTATGGTTTGTTTCCTACTGATGTAGCCCTAAGCAGAGACTGGCGCAAATCACTTTCATGGAAAGGGGTTGCCAAGCTTCAAAAAATCTACGAGTTTCCTGAAATCTCAGCACACATTTTTTCACCCAAATTTCATGACACTTTCAGGTAATGATCAGTACCCCAATCCCACCTGGCTCACCAATTTCGTTCTTCTAAGTTAAACCTTTCGTTGGCCGTAACAGTTTTAATTTTTAGGTTTCACTCTCTTTTCTCCTATATGGATACATGTATTTGGAATTCTAAATCAAAAACAGTTTTTGCTAGCTCCTTGAAACTTGGCACAATAAAGTAGTTTCAATTTCTGTCTCTATGGTTTGTTTCCTATTGATGTAGCCCTAAGAGTAGACTGGCACAAATCACTTTCATGGAAAGGGGTTGCCAAGCTTACAAAAAACTACGAATTTCGTGAAATCTGAGCACCCATTTTTTCACCCAAAGTAGATGACACTTCCAGGTAATGATCAGTAACCCAATCCCACTTGGCACACCAAATTTCGTTTTTCTAGGTAAACCGTTTGTTGGAAGTAACAGTTTTAATTTTAGGTTTCACTCTGTTTTCTTCTGTATGGATACATGGAGTTGGAACTCTAAATCAAACACGGTTTGTGCTAGCTCTTTGAAACTTGGCACAATAAAGTAGTTCCAAGTTCTATCTCTATAGTTTGTTTCCAATTGATGTAGCCCTAAGCAGAGACTGGCGCAAATCACTTTCATGGAAAGGGGTTGCCAAGCTTCCAAAAAACTACGAGTGTCCTGAAATCTCAGCACAATTTTTTTCAACCAATCTTGATGACACTTTTAGGTAATGATCACTACCCCAGTCCCACTTGGCTCACCATATTTCGTTCTTCTAGGTTAAACCGTTCGTTGGCAATAACAGTTGTAATTTTTAGGTTTCACTCTGTTTTCTCCTATATGGATACATGGAGTTGGAACTCTAAATCAAACATGGTTTGTGCTAGCTCTTTGAAAATTGACACAATAAAGTAGTTCCAAGTTCTATCTCTATGGTTTGTTTCCTATTGATGTAGCCCTAAGCAGAGACTGGCGCAAATCACTTTCATGGAAAGGGGTTGCCAAGCTTCCGAAAAACTACGAGTTTCCTGAAATCTCAGCACACATTTTTTCACCCAATCTTGATGACACTTTCAGGTAATGATCAGGACCCCAATCCCACTTGGCTCAACAAATTTTGTTCTTCTAGGTTAAACAGATCGTTGACAGTAACAGTTTAAATTTTTAGGTTTCACTCTGTTTTCTCCTTTATGGATTCATGTAGTTGGAACTCTAAATCAAACACGGTTTGTGCTAGCTCTTTGAAACTTGACACAGTCAAGTAGTTCCAAGTTCAATCTCTATGGTTTGTTTCCTATTGATGTAGCCCTAAGCAGAGACTGGTGCAAATCACTTTAATGGAAAGGGGTTGCCAAGCTTCCAAAAAACTACGAGTTTCCTGAAATCCCAGCACACATTTTTTCACCCAATCTTGATGACACTTTTAGGTAATGATCAGTACCCCAATCCAACTTTTCTCATCAAAATTTCGTTCTTCTAGGTTAAAGTGATCTTTGGCAGTAACAGTTTTAATTTTTAGGTTTCACTCTGTTTTCTCTTATATGGATACATGTAGTTGGAACTCTAAATCAAACACGGATTTTGCTAGCTCTTTGAAACTTGACACAATAAAGTAGTTCCAAGTTCTATCTCTATTTTTTGTTTCCTATTGATGTAGCACTAAGCAGAGACTATCGCAAAGCACTTTCATGGAAAGGGGTTGCCAAGCTTCCAAAAAACTAAGAGTTTCGTGAAATCTCAGCACACATTTTTTCACCCAATCTTGATGACACTTTCAGGTAATGATCAGTACCCCAATCCCACTTGGCTCACCAAATTTTGTTCTTCTACGTTAAACCGATCGTTGGCAGTAACAGTTTCAATTTTTAGGTTTCACTCTGTTTTCTCCTATATGGATATATGTAGTTGGAACTCTAAATCAAACACGGTTTGTGCTAGCTCTTTGAAACTTGACACAATAAAGTAGTTCCAATTTCTATCTCTATGGTTTGTTTCCTATTGATGTAGCCCTAAGCAGAGACTGGCGCAAATCACTTTCATGGAAAGGGGTTGCCAAGCTTCCAAAAAACTATGAGTTTCCTGAAATCTCAGCACACATTTTTTCACCGAATCTTGATGACACTTTCTGGTAATGATCAGTACCCCAATCCCACTTGGCTCACCAAATTTCGTTCTTCTAGGTTAAACCGATCGTTGGCAGTAACAGTTTAAATTTTTAGGTTTCACTCTGTTTTCTCCTATATGGATATATGTAGTTGGAACTCTAAATCAAACACGGTTTGTGCTAGCTCTTTGTAACTTGACACAATAAAGTAGTTCCAAGATCTATCTCTATGGTTTGTTTCCTATTGATGTAGCCCTAAGCAGAGACTGGCGCAAATCACTTTCATGGAAAGGGGTTGCCAAGCTTCCAAAAAACTATGAGTTTCCTGAAATCTCAGCACACATTTTTTCACCCAATCTTGATGACACTTTCAGGTAATGATCAGTTCCCAAATCCCACTTGGCTCACCAAATTTCGTTCTTCTAGGTTAAACCGTTCGTTGGCAGTAACAGTTTTAATTTTTAGGTTTCACTCTGTTTTCTCCTATATGGATACATGTAGTTGGAACTCTAAATCAAACACGGTTTGTGCTAGCTCTTTGAAACTTGACACAGTCAAGTTGTTCCAAGTTCCATCTCTATGGTTTGTATCCTATTGATGTAGCCCTAAGCAGAGACTGGCGCAAATCACGTTCATGGAAAGGGATTGCCAAGCTTCCAAAAAACTACGAGTTTCGTGAAATCTGAGCACACATTTTTTCACCCAATCTTGATGACACTTTCAGGTAATGATCAGTACCCCAATCCCACTTTTCTCACCAAATTTCGTTCTTCTAGGTTAAACCGTTCGTTGGAAGTAACAGTTTTAATTTTTAGGTTTCACTCTGTTTTTTCCTATATGGATACATGTATTTGGAACTCTAAATCAAACACGGTATGTGCTAGCTCTTTGAAACTTGACACAGTCATGTAGTTCTAAGTTCTATCTCTATGGTTTGTTTCCTATTGATGTAGCCCTATGCAGAGACTCACGCAAATCACTTTCAAGGAAAGGGGTTGCCAAGCTTACAAAAAACTACGAGTTTCCTAAAATCTCAGCACACATTTTTTCAACCAATCTTGATGACACTTTCAGGTAATGATCGGTAAACCAATCCCACTTGGCTCACCAAATTTCGTTCTTCTAGGTGAAACCGATCGTTGGTAGTAACAGTTTAAATTTTTAGGTTTTACTCTGTTTTCTCCTTTATGGATTCATGTAGTTGGAACTCTAAATCAAACACGGTTTGTGCTAGCTCTTTGACACTTGACACAGTCAAGTAGTTCCAAGTTCTATCTCTATGGTTTTTTTCCTATTGATGCAGCCCTAAGCAGAGACTGGCACAAATCACTCATGGAAAGGGGTTGCCAAGCTTCCAAAAAAACTACGAGTTTCCTGAAATCTCAGCACACATTTTTTTCACCCAATCTTGATGACACTTTCAGGTAATGATCAGTACCCCAATCCCACTTCTCACACCAAATTTCGTTCTTCTAGGTTAAACCGATCTTCGGCAGTAACAGTTTTAATTTTTAGGTTTCACTCTGTTTTCTTCTATATGGATACATGTAGTTGGAACTCTAAATCAAACACGGTTTGTGCTAGCTCTTTGAAACTTGACACAATAAAGTAGTTCCAAGATCTATCTCTATGGTTTGTTTCCTATTGATGTAGCCCTAAGCAGAGACTGGTGCAAATTACTTTCATGGAAAGGGGTTGCCAAGCTTCCAAAAAACTACGAGTTTCCTGATATCTCAGCACACATTTTTTCACCCAATCTTGATGACACTTTCAGGTAATGATCAGTACACCAATCCCACTTTTTTCACCTAATTTTGTTCTTCTAGGTTAAACCAATTTTTCCAGTAACAGTTTTAATTTTTAGGTTTCACTCTGTTTTCTCCTATATGGTTACATGTATTTGGAACTCAAAATCAAACACGGTTTGTGCTAGCTCTTTGAAACTTGACACAATCAAGTAGTTCCAAGTTCTATCTCTATGGTTTGTTTCCTATTGACGTAGCCCTAAGCAGAGACTGGCGCAAATCACTTTCATGGAAAGGGGTTGCCAAGCTTCCAAAAAACTACGAGTTTCCTGAAATCTCAGTACACATTTTTTTCACCCAATCTTGATGACACTTTCAGGTAATGATCAGTACCCCAATCCCACTTAGCTCACCAAATTTCGTTCTTCTAGATTAATCCGATCGTTGGCAGTAACAGTTTTAATTTTTAGGTTTCACTCTGTTTTCTCCTATATGGATACATGTAGTTGGAACTCTAAATCAAACACGGATTGTGCTAGCACTTTGAAACTTGACATAATAAAGTAGTTCCAAGTTCTATTTCTATTGTTTGTTTCCTATTGATGTAGCCCTAAGCAGAGACTGTCGCAAATCACTTTCATGGAAAGGGGTTGCCAAGCTTCCAAAAAACTACGAGTTTCGTGAAATCTCAGCACACATTTTTTCACCCAATCTTGATGACACTTTCAGGTAATGATCGGTACACCAATCCCACTTAGCTCACCAAATTTTGTTCTTCTAGCTAAACCGATCGTTGGCAGTAACAGTTTAAATTTTTAGGTTTCACTCTGTTTTCTCCTTTATGGATGCATGTATTTGGAACTCTAAATCAAACACGGTTTGTGCTAGCTCTTTGAAACTTGACACAGTCAAGTAGTTCGAAGTTCTTTCTCTATGGTTTGTTTCCTATTGATGTAGCCCTAAGCAGAGACTGGCGCACATCACTTTCATGGAAAGTGGTTGCCAAGCTTCCAAAAAACTACGAGTTTCGTGAAATCTGAGCACACATTTTTTCACCCAATCTTGATGACACTTTCAGGTAATGATCAGTACCCCAATCCCACTTGGCTCACCAAATTTCGTTCTTCTAGTTTAAACCGTTCGTTGGAAGTAACAGTTTTAATTTTTAGGTTTCACTCTGTTTTTTCCTATATGGATACATGTAGTTGGAACTCTAAATCAAACACGGTTTGTGCTAGCTCCTTGAAACCTGTCACAATAAAGTAGTTCCAAGTTCTATCTTTATGGTTTGTTTCCTATTGATGTATCCCTAAGCAGAGACTGTCGCAAATCACTTTCATGGAAAGGGGTTGCCAAGCTTCCAAAAAACTACGAGTTTCGTGAAATCTCAGCACACATTTTTTCAGCCAATCTTGATGACACTTTCAGGTAATGATCAGTATCCCAATCCCACTTGGCTCACCAAATTTCATTCTTCTATGTTAAACCGTTCATTGGCAGTAACAGTTTTAATTTTTAGGTTTCACTCTGTTTTCTCCTATATGGATACATGTAGTTGGAACTCTAAATCAAACACAGATTGTGCTAGCTCTTTGAAACTTGACACAATAATGTAGTTCGAAGTTCTATCTCTATGGTTTGTTTCCTATTGATGTAGCCCTAAGCAGAGACTGGCGCAAATCACTTTCATGGAAAGGGGTTGCCAACCTTCCAAAAAACTACGAGTTTCCTGAAATCTCAGCACACATTTTTTCACCCAATCTTGATGACACTTTCAGGTAATGATCAGTACTCCAATCCAACTTTTCTCACCAAATTTCGTTCTTCTAGGTTAAACTGATCTTTGGCAGTAACAGTTTTAGTTTTTAGGTTTCACTCTGTTTTCTCCTATATGGATACATGTAGTTGGAACTCTAAATCAAACACGGATTGTGCTAGCTATTTGAAACTTGACACAATAAAGTAGTTCCAAGTTCTATCTCTATTTTTTGTTTCCTATTGATGTAGCCTTAAGCAGAGACTGGCACAAATCACTTTCATGGAAAGGGGTTACCAAGCTTCCAAAAAACTACGAGTTTCGTGAAATCTCAGCACACATTTTTTCACCCAATCTTGATGACACTTTCAGGTAATGATCAGTACCCCAATCCCACTTGGCTCACCAAATTTCGTTCTTCTAGGTTAAACCGATGGTTGGCAGTAACAGTTTAAATTTTTAGGTTTCACTCTGTTTTCTCCTTTATGGATTCATGTAGTTGGAACTCTAAATCACACACGGTTTGTGCTAGCTCTTTGAAACTTGACACAGTCAAGTAGTTCCAAGTTCTATCTCTATGGTTTGTATCCTATTGATGTAGCCCTAAGGAGAGACTGGCGCAAATCACTTTCATGGAAAGGGGTTGCTAAGCTTCCAAAAACTACGAGTTTCCTGAAATCTCATCACATATTTTTTCACCCAGCTTCATGACACTTTCAGGTAATGATCAGTACCCCAATCCCACTTGGCTTACCAAATTTCGTTCTTCTAGGTTAAACCGATCGTTGGTAGTAACAGTTTAAATTTTTAGGTTTCACTCTGTTTTCTCCTTTATGGATTCATGTGGTTGGAACTCTAAATCAAACACGGTTTGTGCTAGCTCTTTGAAACTTGACACAGTCAAGTAGTTCGAAGTTCTTTCTCTATGGTTTGTTTCCTATTGATGTAGCCCTAAGCAGAGACTGGCGCAAATCACTTTCATGGAAAGGGTTTGCCAACCCCCCAAAATACTACGAGTTTCCTGAAATCTCAGCACACATTTTTTCACCCAATATTGATGACACTTTCAGGTAATGATCGGTACACCAATCCCACTTAGCTCACCAAATTTCGTTCTTCTAGCTAAACCGATCGTTGGCAGTAACAGTTTAAATTTTTAAGTTTCACTCTGTTTTCTCCTTT
Source organism: Spermophilus citellus (assembly GCF_964194105.1). Taxonomy (NCBI): domain Eukaryota; kingdom Metazoa; phylum Chordata; class Mammalia; order Rodentia; family Sciuridae; genus Spermophilus; species Spermophilus citellus. The sequence continues at coordinate 16,716,013 of NC_138188.1, forward strand.
ATGGATGCATGTATTTGGAACTCTAAATCAAACACGGTTTGTGCTAGCTCTTTGAAACTTGACACAGTCAAGTAGTTCGAAGTTCTTTCTCTATGGTTTGTTTCCTATTGATGTAGCCCTAAGCAGAGACTGGCGCACATCACTTTCATGGAAAGTGGTTGCCAAGCTTCCAAAAAACTACGAGTTTCGTGAAATCTGAGCACACATTTTTTCACCCAATCTTGATGACACTTTCAGGTAATGATCAGTACCCCAATCCCACTTGGCTCACCAAATTTCGTTCTTCTAGGTTAAACCGTTCGTTGGAAGTAACATTTTTAATTTTTAGGTTTCACTCTGTTTTTTCCTATATGGATACATGTAGTTGGAACTCTAAATCAAACACGGTTTGTGCTAGCTCCTTGAAACCTGTCACAATAAAGTAGTTCCAAGTTCTATCTTTATGGTTTTTTTCCTATTGATGTATCCCTAAGCAGAGACTGTCGCAAATCACTTTCATGGAAAGGGGTTGCCAAGCTTCCAAAAAACTACGAGTTTCGTGAAATCTCAGCACACATTTTTTCAGCCAATCTTGATGACACTTTCAGGTAATGATCAGTACCCCAATCCCACTTTTCTCACCAAATTTCGTTCTTCTAGGTTAAACCGTTCGTTGGAAGTAACAGTTTTAATTTTTAGGTTTCACTCTGTTTTCTCCTATATGGATACATGCAGTTGGAACTCTAAATCATACACGGTTTGTGCTAGGTCTTTGAAACTTGACACAATAAAGTAGTTCCAAGTTCTATCTCTATGGTTTGTTTCCTATTGATGTAGCCCTAAGAAGAGACTGGTGCAAATCGCTTTCATGGAAAGGGGTTGCCAAGCTTCCAAAAAACTACGAGTTTTCTGAAATCTCAGCAAACATTTTTTCACCCAATCTTGATGACACTTTCAGGTAATGATCAGTACCCCAATCCAAATTTTCTCATCAAAATTTTTTTCTTCTAGGTTAAAGTGATCTTTGGCAGTAACAGTTTTAATTTTTAGGTTTCACTCTGTTTTCTCCTATATGGATACATGTAGTTGGAACTCTAAATCAAACACGGATTTTGCTAGCTCTTTGAAACTTGACACAATAAAGTAGTTCCAAGTTCTATCTCTATTTTTTGTTTCCTATTGATGTAGCACTAAGCAGAGACTGGCGCAAAGCACTTTCATGGAAAGGGGTTGCCAAGCTTCCAAAAAACTAAGAGTTTCGTGAAATCTCAGCACACATTTTTTCACCCAAACTTGATGACACTTTCAGGTAATGATCAGTACCCCAATCCCACTTGGCTCACCAAATTTTGTTCTTCTACGTTAAACCGATCGTTGGCAGTAACAGTTTCAATTTTTAGGTTTCACTCTGTTTTCTCCTATATGGATATATGTAGTTGGAACTCTAAATCAAACACGGTTTGTGCTAGCTCTTTGAAACTTGACACAATAAAGTAGTTCCAAGTTCTATCTCTATGGTTTGTTTCCTATTGATGTAGCCCTAAGCAGAGACTGGCGCAAATCACTTTCATGGAAAGGGGTTGCCAAGCTTCCAAAAAACTATGAGTTTCCTGAAATCTCAGCACACATTTTTTCACCGAATCTTGATGACACTTTCTGGTAATGATCAGTACCCTAATCCCACTTGGCTCACCAAATTTCGTTCTTATAGATTAAACTGTTCGTTGGCAGTAACAGTTTTAATTTTTAGGTTTCACTCTGTTTTCTCCTATATGGATACATGTAGTTGGAACTCTAAATCAAACACGGTTTGTGCTAGCTCTTTGAAACTTGACACAGTCAAGTTGTTCCCAGTTCCATCTCTATGGTTTGTTTCCTATTGATGTAGCCCTAAGCAGAGACTGGCGCAAATCACGTTCATGGAAAGGGGTTGCCAAGCTTCCAAAAAACTACGAGTTTCCTGAAATCTCAGCACACATTTTTTCACCCAATCTTGATGACACTTTCAGGTAATGATCAGTACCCCAATCCCACTTTTCTCACCAAATTTCGTTCTTCTAGGTTAAACCGTTCGTTGGAAGTAACAGTTTTAATTTTTAGGTTTCACTCTGTTTTTTTCCTATATGGATACATGTAGTTGGAACTCTAAATCAAACACGGTATGTGCTAGCTCTTTGAAACCTGACACATTCATGTAGTTCTAAGTTCTATCTCTATGGTTTGTTTCCTATTGATGTAGCCCTAAGCAGAGACTCACGCAAATCACTTTCAAGGAAAGGGGTTGCCAAGCTTCCAAAAAACTACAAGTTTCCTGAAATCTCAGCACACATTTTTTCAACCAATCTTGATGACACTTTCAGGTAATGATCAGTAAACCAATCCCACTTGGCTCACCAAATTTCGTTCTTCTCGATTAAACCATTCGTTGGCAGTAACAGTTTTAATTTTTAGGTTTCACTCTGTTTTCTCCTATATGGATACATGCAGTTGGAACTCTAAATCATACACGGTTTGTGCTAGCTCTTTGAAACTTGACACAATCAAGTAGTTCCAAGTTCTATCTCTATGGTTTGTTTCCTATTGATGTAGCCCTAAGCAGAGACTGGTGCAAATCACTTTCATGGAAAGGGGTTGCCAAGCTTCCAAAAAACTACGAGTTTCCTGAAATCTCAGCAAGTATATTTTCACCCAACCTTGATGACACTTTCAGGTAATGATCAGTACCCCAATCCAAATTTTCTCATCAAAATTTTTTTCTTCTAGGTTAAAGTGATCTTTGGAAGTAACAGTTTTAATTTTTAGGTTTCACTCTGTTTTCTCCTATATGGATACATGTAGTTGGAACTCTAAATCAAACACGGATTTTGCTAGCTCTTTGAAACTTGACACAATAAAGTAGTTCCAAGTTCTATCTCTATTTTTTGTTTCCTATTGATGTAGCACTAAGCAGAGACTGGCGCAAATCACTTTCATGGAAAGGGGTTGCCAAGCTTCCAAAAAACTACGAGTTTCGTGAAATCTGAGCACACATTTTTTCACCCAATCTTGATGACACTTTCAGGTAATGATCAGTACCCCAATCCCACTTGGCTCACCAAATTTCGTTCTTCTAGGTTAAACCGATCGTTGGCAGTAACAGTTTAAATTTTTAGGTTTCACTCTGTTTTCTCCTTAATGGATTCATGTAGTTGGAACTCTAAATCAAACACGGTGTGTGCTAGCTCTTTGAAACTTGACACAGTCAAGTAGTTCCAAGTTCTATCTCTATGGTTTGTATCCTATTGATGTAGCCCTAAGGAGAGACTGGCGCAAATCACTTTCATGGAAAGGGGTTGCTAAGCTTCCAAAAACTACGAGTTTCCTGAAATCTCATCACATATTTTTTCACCCAGCTTCATGACACTTTCAGGTAATGATCAGTACCCCAATCCCACTTGGCTCACCAAATTTCGTTCTTCTAGGTTAAACCGATCGTTGGTAGTAACAGTTTACATTTTTAGATTTCACTCTGTTTTCTCCTTTATGGATTCATGTGGTTGGAACTCTAAATCAAACACGGTTTGTGCTAGCTCTTTGAAACTTGACACAGTAAAGTAGTTCCAAGTTCTATCTCTATGGTTTGTTTCCTATTGACGTAGCCCTAAGCAGAGACTGGCGCAAATCACTTTCATGGAAAGGGTTTGCCAACCTTCCAAAAAACTACGAGTTTCCTGAAATCTCAGCACACATTTTTTCACCCAATATTGATGACACTTTCAGGTAATGATCAGTACCCCAATCCAACTTTTCTCACCAAATTTCGTTCTTCTAGGTTAAACTGATCTTTGGCATTAATAGTTTTAATTTTTAGGTTTCACTCTGTTTTCTCCTATATGGATACATGTAGTTGGAACTGTAAATCAAACACGGATCGTGCTAGCTCTTTGAAACTTGACACAATAAAGTAGTTCCAAGTTCTATCTCTATTGTTTGTTTCCTATTGATGTAGCCCTAAGCAGAGACTGGCTCAAATCACTTTCATGGAAAGGGGTTGCCAAGCTTCCAAAAAACTACGAGTTTCGTGAAATCTCAGCACACATTTTTCACCCAATCTTGATGACACTTTCAGGTAATGCTCAGTACCCCAATCCCACTTGGGCACCAAATTTCGTTCTTCTAGCTTAAACCGATCATTGGCAGTAACAGTTTAAATTTTTAGGTTTCACTCTGTTTTCTCCTTTATGGATTCATGTAGTTGGAACTCTAAATCAAACACGGTTTGTGCTAGCTCTTTGAAACTTGACACAGTCAAGTAGTTCGAAGTTCTATCACTATGGTTTGTTTCCTATTGATGTAGCCCTAAGCAGAGACTGGCGCAAATCACTTTCATGGAAAGGGGTTGCCAAGCTTCCAAAAACTACGAGTTTCCTGAATCTCATCACACATTTTTTCACCCAGCTTCATGACACTTTCAGGTGATGATCAGTACCCCAATCCCACTTGGCTCACCAAATTTCGTTCTTCTAGGTTAAACCGTTCGTTGGCAGTAACAGTTTTAATTTTTAGGTTTCACTCTGTTTTCTGCTATATGGATACATGTAGTTGGAACTCTAAATCAAACACGGTTTCTGCTAGCTCTTTGAAACTTGACACAATAAAGTAGTTCCAAGTTCTATCTCTATGGTTTGTTTCCTATTGATGTAGCCCTAAGCAGAGACTGGCGCAAATCACTTTCATGGAAGGGGTTGCCAACCTTCCAAAAAACTACGAGTTTCCTGAAATCTCAGCACACATTTTTTCACCCAATCTTGATGACACTTTCAGGTAATGATCAGTACCCCAATCCATCTTTTCTCACCAAATTTCGTTCTTCTAGGTTACACTGATCTTTGGCAGTAACAGTTTAAATTTTTAGGTTTCACTCTGTTTTCTCCTATATGGATACATGTAGTTGGAACTCTAAATCAAACACGGATTGTGCTAGCTCTTTGAAACTTGACACAATAAAGTAGTTCCAAGTTCTATCTCTATCGTTTGTTTCCTATTGATGTAGCCCTTAGCAGAGACTGGCGCAAATCACTTTCATGGAAAGGGGTTGCCAAGCTTCCAAAAAACTACGAGTTTCGTGAAATCTCAGCACATATTTTTTCACCCAATCTTGATGACACTTTCAGGTAATGATCAGTACCCCAATCCCACTTGGCTCACCAAATTTCGTTCTTCTAGGTGAAACCGATCGTTGGTAGTAACAGTTTAAATTTTTAGGTTTTACTCTGTTTTCTCCTTTATGGATTCATGTAGTTGGAACTCTAAATCAAACACGGTTTGTGCTAGCTCTTTGACACTTGACACAGTCAAGTAGTTCCAAGTTCTATCTCTATGGTTTTTTTCCTATTGATGCAGCCCTAAGCAGAGACTGGCACAAATCACTCATGGAAAGGGGTTGCCAAGCTTCCAAAAAAACTACGAGTTTCCTGAAATCTCAGCACACATTTTTTTCACCCAATCTTGATGACACTTTCAGGTAATGATCAGTACCCCAATCCCACTTCTCACACCAAATTTCGTTCTTCTAGGTTAAACCGATCTTCGGCAGTAACAGTTTTAATTTTTAGGTTTCACTCTGTTTTCTCCTATATGGATACATGTAGTTGGAACTCTAAATCAAACACGGTTTGTGCTAGCTCTTTGAAACTTGACACAATAAAGTAGTTCCAAGATCTATCTCTATGGTTTGTTTCCTATTGATGTAGCCCTAAGCAGAGACTGGTGCAAATTACTTTCATGGAAAGGGGTTGCCAAGCTTCCAAAAAACTACGAGTTTCCTGATATCTCAGCACACATTTTTTCACCCAATCTTGATGACACTTTCAGGTAATGATCAGTACACCAATCCCACTTTTTTCACCTAATTTTGTTCTTCTAGGTTAAACCAATTTTTCCAGTAACAGTTTTAATTTTTAGGTTTCACTCTGTTTTCTCCTATATGGTTACATGTATTTGGAACTCAAAATCAAACACGGTTTGTGCTAGCTCTTTGAAACTTGACACAATCAAGTAGTTCCAAGTTCTATCTCTATGGTTTGTTTCCTATTGACGTAGCCCTAAGCAGAGACTGGCGCAAATCACTTTCATGGAAAGGGGTTGCCAAGCTTCCAAAAAACTACGAGTTTCCTGAAATCTCAGTACACATTTTTTTCACCCAATCTTGATGACACTTTCAGGTAATGATCAGTACCCCAATCCCACTTGGCTCACCAAATTTCGTTCTTCTAGATTAATCCGATCGTTGGCAGTAACAGTTTTAATTTTTAGGTTTCACTCTGTTTTCTCCTATATGGATACATGTAGTTGGAACTCTAAATCAAACACGGATTGTGCTAGCACTTTGAAACTTGACATAATAAAGTAGTTCCAAGTTCTATTTCTATTGTTTGTTTCCTATTGATGTAGCCCTAAGCAGAGACTGTCGCAAATCACTTTCATGGAAAGGGGTTGCCAAGCTTCCAAAAAACTACGAGTTTCGTGAAATCTCAGCACACATTTTTTCACCCAATCTTGATGACACTTTCAGGTAATGATCGGTACACCAATCCCACTTAGCTCACCAAATTTTGTTCTTCTAGCTAAACCGATCGTTGGCAGTAACAGTTTAAATTTTTAGGTTTCACTCTGTTTTCTCCTTTATGGATGCATGTATTTGGAACTCTAAATCAAACACGGTTTGTGCTAGCTCGTTGAAACTTGACACAGTCAAGTAGTTCGAAGTTCTTTCTCTATGGTTTGTTTCCTATTGATGTAGCCCTAAGCAGAGACTGGCGCACATCACTTTCATGGAAAGTGGTTGCCAAGCTTCCAAAAAACTACGAGTTTCGTGAAATCTGAGCACACATTTTTTCACCCAATCTTGATGACACTTTCAGGTAATGATCAGTACCCCAATCCCACTTGGCTCACCAAATTTCGTTCTTCTAGTTTAAACCGTTCGTTGGAAGTAACAGTTTTAATTTTTAGGTTTCACTCTGTTTTTTCCTATATGGATACATGTAGTTGGAACTCTAAATCAAACACGGTTTGTGCTAGCTCCTTGAAACCTGTCACAATAAAGTAGTTCCAAGTTCTATCTTTATGGTTTGTTTCCTATTGATGTATCCCTAAGCAGAGACTGTCGCAAATCACTTTCATGGAAAGGGGTTGCCAAGCTTCCAAAAAACTACGAGTTTCGTGAAATCTCAGCACACATTTTTTCAGCCAATCTTGATGACACTTTCAGGTAATGATCAGTATCCCAATCCCACTTGGCTCACCAAATTTCATTCTTCTATGTTAAACCGTTCATTGGCAGTAACAGTTTTAATTTTTAGGTTTCACTCTGTTTTCTCCTATATGGATACATGTAGTTGGAACTCTAAATCAAACACAGATTGTGCTAGCTCTTTGAAACTTGACACAATAATGTAGTTCGAAGTTCTATCTCTATGGTTTGTTTCCTATTGATGTAGCCCTAAGCAGAGACTGGCGCAAATCACTTTCATGGAAAGGGGTTGCCAACCTTCCAAAAAACTACGAGTTTCCTGAAATCTCAGCACACATTTTTTCACCCAATCTTGATGACACTTTCAGGTAATGATCAGTACTCCAATCCAACTTTTCTCACCAAATTTCGTTCTTCTAGGTTAAACTGATCTTTGGCAGTAACAGTTTTAGTTTTTAGGTTTCACTCTGTTTTCTCCTATATGGATACATGTAGTTGGAACTCTAAATCAAACACGGATTGTGCTAGCTATTTGAAACTTGACACAATAAAGTAGTTCCAAGTTCTATCTCTATTTTTTGTTTCCTATTGATGTAGCCTTAAGCAGAGACTGGCACAAATCACTTTCATGGAAAGGGGTTACCAAGCTTCCAAAAAACTACGAGTTTCGTGAAATCTCAGCACACATTTTTTCACCCAATCTTGATGACACTTTCAGGTAATGATCAGTACCCCAATCCCACTTGGCTCACCAAATTTCGTTCTTCTAGGTTAAACCGATGGTTGGCAGTAACAGTTTAAATTTTTAGGTTTCACTCTGTTTTCTCCTTTATGGATTCATGTAGTTGGAACTCTAAATCACACACGGTTTGTGCTAGCTCTTTGAAACTTGACACAGTCAAGTAGTTCCAAGTTCTATCTCTATGGTTTGTATCCTATTGATGTAGCCCTAAGGAGAGACTGGCGCAAATCACTTTCATGGAAAGGGGTTGCTAAGCTTCCAAAAACTACGAGTTTCCTGAAATCTCATCACATATTTTTTCACCCAGCTTCATGACACTTTCAGGTAATGATCAGTACCCCAATCCCACTTGGCTTACCAAATTTCGTTCTTCTAGGTTAAACCGATCGTTGGTAGTAACAGTTTAAATTTTTAGGTTTCACTCTGTTTTCTCCTTTATGGATTCATGTGGTTGGAACTCTAAATCAAACACGGTTTGTGCTAGCTCTTTGAAACTTGACACAGTCAAGTAGTTCGAAGTTCTTTCTCTATGGTTTGTTTCCTATTGATGTAGCCCTAAGCAGAGACTGGCGCAAATCACTTTCATGGAAAGTTGTTGCCAAGCTTCCAAAAAACTACGAGTTTCGTGAAATCTGAGCACACATTTTTTCACCCAATCTTGATGACACTTTCAGGTAATGATCAGTACCCCAATCCCACTTGGCTCACCAAATTTCGTTCTTCTAGGTTAAACCGTTCGTTGGAAGTAACAGTTTTAATTTTTAGGTTTCACTCTGTTTTCTCCTATATGGATACATGTAGTTGGAACTCTAAATCAAACACGGATTGTGCTAGCTCTTTGAAACTTGACACAATAATGTAGTTCGAAGTTCTATCTCTATGGTTTGTTTCCTATTGATGTAGCCCTAAGCAGAGACTGGCGCAAATCACTTTCATGAAAAGGGGTTGCCAACCTTCCAAAAAACTACGAGTTTCCTGAAATCTCAGCACACATTTTTTCACCCAATCTTGATGACACTTTCAGGTAATGATCAGTACCCCAATCCAACTTTTCTCACCAAATTTCGTTCTTCTAGGTTAAACTGATCTTTGGCAGTAACAGTTTTAGTTTTAGGTTTCACTCTGTTTTCTCCTATATGGATACATGTAGTTGGAACTCTAAATCAAACACGGATTGTGCTAGCTATTTGAAACTTGACACAATAAAGTAGTTCCAAGTTCTATCTCTTTTGTTTGTTTCCTATTGATGTATCCTTAAGCAGAGACTGGCACAAATCACTTTCATGGAAAGGGGTTGCCAAGCTTCCAAAAAACTACGAGTTTCGTGAAATCTCAGCACACATTTTTTCAGCCAATCTTGATGACACTTTCAGGTAATGATCAGTACCCCAATCCCACTTGGCTCACCAAATTTCGTTCTTCTAGGTTAAACGGATCGTTGGCAGTAACAGTTTAAATTTTTAGGTTTCACTCTGTTTTCTCCTTTATGGATTCATGTAGTTGGAACTCTAAATCAAACACGGTTTGTGCTAGCTCTTTGAAACTTGACACAGTCAAGTAGTTCCAAGTTCTATCTCTGTGGTTTGTATCCTATTGATGTAGCCCTAAGAGAGACTGGCGCAAATCACTTTCATGGAAAGGGGTTGCTAAGCTTCCAAAAACTACGAGTTCCCTGAAATCTCATCACATATTTTTTCACCCAGCTTCATGACACTTTCAGGTAATGATCAGTACCCCAATCCCACTTGGCTCACCAAATTTCGTTCTTCTAGGTTAAACCGATCGTTGGTAGTAACAGTTTAAATTTTTAGGTTTCACTCTGTTTTCTCCTTTATGGATTCATGTGGTTGGATCTCTAAATCAAACACGGTTTGTGCTAGCTCTTTGAAACTTGACACAGTCAAGTAGTTCCAAGTTCTATCTCTATGGTTTGTTTCCTATTGATGTAGCCCTAAGCAGAGAGTGGCGCAAATCACTTTCATGGAAAGGGTTTGCCAACCTTCCAAAAAATTACGAGTTTCTTGAAATCTCAGCACACATTTTTTCACCCAATATTGATGACACTTTCAGGTAATGATCGGTACACCAATCCCACTTAGCTCACCAAATTTCGTTCTTCTAGCTAAACCGATCATTGGCAGTAACAGTTTCAATTTTTAGGTTTCACTCTGTTTTCTCCTTTATGGATGCATGTATTTGGAACTCTAAATCAAACACGGTTTGTGCTAGCTCTTTGAAACTTGACACAATAAATTAGTTCCAAGTTCTATCTCTATGGTTTGTTTCCTATTGATGTAGACCTAAGCAGAGACTGGCGCAAATCACTTTCATGGAAGGGGTTGCCAAGCTTCCAAAAAACTACGAGTTTCCTGATATCTCAGCACACATTTTTTCACCCAATCTTGATGACACTTTCAGGTAATGATCAGTACACCAATCCAAATTTTTTCACCTAATTTAGTTCTTGTAGGTTAAACCGATTTTGGCAGTAACAGTTTTAATTTTTAGGTTTCACTCTGTTTTCTCCTATATGGATACATATAGTTGGAACTCTAAATCAAACACGGATTGTGCTAGCTCTTTGAAACTTGACACAATAAAGTAGTTCCAAGTTCTATCTCTATGGTTTGTTTCCTATTGATGTAGCCCTAAGCAGAGAGTGGTGCAAATCACTTTCATGGAAAGGGGTTGCCAAGCTTCCAAAAAACTACGAGTTTCCTGAAATCTCAGCACACATTGTTTTACCCAATCTTGATGACACTTTCAGGTAATGATCAGTACCCCAATCCCACTTGGCTCACCAAATTATGTTCTTCTAGGTTAAACCGTTCATTGGCAGTAACAGTTTTAATTTTTAGGTTTCACTCTGTTTTCTCCTATATGGATACATGTAGTTGGAACTCTAAATCAAACACGGTTTGTGCTAGCTCTTTGAAACTTGACACAACCAAGTAGTTCCAATTTCTATCTCTATGTTTTTTTTCCTATTGATGTAGCCCTAAGCAGAGACTGGCGCAAATCTCTTTCATGGAAAGGGGTTGCCAAGCTTCGAAAATACTACGAGTTTCCTGAAATCTCAACACACATATTTTCAACCAATCTTGATGACACTTTCAGGTAATGATCAGTACCCCAATCCCACTTGGCTCACCAAATTTCGTTCCTCTAGCTTAAACCGTTTGTTGGCAGTAACAGTTTTAATTTTTAGGTTTCACTCTGTTTTCTCCAATATGGATACATGTACTTGGAACTCTAAATCAAACACGGTTTGTTCTAGCTCTTTGAAACTTGACACAATAAAGTAGTTCCAAGTTCTATCCCTGTGGTTTGTTTCCTATTGATATAGCCCTAAGCAGAGACTGGCACAAATCACTTTCATAGAAAGGGGTTGCCAAGCTTCCAAAAATCTACGAGTTTCCTGAAATCTCAGCAAACATTTTTTCACCCAATTTAATGACACTTTCAGATAATGATCAGTATCCCAATCCCACTTGGCTCACCAAATTTCGTTCTTCTAGGTTAAACCGTTCGTTGGCAGTAACAGTTTTAATTGTTAGGTTTCACTCTGTTTTCTCCTATATGGATACATTTAGTTGGAACTCTAAATCAAACACGGTTTGTGCTAGCTCTTTGAAACTTGACAGAACCAAGTAGTTCCAAGTTCTATCTCTATGGTTTGTTTCCTATTGATGTAGCCCTAAGCAGAGACTGGCGCAAATCACTTTCATGGAAAGGGGTTGCCAAGCTTCCAAAATATTACGAGTTTCCTGAAATCTCAGCACACATTTTTTCACCCAATCTTGATGGCACTTTCAGGTAATGATCTGTACCCCAATCCCACTTGGCTCACCAAATTTCGTTCTTCTAATTAAACCGTTCTTTGGCAGTAACAGTTTTAATTTTTAGGTTTCACTCTGTTTTCTCCTATATGGATACATGTAGTTGGAACTCTAAATCAAACACGGTTTGTGCTACCTCTTTGAAACTTGACACAACCAAGTAGTTCCAAGTTCTATCTCTATGGTTTGTTTCGTATGGATGTAGCCCTAAGCAGAGATTGGCGCAAATCACTTTCATGGAAAGGGGTTGCCAAGCTTCCAAAAAACTACAAGTTTCCTGAAATCTCAGCACACATTTTTTCACCCAATCTTGATGACACTTTCAGGTAATGATCATTACCCCAATCCCACTTGGTTCACCAAATTTCATTCTTCTAGATTAAACCATTCGTTGGCAGTAACAGTTTTAATTTTTAGGTTTCACTCTGTTTTCTGCTATATGGATACATGTAGTTGGAACTCTAAATCAAACACGGTTTGTTCTAGCTCTTTGAAACTTGACACAATAAAGTAGTTCCAAGTTCTATCCCTGTGGTTTGTTTCCTATTGATGTAGCCCTAAGCAGAGACTGGCACAAATCACTTTCATAGAAAGGGGTTGCCAAGCTTCCAAAAATCTACGAGTTTCCTGAAATCTCAGCAAACATTTTTTCACCCAATTTAATGACACTTTCAGATAATGATCAGTACCCCAATCCCACTTGGCTCACCAAATTTCGTTCTTCTAGGTTAAACCGTTCGTTGGCAGTAACAGTTTTAATTGTTAGGTTTCACTCTGTTTTCTCCTATATGGATACATTTAGTTGGAACTCTAAATCAAAAACGGTTTGTGCTAGCTCTTTGAAACTTGACACAACCAAGTAGTTCCAAGTTCTATCTCTATGGTTTGTTTCCTATTGATGTAGCCCTAAGCAGAGATTGGCGCAAATCACTTTCATGGAAAGGGGTTGCCAAGCTTCCAAAAAACTACGAGCTTCCTGAAATCTCAGCACACATTTTTTCACCCAATCTTGATGACACTTTCAGGTAATGATCAGTACCCCAATCCCACTTGGCTCACCAAATTTCGTTCTTCTAGGTTACACTGATCTTTGGCAGTAACAGTTTAAATTTTTAGGTTTCACTCTGTTTTCTCCTATATGGATACATGTAGTTGGAACTCTAAATCAAACACGGATTGTGCTAGCTCTTTGAAACTTGACACAATAAAGTAGTTCCAAGTTCTATCTCTATCGTTTGTTTCCTATTGATGTAGCCCTTAGCAGAGACTGGCGCAAATCACTTTCATGGAAAGGGGTTGCCAAGCTTCCAAAAAACTACGAGTTTCGTGAAATCTCAGCACATATTTTTTCACCCAATCTTGATGACACTTTCAGGTAATGATCAGTACCCCAATCCCACTTGGCTCACCAAATTTCGTTCTTCTAGGTGAAACCGATCGTTGGTAGTAACAGTTTAAATTTTTAGGTTTTACTCTGTTTTCTCCTTTATGGATTCATGTAGTTGGAACTCTAAATCAAACACGGTTTGTGCTAGCTCTTTGACACTTGACACAGTCAAGTAGTTCCAAGTTCTATCTCTATGGTTTTTTTCCTATTGATGCAGCCCTAAGCAGAGACTGGCACAAATCACTCATGGAAAGGGGTTGCCAAGCTTCCAAAAAAACTACGAGTTTCCTGAAATCTCAGCACACATTTTTTTCACCCAATCTTGATGACACTTTCAGGTAATGATCAGTACCCCAATCCCACTTCTCACACCAAATTTCGTTCTTCTAGGTTAAACCGATCTTCGGCAGTAACAGTTTTAATTTTTAGGTTTCACTCTGTTTTCTCCTATATGGATACATGTAGTTGGAACTCTAAATCAAACACGGTTTGTGCTAGCTCTTTGAAACTTGACACAATAAAGTAGTTCCAAGATCTATCTCTATGGTTTGTTTCCTATTGATGTAGCCCTAAGCAGAGACTGGTGCAAATTACTTTCATGGAAAGGGGTTGCCAAGCTTCCAAAAAACTACGAGTTTCCTGATATCTCAGCACACATTTTTTCACCCAATCTTGATGACACTTTCAGGTAATGATCAGTACACCAATCCCACTTTTTTCACCTAATTTTGTTCTTCTAGGTTAAACCAATTTTTCCAGTAACAGTTTTAATTTTTAGGTTTCACTCTGTTTTCTCCTATATGGTTACATGTATTTGGAACTCAAAATCAAACACGGTTTGTGCTAGCTCTTTGAAACTTGACACAATCAAGTAGTTCCAAGTTCTATCTCTATGGTTTGTTTCCTATTGACGTAGCCCTAAGCAGAGACTGGCGCAAATCACTTTCATGGAAAGGGGTTGCCAAGCTTCCAAAAAATTACGAGTTTCCTGAAATCTCAGTACACATTTTTTTCACCCAATCTTGATGACACTTTCAGGTAATGATCAGTACCCCAATCCCACTTGGCTCACCAAATTTCGTTCTTCTAGATTAATCCGATCGTTGGCAGTAACAGTTTTAATTTTTAGGTTTCACTCTGTTTTCTCCTATATGGATACATGTAGTTGGAACTCTAAATCAAACACGGATTGTGCTAGCACTTTGAAACTTGACATAATAAAGTAGTTCCAAGTTCTATTTCTATTGTTTGTTTCCTATTGATGTAGCCCTAAGCAGAGACTGTCGCAAATCACTTTCATGGAAAGGGGTTGCCAAGCTTCCAAAAAACTACGAGTTTCGTGAAATCTCAGCACACATTTTTTCACCCAATCTTGATGACACTTTCAGGTAATGATCGGTACACCAATCCCACTTAGCTCACCAAATTTTGTTCTTCTAGCTAAACCGATCGTTGGCAGTAACAGTTTAAATTTTTAGGTTTCACTCTGTTTTCTCCTTTATGGATGCATGTATTTGGAACTCTAAATCAAACACGGTTTGTGCTAGCTCTTTGAAACTTGACACAGTCAAGTAGTTCGAAGTTCTTTCTCTATGGTTTGTTTCCTATTGATGTAGCCCTAAGCAGAGACTGGCGCACATCACTTTCATGGAAAGTGGTTGCCAAGCTTCCAAAAAACTACGAGTTTCGTGAAATCTGAGCACACATTTTTTCACCCAATCTTGATGACACTTTCAGGTAATGATCAGTACCCCAATCCCACTTGGCTCACCAAATTTCGTTCTTCTAGTTTAAACCGTTCGTTGGAAGTAACAGTTTTAATTTTTAGGTTTCACTCTGTTTTTTCCTATATGGATACATGTAGTTGGAACTCTAAATCAAACACGGTTTGTGCTAGCTCCTTGAAACCTGTCACAATAAAGTAGTTCCAAGTTCTATCTTTATGGTTTGTTTCCTATTGATGTATCCCTAAGCAGAGACTGTCGCAAATCACTTTCATGGAAAGGGGTTGCCAAGCTTCCAAAAAACTACGCGTTTCGTGAAATCTCAGCACACATTTTTTCAGCCAATCTTGATGACACTTTCAGGTAATGATCAGTATCCCAATCCCACTTGGCTCACCAAATTTCATTCTTCTATGTTAAACCGTTCATTGGCAGTAACAGTTTTAATTTTTAGGTTTCACTCTGTTTTCTCCTATATGGATACATGTAGTTGGAACTCTAAATCAAACACAGATTGTGCTAGCTCTTTGAAACTTGACACAATAATGTAGTTCGAAGTTCTATCTCTATGGTTTGTTTCCTATTGATGTAGCCCTAAGCAGAGACTGGCGCAAATCACTTTCATGGAAAGGGGTTGCCAACCTTCCAAAAAACTACGAGTTTCCTGAAATCTCAGCACACATTTTTTCACCCAATCTTGATGACACTTTCAGGTAATGATCAGTACTCCAATCCAACTTTTCTCACCAAATTTCGTTCTTCTAGGTTAAACTGATCTTTGGCAGTAACAGTTTTAGTTTTTAGGTTTCACTCTGTTTTCTCCTATATGGATACATGTAGTTGGAACTCTAAATCAAACACGGATTGTGCTAGCTATTTGAAACTTGACACAATAAAGTAGTTCCAAGTTCTATCTCTATTTTTGTTTCCTATTGATGTAGCCTTAAGCAGAGACTGGCACAAATCACTTTCATGGAAAGGGGTTACCAAGCTTCCAAAAAACTACGAGTTTCGTGAAATCTCAGCACACATTTTTTCACCCAATCTTGATGACACTTTCAGGTAATGATCAGTACCCCAATCCCACTTGGCTCACCAAATTTCGTTCTTCTAGGTTAAACCGATGGTTGGCAGTAACAGTTTAAATTTTTAGGTTTCACTCTGTTTTCTCCTTTATGGATTCATGTAGTTGGAACTCTAAATCACACACGGTTTGTGCTAGCTCTTTGAAACTTGACACAGTCAAGTAGTTCCAAGTTCTATCTCTATGGTTTGTATCCTATTGATGTAGCCCTAAGGAGAGACTGGCGCAAATCACTTTCATGGAAAGGGGTTGCTAAGCTTCCAAAAACTACGAGTTTCCTGAAATCTCATCACATATTTTTTCACCCAGCTTCATGACACTTTCAGGTAATGATCAGTACCCCAATCCCACTTGGCTTACCAAATTTCGTTCTTCTAGGTTAAACCGATCGTTGGTAGTAACAGTTTAAATTTTTAGGTTTCACTCTGTTTTCACCTTTATGGATTCATGTGGTTGGAACTCTAAATCAAACACGGTTTGTGCTAGCTCTTTGAAACTTGACACAGTCAAGTAGTTCGAAGTTCTTTCTCTATGGTTTGTTTCCTATTGATGTAGCCCTAAGCAGAGACTGGCGCAAATCACTTTCATGGAAAGGGTTTGCCAACCCCCCAAAATACTACGAGTTTCCTGAAATCTCAGCACACATTTTTTCACCCAATATTGATGACACTTTCAGGTAATGATCGGTACACCAATCCCACTTAGCTCACCAAATTTCGTTCTTCTAGCTAAACCGATCGTTGGCAGTAACAGTTTAAATTTTTAAGTTTCACTCTGTTTTCTCCTTTATGGATGCATGTATTTGGAACTCTAAATCAAACACGGTTTGTGCTAGCTCTTTGAAACTTGACACAGTCAAGTAGTTCGAAGTTCTTTCTCTATGGTTTGTTTCCTATTGATGTAGCCCTAAGCAGAGACTGGCCCAAATCACTCTCATGGAAAGTTGTTGCCAAGCTTCCAAAAAACTACGAGTTTCGTGAAATCTGAGCACACATTTTTTCACCCAATCTTGATGACACTTTCAGGTAATGATCAGTACCCCAATCCCACTTGGCTCACCAAATTTCGTTCTTCTAGGTTAAACCGTTCGTTGGAAGTAACAGTTTTAATTTTTAGGTTTCACTCTGTTTTCTCCTATATGAATACATGTAGTTGGAACTCTAAATCAAACACGGATTGTGCTAGCTCTTTGAAACTTGACACAATAATGTAGTTCGAAGTTCTATCTCTATGGTTTGTTTCCTATTGATGTAGCCCTAAGCAGAGACTGGCGCAAATCACTTTCATGAAAAGGGGTTGCCAACCTTCCAAAAAACTACGAGTTTCCTGAAATCTCAGCACACATTTTTTCACCCAATCTTGATGACACTTTCAGGTAATGATCAGTACCCCAATCCAACTTTTCTCACCAAATTTCGTTCTTCTAGGTTAAACTGATCTTTGGCAGTAACAGTTTTAGTTTTAGGTTTCACTCTGTTTTCTCCTATATGGATACATGTAGTTGGAACTCTAAATCAAACACGGATTGTGCTAGCTATTTGAAACTTGACACAATAAAGTAGTTCCAAGTTCTATCTCTTTTGTTTGTTTCCTATTGATGTATCCTTAAGCAGAGACTGGCACAAATCACTTTCATGGAAAGGGGTTGCCAAGCTTCCAAAAAACTACGAGTTTCGTAAAATCTCAGCACACATTTTTTCAGCCAATCTTGATGACACTTTCAGGTAATGATCAGTACCCCAATCCCACTTGGCTCACCAAATTTCGTTCTTCTAGGTTAAACGGATCGTTGGCAGTAACAGTTTAAATTTTTAGGTTTCACTCTGTTTTCTCCTTTATGGATTCATGTAGTTGGAACTCTAAATCAAACACGGTTTGTGCTAGCTCTTTGAAACTTGACACAGTCAAGTAGTTCCAAGTTCTATCTCTGTGGTTTGTATCCTATTGATGTAGCCCTAAGGAGAGACTGGCGCAAATCACTTTCATGGAAAGGGGTTGCTAAGCTTCCAAAAACTACGAGTTCCCTGAAATCTCATCACATATTTTTTCACCCAGCTTCATGACACTTTCAGGTAATGATCAGTACCCCAATCCCACTTGGCTCACCAAATTTCGTTCTTCTAGGTTAAACCGATCGTTGGTAGTAACAGTTTAAATTTTTAGGTTTCACTCTGTTTTCTCCTTTATGGATTCATGTGGTTGGATCTCTAAATCAAACACGGTTTGTGCTAGCTCTTTGAAACTTGACACAGTCAAGTAGTTCCAAGTTCTATCTCTATGGTTTGTTTCCTATTGATGTAGCCCTAAGCAGAGAGTGGCGCAAATCACTTTCATGGAAAGGGTTTGCCAACCTTCCAAAAAATTACGAGTTTCGTGAAATCTCAGCACACATTTTTTCACCCAATATTGATGACACTTTCAGGTAATGATCGGTACACCAATCCCACTTAGCTCACCAAATTTCGTTCTTCTAGCTAAACCGATCATTGGCAGTAACAGTTTCAATTTTTAGGTTTCACTCTGTTTTCTCCTTTATGGATGCATGTATTTGGAACTCTAAATCAAACACGGTTTGTGCTAGCTCTTTGAAACTTGACACAATAAATTAGTTCCAAGTTCTATCTCTATGGTTTGTTTCCTATTGATGTAGACCTAAGCAGAGACTGGCGCAAATCACTTTCATGGAAGGGGTTGCCAAGCTTCCAAAAAACTACGAGTTTCCTGATATCTCAGCACACATTTTTTCACCCAATCTTGATGACACTTTCAGGTAATGATCAGTACACCAATCCAAATTTTTTCACCTAATTTTGTTCTTGTAGGTTAAACCGATTTTGGCAGTAACAGTTTTAATTTTTAGGTTTCACTCTGTTTTCTCCTATATGGATACATATAGTTGGAACTCTAAATCAAACACGGATTGTGCTAGCTCTTTGAAACTTGACACAATAAAGTAGTTCCAAGTTCTATCTCTATGGTTTGTTTCCTATTGATGTAGCCCTAAGCAGAGAGTGGTGCAAATCACTTTCATGGAAAGGGGTTGCCAAGCTTCCAAAAAACTACGAGTTTCCTGAAATCTCAGCACACATTGTTTTACCCAATCTTGATGACACTTTCAGGTAATGATCAGTACCCCAATCCCACTTGGCTCACCAAATTATGTTCTTCTAGGTTAAACCGTTCATTGGCAGTAACAGTTTTAATTTTTAGGTTTCACTCTGTTTTCTCCTATATGGATACATGTAGTTGGAACTCTAAATCAAACACGGTTTGTGCTAGCTCTTTGAAACTTGACACAACCAAGTAGTTCCAATTTCTATCTCTATGTTTTTTTTCCTATTGATGTAGCCCTAAGCAGAGACTGGCGCAAATCTCTTTCATGGAAAGGGGTTGCCAAGCTTCGAAAATACTACGAGTTTCCTGAAATCTCAACACACATTTTTTCAACCAATCTTGATGACACTTTCAGGTAATGATCAGTACCCCAATCCCACTTGGCTCACCAAATTTCGTTCCTCTAGCTTAAACCGTTTGTTGGCAGTAACAGTTTTAATTTTTAGGTTTCACTCTGTTTTCTCCAATATGGATACATGTACTTGGAACTCTAAATCAAACACGGTTTGTTCTAGCTCTTTGAAACTTGACACAATAAAGTAGTTCCAAGTTCTATCCCTGTGGTTTGTTTCCTATTGATATAGCCCTAAGCAGAGACTGGCACAAATCACTTTCATAGAAAGGGGTTGCCAAGCTTCCAAAAATCTACGAGTTTCCTGAAATCTCAGCAAACATTTTTTCACCCAATTTAATGACACTTTCAGATAATGATCAGTACCCCAATCCCACTTGGCTCACCAAATTTCGTTCTTCTAGGTTAAAACGTTCGTTGGCAGTAACAGTTTTAATTGTTAGGTTTCACTCTGTTTTCTCCTATATGGATACATTTAGTTGGAACTCTAAATCAAACACGGTTTGTGCTAGCTCTTTGAAACTTGACAGAACCAAGTAGTTCCAAGTTCTATCTCTATGGTTTGTTTCCTATTGATGTAGCCCTAAGCAGAGACTGGCGCAAATCACTTTCATGGAAAGGGGTTGCCAAGCTTCCAAAATATTACGAGTTTCCTGAAATCTCAGCACACATTTTTTCACCCAATCTTGATGGCACTTTCAGGTAATGATCTGTACCCCAATCCCACTTGGCTCACCAAATTTCGTTCTTCTAATTAAACCGTTCTTTGGCAGTAACAGTTTTAATTTTTAGGTTTCACTCTGTTGTCTCCTATATGCATACATGTAGTTGGAACTCTAAATCAAACACGGTTTGTGCTACCTCTTTGAAACTTGACACAACCAAGTAGTTCCAAGTTCTATCTCTATGGTTTGTTTCGTATGGATGTAGCCCTAAGCAGAGATTGGCGCAAATCACTTTCATGGAAAGGGGTTGCCAAGCTTCCAAAAAACTACAAGTTTCCTGAAATCTCAGCACACATTTTTTCACCCAATCTTGATGACACTTTCAGGTAATGATCATTACCCCAATCCCACTTGGTTCACCAAATTTCATTCTTCTAGATTAAACCATTCGTTGGCAGTAACAGTTTTAATTTTTAGGTTTCACTCTGTTTTCTGCTATATGGATACATGTAGTTGGAACTCTAAATCAAACACGGTTTGTTCTAGCTCTTTGAAACTTGACACAATAAAGTAGTTCCAAGTTCTATCCCTGTGGTTTGTTTCCTATTGATGTAGCCCTAAGCAGAGACTGGCACAAATCACTTTCATAGAAAGGGGTTGCCAAGCTTCCAAAAATCTACGAGTTTCCTGAAATCTCAGCAAACATTTTTTCACCCAATTTAATGACACTTTCAGATAATGATCAGTACCCCAATCCCACTTGGCTCACCAAATTTCGTTCTTCTAGGTTAAACCGTTCGTTGGCAGTAACAGTTTTAATTGTTAGGTTTCACTCTGTTTTCTCCTATATGGATACATTTAGTTGGAACTCTAAATCAAAAACGGTTTGTGCTAGCTCTTTGAAACTTGACACAACCAAGTAGTTCCAAGTTCTATCTCTATGGTTTGTTTCCTATTGATGTAGCCCTAAGCAGAGATTGGCGCAAATCACTTTCATGGAAAGGGGTTGCCAAGCTTCCAAAAAACTACGAGCTTCCTGAAATCTCAGCACACATTTTTTCACCCAATCTTGATGACACTTTCAGGTAATGATCAGTACCCCAATCCCACTTGGCTCACCAAATTTCGTTCTTCTAGGTTAAACCGTTCATTGGCAGTAACAGTTTTAACTTTTAGGTTTCACTCTGTTTTCTCCTTTATGGATTCATGTAGTTGGAACTCTAAATCAAACACGGTTTGTGCTAGCTCATTGAAACTTGACACAACCAAGTAGTTCCAAGTTCTATCTCTATGGTTTGTTTCCTATTGATGTAGCCCTAAGCAGAGACTGGCGCAAATCACTTTCATGGAAATGGGTTGCCAAGCTTCCAAAATATTACGAGTTTCCTGAAATCTCAGCACACATTTTTTCACCCAATCTTGATGGCACTTTCAGGTAATGATCTGTACCCCAATCCCACTTGGCTCACCAAATTTCGTTCTTCTAATTAAACCGTTCTTTGGCAGTAACAGTTTTAATTTTTAGGTTTCACTCTGTTGTCTCCTATATGGATACATGTAGTTGGAACTCTAAATCAAACACGGTTTGTGCTACCTCTTTGAAACTTGACACAACCAAGTAGTTCCAAGTTCTATCTCTATGGTTTGTTTCGTATGGATGTAGCCCTAAGCAGAGATTGGCGCAAATCACTTTCATGGAAAGGGGTTGCCAAGCTTCCAAAAAACTACAAGTTTCCTGAAATCTCAGCACACATTTTTTCACCCAATCTTGATGACACTTTCAGGTAATGATCATTACCCCAATCCCACTTGGTTCACCAAATTTCATTCTTCTAGATTAAACCATTCGTTGGCAGTAACAGTTTTAATTTTTAGGTTTCACTCTGTTTTCTGCTATATGGATACATGTAGTTCGAACTCTAAATCAAACACGGTTTGTTCTAGCTCTTTGAAACTTGACACAATAAAGTAGTTCCAAGTTCTATCCCTGTGGTTTGTTTCCTATTGATGTAGCCCTAAGCAGAGACTGGCACAAATCACTTTCATAGAAAGGGGTTGCCAAGCTTCCAAAAATCTACGAGTTTCCTGAAATCTCAGCAAACATTTTTTCACCCAATTTAATGACACTTTCAGATAATGATCAGTACCCCAATCCCACTTGGCTCACCAAATTTCGTTCTTCTAGGTTAAACCGTTCGTTGGCAGTAACAGTTTTAATTGTTAGGTTTCACTCTGTTTTCTCCTATATGGATACATTTAGTTGGAACTCTAAATCAAAAACGGTTTGTGCTAGCTCTTTGAAACTTGACACAACCAAGTAGTTCCAAGTTCTATCTCTATGGTTTGTTTCCTATTGATGTAGCCCTAAGCAGAGATTGGCGCAAATCACTTTCATGGAAAGGGGTTGCCAAGCTTCCAAAAAACTACGAGCTTCCTGAAATCTCAGCACACATTTTTTCACCCAATCTTGATGACACTTTCAGGTAATGATCAGTACCCCAATCCCACTTGGCTCACCAAATTTCGTTCTTCTAGGTTAAACCGTTCATTGGCAGTAACAGTTTTAACTTTTAGGTTTCACTCTGTTTTCTCCTATATGGATTCATGTAGTTGGAACTCTAAATCAAACACGGTTTGTGCTAGCTCATTGAAACTTGACACAACCAAGTAGTTCCAAGTTCTATCTCTATGGTTTGTTTCCTATTGATGTAGCCCTAAGCAGAGACTGGCGCAAATCACTTTCATGGAAAGGGGTTGCCAAGCTTCCAAAATATTACGAGTTTCCTGAAATCTCAGCACACATTTTTTCACCCAATCTTGATGGCACTTTCAGGTAATGATCTGTACCCCAATCCCACTTGGCTCACCAAATTTCGTTCTTCTAATTAAACCGTTCTTTGGCAGTAACAGTTTTAATTTTTAGGTTTCACTCTGTTTTCTCCTATATGGATACATGTAGTTGGAACTGTAAATCAAACACGGTTTGTGCTACCTCTTTGAAACTTGACACAACCAAGTAGTTCCAAGTTCTATCTCTATGGTTTGTTTCTTATTGATGTAGCCCTAAGCAGAGACTGGCGAAAATCACTTTCATGGAAAGGGGTTGCCAAGCTTCCAAAAAACTACGAGTTTCCTTAAATCTCAGCACACATTTTTTCACCCAATCTTCATGACACTTTCAGGTAATGATCAGTTACCCAATCCCACTTGGCTCACCAAATTTCGTTCTTCTAGGTTAAACCGTTGGTTGGCAGTAACAGTTTTAATTTTTAGGTTTCACTCTGTATTCTTCTATATGGATACATGTTGTTGGAACTCTAAATGAAACACGGTGTGTGCTAGCTCTTTGAAACTTGACACAACCAAGTAGTTCCAAGTTCTATCTCTATGGTTTGTTTCCTATTGATGGAGCCCTAAGAAGAGACTGGCACAAATTACTTTGATGGAAAGGGGTTGCCAAGCTTCCAAAAAACTATGAGTTTCGTGAAATCTCAGCATACATTTTTTCACCCAATCTTCATGACAATTTCATGTAATGATCAGTAACCCAATCCCACTTGGCTCATCAAATTTCGTTCTTCTAGGTCAAACCGTTCGTTGGCAGTAACAGTTTTAATTTTTAGGTTTCACTCTTTGTCTCCTATATGGATACATGTAGTTGGAACTCTAAATCAAACACGGTTTGTGCTAGCTCTTTGAAACTTGGCACAACCAAGTAGTTCCAAGTTCTATCTCTATGGTTTGTTTCCTATTGATGTAGCCCTAAGCAGAGACTGGCGCAAATCACTTTCATGGAAAGGGGTTGCCAAGCTTCCAAAAAACTTCGAGTTTCGTGAAATCTCAGCACACATTTTTTCACCCAATCTTGATGACACTTTCATGTAATGATCATTACCCCAATCCCACTTGGCTCACCAAATTTCTTTCTTCTAGTTTATACCGATCGTTGGCAGTAACAGTTTAAATTTTTAGGTTTCACTCTGTTTTCTCCTTTATGGATTCATGTAGTTGGAACTCTAAATCAAACCCGGTTTGTGCTAGCTCTTTGAAACTTGACACAGTCAAGTAGTTCCAAGTTCTATCTCTATGGTTTGTTTCCTGTTGATGTAGCCCTAAGCAGAGACTGGCGCAAATCACTTTCATGGAAAGGGGTTGCCAAGCTTCCAAAAAACAACGGTTTTCCTGAAATCTCAGCACACATTATTTCACCCAATCTTGATGACACTTTCTTGTAATGATCAGTACCACAATCCAACTTGGCTCACCAAATTTCGTTCTTCTAGGTTAAAACGATCGTTGGCAGTAACAGTTTTAATTTTTAGGTTTCACTCTGTTTTCTCCTATATGGATACCTGTAGTTGGAACTCTAAATCAAACACGGTTTGTGCTAGCTCTTTGAAACTTGACACAATAAAGTAGTTCCAAGTTCTATCTCTAGGGTTTGTTTCCTATTGATGTAGCCCTAAGCAGAGACTGGCACAAATCACTTTCATGGAAAGGGATTGCCAAGCTTCCAAAAGTCTACGAGTTTCCTGAAATCTCAGCAAACATTTTTTCACCCAATCTTAATGACACTTTCAGGTAATGATCAGAACACCAATCCCACTTGGCTCACCAAATTTCGTTCTGCTATGTTAAACCGTTCGTTGGCAGTAACAGTTTTAATTTTTAGGTTTCACTCTGTTTTCTCCTATATGGATACATGTAGTAGGAACTCTAAATCAAACACGGTTTGTGCTAGCTCTTTGTATCTTGACACAATCAAGTAGTTCCAAGTTCTATCTCTATGGTTTTTTTCCTATTGATGTAGCCCTAAGCAGAGACTGGCGCAAATCACATTCATGGAAAGGGGTTCCCAAGCTTCCAAAAAACTACGAGTTTCCTGAAATCTCAGCACACATTTTTTCACCCAATCTTGATGACACATTCAGGTAATGATCAGTACCCCAATCCCACTTGGCTAACCAAATTTCGTTCTTCTAAGTTAAACCGTTCATTGGCAGTAACAGTTTTAATTTTTAGGTTTCACTCTGTTTTCTCCTATATGGATACATGTAGTTGGAACTCTAAATGAAACACGGTTTATGCTAGCTCTTTGAAACATGACACAACCAAGTAATTCCAAGTTCTATCTCTATGGTTTGATTCCTATTGATGTAGCCCTAAGCAGAGATTGGCGCAAATCACTTTCATGGAAAGGGGTTGCCAAGCTTCCAAAAAACTACGAGTTTCCTGAAATCTCAGCACACATTTTTTCACCCAAACTTGATGACACTTTCAGGTAATGATCAGTACCCCAATCGCATTTGGCTCACCAAATTTCGTTCCTATAGCTTAAACCGTTTGTTGGCAGTAACAGTTTTGATTTTTAGGTTTCACTCTGTTTTCTCCTATATGGATAAATATACTTGGAACTCTAAATCAAACACGGTTTGTGCTAGCTCTTTGAAACTTGACACAATCAAGTAGTTCCAAGTTCTATCTCTATGGTTTGTTTCCTATTGATGTAGACCTAAGCAGAGACTGGCGCAAATCACTTTCATGGAAAGGGGTTGCCAAGCTTCCAAAAAACTACGAGTTTCCTGAAATCTCAGCACACATTTTTTCACCCAATCTTGATGACACTTTCAGGTAATGATCAGTACCCCATCCCACTTTTCTCACCAAATTTCGTTCTTCTAGGTTAAACCGTTCGTTGGCAGTAACAGTTTTAATTTTTAGGTTTCACTCTGTTTTCTCCAATATGGATACATGTAGTTGGAACTCTAAATCAAACACAGTTTGTGCTAGCTCTTTGAAACTTGACACAACCAAGTAGTTCCAAGTTCTATCTCTATGGTTTGTTTCCTATTGATGTAGCACTAAGCAGAGACTGGCGCAAATCACTTTCATGGAAAGGGGTTGCCAAGCTTCCAAAATACTACGAGTTTCCTGAAATCTCAGCACACATTTTTTCACCCAATCTTGATGACACTTTCAGGTAATGATCAGTACCCCAATCCCACTTGGCTCACCAAATTTCGTTCCTCTAGCTTAAACAGTTTGTTGGCAGTAACAGTTTTAAATTTTAGGTTTCACTCTGTTTTCTCCAATATGGATACATGTACTTGGAACTCTAAATCAAACACGGTTTGTGCTAGCTCTTTGAAACTTGACACAATAAAGTAGTTCCAAGTTCTATCTCTATGGTTTGTTTCCTATTGATGTAGCCTTAAGCAGAGACTGGCACAAATCACTTTCATGGAAAGGGGTTGCCAAGCTTCAAAAAATCTACGAGTTTCCTGAAATCTCAGCAAACTTTTTTTCACCCAATCTTAATGACACTTTCAGGTAATGATCAGTACCCCAATCCCACTTGGCTCACCAAATTTTGTTCTTCTAGGTTAAACCGTTCGTTGGCAGTAACAGTTTTAATTTTTAGGTTTCACTCTGTTTTCTCCTATATGGATACATTTAGTTGGAACTCTAAATCAAAAACGGTTTGTGCTAGCTCTTTGAAACTTGACACAACCAAGTAGTCCCAAGTTCTATCTCTATGGTTTTTTTCCTATTGATGTAGCCCTAAGCAGACATTGGCGCAAATCACTTTCATGGAAAGGGGTTGCCAAGCTTCCAAAAAACTACGAGTTTCCTGAAATCCCAGCACACATTTTTTCACCCAATCTTGATGACACTTTCAAGTAATGATCAGTACTCCAATCCCACTTGGCTCACCAAATTTTGTTGTTCTAGGTTAAACCGTTCATTGGCAGTAACAGTTTTAATTTTTAGGTTTCACTCTGTTTTCTCCTATATGGATACATGCAGTTGGAACTCTAAATCAAACACGGTTTGTGCTAGCTCTTTGAAACTTGACACAACCAAGTAGTTCCAAGTTCTATCTCTATGGTTTGTTTCATATTGATGTAGCCCTAAGCAGAGACTGGCACAAATCACTTTCTTGGAAAGGGGTTGCCAAGCTTCCAAAATACTACGAGTTTCCTGAAATCTCAGCACACATTTTTTCACCCAATCTTGATGGCAGTTTCAGGTAATGATCAGTACCCCAATGCCACTTGTCTCACCAAATTTCGTTCTTCTAATTAAACCGTTCTTTGGCAGTAACAGTTTTAATTTTTAGGTTTCACTCTGTTGTCTCCTATATGGATACATGTAGTTGGAACTCTAAATCAAACACGGTTTGTGCTAGCTCTTTGCAACTTGACACATTAAAGTAGTTCCAAGTTCTATCTCTATGGTTTGTTTCCTATTGATGTAGCCCTATGCAGAGACTGGCGCAAATCACTTTCATGGAAAGGGGTTCCCAAGCTTCCAAAACAACTACGAGTTTCCTGAAATCTCAGCACACATTTTTTCACCCAATCTTGATGACACATTCAGGTAATGATCAGTACCCCAATCCCACTTGGCTCACCAAATTTCGTTCTTCTAAGTTAAACCTTTCATTGGCAGTAAGAGTTTTAATTTTTAGGTTTCACTCTGTTTTCTCCTATATGGATACATGTAGTTGGAACTCTAAATCAAACACGGTTTGTGCTAGCTCTTTGAAACTTGGCACAATAAAGAAGTTCCAAGTTCTCTCTCTATGGTTTGTTTCCTATTGATGTAGCCCTAAGCAGAGATTGGCGCAAATCACTTTCATGGAAAGGTGTTGCCAAGCTTCCAAAAAACTACGAGTTTCCTGAAATCTCAGCCCACATTTTTTCACCCAATCTTGATGACACTTTCAGGTAATGACCATTACCCCAATCCCACTTGGCTCAGCAAATTTCGTTCTTCTAGATTAAACCGTTCGTTGGCAGTAACAGTTTTAATTTTTAGGTTTCACTCTGTTTTGTGCTATACGGATACATGTAGTTGGAACTCTAAATCAAACACGGTTTGTGCTAGCTCTTTGAAACTTGACACAATAAAGTAGTTCCATGTTCTATCTCTATGGTTTGTTTCCTATTGATGTAGCCCTAAGCAGAGACTGGCGCAAATCACATTCATTGAAAAGGGTTGCCAAGCTTCCAAAAAACTACGAGTTTCCTGAAATCTCAGCACACATTTTTTCACCCAATCTTGATGACACTTTCAGGTAATGACCATTACCCCAATCCCACTTGGCTCACCAAATTTCGTTCTTCTAGATTAAACCGTTCGTTGGCAGTAACAGTTTTAATTTTTAGGTTTCACTCTGTTTTCTGCTATATGGATACATGTAGTTGGAACTCTAAATCAAACACGGTTTGTGCTAGCTCTTTGAAACTTGACACAATTAAGTAGTTCCAAGTTCTATCTCTATTGTTTGTTTCCTATTGATGTAGCCCTAAGCAGATACTGGCACAAATCACTTTCATGGAAAGGGGTTGCCAAGCTTCCAAAAAACTACGAGTTTCCTGAAATCTCATCACACATTTTTTCACCCAATATTGATGACACTTTCAGGTAATGATCAGTACATTAATCCCAATTGGCTCACCAAATTTCCTTCTTCTAGGTTAAACCGATCGTTGGCAGTAACAGTTTTAATTTTTAGGTTTCATTCTGTTTTCTCCAATATGGATACATGTAGTTGAAACTCTAAATCAAACACGGTTTGTGCTAGCTCTTTGAAACTTGTCACAGTCAAGTAGTTCCAAGTTCTATCTCTATGGTTTGTTTCCTATTGATGTAGCCCTAAGCAGAGACTGGCACAAATCACTTTCATGGAAAGGGGTTGCCAAGCTTCCAAAAAACTACGAGTTTCCTTAAATCTCAGCACACATTTTTTTCACCCAATCTTCATGACACTTTCAGGTAATGATCAGTTCCCCAATCCCACTTGGCTCACCAAATTTTGTTCTTCTAGGTTAAACCGTTGGTTGGCAGTAACAGTTTTAATTTTTAGGTTTCACTCTGTTTTCTCCAATATGGATACATGTACTTGGAACTCTAAATCAAACACGGTTTGTGCTAGCTCTTTGAAACTTGACACAATCAAGAGTTCCAACTTCTATCTCTAAGGTTTGTTTCCTATTGATGTAGCCCTAAGCAGAGACTGGCACAAATCACTTTCATGGAAAGGGGTTGCCAAGCTTCCAAAAAACTACGAGTTTCCTTAAATCTCAGCACACATTTTTCACCCAATCTTCATGACACTTTCAGGTAATGATCAGTTCCCCATTCCCACTTGGCTCACCAAATTTCGTTCTTCTAGGTTAAACCGTTCGTTGGCAGTAACAGTTTTAATTTTTAGGTTTCACTCTGTTTTCTTCTATATGGATACATGTTTTTGGAACTCTAAATCAAACACGGTTTGTGCTAGCTCTTTGAAACTTGACACAACCAAGTAGTTCCAAGTTCTATCTCTATGGTTTGTTTCCTATTGATGTAGCCCTAAGCAGAGACTGGCACAAATCACTTTCATGGAAAGGGGTTGCCAAGCTTCCAAAAAACTACGAGTTTCCTGAAATCTCAGAACACATTTTTTCACCCAATCTTGATGACACTTTCATGTAATGATCACTACCCCAATCCCACTTGGCTCACCAAATTTCGTTCTTCTAGGTTAAAACGATCGTTGGCAGTAACAGTTTTAATTTTTAGGTTTCACTCTGTTTTCTCCTATATGGATACCTGTAGTTGGAACTCTAAATCAAACACGGTTTGTGCTAGCTCTTTGAATCTTGACACAATAAAGTAGTTCCAAGTTCTATCTCTATGGTTTTTTTCCTATTGATGTAGCTCTAAGCAGAGATTGGCGTAAATCACTTTCATGGAAAGGGGTTGCCAATCTTCCAAAAATCTACGAGTTTCCTGAAATTTCAGCACACATTTTTTCACCCAATCTTGATGACACTTTCAGGTAATGATCAGTACCCCAATCCAACTTGGCTCACCAAATTTTGTTCTTCTAGGTTAAACCGTTCGTTGGCAGTAACAGTTTTAATTTTTAGGTTTCACTCTGTTTTCTGCTATATGGATACATGTAGTTGGAACTCTAAATCAAACACGGTTTGTGCTAGCTCTTTGGAACGTGACACAATAAATTAGTTCCAAGTTCTATCTCTATGGTTTTTTTCCTATTGATGTAGCCCTAAGCAGAGACTGGCGCAAATCCCTTACATGGAACGGGGTTGCCAAGCTTCCAAAAAACTACGAGTTTTCTGAAATCTCAGCACAGATTTTTTCACCCAATCTTCATGACACTTTCAGGTAATGATCAATACCCCAATCCCACTTGGCTCTCCAAATTTCGTTCTTCTAGGTTGAACCGTTCGTTGGCAGTAACAGTTTTAATTTTTAGGTTTCACTCTGTTTTCTCCTATATGGATACATGTAGTTGGAACTCTAAATCAAACACGGTTTGTGCTAGCTCTTTGAAACTTGACACAATCAAGTAGTTCCAAGTTCTATCTCTATGGTTTGTTTCCTATTGATGTAGCCCTAAGCAGAGACTCGCGCAAATCACTTTTATGGAAAGGGGTTGCCACGCTTCCAAAAAACTACGATTTCCTGAAATCTCAGCACACATTTTTTCACCCAATCTTGATGACACTTTCAGGTAATGATCAGTGCCCCAATCCAATTTTTCACTCCAAATTTTGTTCTCCTAGGTTAAACTGATCTTTGGCAGTAACAGTTTTAATTTTTAGGTTTCACTCTGTTTTCTCCTATATGGATACATGTAGTTGGAACTCTAAATCAAACACGGATTGTGCTAGCTCTTTGAAACTTGACACAAAAGTAGTTCCAAGTTCTATCTCTATTGTTTGTTTCTTATTGATGTAGCCCTAAGCAGAGACTGGCACAAATCACTTTCTTGGAAAGGGGTTGCCAAACTTCCAAAAAACTACGAGTTTCGTGAAATCTCAGCACACATTTTTTCACCCAATCTTGATGACACTTTCAGGTAATGATCAGTACCCCAATCCCACTTTGCTCACCAAATTTTGTTCTTCCAGGTTAAACCGATCGTTGGCAGTAACAGTTTAAATTTTTATGTTTCACTGTGTTTTCTCCTTTATGGATTCATGTAGTTGGAACTCTAAATCAAACACGGTTTGTGCTAGCTCTTTGAAACTTGACACAATAAAGTAGTTCCAAGTTCTATCTCTATGTTTGTTTCCTATTGATGTAGCCCTAAGCAGAGACTTGGGCAAACCACTTTCATGGAAAGGGGTTGCCAAGCTTCCAAAAAACTACGAGTTTCGTGAAATCTCAGCACACATTTTTTTTACCCCATCTTGATGACACTTTCAGGTAATGATCAGTACCCCAATCCAACTTTTCTCACCAAATTTCGTTCTTCTAAGTTAAACTGATCGTTGGCAGTAACAGTTTTAATTTTTAGGTTTCACTCTTTTTTCTCCTATATGGATACATGTAGTTGAAACTCTAAATCAAACACGGATTGTGCTAGCTCTTTGAAACTTGACACAATAAAGTAGTTCCAAGTTCTATCTCTATTGTTTGTTTCCTCTTGATGTAGCACTAAGCAGAGACTGGCGCAAATCACTTTCATGGAAAGGGGTTGCCAAGCTTCCAAAAAAATACGAGTTTCCTGAAATGTCAGCACACTTTTTTTCACCCAATCTAGATGACACTTTCAGGTAATGATTAGTACCCCAATCCCACTTGGCTCACCAAATTTTGTTCTTCTAGGTTAAACCTTTCGTTGGCAGTAACAGATTAAATTTTTAGGTTTCACTCTGTTTTCTCCTATATGGATAAATGTAGTTGGAATTCTAAATAAAACACGGTTTGTGCTAGCTCTTTGAAACGTGACACTATCAAGTAGTTCCAAGTTGTATCTCTATGGTTTGTTTCCTATTGACGTAGCCCTAAGCAGAGACTGGCGCAAATCACTTTCATGGAAAGGGTTGCCAAGCTTCCAAAAAACTACAGGTTTCCTGAAATCTCAGCACACATTTTTTCACCCAATCTTGATGACACTTTCAGGTAATGATCAGTACCCCAATCTCACTTGGCTCACCAAATTTTGTTCTTCTAGGTTAAACCGTTTGTTGGCAGTAACAGTTTTAATTTTTAGTTTTCACTCTGTTTTCTCCTATATGGATACATGTAATTGGAACTCTAAATCAAACACGGTTTGTGGTAGCTCTTTGTAACTTGACACAATCAAGTAGTTCCAAGTTCTATCTCTATGGTTTGTTTCCTATAAATGTAGCCCTAAGAAGAGAATGGCGCAAATCACTTTCATGGAAAGGGGTTGCCAAGCTTCCAAAAAACTACGAGTTTCCTGAAATCTCAGCACACATTTTTTCACTCAATCTTGATGACACTTTCAGGTAATGACCATTACCACAATCCCACTTGGCTCAGCAAATTTCGTTCTTCTAGATTAAACCGTTCGTTGGCAGTAACAGTTTTAATTTTTAGGTTTCACTCTGTTTTGTGCTATACGGATACATGTAGTTGGAACTCTAAATCAAACACGGTTTGTGCTAGCTCTTTGAAACTTGACACAATAAAGTAGTTCCATGTTCTATCTCTATGGTTTGTTTCCTATTGATGTAGCCCTAAGCAGAGACTGGCGCAAATCACATTCATGGAAAAGGGTTGCCAAGCTTCCAAAAAACTACGAGTTTCCTGAAATCTCAGCACACATTTTTTCACCCAATCTTGATGACACTTTCAGGTAATGACCATTACCCCAATCCCACTTGGCTCACCAAATTTCGTTCTTCTAGATTAAACCGTTCGTTGGCAGTAACAGTTTTAATTTTTAGGTTTCACTCTGTTTTCTGCTATATGGATACATGTAGTTGGAACTCTAAATCAAACACGGTTTGTGCTAGCTCTTTGAAACTTGACACAATTAAGTAGTTCCAAGTTCTATCTCTATTGTTTGTTTCCTATTGATGTAGCCCTAAGCAGATACTGGCGCAAATCACTTTCATGGAAAGGGGTTGCCAAGCTTCCAAAAAACTACGAGTTTCCTGAAATCTCATCACACATTTTTTCACCCAATATTGATGACACTTTCAGGTAATGATCAGTACATTAATCCCAATTGGCTCACCAAATTTCCTTCTTCTAGGTTAAACCGATCGTTGGCAGTAACAGTTTTAATTTTTAGGTTTCATTCTGTTTTCTCCAATATGGATACATGTAGTTGAAACTCTAAATCAAACACGGTTTGTGCTAGCTCTTTGAAACTTGTCACAGTCAAGTAGTTCCAAGTTCTATCTCTATGGTTTGTTTCCTATTGATGTAGCCCTAAGCAGAGACTGGCACAAATCACTTTCATGGAAAGGGGTTGCCAAGCTTCCAAAAAACTACGAGTTTCCTTAAATCTCAGCACACATTTTTTTCACCCAATCTTCATGACACTTTCAGGTAATGATCAGTTCCCCAATCCCACTTGGCTCACCAAATTTTGTTCTTCTAGGTTAAACCGTTGGTTGGCAGTAACAGTTTTAATTTTTAGGTTTCACTCTGTTTTCTCCAATATGGATACATGTACTTGGAACTCTAAATCAAACACGGTTTGTGCTAGCTCTTTGAAACTTGACACAATCAAGAGTTCCAACTTCTATCTCTAAGGTTTGTTTCCTATTGATGTAGCCCTAAGCAGAGACTGGCACAAATCACTTTCATGGAAAGGGGTTGCCAAGCTTCCAAAAAACTACGAGTTTCCTTAAATCTCAGCACACATTTTTCACCCAATCTTCATGACACTTTCAGGTAATGATCAGTTCCCCATTCCCACTTGGCTCACCAAATTTCGTTCTTCTAGCTTAAACCGTTCGTTGGCAGTAACAGTTTTAATTTTTAGGTTTCACTCTGTTTTCTTCTATATGGATACATGTTTTTGGAACTCTAAATCAAACACGGTTTGTGCTAGCTCTTTGAAACTTGACACAACCAAGTAGTTCCAAGTTCTATCTCTATGGTTTGTTTCCTATTGATGTAGCCCTAAGCAGAGACTGGCACAAATCACTTTCATGGAAAGGGGTTGCCAAGCTTCCAAAAAACTACGAGTTTCCTGAAATCTCAGAACACATTTTTTCACCCAATCTTGATGACACTTTCATGTAATGATCACTACCCCAATCCCACTTGGCTCACCAAATTTCGTTCTTCTAGGTTAAAACGATCGTTGGCAGTAACAGTTTTAATTTTTAGGTTTCACTCTGTTTTCTCCTATATGGATACCTGTAGTTGGAACTCTAAATCAAACACGGTTTGTGCTAGCTCTTTGAATCTTGACACAATAAAGTAGTTCCAAGTTCTATCTCTATGGTTTTTTTCCTATTGATGTAGCTCTAAGCAGAGATTGGCGTAAATCACTTTCATGGAAAGGGGTTGCCAATCTTCCAAAAATCTACGAGTTTCCTGAAATTTCAGCACACATTTTTTCACCCAATCTTGATGACACTTTCAGGTAATGATCAGTACCCCAATCCAACTTGGCTCACCAAATTTTGTTCTTCTAGGTTAAACCGTTTGTTGGCAGTAACAGTTTTAATTTTTAGGTTTCACTCTGTTTTCTGCTATATGGATACATGTAGTTGGAACTCTAAATCAAACACGGTTTGTGCTAGCTCTTTGGAACGTGACACAATAAATTAGTTCCAAGTTCTATCTCTATGGTTTTTTTCCTATTGATGTAGCCCTAAGCAGAGACTGGCGCAAATCCCTTACATGGAACGGGGTTGCCAAGCTTCCAAAAAACTACGAGTTTTCTGAAATCTCAGCACAGATTTTTTCACCCAATCTTCATGACACTTTCAGGTAATGATCAATACCCCAATCCCACTTGGCTCTCCAAATTTCGTTCTTCTAGGTTGAACCGTTCGTTGGCAGTAACAGTTTTAATTTTTAGGTTTCACTCTGTTTTCTCCTATATGGATACATGTAGTTGGAACTCTAAATCAAACACGGTTTGTGCTAGCTCTTTGAAACTTGACACAATCAAGTAGTTCCAAGTTCTATCTCTATGGTTTGTTTCCTATTGATGTAGCCCTAAGCAGAGACTGGCGCAAATCACTTTTATGGAAAGGGGTTGCCACGCTTCCAAAAAACTACGATTTCCTGAAATCTCAGCACACATTTTTTCACCCAATCTTGATGACACTTTCAGGTAATGATCAGTGCCCCAATCCAATTTTTCACTCCAAATTTTGTTCTCCTAGGTTAAACTGATCTTTGGCAGTAACAGTTTTAATTTTTAGGTTTCACTCTGTTTTCTCCTATATGGATACATGTAGTTGGAACTCTAAATCAAACACGGATTGTGCTAGCTCTTTGAAACTTGACACAAAAGTAGTTCCAAGTTCTATCTCTATTGTTTGTTTCTTATTGATGTAGCCCTAAGCAGAGACTGGCACAAATCACTTTCTTGGAAAGGGGTTGCCAAACTTCCAAAAAACTACGAGTTTCGTGAAATCTCAGCACACATTTTTTCACCCAATCTTGATGACACTTTCAGGTAA
Organism: Spermophilus citellus; assembly: GCF_964194105.1. Taxonomy (NCBI): domain Eukaryota; kingdom Metazoa; phylum Chordata; class Mammalia; order Rodentia; family Sciuridae; genus Spermophilus; species Spermophilus citellus. The sequence goes on from NC_138188.1 coordinate 16,751,558, forward strand.
TGATCAGTACCCCAATCCCACTTTGCTCACCAAATTTCGTTCTTCCAGGTTAAACCGATCGTTGGCAGTAACAGTTTAAATTTTTATGTTTCACTCTGTTTTCTCCTTTATGGATTCATGTAGTTGGAACTCTAAATCAAACACGGTTTGTGCTAGCTCTTTGAAACTTGACACAATAAAGTAGTTCCAAGTTCTATCTCTATGTTTGTTTCCTATTGATGTAGCCCTAAGCAGAGACTTGGGCAAACCACTTTCATGGAAAGGGGTTGCCAAGCTTCCAAAAAACTACGAGTTTCGTGAAATCTCAGCACACATTTTTTTTACCCAATCTTGATGACACTTTCAGGTAATGATCAGTACCCCAATCCAACTTTTCTCACCAAATTTCGTTCTTCTAAGTTAAACTGATCTTTGGCAGTAACAGTTTTAATTTTTAGGTTTCACTCTGTTTTCTCCTATATGGATACATGTAGTTGAAACTCTAAATCAAACACGGATTGTGCTAGCTCTTTGAAACTTGACACAATAAAGTAGTTCCAAGTTCTATCTCTATTGTTTGTTTCCTCTTGATGTAGCACTAAGCAGAGACTGGCGCAAATCACTTTCATGGAAAGGGGTTGCCAAGCTTCCAAAAAAATACGAGTTTCCTGAAATGTCAGCACACTTTTTTTCACCCAATCTAGATGACACTTTCAGGTAATGATTAGTACCCCAATCCCACTTGGCTCACCAAATTTTGTTCTTCTAGGTTAAACCTTTCGTTGGCAGTAACAGATTAAATTTTTAGGTTTCACTCTGTTTTCTCCTATATGGATAAATGTAGTTGGAATTCTAAATAAAACACGGTTTGTGCTAGCTCTTTGAAACGTGACACTATCAAGTAGTTCCAAGTTGTATCTCTATGGTTTGTTTCCTATTGACGTAGCCCTAAGCAGAGACTGGCGCAAATCACTTTCATGGAAAGGGTTGCCAAGCTTCCAAAAAACTACAGGTTTCCTGAAATCTCAGCACACATTTTTTCACCCAATCTTGATGACACTTTCAGGTAATGATCAGTACCCCAATCTCACTTGGCTCACCAAATTTTGTTCTTCTAGGTTAAACCGTTTGTTGGCAGTAACAGTTTTAATTTTTAGTTTTCACTCTGTTTTCTCCTATATGGATACATGTAATTGGAACTCTAAATCAAACACGGTTTGTGGTAGCTCTTTGTAACTTGACACAATCAAGTAGTTCCAAGTTCTATCTCTATGGTTTGTTTCCTATAAATGTAGCCCTAAGAAGAGAATGGCGCAAATCACTTTCATGGAAAGGGGTTGCCAAGCTTCCAAAAAACTACGAGTTTCCTGAAATCTCAGCACACATTTTTTCACTCAATCTTGATGACACTTTCAGGTAATGACCATTACCACAATCCCACTTGGCTCAGCAAATTTCGTTCTTCTAGATTAAACCGTTCGTTGGCAGTAACAGTTTTAATTTTTAGGTTTCACTCTGTTTTGTGCTATACGGATACATGTAGTTGGAACTCTAAATCAAACACGGTTTGTGCTAGCTCTTTGAAACTTGACACAATAAAGTAGTTCCATGTTCTATCTCTATGGTTTGTTTCCTATTGATGTAGCCCTAAGCAGAGACTGGCGCAAATCACATTCATGGAAAAGGGTTGCCAAGCTTCCAAAAAACTACGAGTTTCCTGAAATCTCAGCACACATTTTTTCACCCAATCTTGATGACACTTTCAGGTAATGACCATTACCCCAATCCCACTTGGCTCACCAAATTTCGTTCTTCTAGATTAAACCGTTCGTTGGCAGTAACAGTTTTAATTTTTAGGTTTCACTCTGTTTTCTGCTATATGGATACATGTAGTTGGAACTCTAAATCAAACACGGTTTGTGCTAGCTCTTTGAAACTTGACACAATTAAGTAGTTCCAAGTTCTATCTCTATTGTTTGTTTCCTATTGATGTAGCCCTAAGCAGATACTGGCGCAAATCACTTTCATGGAAAGGGGTTGCCAAGCTTCCAAAAAACTACGAGTTTCCTGAAATCTCATCACACATTTTTTCACCCAATATTGATGACACTTTCAGGTAATGATCAGTACATTAATCCCAATTGGCTCACCAAATTTCCTTCTTCTAGGTTAAACCGATCGTTGGCAGTAACAGTTTTAATTTTTAGGTTTCATTCTGTTTTCTCCAATATGGATACATGTAGTTGAAACTCTAAATCAAACACGGTTTGTGCTAGCTCTTTGAAACTTGTCACAGTCAAGTAGTTCCAAGTTCTATCTCTATGGTTTGTTTCCTATTGATGTAGCCCTAAGCAGAGACTGGCACAAATCACTTTCATGGAAAGGGGTTGCCAAGCTTCCAAAAAACTACGAGTTTCCTTAAATCTCAGCACACATTTTTTTCACCCAATCTTCATGACACTTTCAGGTAATGATCAGTTCCCCAATCCCACTTGGCTCACCAAATTTTGTTCTTCTAGGTTAAACCGTTGGTTGGCAGTAACAGTTTTAATTTTTAGGTTTCACTCTGTTTTCTCCAATATGGATACATGTACTTGGAACTCTAAATCAAACACGGTTTGTGCTAGCTCTTTGAAACTTGACACAATCAAGAGTTCCAACTTCTATCTCTATGGTTTGTTTCCTATTGATGTAGCCCTAAGCAGAGACTGGCACAAATCACTTTCATGGAAAGGGGTTGCCAAGCTTCCAAAAAACTACGAGTTTCCTTAAATCTCAGCACACATTTTTCACCCAATCTTCATGACACTTTCAGGTAATGATCAGTTCCCCATTCCCACTTGGCTCACCAAATTTCGTTCTTCTAGGTTAAACCGTTCGTTGGCAGTAACAGTTTTAATTTTTAGGTTTCACTCTGTTTTCTTCTATATGGATACATGTTTTTGGAACTCTAAATCAAACACGGTTTGTGCTAGCTCTTTGAAACTTGACACAACCAAGTAGTTCCAAGTTCTATCTCTATGGTTTGTTTCCTATTGATGTAGCCCTAAGCAGAGACTGGCACAAATCACTTTCATGGAAAGGGGTTGCCAAGCTTCCAAAAAACTACGAGTTTCCTGAAATCTCAGAACACATTTTTTCACCCAATCTTGATGACACTTTCATGTAATGATCACTACCCCAATCCCACTTGGCTCACCAAATTTCGTTCTTCTAGGTTAAAACGATCGTTGGCAGTAACAGTTTTAATTTTTAGGTTTCACTCTGTTTTCTCCTATATGGATACCTGTAGTTGGAACTCTAAATCAAACACGGTTTGTGCTAGCTCTTTGAATCTTGACACAATAAAGTAGTTCCAAGTTCTATCTCTATGGTTTTTTTCCTATTGATGTAGCTCTAAGCAGAGATTGGCGTAAATCACTTTCATGGAAAGGGGTTGCCAATCTTCCAAAAATCTACGAGTTTCCTGAAATTTCAGCACACATTTTTTCACCCAATCTTGATGACACTTTCAGGTAATGATCAGTACCCCAATCCAACTTGGCTCACCAAATTTTGTTCTTCTAGGTTAAACCGTTCGTTGGCAGTAACAGTTTTAATTTTTAGGTTTCACTCTGTTTTCTGCTATATGGATACATGTAGTTGGAACTCTAAATCAAACACGGTTTGTGCTAGCTCTTTGGAACGTGACACAATAAATTAGTTCCAAGTTCTATCTCTATGGTTTTTTTCCTATTGATGTAGCCCTAAGCAGAGACTGGCGCAAATCCCTTACATGGAACGGGGTTGCCAAGCTTCCAAAAAACTACGAGTTTTCTGAAATCTCAGCACAGATTTTTTCACCCAATCTTCATGACACTTTCAGGTAATGATCAATACCCCAATCCCACTTGGCTCTCCAAATTTCGTTCTTCTAGGTTGAACCGTTCGTTGGCAGTAACAGTTTTAATTTTTAGGTTTCACTCTGTTTTCTCCTATATGGATACATGTAGTTGGAACTCTAAATCAAACACGGTTTGTGCTAGCTCTTTGAAACTTGACACAATCAAGTAGTTCCAAGTTCTATCTCTATGGTTTGTTTCCTATTGATGTAGCCCTAAGCAGAGACTGGCGCAAATCACTTTTATGGAAAGGGGTTGCCACGCTTCCAAAAAACTACGATTTCCTGAAATCTCAGCACACATTTTTTCACCCAATCTTGATGACACTTTCAGGTAATGATCAGTGCCCCAATCCAATTTTTCACTCCAAATTTTGTTCTCCTAGGTTAAACTGATCTTTGGCAGTAACAGTTTTAATTTTTAGGTTTCACTCTGTTTTCTCCTTTATGGATTCATGTGGTTGGATCTCTAAATCAAACACGGATTGTGCTAGCTCTTTGAAACTTGACACAAAAGTAGTTCCAAGTTCTATCTCTATTGTTTGTTTCTTATTGATGTAGCCCTAAGCAGAGACTGGCACAAATCACTTTCTTGGAAAGGGGTTGCCAAACTTCCAAAAAACTACGAGTTTCGTGAAATCTCAGCACACATTTTTTCACCCAATCTTGATGACACTTTCAGGTAATGATCAGTACCCCAATCCCACTTTGCTCACCAAATTTCGTTCTTCCAGGTTAAACCGATCGTTGGCAGTAACAGTTTAAATTTTTATGTTTCACTCTGTTTTCTCCTTTATGGATTCATGTAGTTGGAACTCTAAATCAAACACGGTTTGTGCTAGCTCTTTGAAACTTGACACAATAAAGTAGTTCCAAGTTCTATCTCTATGTTTGTTTCCTATTGATGTAGCCCTAAGCAGAGACTTGGGCAAACCACTTTCATGGAAAGGGGTTGCCAAGCTTCCAAAAAACTACGAGTTTCGTGAAATCTCAGCACACATTTTTTTTACCCAATCTTGATGACACTTTCAGGTAATGATCAGTACCGCAATCCAACTTTTCTCACCAAATTTCGTTCTTCTAAGTTAAACTGATCTTTGGCAGTAACAGTTTTAATTTTTAGGTTTCACTCTGTTTTCTCCTATATGGATACATGTAGTTGAAACTCTAAATCAAACACGGATTGTGCTAGCTCTTTGAAACTTGACACAATAAAGTAGTTCCAAGTTCTATCTCTATTGTTTGTTTCCTCTTGATGTAGCACTAAGCAGAGACTGGCGCAAATCACTTTCATGGAAAGGGGTTGCCAAGCTTCCAAAAAAATACGAGTTTCCTGAAATGTCAGCACACTTTTTTTCACCCAATCTAGATGACACTTTCAGGTAATGATTAGTACCCCAATCCCACTTGGCTCACCAAATTTTGTTCTTCTAGGTTAAACCTTTCGTTGGCAGTAACAGATTAAATTTTTAGGTTTCACTCTGTTTTCTCCTATATGGATAAATGTAGTTGGAATTCTAAATAAAACACGGTTTGTGCTAGCTCTTTGAAACGTGACACTATCAAGTAGTTCCAAGTTGTATCTCTATGGTTTGTTTCCTATTGACGTAGCCCTAAGCAGAGACTGGCGCAAATCACTTTCATGGAAAGGGTTGCCAAGCTTCAAAAAAACTACAGGTTTCCTGAAATCTCAGCACACATTTTTTCACCCAATCTTGATGACACTTTCAGGTAATGATCAGTACCCCAATCCCACTTGGCTCACCAAATTTTGTTCTTCTAGGTTAAACCGTTTGTTGGCAGTAACAGTTTTAATTTTTAGTTTTCACTCTGTTTTCTCCTATATGGATACATGTAATTGGAACTCTAAATCAAACACGGTTTGTGGTAGCTCTTTGTAACTTGACACAATCAAGTAGTTCCAAGTTCTATCTCTATGGTTTGTTTCCTATAAATGTAGCCCTAAGAAGAGAATGGCGCAAATCACTTTCATGGAAAGGGGTTGCCAAGCTTCCAAAAAACTACGAGTTTCCTGAAATCTCAGCACACATTTTTTCACTCAATCTTGATGACACTTTCAGGTAACGATCAGTACCCCAATCCCACTTGGCTCACCAAATTTCGTTCTTATAGATTAAACCGTTTGTTGGCAGTAACAGTTTTAATTTTTAGGTTTCACTCTGTTTTCTCCTATATGGATACATGTATTTGGAACTCTAAATCAAAGACGGTTTGTGCTAGCTCTTTGAAACATGACACAATAAAGTAGTTCCAAGATCTATCTCTATGGTTTGTTTCCTATTGATGTAGCCCTAAGCAGACACTGGCGAAATCACTTTCATGGAAAGGGGTTGCCAAGTTTCCAAAAAAATACGAGTTTCCTGAAATGTCAGCACACATTTTTTCACCCAATCTAGACGACACTTTCAAGTAATGATCAGTACCCCAATCCCACTTGGCTCAACAAATTTCGTTCTTCTAGGTTAAAACGTTCGTTGGCAGTAACAGTTTTAATTTTTAGGTTTCACTCTGTTTTCTCCTATATGGATACATGTAGTTGGAATTCTAAATCAAACACCGTTTGTGCTAGCTCTTTGAAACGTGACACAATCAAGTAGTTCCAAGTTCTATCACTATGGTTTTTGTCCTATTGATGTAGCCCTAAGCAGAGACTATCGCAAATCACTTTCATGGAAAGGGGTTGCCAAGCTTCCGAAACATTACGAGTTTCCTGAAATCTCAGCACACATTTTTTCACCCAATCTTGATGACACTTTCAGATAATGATCAGTAACCCAATCCTACTCTGCTCACCAAATTTCATTCTTCTAGGTTAAACCGTTCATTGGCAGTAACAGTTTTAATTTTTAGGTTTCAATCCGTTTTCTTCTATATGGATACATGTAGTTGGAACTCTAAATCAAACACGGTTTGTGCTAGCTCTTTGAAACTTGACACAATCAAGTAGTTCCAAGTTCTATCTCTATGGTTTGTTTCCTATTGATGTAGCCCTAAGCAGAGACTGGCGCAAATCACTTTCATGGAAAGGGGTTGCCAAGCTTCCAAAAAACTATGAGTTTCCTGAAATCTCAGCACACATTTTTTTCACCCAATCTTGATGACACTTTCAGGTAATGATCAGTACCCCAATCCCACTTGACTCACCAAATTTTGTTCTTCTAGGTTAAACCGTTCGTTGGCAGTAACAGTTTAAATTTTTAGGTTTCACTCTGTTTTCTCCTATATGGATAAAGGTAGTTGAATTCTAAATCAAACACGGTTTGTGCTAGCTCTTTGAAACGTGACACTATCAAGTAGTTCCAAGTTCTATCTCTATGGTTTGTTTCCTATTGACATAGTCCTAAGCAGAGACTGGCGCAAATCACTTTCATGGAAAGGGGTTGCCAAGCTTCCAAAAAACTACGAGGTTCCTGAAAAATCATCTCACATTTTTTTCACCCAATCTTGATTACACTTTCAAGTAATGATCAGTACCCAAATCGCACTTGGCTCACCAAATTTCGTTCTTCTAGGTTAAACCGTTCGTTGGCAGTAACAGTTTTAATTTTTAGGTTTCACTCTGTTTTCTCCTATATGGATACATGGAGTTGGAACTCTAAATCAAACACGGTTTGTGCTAGCTCTTTGAAACTTGACACAATAAAGTACTTCCATGTTCTATCTCTTTGGTTTGTTTCCTATTGATGTAGCCCTAAGTAGAGACCAGCGCATATCACTTTCATGGAAAGGGTTTGGAAAGCTTCCAAAAAACTATGAGTTTCCTGAAATCTCAGCACACCTTTTTTCCCCCAATCTTGATGACACTTTCAGGTAATGATCAGTACCCCAATCCCACTTGGCTCAACAAATTTCGTTCTTCTAGGTTAAACCGTTCATTGGCAGTAACAGTTTTAATTGTTAGGTTTCACTCTGTTTCCTCTTATATAAATATATGGAGTTGGAACTCTAAATCAAACACGGTTTGTGCTAGCTATTTGAAAATTGGCACAATAAAGTAGTTCCTATTTCTATCTCTATGGTTTGTTTCCTATTCATGTAGCCCTAAGCAGAGACTGGCGCAAATCACTTTCATGGAAAAAGGTTGCCAAGCTTCCAAAAAACTACGAGTTTCCTGAAATCTCAGCACACATTTTTTCACCCAATCTTGATGACACTTTCAGGTACTGATCAGTACCCCAATCCCACTTGGCTCACCAAATTTCGTTCTTCTAGATTAAACCGTTCGTTGGCAGTAACAGTTGTAATTTTTAGGTTTCACTCTGTTTTCTCCAATATGGATACATGGAGTTGGAACTCTAAATCAAACACGGTTTTTGCTAGCTCTTTGAAACTTGGCACAATAAAGTAGTTCCAAGTTCTATCTCTATGGTTTGTTGCCTATTGATGTAGCCCTAAGCAGTGACTGGTGCAAATCACTTTCATGGAGAGGGGTTGCCAAGCTTCCAAAAAACTACGAGTTTCCTGAAATATCAGCACACATTTTTTCACCCAATCTTGATGACACATTCAGGTAAAGATCAGTACCCCAATGCCACTTGGCTCACCAAATTTCGTTCTTCTAGATTAAACCGTTCGTTGGCAGTAACAGTTTTAATTTTTAGGTTTCACTCTGTTTTCTCCTATATGGATACATGTAGTTGGAACTCTAAACCAAACACAGTTTGTGCTAGCTCTTTGAAAATTGGCACAATAAAGTAGTTCCAAGTTCTATCTCTATGGTTTGTTTCCTATTGATGAAGCCCTAAGCAGAGACTGGCGCAAATCACTTTCATGGAAAGGGGTTGCCACGCTTCCAAAAAACTACGAGTTTCGTGAAATCTGAGCACACATTTTTTCACCCAATCTTGATGACACTTTCACGTAATGATCAGTACCCCAATCCCACTTGTCTCACCTAATTTCGTTCTTCTAGTTTAAACGGATCCTTGGCAGTAACAGTTTTAATTTTTAGGTTTCACTCTGTTTTCTCCTATATGGATACATGTAGTTGGAACTCTAAATCAAACTCGGTTTGTGTTAGCTCTTTGTAACTTGACACAATCACGTAGTTCCAAGTTCTATCTCTATGGTTTGTTTCCTATTGATGTAGCCCTAAGCAGAGACTGGCGCAAATCACTTTCATGGAAAGGGGTTGCCAAGCTTCCAAAAAACTACGAGTTTCCTAAAAAATCATCATACATTTTTTTCACCCAATCTTGATGACAATTTCAGGTAATGATCAGTACCCCAATCCCACTTGACTCACCAAATTTCGTTCTTCTAGGTTAAACCGTTCGTTGGCAGTAACAGTTTAAATTTTTAGGTTTCACTCTGTTTTCTCCTATATGGATAAATGTAGTTGGAATTTTAAATCAAACACGGTTTGTGCTAGCTCTTTGAAACGTGACACTATCAAGTAGTTCCAAGTTCTATCTCTATGGTTTGTTTCCTATTGACGTAGCCCTAAGCAGAGACTGGCGCAAATCACTTTCATGGAAAGGGTTGCCAAGCTTCCAAAAAACTACAGGTTTCCTGAAATCTCAGCACACATTTTTTCACCCAATCTTGATGACACTTTCAGGTAATGATCAGTACCCCAATCCCACTTGGCTCACCAAATTTTGTTCTTCTAGGTTAAACCGTTCGTTGGCAGTAACAGTTTTAATTTTTAGTTTTCACTCTGTTTTCTCCTATATGGATACATTTAATTGGAACTCTAAATCAAACACGGTTTGTGGTAGCTCTTTGTAACTTGACACAATCAAGTAGTTCCAAGTTCTATCTCTATGGTTTGTTTCCTATAAATGTAGCCCTAAGAAGAGACTGGCGCAAATCACTTTCATGAAAAGGGGTTGCCAAGCTTCCAAAAAACTATGAGTTTCCTGAAATCTCAGCACACATTTTTTCACTCAATCTTGATGACACTTTCAGGTAACGATCAGTACCCCAATCCCACTTGGCTCACCAAATTTCGTTTTATAGATTAAACCGTTTGTTGGCAGTAACAGTTTTAATTTTTAGGTTTCACTCTGTTTTCTCCTATATGGATACATGTATTTGGAACTCTAAATCAAAGACGGTTTGTGCTAGCTCTTTGAAACTTGACACAATCAAGTAGTTCCAAGTTCTATCTCTATGGTTTGTTTCCTATAAATGTAGCCCTAAGAAGAGACTGGCGCAAATCACTTTCATGGAAAGGGGTTGCCAAGCTTCCAAAAAACTACGAGTTTCCTGAAATCTCAGCACACATTTTTTCACCCAATCTAGACGACACTTTCAAGTAATGATCAGTACCCCAATCCCACTTGGCTCAACAAATTTCGTTCTTCTAGGTTAAAACGTTCGTTGGCAGTAACAGTTTTAATTTTTAGGTTTCACTCTGTTTTCTCCTATATGGATACATGTAGTTGGAATTCTAAATCAAACACCGTTTGTGGTAGCTCTTTGTAACTTGACACAATCAAGTAGTTCCAAGTTCTATCTCTATGGTTTGTTTCCTATAAATGTAGCCCTAAGAAGAGACTGGCGCAAATCACTTTCATGGAAAGGGGTTGCCAAGCTTCCAAAAAACTACGAGTTTCCTGAAATCTCAGCACACATTTTTTCACCCAATCTAGACGACACTTTCAAGTAATGATCAGTACCCCAATCCCACTTGGCTCAACAAATTTCGTTCTTCTAGGTTAAAACGTTCGTTGGCAGTAACAGTTTTAATTTTTAGGTTTCACTCTGTTTTCTCCTATATGGATACATGTAGTTGGAATTCTAAATCAAACACCGTTTGTGCTAGCTCTTTGAAACGTGACACAATCAAGTAGTTCCAAGTTCTTTCACTATGGTTTTTGTCCTATTGATGTAGCCCTAAGCAGAGACTGGCGCAAATCACTTTCATGGAAAGGGGTTGCCAAGCTTCCGAAACATTACGAGTTTCCTGAAATCTCAGCACACATTTATTCACCCAATCTTGATGACACTTTCAGATAATGATCAGTAACCCAATCCTACTCCGCTCACCAAATTTCATTCTTCTAGGTTAAACCGTTCATTGGCAGTAACAGTTTTAATTTTTAGGTTTCAATCCGTTTTCTCCCATATGGATATATGTAGTTGGAACTCTAAATCAAACACGGTTTGTGCTAGCTCTTTGAAACTTGACACAATCAAGTAGTTCCAAGTTCTACCTCTATGGTTTGTTTCCTATTGATGTAGCCCTAAGCAGAGACTGGCGCAAATCACTTTCATGGAAAGGGGTTGCCAAGATTCCAAAAAACTATGAGTTTCCTGAAATCTCAGCACACATTTTTTTCACCCAATCTTGATGACACTTTCAGGTAATGATCAGTACCCCAATCCCACTTGACTCACCAAATTTTGTTCTTCTAGGTTAAACCGTTCGTTGGCAGTAACAGTTTAAATTTTTAGGTTTCACTCTGTTTTCTCCTATATGGATAAAGGTTGTTGAATTCTAAATCAAACACGGTTTGTGCTAGCTCTTTGAAACGTGACACTATCAAGTAGTTCCAAGTTCTATCTCTATGGTTTGTTTCCTATTGCCATAGTCCTAAGCAGAGACTGGCGCAAATCCCTTTCATGGAAAGGGGTTGCCAAGCTTCCAAAAAACTACGAGGTTCCTGAAAAATCATCTCACATTTTTTTCACCCAATCTTGATTACACTTTCAAGTAATGATCAGTACCCAAATCGCAGTTGGCTCACCAAATTTCGTTCTTCTAGGTTAAACCGTTCGTTGGCAGTAACAGTTTTAATTTTTATGTTTCACTCTGTTTTCTCCTATATGGATACATGTATTTGGAACTCTAAATCAAACACAGTTTGTGCTAGCTCCTTGAAACTTGGCACAATAAGGTAGTTCCAATTTCAATCTCTATGGTTTGTTTCCAATTGATGTAGCCCTAAGCAGAGACTGGCGCAAATCACTTTCATGGAAAGGGGTTGCCAAGCTTCCAAAAAACTACGAGTTTCCTGAAATCTCAGCACACATTTTTTCACCCAATGTTGATGACACTTTCAGGTAATGATCAGTACCCCAATCCCACTTGGCTCATCAAATTTCGTTCTTCTAGGTTAAACCGTTTGTTGGCAGTAACAGTTGAAATTTTTAGGTTTCACTCTGTTTTCTCCTATATGGATACATAGATTTGGAACTCTAAATCAAACACGGTTTGTGCTAGCTCTTTGAAACTTGACACAATAAAGTAGTTCCAAGTTCTATCTCTATGGTTTGTTTCCTATTGATGTAGCCCTAAGCAGAGACTGGCGCAAATCACTTTCATGGAAAGGGGTTGCCAAGCTTCCAAAAAACTACGAGTGTCCTGAAATCTCAGAACACATTTTTTTCACCCAATCTTGATGACACTTTCAGGTAATGATCAGTACCCCAATCCCAATTAGTTCACCAAATTTCGTTCTTCTAAGTTAAACCTTTCGTTGGCAGTAACAGTTTTAATTTTTAGGTTTCACTCTGTTTTTTCCTATATAAATATATGGAGTTGGAACTCTAAATCAAACACGGTTTGTGCTAGCTATTTGAAAATTGGCACAATAAGGTAGTTCCTATTTCTATCTCTATGGTTTGTTTCCTATTCATGTAGCCCTAAGCAGAGACTGGCGCAAATCACTTTCATGGAAAGGGGTTGCCAAGCTTCCAAAAAACTACGAGTTTCCTGAAATCTCAGCACACATTTTTTCACCCAATCTTGATGACACTTTCAGGTACTGATCAGTACCCCAATCCCACTTGGATCACCAAATTTCATTGTTCTATATTAAACCGATCGTTGGCAGTAACAGTTTTAATTTTTAGGTTTCACTCTGTTTTCTCCAATATGGATACCTGGTGTTGGAACTCTAAATCAAACACGGTTTGTGCTAGCTTTTTAAAACTTGGCACAATAAAGTAGTTCCAAGTTCTATCACTATGGTTTGTTTCCTATTGATGTAGCCCTAAGCAGAGACTGGCGCAAATCACTTTCATGGAAAGGGGTTGCCAAGCTTCCACAAAACTACGAGTTTCGTGAAATCTGAGCACATATTTTTTCACCCAAAACTTGATGACCCTTAGAGGTAATGATCAGTACCCCAATCCCACTTGCCTCACCAAATTTCGTTTTTCTAGGTTAACCGTTCGTTGGAAGTAACAGTTTTAAGTTTTAGGTTTCACTCTGTTTTCTCCTATATGGATACATGGAATTGGAACTCTAAATCAAACACGGTTTGTGCTAGCTCTTTGAAACATGGCACAATAAAGTAGTTCCAAGTTCTATCTCTATAATTTGTTTCCTATTGATGTAGCCCTAAGCAGAGACTGGCACAAATCACGTTCATGGAAAGGGGTTGCCAAGCTTCCAAAAAACTACGAGTTTCATGAAATCTGAGAACACATTTTTTCACCCAATCTTCATGACACATTCAGGTAATGATCAGTACCCCAAACCCACTTGGCTAACCAAATTTCGTTCTTCTAGGTTAAACCGTTCGTTGGCAGTAACAGTTTTAACTTTTAGGTTTCACTCTTTTTTCTCCTATATGGATACATGTAGTTGGAAATCTAAATCAAACACAGTTTGTGCTAGCTCTTTGAAACTTGGCACAATAAAGTAGTTCCAAGTTCTATCTCTATGGTTTGTTTCCTATTGATGTAGCACTAAGAGTAGACTGGCGCAAATCACATTCATGGAAAGGGGTTGTCAAGCTTCCAAAAAACTACGAGGTTCCTGAAATTTCAGCACACATTTTTTCACCCAATCTTGATGACACTTTCAGGTAATGATCAGGAACCCAGTCCCACTTGGCTCACCAAATTTCGTTCTTCTAGGTTAAACCGTTCGTTGGCAGTAACAGTTTTAATTTTTAGGTTTCACTCTGATTTCCTATATGGATACATGGAGTTGGAACTCTAAATCAAACACGGTTTGTGCTAGCTCTTTAAAACTTGGCACAATAAAGTAGTTCCAAGTTCTATCACTATGGTTTGTTTCCTATTGATGTAGCCCTAAGCAGAGACTGGCGCAAATAACTTTCATGGAAAGGGGTTGCCAAGCTTCCAAAAAACTACGAGTTTCCTTAAATCTCAGCACACATTTTTTCACCCAAACTTCATGACACTTTCAGGTAATTATCAGTACCCCAATCCCACTTGGCTCACCAAATTTCGTTCTTCTAGGTTAAACCGTTCGTTGGCAGTAACAGTTTTAATTTTTAGGTTTCACTCTCTTTTCTCCTATATGGATACATGTATTTGGAACTCTAAATCAAAAACAGTTTTTGCTAGCTCCTTGAAACTTGGCACAATAAAGTAGTTTCAATTTCTGTCTCTATGGTTTGTTTCCTATTGATGTAGCCCTAAGCAGAGACTGGCGCAAATCACTTTCATGGAAAGGGTTGCCAAGCTTCCAAAAATCTACGAGTTTCCTGAAATCTCAGCACACATTTTTTCACCCAAACTTCATGAAACTTTCAGGTAATGATCAGTATCCCAATCCCACTTGGCTCACCAAATTTCGTTCTTCTAGGTTAAACCGTTCCTTGGCAGTAACAAGTTTAATTTTTAGGTTTCACTCTGTTTTCTCCTATATGGATACATGTAGTTGGAACACTAAATCAAACACGGTTTGTGCTAGCTCTTTGAAACTTGACACAATAAAGTAGTTCCAAGTTCTACCACTATGGTTTGTTTCGTATTGATGTAGCCCTAAGCAGAGACTGGCGCAAATCACTTTCATGGAAAGGGGTTTCCAAGCTTCCTAAAATCTACCAGTTTCCTGAAATCTGAGCACACATTTTTTCACCCAATCTTGATGACACTTTCAGGTAATGATCAGTACCCCAATCCCACTTGGCTCACCAAATTTCGTTCTTCTAGGTTAAACCGTTCGTTGGCAGTAACAGTTTTAATTTTTAGGTTTTACTCTGTTTTCTCCTATATGGATACATGGAGTTGGAACTCTAAATCAAACACGGTTTGTGCTAGTTCTTTGAAAATTGGCACAATAAAGTAGTTCCAAGTTCTATCTCTATGGTTTGTTTTCTATTGATGTAGCCCTAAGCAGAGACTGGCACAAATCTCTTTTATGGAAAGGGGTTGCCACGCTTCCAAAAACTACGAGTTTCGTGAAATCTGAGCACACATTTTTTCACCCAATCTTCATGACAATTTCAGGTAATGATCAGTACCCCAATCCCACTTGGCTCACCAAATTTCGTTCTTCTAGGTTAAACCGTTCGTTGGCAGTAACATTTTTAATTTTCACGTTTCACTCTGTTTTCTCCTATATGGATACATGTAGTTGGAACTCTAAATCAAACACAGTTTGTGCTAGCTCTTTGAAACTTGACACAATAAAGTAGTTCCAAGTTCTATCTCTATGGTTTGTTTCCTATTGATTTAGCCCTAAGAGGAGACTGGCGCAAATCACTTTCATGGAAAGGGGTTGCCAAGCTTCCAAAAAACTACGAATTTCCTGAAATTTCAGCACACATTTTTTCACCCAATCTTGATGACACTTTCAGGTAATGATCAGGACCGCAGTCCCACTTGGCTCACCAAATTTCGTTCTCTAGGTTAAACGGTTCGTTGGCAGTAACAGTTTTAATTTTAGGTTTCACTCTGATTTCTCCTATATGGATACATGGAGTTGGAACTCTAAATCAAACACGGTTTGTGCTAGCTCTTTAAAACTTGGCACAATAAATTAGTTCCAAGTTCTATCTCTATGGTTTGTTTCCTATTGACGTAGCCCTAAGCAGAGACTGGCGCAAATCACTTTCATGGAAAGGGGTTGCCAAGCTTCAAAAAATCTACGAGTTTCCTGAAATCTCAGCACACATTTTTTCACCCAAATTTCATGACACTTTCAGGTAATGATCAGTACCCCAATCCCACCTGGCTCACCAATTTCGTTCTTCTTGTTTAAACCGTTCGTTGGCAGTAACAGTTTTAATGTTTAGGTTTCACTCTGTTTTCTCCTATATGGATACATGTAGTTGGAACTCTAAATCAAACACGGTTTGTGCTAGCTCTTTGAAACTTGACACAATAAAGTAGTTCCAAGTTCTACCTCTGTGGTTTGTTTCCTATTGATGTAGCCCTAAGCAGAGACTGGCACAAACCACTTTCATGGAAAGGGGTTGCCAAGCTTACAAAAAACTACGAATTTCGTGAAATCTGAGCACACATTTTTTCACCCAATCTTGATGACACTTCCAGGTAATGATCAGTACCCCAATCCCACTTGGCTCACCAAATTTCGTTCTTCTAGGTTAAACCGTTCGTTGGCAGTAACAGTTTTAATTTTAGGTTTCACTCTGTTTTCTCCTATATGGATACATGTATTTGGAACTCTAAATCAAACACGGTTTGTGCTAGCTCTTTGAAACTTGACACAATAAAGTAGTTCCAAGTTGTATCTCTATGGTTTGTTTCCTATTGATGTAGCCCTAAGAGGAGACTGGCGCCAATCACTTTCATGGAAAGGGGTTGCCAAGCTTCCAAAAAACTACGAGTTTCCTGAAATCTCAGCACACATTTTTTCACCCAATCTTGATGACACTTTCAGGTAATGATCAGTACCCCAATCCCACTTGGCTCATCAAATTTCGTTCTTCTTGGTTAAACCATTCGTTGGCAGTAACAGTTGAAATTTTTAGGTTTCACTCTGTTTTCTCCTATATGGATACATGGAGTTGGAACTCTAAATAAAACACAGTTTGTGCTAGCTCTTTGAAACTTGACACAATCAAGTAGTTCCAAGTTCTATCTCTATGGTTTGTTTCCTATTGATGTAGCCCTAAGCAGAGACTGGCACAAATCACTTTCATGGAAAGGGGTTGCCAAGCTTCCATAAAACTACGAGTTTCGTGAAATCTGAGCACACATTTTTTCACCCAATATTCATGACACTTTCAGGTAATGATCATTACCCCAATCCCACTTGGCTCACCAAATTTCATTGTTCTATATTAAACCGATCGTTGGCAGTAACAGTTTTAATTTTTAGGTTTCACTCTGTTTTCTCCAATATGGATACCTGGTGTTGGAACTCTAAATCAAACACGGTTTGTGCTAGCTTTTTAAAACTTGGCACAATAAAGTAGTTCCAAGTTCTATCACTATGGTTTGTTTCCTATTGATGTAGCCCTAAGCAGAGACTGGCGCAAATCACTTTCATGGAAAGGGGTTGCCAAGCTTCCACAAAACTACGAGTTTCGTGAAATCTGAGCACATATTTTTTCACCCAAAACTTGATGACCCTTAGAGGTAATGATCAGTACCCCAATCCCACTTGGCTCACCAAATTTCGTTTTTCTAGGTTAACCGTTCATTGGGAGTAACAGTTTTAATTTTTAGGATTCACTCTGTTTTCTCCTATATGGATACATGGAATTGGAACTCTAAATCAAACACGGTTTGTGCTAGCTCATTGAAACTTGACACAACCAAGTAGTTCCAAGTTCTATCTCTATGGTTTGTTTCCTATTGATGTAGCCCTAAGCAGAGACTGGCACAAATCACTTTCATGGAAAGGGGTTGCCAAGCTTCCAAAAAACTACGAGTTTCATGAAATCTGAGAACACATTTTTTCACCCAATCTTCATGACACTTTCAGGTAATGATCAGTACCCCAAACCCACTTGGCTAACCAAATTTCGTTCTTCTAGGTTAAACCGTTCGTTGGCAGTAACAGTTTTAACTTTTAGGTTTCACTCTTTTTTCTCCTATATGGATACATGTAGTTGGAAATCTAAATCAAACACAGTTTGTGCTAGCTCTTTGAAACTTGGCACAATAAAGTAGTTCCAAGTTCTATCTCTATGGTTTGTTTCCTATTGATGTAGCCCTAAGAGTAGACTGGCACAAATCACATTCATTGAAAGGGGTTGCCAAGCTTCCAAAAAACTACGAGGTTCCTGAAATTTCAGCACACATTTTTTCACCCAATCTTGATGACACTTTCAGGTAATGATCAGGAACCCAGTCCCACTTGGCTCACCAAATTTCGTTCTTCTAGGTTAAACCGTTCGTTGGCAGTAACAGTTTTAATTTTTAGGTTTCACTTTGTTTTCTCCTATATGGATACATGTATTTGGAACTCTAAATCAAACACGGTTTGTGCTAGCTCTTTGAAACTTGACACAATAAAGTAGTTCCAAGTTGTATCTCTATGGTTTGTTTCCTATTGATGTAGCCCTAAGAGGAGACTGGCGCCAATCACTTTCATGGAAAGGGGTTGCCAAGCTTCCAAAAAACTACGAGTTTCCTGAAATCTCAGCACACATTTTTTCACCCAATCTTGATGACACTTTCAGGTAATGATCAGTACCCCAATCCCACTTGGCTCATCAAATTTCGTTCTTCTTGGTTAAACCATTCGTTGGCAGTAACAGTTGAAATTTTTAGGTTTCACTCTGTTTTCTCCTATATGGATACATGGAGTTGGAACTCTAAATAAAACACAGTTTGTGCTAGCTCTTTGAAACTTGACACAATCAAGTAGTTCCAAGTTCTGTCTCTATGGTTTGTTTCCTATTGATGTAGCCCTAAGCAGAGACTGGCACAAATCACTTTCATGGAAAGGGGTTGCCAAGCTTCCATAAAACTACGAGTTTCGTGAAATCTGAGCACACATTTTTTCACCCAATATTCATGACACTTTCAGGTAATGATCATTACCCCAATCCCACTTGGCTCACCAAATTTCATTGTTCTATATTAAACCGATCGTTTGCAGTAACAGTTTTAATTTTTAGGTTTCACTCTGTTTTCTCCAATATGGATACCTGGTGTTGGAACTCTAAATCAAACACGGTTTGTGCTAGCTTTTTAAAACTTGGCACAATAAAGTAGTTCCAAGTTCTATCACTATGGTTTGTTTCCTATTGATGTAGCCCTAAGCAGAGACTGGCGCAAATCACTTTCATGGAAAGGGGTTGCCAAGCTTCCACAAAACTACGAGTTTCGTGAAATCTGAGCACATATTTTTTCACCCAAAACTTGATGACCCTTAGAGGTAATGATCAGTACCCCAATCCCACTTGGCTCACCAAATTTCGTTTTTCTAGGTTAACCGTTCATTGGGAGTAACAGTTTTAATTTTTAGGATTCACTCTGTTTTCTCCTATATGGATACATGGAATTGGAACTCTAAATCAAACACGGTTTGTGCTAGCTCATTGAAACTTGACACAACCAAGTAGTTCCAAGTTCTATCTCTATGGTTTGTTTCCTATTGATGTAGCCCTAAGCAGAGACTGGCACAAATCACTTTCATGGAAAGGGGTTGCCAAGCTTCCAAAAAACTACGAGTTTCATGAAATCTGAGAACACATTTTTTCACCCAATCTTCATGACACTTTCAGGTAATGATCAGTACCCCAAACCCACTTGGCTAACCAAATTTCGTTCTTCTAGGTTAAACCGTTCGTTGGCAGTAACAGTTTTAACTTTTAGGTTTCACTCTTTTTTCTCCTATATGGATACATGTAGTTGGAAATCTAAATCAAACACAGTTTGTGCTAGCTCTTTGAAACTTGGCACAATAAAGTAGTTCCAAGTTCTATCTCTATGGTTTGTTTCCTATTGATGTAGCCCTAAGAGTAGACTGGCACAAATCACATTCATTGAAAGGGGTTGCCAAGCTTCCAAAAAACTACGAGGTTCCTGAAATTTCAGCACACATTTTTTCACCCAATCTTGATGACACTTTCAGGTAATGATCAGGAACCCAGTCCCACTTGGCTCACCAAATTTCGTTCTTCTAGGTTAAACCGTTCGTTGGCAGTAACAGTTTTAATTTTTAGGTTTCACTCTGATCTCCTATATGGATACATGGAGTTGGAACTCTAAATCAAACACGGTTTGTGCTAGCTCTTTAAAACTTGGCACAATAAAGTAGTTCCAAGTTCTATCACTATGGTTTGTTTCCTACTGATGTAGCCCTAAGCAGAGACTGGCGCAAATCACTTTCATGGAAAGGGGTTGCCAAGCAGAGACTGGCGCAAATCACTTTCCAATCTGAGCACACATTTTTTCACCCAATATTCATGACACTTTCAGGTAATGATCATTACCCCAATCCCACTTGGCTCACCAAATTTCATTGTTCTATATTAAACCGATCGTTTGCAGTAACAGTTTTAATTTTTAGGTTTCACTCTGTTTTCTCCAATATGGATACCTGGTGTTGGAACTCTAAATCAAACACGGTTTGTGCTAGCTTTTTAAAACTTGGCACAATAAAGTAGTTCCAAGTTCTATCACTATGGTTTGTTTCCTATTGATGTAGCCCTAAGCAGAGACTGGCGCAAATCACTTTCATGGAAAGGGGTTGCCAAGCTTCCACAAAACTACGAGTTTCGTGAAATCTGAGCACATATTTTTTCACCCAAAACTTGATGACCCTTAGAGGTAATGATCAGTACCCCAATCCCACTTGGCTCACCAAATTTCGTTTTTCTAGGTTAACCGTTCATTGGGAGTAACAGTTTTAATTTTTAGGATTCACTCTGTTTTCTCCTATATGGATACATGGAATTGGAACTCTAAATCAAACACGGTTTGTGCTAGCTCATTGAAACTTGACACAACCAAGTAGTTCCAAGTTCTATCTCTATGGTTTGTTTCCTATTGATGTAGCCCTAAGCAGAGACTGGCACAAATCACTTTCATGGAAAGGGGTTGCCAAGCTTCCAATAAACTACGAGTTTCATGAAATCTGAGAACACATTTTTTCACCCAATTTTCATGACACTTTCAGGTAATGATCAGTACCCCAAACCCACTTGGCTAACCAAATTTCGTTCTTCTAGGTTAAACCGTTCGTTGGCAGTAACAGTTTTAACTTTTAGGTTTCACTCTTTTTTCTCCTATATGGATACATGTAGTTGGAAATCTAAATCAAACACAGTTTGTGCTAGCTCTTTGAAACTTGGCACAATAAAGTAGTTCCAAGTTCTATCTCTATGGTTTGTTTCCTATTGATGTAGCCCTAAGAGTAGACTGGCACAAATCACATTCATTGAAAGGGGTTGCCAAGCTTCCAAAAAACTACGAGGTTCCTGAAATTTCAGCACACATTTTTTCACCCAATCTTGATGACACTTTCAGGTAATGATCAGGAACCCAGTCCCACTTGGCTCACCAAATTTCGTTCTTCTAGGTTAAACCGTTCGTTGGCAGTAACATTTTTAATTTTCACGTTTCACTCTGTTTTCTCCTATATGGATACATGTAGTTGGAACTCTAAATCAAACACAGTTTGTGCTAGCTCTTTGAAACTTGACACAATAAAGTAGTTCCAAGTTCTATCTCTATGGTTTGTTTCCTATTGATGTAGCCCTAAGAGGAGACTGGCGCAAATCACTTTCATGGAAAGGGGTTGCCAAGCTTCCAAAAAACTACGAGTTTCCTGAAATCTCAGCACACATTTTTTTACCCAATCTTGATGACACTTTCAGGTAATGATCAGGACCGCAGTCCCACTTGGCTCACCAAATTTCGTTCTCTAGGTTAAACCGTTCGTTGGCAGTAACAGTTTTAATTTTAGGTTTCACTCTGATTTCTCCTATATGGATACATGGAGTTGGAACTCTAAATCAAACACGGTTTGTGCTAGCTCTTTAAAACTTGGCACAATAAATTAGTTCCAAGTTCTATCTCTATGGTTTGTTTCCTATTGACGTAGCCCTAAGCAGGGACTGGCGCAAATCACTTTCATGGAAAGGGGTTGCCAAGCTTCCAAAAAACTACGAGTTTCCTGAAATCTCAGCACACATTTTTTCACCCAAACTTCATGAAACTTTCAGGTAATGATCAGTATCCCAATCCCACTTGGCTCACCAAATTTCGTTCTTCTAGGTTAAACCGTTCCTTGGCAGTAACAAGTTTAATTTTTAGGTTTCACTCTGTTTTCTCCTATATGGATACATGGAGTTGGAACTCTAAATCAAACACGGTTTGTGCTAGCTCTTTGAAAATTGGCACAATAAAGTAGTACCAAGTTCTATCTCTATGGTTTGTTTTCTATTGATGTAGCCCTAAGCAGAGACTGGCACAAATCTCTTTTATGGAAAGGGGTTGCCACGCTTCCAAAAACTACGAGTTTCGTGAAATCTGAGCACACATTTTTTCACCCAATCTTCATGACAATTTCAGGTAATGATCAGTACCCCAATCCCACTTGGCTCACCAAATTTCGTTCTTCTAGGTTAAACCGTTCGTTGGCAGTAACATTTTTAATTTTCACGTTTCACTCTGTTTTCTCCTATATGGATACATGTAGTTGGAACTCTAAATCAAACACAGTTTGTGCTAGCTCTTTGAAACTTGACACAATAAAGTAGTTCCAAGTTCTATCTCTATGGTTTGTTTCCTATTGATGTAGCCCTAAGAGGAGACTGGCGCAAATCACTTTCATGGAAAGGGGTTGCCAAGCTTCCAAAAAACTACGAGTTTCCTGAAATCTCAGCACACATTTTTTTACCCAATCTTGATGACACTTTCAGGTAATGATCAGGACCGCAGTCCCACTTGGCTCACCAAATTTCGTTCTCTAGGTTAAACCGTTCGTTGGCAGTAACAGTTTTAATTTTAGGTTTCACTCTGATTTCTCCTATATGGATACATGGAGTTGGAACTCTAAATCAAACACGGTTTGTGCTAGCTCTTTAAAACTTGGCACAATAAATTAGTTCCAAGTTCTATCTCTATGGTTTGTTTCCTATTGACGTAGCCCTAAGCAGGGACTGGCGCAAATCACTTTCATGGAAAGGGGTTGCCAAGCTTCCAAAAAACTACGAGTTTCGTGAAATCAGAGCACGTATTTTTTCACCCAATCTTCATGACCCTTTCTGGTAATGATCATTACCCCAATCCCACTTGGCTCACCAAATTTCATTGTTCTAGGTTAAACCGTTCATTGGCAGTAACAGTTGTAATTTTTAGGTTTCACTCTGTTTTCTCCTATATGGATACATGTATTTGGAACTCTAAATCAAACAGAGTTTGTGCTAGCTCTTTGAATCTTGACACAATAAAGTAGTTCCAAGTTCTATCTCTGTGGTTTGTTTCCTATTGATGTAGCCCTATGCTGAGACTGGCGCAAATCACTTTAATGGAAAGGGGTTGCCAAGCTTCCAAAAAACTACGAGTTTCGAGAAATCTGAGAACACATTATATCACCCAATCTTCATGACACTTTCAGGTAATGATCAGTACCCCAATCCCACTTTGCTAACCAAATTTTGATCTTCTAGGTTAAACAGTTCGTTGGCAGTAACAGTTTTAACTTTTAGGTTTCACTCTTTTTTCTCGTATATGGATACATGTAGTTGGAACTCTAAATCAAACACAGTTTGTGCTAGCTCTTTGAAACTTGGCACAATAAAGTAGTTCCAAGTTCAATCTCTATGGTTTGTTTCCTATTGATGTAGCCCTAAGCAGAGACTGGCGCAAATCACTTTCATGGAAAGGGGTTGCCAATCTTCCAAAAAAATACGAGTTTCCTGAAATTTTAGCACACATTTTTTCACCCAATCTTGATGACACTTTCAGGTAATGATCAGTACCCCAATCCCACTTGGCTCACCAAATTTCGTTCTTCTAGGTTAAACCGTTCATTGGCAGTAACAGTTTTAATTTTTAGGTTTCACTCTTTTTCTCCTATATGGATACATGTAGTTGGAACTCTAAATCAAACACGGTTTGTGCTAGCTCTTTGAAACTTGGCACAATAAAGTACTTCCTAGTTCTATCTCTATGCTTTGTTTCCTATTGATGTAGCCCTAAGCAGAGACTGGCGCAAATCACTTTAATGGAAAGGGGTTGCCAAGCTTCAAAAAAACTACAAGTTTCGTGAAATCTGAGCACACATTTTTTCACCGAATCTTCATGACACTTTCAGGTAATGATCAGTACCCCAATCCCACTTGGCTAACGATTTTTCGTTCTTCCACGTTAAACCGTTCGTTGGCAGTAACAGTTTTAATTTTTAGGTTTCACTCTGTTTTCTCCTATATGGATACATGCAGTTGGAACTCTAAATCAAACACAGTTTGTGCTAGCTCTTTGAAACGTGACACAATACATTAGTTCCAAGTTCTATCTCTATGGTTTGTTTCCTATTGATGTAGCCCTAAGCAGAGGCTGGCGCAAATCACTTACATGGAAAGGGGTTGCCAAGCATCCAAGAAACTACGAGTTTCCTGAAATCTCAGCACACATTTTTTCACCCAATCTTGATGACACTTTCAGGTAATGATCAGTACCCCAATCCCACTTGGCTCACCAAATTTCGTTCTTCTAGGTTAATCCGTTCGTTGGCAATAACAGTTGTAATTTTTAGGTTTCACTCTGTTTTCTCCTATATGGATGCATGTAGTTGGAACTCTAAATCAAACCCGGTTTGTGCTAGCTCTTTGAAACTCGACACAATAAAGTTGTTCCAAGTTCTATCTCTATGGTATGTTTCCTATTGATGTAGCCCTAAGAAGAGACAGGCGCAAATCACTTTCATGGAAAGGGGTTGCCAAGCTTCCAAAAAACTACGAGTTTCCTGAAATCTCAGCACACATTTTTTCACCCAATCTTCATGAAACTTTCAGGTAATGATCAGTACCCCAATCCCACTTGGCTCACCAAATTTCTTTCTTCTATGTTAAACCGTTCGTTGGCAGTAACAGTTTTAAATTTTAGGTTTCACTCTGTTTTCTCCTATATGGATACATGGTTTTGGAACTCTAAATCGAACACGGTTTGTGCTAGCTCTTTGAAACTTGGCACAATAAAGTAGTTCCAAGTTCTATCTCTATGGTTTTTTTTCCTATTGATATAGCCCTAAGCAGAGACTGGCGCAAATCAGTTTCATGGAAAGGGGTTGCCAAGCTTCCAAAAAACTACAAGTTTCCTGAAATCTCAGCACACATTTTTTCATCCAATCTTCGTGACTATTTCAGGTAATGATCAGTACCCCAATTCCACTTGACTCACCATATTTCGTTCTTCTAGGTTATACCGTTTGTTGGCAGTAACAGTTTTAAATTTTAGGTTTCACTCTGTTTTCTCCTATATGGATACATGGAGTTGGAACTCTAAATCAAACACGGTTTGTGCTAGCTCTTTGAAACTTGGCACAATCAAGTAGTTCCAAGTTCTATCTCTATGGTTTGTTTCCTATTGATGTAGCCCTAAGCAGAGACTGGCGCAAATCACTTTCATGGAAAGGGGTTGCCAAGCTTACAAAAAACTACGCATGTCCTGAAATCTCAGCACAATTTTTTTCAACCAATCTTGATGACACTTTCAGGTAATGATCACTACCCCAGTCCCACTTGGCTCACCATATTTCGTTCTTCTAGGTTAAACCGTTCGTTGGCAATATCAGTTGTAATTTTTAGGTTTCACTCTGTTTTCTCCTATATGGATGCATGTAGTTGGAACTCTAAATCAAACACGGTTTGTGGTAGCTCTTTGTAACTTGACACAATCAAGTAGTTCCAAGTTCTATCTCTATGGTTTGTTTCCTATTGATGTAGCCCTAAGCAGAGACTGGCGCAAATCACTTTTATGGAAAGGGGTTGCCAAGCTTCCAAAAAACTACAAGTTTCCTGAAATCTCAGCACACATTTTTTCATCCAAACTTCGTGACTATTTCAGGTAATGATCAGTACCCCAATCCCACTTGACTCACCATATTTCGTTCTTCTAGGTTATACCGTTTGTTGGCAGTAACAGTTTTAATTTTTAGGTTTCACTCTGTTTTCTCCTATATGGATACATGGAGTTGGAACTCTAAATCAAACACGGTTTGTGCTAGCTCTTTGAAACTTGGCACAATAAAGTAGTTCCAAGTTCTATCTCTATGGTTTGTTTCCTATTGATGTAGCCCTAAGCAGAGACTGGCGCAAATCACTTTCATGGAAAGGGGTTGCCAAGCTTCCAAAAAACTACGCGTGTCCTGAAATCTCAGCACAATTTTTTTCAGCCAATCTTGATGACACTTTCAGGTAATGATCACTACCCCAGTCCCACTTGGCTCACCATATTTCGTTCTTCTAGGTTAAACCGTTCGTTGGCAATAACAGTTGTAATTTTTAGGTTTCATTCTGTTTTCTCCTATATGGATGCATGTAGTTGGAACTCTAAATCAAACACGGTTTGTGGTAGCTCTTTGTAACTTGACACAATCAAGTAGTTCCTAGTTCTATCTCTATGCTTTGTTTCCCATTGATGTAGCCCTAAGCTGAGACTGGCGCAAATCACTTCAATGGAAAGGGGTTGCCAAGCTTCCAAAAAACTACGAGTTTCGTGAAATCTGAGCACACATTTTTTCACCCAATCTTCATGACACTTTCAGATAATGATCAGTACCCCAAACCCACTTGGCTAACGATATTTCGTTCTTCTACGTTAAACCGTTCGTTGGCAGTAACAGTTGTAATTTTTAGGTTTCACTCTGTTTTCTCCTATATGGATACATGTAGTTGGAACTCTAAATCAAACACAGTTTGTGCTAGCTCTTTGAAACGTGACACAATACATTAGTTCCAAGTTCTATCTCTATGGTTTGTTTCCTATTGATGTAGCCCTAAGCAGAGACTGGCACAATTCACTTACATGGAAAGGGGTTGCCAAGCTTCCAAAAAACTACGAATTTCCTGAAATTTCAGCACACGTTTTTTCACCCAATCTTGATGACACTTTCAGGTAATGATCAGGACCGCAGTCCCACTTGGCTCACCAAATTTCGTTCTTCTAGGTTAAACCGTTCGTTGGCAGTAACAGTTTTAATTTTTAGGTTTCACTCTGATTTCTCCTATATGGATACATGGAGTTGGAACTCTAAATTAAACACGGTTTGTGCTAGCTCTTTAAAACTTGGCACAATAAAGTAGTTCCAAGTTCTGTCTCTATGGTTTGTTTCCTATTGATGTAGCCCTAAGCTGAGACTGGCGCAAATCACTTTAATGGAAAGGGGTTGCCAAGATTCCACAAAACTACGTGTTTCGAGAAATATGAGCACACATTTTTTCCCCCAATCTTGATGACACTTCCAGGTAATGATCAGTACCCCAATCCCACTTGGCTCACCAAATTTCGTTTTTCTAGGTAAACCGTTCGTTGGAAGTAACAGTTTTAATTTTTAGGTTTCACTCTGTTTTCTCCTATATGGATACATGGAGTTGGAACTCTAAATCAAACATGGTTTGTGCTAGCTCTTTAAAACTTGGCACAATAAAGTAGTTCCAAGTTCTATCTCTATGGTTTGTTTCCGATTGATGTAGCCCTAAGCAGAGACTGGCGCAAATCACTTTCATGGAAAGGGGTTGCCAAGCTTCCAAAAAACTACGAGTGTCCTGAAATCTCAGCACACTTTTTTTCAACCAATCTTGATGACACTTTCAGGTAATGATCACTACCCCAGTCCCACTTGGCTCACCATATTTCGTTCTTCTAGGTTAAACCGTTCGTTGGCAATAACAGTTGTAATTTTTAGGTTTCACTCTGTTTTCTCCTATATGGATGCATGTAGTTGGAACTCTAAATCAAACACGGTTTGTGGTAGCTCTTCGTAACTTGACACAATCAAGTAGTTCCAAGTTCTATCTCTATGGTTTGTTTCCTATACATGTAGCCCTAAGCAGAGACTGGCACAAATCACTTTCATGGAAAGGGGTTGCCAAGCTTCCAAAAAACTACGCGTTTCCTGCAATCTCAGCACACATTTTTTAGCCAATTTTCATGACACTTTCAAGTAATGATCAGTACCCCAATCCCACTTGGCTCAACAAATTTCGTTCTTCTAGGTTAAACCGTTCGTTGGCAGTAACAGTTTTAAATTTTAGGTTTCACTCTGTTTTCTCCTATATGGATAAATGTATTTGGAACTCTAAATCAAACCCGGTTTGTGCTAGCTCTTTGAAACTCGACACAATAAAGTTGTTCCAAGTTCTATCTCTATGGTTTGTTTCCTATTGATGTAGCCCTAAGAAGAGACAGGCGCAAATCACTTTCATGGAAAGGGGTTGCCAAGCTTCCAAAAAACTACGAGTTTCCTGAAATCTCAGCACACATTTTTTCACCCAATCTTCATGAAACTTTCAGGTAATGATCAGTACTCCAATCCCACTTGGCTCACCAAATTTCTTTCTTCTAGGTTAAACCGTTTGTTGGCAGTAACAGTTTTAAATTTTAGGTTTCACTCTGTTTTCTCCTCTATGGATACATGGTGTTGGAACTCTAAATCGAACACGGTTTGTGCTAGCTCTTTGAAACTTGGCACAATAAAGTAGTTCCAAGGTCTATCTCTATGGTTTTTTTTCCTATTGATATAGCCCTAAGCAGAGACTGGCACAAATCACTTTCATGGAAAGGGGTTGCCAAGCTTCCAAAAAACTACAAGTTTCCTGAAATCTCAGCACACATTTTTTCATCCAAACTTCGTGACTATTTCAGGTAATGATCAGTACCCCAATCCCACTTGACTCACCATATTTCGTTCTTCTAGGTTATACCGTTTGTTGGCAGTAACAGTTTTAATTTTTAGGTTTCACTCTGTTTTCTCCTATATGGATACATGGAGTTGGAACTCTAAATCAAACACGGTTTGCGCTAGCTCTTTGAAACTTGGCACAATAAAGTAGTTCCAAGTTCTATCTCTATGGTTTGATTCCTATTGATGTAGCCCTAAGCAGAGACTGGCGCAAATCACTTTCATGGAAAGGGGTTGCCAAGCTTCCAAAAAACTACGCGTGTCCTGAAATCTCAGCACAATTTTTTTCAGCCAATCTTGATGACACTTTCAGTTAATGATCACTACCCCAGTCCCACTTGGCTCACCATATTTCGTTCTTCTAGGTTAAACCGTTCGTTGGCAATAACAGTTGTAATTTTTAGGTTTCATTCTGTTTTCTCCTATATGGATGCATGTAGTTGGAACTCTAAATCAAACACGGTTTGTGGTAGCTCTTTGTAACTTGACACAATCAAGTAGTTCCAAGTTCTATCTCTATGGTTTGTTTCCGATTGATGTAGCCCTAAGCAGAGACTGGCGCAAATCACTTTCATGGAAAGGGGTTGCCAAACTTCCTAAAAACTACCAGTTTCCAGAAATCTGAGCACACATTTTTTCTCCAAATCTTGATGACACTTTCAGGTAATGATCAGTACACCAATCACACTTGGCTCACCAAATTTCGTTCTTCTAGGTTAAACCGTTCGTTGGCAGTAACAGTTGTAATTTTTAGGTTTCACTCTGTTTTCTCCTATATGGATACATGGAGTTGGACCTCTAAATGAAACACGGTTTGTGCTAGCTCTTTGAAACTTGGCACAATAAAGTAGATCCTAGTTCTATCTCTATGCTTTGTTTCCTATTGATGTAGCCCTAAGCCGAGACTGGCGCAAATCACTTCAATGGAAAGGGGTAGCCAAGCTTCCAAAAAACTACGAGTTTCGTGAAATCTGAGCACACATTTTTTCAACCAATCTTCATGACACTTTCAGATAATGATCAGTACCCCAAACCCACTTGGCTAACGATATTTCGTTCTTCTACGTTAAACCGTTCGTTGGCAGTAACAGTTGTAATTTTTAGGTTTCACTCTGTTTTCTCCTATATGGATACATGTAGTTGGAACTCTAAATCAAACACAGTTTGTGCTAGCTCTTTGAAATGTGACACAATACATTAGTTCCAAGTTCTATCTCTATGGTTTGTTTCCTATTGATGTAGCCCTAAGCAGAGACTGGCGCAAATCACTTACATGGAAAGGGGTTGCCAAGCTTCCAAAAAACTACGAATTTCCTGAAATTTCAGCACACGATTTTTCACCCAATCTTGATGACACTTTCAGGTAATGATCAGGACCGCAGTCCCACTTGGCTCACCAAATTACGTTCTTCTAGGTTAAACCGTTCGATGGCAGTAACAGTTTTAATTTTTAGGTTTCACTCTGATTTCTCCTATATGGAAACATGGAGTTGGAACTCTAAATCAAACACGGTTAGTGCTAGCTCTTTAAAACTTGGCACAATAAAGTAGTTCCAAGTTCTGTCTCTATGGTTTGTTTCCTATTGATGTAGCCCTAAGCTGAGACTGGCGCAAATCACTTTCATGGAAAGGGGTTGCCAAGATTCCACAAAACTACGTGTTTCGTGAAATATGAGCACACATTTTTTCACCCAATCTTGATGACACTTCCAGGTAATGATCAGTACCCCAATCCCACTTGGCTCACCAAATTTCATTTTTCTAGGTAAACCGTTCGTTGGAAGTAACAGTTTTAATTTTTAGGTTTCACTCTGTTTTCTCCTATATGGATACATGGAGTTGGAACTCTAAATCAAACATGGTTTGTGCTAGCTCTTTGAAACTTGGCACAATAAAGTAGTTCCAAGTTCTATCTCTATGGTTTGTTTCCGATTGATGTAGCCCTAAGCAGAGACTGGCGCAAATCACTTTCATGGAAAGGGGTTGCCAAGCTTCCAAAAAACTACGAGTGTCCTGAAATCTCAGCACACTTTTTTTCAACCAATCTTGATGACACTTTCAGGTAATGATCACTACCCCAGTCCCACTTGGCTCACCATATTTCGTTCTTCTAGGTTAAACCGTTCGTTGGCAATAACAGTTGTAATTTTTAGGTTTCACTCTGTTTTCTCCTATATGGATGCATGTAGTTGGAACTCTAAATCAAACACGGTTTGTGGTAGCTCTTCGTAACTTGACACAATCAAGTAGTTCCAAGTTCTATCTCTATGGTTTGTTTCCTATACATGTAGCCCTAAGCAGAGACTGGCACAAATCACTTTCATGGAAAGGGGTTGCCAAGCTTCCAAAAAACTACGCGTTTCCTGAAATCTCAGCACACATTTTTTAGCCAATTTTCATGACACTTTCAAGTAATGATCAGTACCCCAATCCCACTTGGCTCAACAAATTTCGTTCTTCTAGGTTAAACCGTTCGTTGGCAGTAACAGTTTTAAATTTTAGGTTTCACTCTGTTTTCTCCTATATGGATAAATGTATTTGGAACTCTAAATCAAACCCGGTTTGTGCTAGCTCTTTGAAACTCGACACAATAAAGTTGTTCCAAGTTCTATCTCTATGGTTTGTTTCCTATTGATGTAGCCCTAAGAAGAGAAAGGCGCAAATCACTTTGATGGAAAGGGGTTGCCAAGCTTCCAAAAAACTACGAGTTTCCTGAAATCTCAGCACACATTTTTTCACCCAATCTTCATGAAACTTTCAGGTAATGATCAGTACTCCAATCCCACTTGGCTCACCAAATTTCTTTCTTCTAGGTTAAACCGTTTGTTGGCAGTAACAGTTTTAAATTTTAGGTTTCACTCTGTTTTCTCCTATATGGATACATGGTGTTGGAACTCTAAATCGAACACGGTTTGTGCTAGCTCTTTGAAACTTGGCACAATAAAGTAGTTCCAAGTTCTATCTCTATGGTTATTTTTCCTATTGATATAGCCCTAAGCAGAAACTGGCACAAATCACTTTCATGGAAAGGGGTTGCCAAGCTTCCAAAAAACTACAAGTTTCCTGAAATCTCAGCACACATTTTTTCATCCAAACTTCGTGACTATTTCAGGTAATGATCAGTACCCCAATCCCACTTGACTCACCATATTTCGTTCTTCTAGGTTATACCGTTTGTTGGCAGTAACAGTTTTAATTTTTAGGTTTCACTCTGTTTTCTCCTATATGGATACATGGAGTTGGAACTCTAAATCAAACACGGTTTGTGCTAGCTCTTTGAAACTTGGCACAATAAAGTAGTTCCAAGTTCTATCTCTATAGTTTCTTTCCGATTGATGTAGCCCTAAGCAGAGACTGGCGCAAATCACTTTCATGGAAAGGGGTTGCCAAGCTTCCAAAAAACTACGCGTGTCCTGAAATCTCAGCACAATTTTTTTCAGCCAATCTTGATGACACTTTCAGGTAATGATCACTACCCCAGTCCCACTTGGCTCACCATATTTCGTTCTTCTAGGTTAAACCGTTCGTTGGCAGTAACAGTTGTAATTTTTAGGTTTCATTCTGTTTTCTCCTATATGGATGCATGTAGTTGGAACTCTAAATCAAACACGGTTTGTGGTAGCTCTTTGTAACTTGACACAATCAAGTAGTTCCAAGTTCTATCTCTATGGTTTGTTTCCGATTGATGTAGCCCTAAGCAGAGACTGGCGCAAATCACTTTCATGGAAAGGGGTTGCCAAGCTTCCTAAAAACTACCAGTTTCCAGAAATCTGAGTACACTTTTTTTCTCCCAATCTTGATGACACTTTCAGGTAATGATCAGTACACCAATCCCACTTGGCTCACCAAATTTCGTTCTTCTAGGTTAAACTGTTCGTTGGCAGTAACAGTTGTAATTTTTAGGCTTCACTCTGTTTTCTCCTATATGGATACATGTAGTTGGAACTCTAAATCAAACACAGTTTGTGCTAGCTCTTTGAAACCTGACACAATACATTAGTTCCATGTTCTATCTCTATGGTTTGTTTCCTATTGATGTAGCCCTAAGCAGAGACTGGCGCAAATCACTTACATGGAAAGGGGTTGCCAAGCTTCCAAAAAACTACGAATTTCCTGAAATTTCAGCACACGTTTTTTCACCCAATCTTGATGACACTTTCAGGTAATGATCCGGACCGCAGTCCCACTTGGCTCACCAAATTCCGTTCTTCTAGGTTAAACCGTTCGTTGGCAGTAACAGTTTTAATTTTTAGGTTTCACTCTGATTTCTCCTATATGGATACATGGAGTTGGAACTCTAAATCAAACACGGTTTGTGCTAGCTCTTTAAAACTTGTCACAATAAAGTAGTTCCAAGTTCTGTCTCTATTGTTTGTTTCCTATTGATGTAGCCCTAAGCAGAGACTGGCGCAAATCACTTTCATGGAAAGGGGTTGCCAAGATTCCACAAAACTACGAGTTTCGTGAAATATGAGCACACATTTTTTCACCCAATCTTGATGACACTTCCAGGAAATGATCAGTACCCCAATCCCACTTGGCTCACCAAATTTCGTTTTTCTAGGTAAACCGTTCGTTGGAAGTAACAGTTTTAATTTTTAGGTTTCACTCTGTTTTCTCCTATATGGATACATGGAGTTGGAACTCTAAATCAAACACGGTTTGTGCTAGCTCTTTGAAACTTGGCACAATAAAGTAGTTCCAAGTTCTATCTCTATGGTTTGTTTCCGATTGATGTAGCCCTAAGCAGAGACTGGCGCAAATCACTTTCATGGAAAGGGGTTGCCAAGCTTCCAAAAAAGTATGAGTGTCCTGAAATCTCAGCACAATTTTTTTCAACCGATGTTGATGACACTTTCAGGTAATGATCACTACCCCAGTCCCACTTGGCTCACCATATTTCGTTCTTCTAGGTTAAACCGTTCGTTGGCAATAACAGTTGTAATTTTTAGGTTTCACTCTGTTTTCTCCTATATGGATACATGGAGTTGGAACTCTAAATCAAACATGGTTTGTGCTAGCTCTTTAAAACTTGGCACAATAAAGTAGTTCCAAGTTCTATCTCTATGGTTTGTTTCCAATTGATGTAGCCCTAAGCAGAGACTGGGGCAAATCACTTTCATGGAAAGGGGTTGCCAAGCTTCCTAAAAACTACCAGTTTCCAGAAATCTGAGCACACATTTTTTCTCCCAATCTTGATGACACTTTCAGGTAATGATCAGTACACCAATCCCACTTGGCTCACCAAATTTCGTTCTTCTAGGTTAAACCGTTCGTTGGCAGTAACAGTTTTAATTTTTAGGTTTCACTCTGATTTCTCCTATATGGATACATGGATTTGGAACTCTAATACAAACACGGTTTGTGCTAGCTCTTTGAAACTTGGCACAATAAAGTAGTTCCAAGTTCTATCTCTATGGTTTGTTTCCTATTGATGTAGCCCTAAGCAGAGACTGGCGCAAATCACTTTCATGGAAAGGGGTTGCCAAGCTTCCAAAAAACTACGAGTTTCGTGAAATCTGAGCACACATTTTTTCACCCAATCTTCATGACCCTTTCAGGTAATGATCAGTACCCCAATCCCACTTGGCTCACCAAATTTCGTTGTTCTAGGTTAAACCGTTCCTTTGCAGTAACAGTTGTAATTTTTAGGTTTTTCTCTGTTTTCTCCTATATGGATACATGTAGTTGGAACTCTAAATCAAACACAGTTTGTGCTAGCTCTTTGAAACTTGACACAATAAAGTAGTTCCAAGTTCTATCTCTATGGTTTGTTTCCTATTGATGTAGCCCTAAGCAGAGACTGGCGCAAATCACTTTCATGGAAAGGGGTTGCCAAGCTTCCAAAAAACTACGAGTTTCCTGAAATCTCAGCACACATTTTTTCACCCAATCTTGATGACACTTTCAGGTAATGATCAGTACCCCAATCCCACTTGGCTCACCAAATTTCGTTCTTCTAGGTTAAACCGTTCATTGGCAGTAACAGTTTTAATTTTTAGGTTTCACTCTGTTTTCTCCTATATGGATACATGTAGTTGGAACTCTAAATCAAACACGGTTTGTGCTAGCTCTTTG
Source organism: Spermophilus citellus (assembly GCF_964194105.1). Taxonomy (NCBI): domain Eukaryota; kingdom Metazoa; phylum Chordata; class Mammalia; order Rodentia; family Sciuridae; genus Spermophilus; species Spermophilus citellus. The sequence continues at coordinate 16,785,997 of NC_138188.1, forward strand.
AAACTGACACAATCAAGTAGTTCCAAGTTCTATCTCTATGGTTTGTTTCCTATTGATGTAGCCCTAAGCAGAGAGTGGCGCAAATCACTTTCATGGAAAGGGGTTGCCATGCTTCCAAAAAACTACGAGTTTCGTCAAATCTGAACACACATTTTTTCACCCAATCTTAATGACACTTTCAGGTAAGGATCAGTACACCAGTCCCACTTGGCTCACCAAATTTCCTTCTTCTTGGTTAAACCGTTCTTTGGCAGTAACAGTTTTAATTTTTAGGTTTCACTCTGTTTTCTCCTCTATGGATACATGGATTTGGAACTCTAAATCAAACACGGTTTGTGCTAGCTCTTTAAAACTTGGCACAATAAAGTAGTTCCATGTTCTATCTATATGGTTTGTTTCCTATTGATGTAGCCCTAAGCAGAGACTGGCGCAAATCACTTTCATGGAAAGGGGTTGCCAAGCTTCCAAAAAACTACGAGTTTCCTGAAATTTCAGCACACATTTTTTTCACCCAATCTTGATGACACATTCAGGTAATGATCAGTACCCCAATCCCACTTGGCTCACCAAATTTCGTTCTTCTAGGTTAAACCGTTCGTTGGCAGTAACAGTTGTAATTTTTAGGTTTCACTCTGTTTTCACATATATGGATACATGGAGTTGGAACTCTAAATCAAACACGGTTTGTGCTAGCTCTTTAAAACTTGGCACAATAAAGTAGTTCCAAGTTCTATCTCTATGGTTTGTTTCCTATTGATGTAGCCCTAATCAGAGACTGGCGCAAATCACTTTCATGGAAAGGGGTTGCCAAGATTCCACAAAACTATGAGTTTCGTGAAATCACAGCACACATTTTTTCACCCAATCTTGATGACACTTCCAGGTAATGATCAGTACCCCAATCCCACTTGGCTCACCAAATTTCGTTTTTCTAGGTAAACCGTTCGTTGGAATTAACAGTTTTAATTTTTAGGTTTCACTCTGTTTTCTCCTATATGGATACATGGAGTTGGAACTCTAAATCAAACACGGTTTGTGCTAGCTCTTTGAAACTTGGCACAATAAAGTAGTTCCAAGTTCTATCTTTATGGTTTGTTTCCTATTGATGTAGCCCTAAGCAGAGACTGGCACAAATCACTTTCATGGAAAGGGGTTGCCAAGCTTCAAAAAACTACGAGTTTCGTGAAATCTGAGAACACATTATTTCACACAATCTTCATGACAATTTCAGGTAATGATCAGTACCCAAAACCCACTTGGCTAACCAAATTTCGTTCTTCTAGGTTAAACCGTTCGTTGGCAGTAACAGTTTTAACTTTCAGGTTTCACTCTGTTTTCTCCTATATGGATACATGTATTTGGAACTGTAAATCAAACACTGTTTGTGCTAGCTCTTTGAAACTTGGCACAATAAAGTAGTTCCAAGTTCTATCTCTATGGTTTGTTTCCTATTGATGTAGCCCTAAGCAGAGACTGGCACAAATCACTTTCATGGAAAGGGGTTGCCAAACTTCCAAAAAACTACGAGTTTCCTGAAATTTCAGCACACATTTTTTCACCCAAACTTGATGACACTTTCAGGGAAGGATCAGTACCCCAATCCCACTTGGCTCACCAAATTTCGTTCTTCTAGGTTAAACCGTTCGTTGGCAGTAACAGTTTTAATTTTTAGGTTTCACTCTGTTTTCTCCTATATGGATACATATAGTTGGAACTCTACATCAAACAAGGTTTGTGCTAGCTCTTTGAAACTTGATACAATAAAGTAGTTCCAAGTTCTACCTCTGTGGTTTGTTTCCTATTGATGTAGCCCTAAGGAGAGACTGGCACAAATCACTTTCATGGAAAGGGGTTGCCAAGATTCCAAAAAACTACGAGTTTCGTGAAATCTGAGCACACATTTTTTCACCGAAACTTGATGACAATTTCAAGTAATGATCAGTACCCCAATCCTTCTTGTCTCACCAAATTTCCTTCTTCTGGGTTAAACCGTTCGTTGGCAGTATCAGTTGTAATTTTTAGGTTTCACTCTGTTTTCATATATATGGATACATGGAGTTGGTACTCTAAATTAAACACGGTTTGTGCTAGCTCTTTAAAACTTGGCACAATAAAGTAGTTCCAAGTTCTATCTATACGGTTTGTTTCCTATTGATGTAGCCCTAAGCAAAGACTGGTGCAAATCACTTTCATGGAAAGGGGTTGCCAAGCTTCCAAAAAACTACGAGTTTCCTGAAATTTCAGCACAAATTTTTTCACCCAATCTTGATGACACTTTCAGGTAATGATCAGTACCCCAATCCCACTTGGCTCACCAATTTCGTTCTTCTAGTTTAAACCGTTCATTGGCAGTAACAGTTTTAATTTTCAGGTTTCACTCTGTTTTCTCCTATATGGATACATGTAGTTGGAACTCTAAATCAATCACGGTTTTTGCTAGCTCATTGAAACTTGACACAATAAAGTAGTTCCTAGTTATATCTCTATGGTTTGTTTCCTATTGATGTAGCCCTAAGCAAAGACTGGCGCAAATCACTTAAATGGAAAGGGGTTGCCAAGCTTCCTAAAACTACTAGTTTCCTGAAATCTCAGCACACATTTTTTCACCCAATCTTGATGACACTTTCAGGTAATGATCAGTACCCCAATCCCACTTGGCTCACCAAATTTCGTTCTTCTAGGTTAAACCGTTCGTTGGCAGTAACAGTTGTAATTTTTAGGTTTCACTCTGTTTTCTCCTATATGGATACATGTAGTTGGAACTCTAAATCAAACACGGTTTGTGCTAGCTCTTTGAAACTGACACAATCAAGTAGTTCCAAGTTGTATCTCTATTGTTTGTTTCCTATTGATGTAGCCCTAAGCAGAGAGTGGCGCAAATCACTTTCATGGAAAGGGGTTGCCATGCTTCCAAAAAACTACGAGTTTCGTCAAATCTGAACACACATTTTTTCACCCAATCTTAATGACACTTTCAGGTAAGGATCAGTACACCAGTCCCACTTGGCTCACCAAATTTCGTTCTTCTTGGTTAAACCGTTCTTTGGCAGTAACAGTTTTAATTTTTAGGTTTCACTCTGTTTTCTCCTATATGAATACATGGAGTTGGAACTCTAAATCAAACACGGTTTGTGCTAGCTCTTTAAAACTTGGCACAATGAAGTAGTTCCATGTTCTATCTATATGGTTTGTTTCCTATTGATGTAGCCCTAAGCAGAGACTGGCGCAAATCACTTTCATGGAAAGGGGTTGCCAAGCTTCCAAAAAACTACGAGTTTCCTGAAATTGCAGCACACATTTTTTTCACCCAATCTTGATGACACATTCAGGTAATGATCAGTACCCCAATCCCACTTGGCTCACCAAATTTCGTTTTTCTAGTTAAACCGTTCGTTGGAATTAACAGTTTTAATTTTTAGGTTTCACTCTGTTTTCTCCTATATGGATACATGGAGTTGGAACTCTAAATCAAACACTGTTTGTGCTAGCTCTTTGAAACTTGGCACAATAAAGTAGTTCCAAGTTCTATCTTTATGGTTTGTTTCCTATTGATGTAGCCCTAAGCAGAGACTGGCACAAATCACTTTCATGGAAAGGGGTTGCCAAGTTTCAAAAAACTACGAGTTTCTTGAAATCTGAGAACACATTATTTCACACAATCTTCATGACAATTTCAGGTAATGATCAGTACCCAAAACCCACTTGGCTAACCAAATTTCGTTCTTCTAGGTTAAACCGTTCGTTGGCAGTAACAGTTTTAACTTTTAGGTTTCACTCTGTTTTCTCCTATATGGATACATGTATTTGGAACTCTAAATCAAACACTGTTTGTGCTAGCTCTTTGAAACTTGGCACAATAAAGTAGTTCCAAGTTCTATCTCTATGGTTTGTTTCCTATTGATGTAGCCCTAAGCAGAGACTGGCGCAAATCACTTTCATGGAAAGGGGTTGCCAAACTTCCAAAAAACTACGAGTTTCGTGAAATCTGAGCACACATTTTTTCACCGAAACTTGATGACACTTTCAGGTAATGATCAGTACCCCAATCCTTCTTGGCTCACCAAATTTCGTTCTTCTGGGTTAAACCGTTCGTTGGCAGTATCAGTTGTAATTTTTAGGTTTCACTCTGTTTTCATATATATGGATACATGGAGTTGGTACTCTAAATTAAACACGGTTTGTGCTAGGTCTTTAAAACTTGGCACAATAAAGTAGTTCCAAGTTCTATCTATACGGTTTGTTTCCTATTGATGTAGCCCTAAGCAGAGACTGGTGCAAATCACTTTCATGGAAAGGGGTTGCCAAGCTTCCAAAAAACTACGAGTTTCCTGAAATTTCAGCACACATTTTTTCACCCAATCTTGATGACACTTTCAGGTAATGATCAGTACCCCAATCCCACTTGGCTCACCAATTTCGTTCTTCTAGGTTAAACCGTTCGTTGGCAGTAACAATTGTAATTTTTAGGTTTCACTGTGTTTTCTCCTATATGGATACATGGATTTGGAACTCTAAATCAAAAACGGTTTGTGCTAGCTCTTTAAAACTTGGCACAATAAAGCAGTTCCAAGTTCTATCTCTATGGTTTGTTTCCTATTGATGTAGCTCTAAGCAGAGACTGGCGCAAATCACTTTCATGGAAAAAGGTTGCCAAGCCTCCAAAAAACTACGAGTTTCCTGAAATTTTAGCACACATTTTTTCACCCAATCTTGATGACACTTTCAGGTAACAATCAGTACCCCAATCCCACTTGGCTCACCAAATTTCGTTCTTCTAGGTTAAACCGTTCGTTGGCAGTAACAGTTTTAATTTTTATGTTTCACTCTGTTTTCTCCTATAAGGATACATGGAGTTGGAACTCTAAATCAAACACGGTTTGTGCTAGCTCTTTGAAACATGGCACAATAAAGTAGTTCCTAGTTATATCTCTATGGTTTGTTTCCTATTGATGTAGCCCTAAGCAAAGACTGGCGCAAATCACTTCAATGGAAAGGGGTTGCCAAGCTTCCAAAAAACTACGAGTTTCGTGAAATCTGAGAACACATTATTTCACCCAAACTTCATGACACTTTCAGGTAATGATCAGTACCCCAAACCAACTTGGCTAACCAAATTTTCTTCTTCTAGGTTAAACCGTTCGTTGGCAGTAACAGTTTTAACTTTTAGGTTTCACTCTTTTTTCTCCTATATGGATACATGTAGTAGGAACTCTAAATCAAACACAGTTTGTGCTAGCTCTTTGAAACTTGGCACAATAAAGTAGTTCCAAGTTCTATCTCTATGGTTTGTTTCTTATTGATGTAGCCCTAAGGAGAGACTGGCGCAAATCACTTTCATGGAAAGGGGTTGCCAATCTTCCAAAAAACTACGAGTTTCCTGAAATCTGAGCACACATTTTTTCACCCAATCTTCATGACACTTTCAGGTAATGATCAGTACCCCAATCCCACTTGGCTCACCAAATTTCGTTCTTCTAGGTTAAACATTCGTTGGCAGTAACAGTTTTAATTTTTAGGTTTCACTCTGTTTTCTCCTATATGGATACATGTAGTTGGAACTCTAAATCAAACACAGTTTGTGCTAGCTCTTTGAAACTTGACACAATAAAGTAGTTCCAAGTTCTATCTCTATGGTTTGTTTCCTATTGATGTAGCACTAAGAGGAGACTGGCGCAAATCACTTTCATGGAAAGGGGTTGCCAAGCTTCCAAAAAACTACGAATTTCCTGAAATTTCAGCACACGTTTTTTCACCCAATCTTGATGACACTTTCAGGTAATGATCAGGACCGCAGTCACACGTGGCTCACCAAATTTCGTTCTTCTAGGTTAAACCCATCCTTGGCAGGAACAGTTTTAAATTTTAGGTTTCACTCTGTTTTCTCCTATATGGATACATGTATTAGGAACTCTAAATCAAACACAGTTTGTGCTAGCTCTTTGAAACTTGAGACAATAAAGTAGATCCATGTTCTATCTCTATGGTTTGTTTCCTATTGATGTAGCCCTAAGCAGAGACTTGGGCAAATCACTTTCATGGAAAGGGTTTGCCAAGCTTCCAAAAACCTACGAGTTTCCTGACATCTCAGCCCACTTTTTTTCACCCAATCTTGATGACATTTTCAGGTAATGATCAGTACTCCAATCCCACTTGGCTCACAAAATTTCGTTCTTCTAGGTTAAACCGTTCGTTGGCAGTAACAGTTTTAATTTTTAGGTTTCACTCTGTTTTCTCCTATATGGATACATGTAGTTGGAACTCTAAATCAAACACGGTTTGTGCTAGCTCTTTGAAACTTGACACAATCAAGTAGTTCCAAGTTCTATCTCTATGGTTTGTTTCATAATAATGTAGCCCTAAGCAGAGACTGGCGCAAATCACTTTCATCGAAAGGGGTTGCCAAGCTTCCAAAAAACTACGAGTTTCCTGAAATCTCAGCACACATTTTTTCACCCAATCTTGATGACACTTTTAGGTAATGATCAGTTCCCCAATCCCAATTGGCTCACCGATTTTCGTTCTTCTAGGTTAAACCGTTCGTTGGCAGTAACAGATTTAATTTTTAGTTTTCACTCTTGTCTCCTATATGGATAGATGTAGTTGGAACTCTAAGTCAAACACGGTTTGTGCTAGCTCTTTGAAACTTGACACAATCTAGTAGTTCCAAGTTCTATCTCTATGGTGTGTTTCCTATTGATGTAGCCCTAAGCAGAGACTGGCGCAAATCACTTTCATGGAAAGGGGTTGCCAAGCTTCCAAAAAACTACGAGTTTCCTGAAATCTCAGCACACATTTTTTCACCCAATATTGATGACACTTTCAGGTAATGATCAGTACACCAATCCCACTTGGCTCACCAAATTTCGTTCTTCTAGGTTAAACCGTTCGTTGGCAGTAACAGTTTTAATTTTTAGGTTTCACTCTGTTTTCTCCTATATGGATACATGTATTTGGAACTCTAAATCAAACACGGTTTGAGCTAGCTCTTTGAAACTTGACACAATAAAGTAGTTCCAAGTTCTATCTCTATGGTTTGTTTCCTATTGATGTAGCCCTAAGCAGAGACTGGCGCCAATCCCTTTCATGGAAAGGGGTTGCCAAGCTTCCAAAAAACTACGAGTTTATGAAATCTCAGTACACATTTTTTCACCCAATCTTGATGACACTTTCAGGTAATGATGAGTAAGCCAATCCCACTTGGCTCACCAAATTTCATTGTTCTTGGTTAAACCGTAGGTTGGCAGTAACAGTTTTAATTTTTAGGATTCACTGTTTCTCCTATATGGATACATGTAGTTGGAACTCTAAATCATACACGGTTTGTGCTAGCTCTTTGAAACTTGACACAATCAAGTAGTTCCACGTTCTATCTCTATGGTTTGTTTCCTATTTTTGTAGCCCTAAGCAGAGACTGGCGCAAATCACTTTCATGGAAAGCGGTTGCCAAGCTTCCAAAAAACTACGAGTTTCCTGAAATCTCAGCACACATTTTTTCACCCAATCTTGATGACTCTTTCAGGTAATGATCAGTACCCCAATCCCACTTGGCTCACCAAATTTCGTTCTTCTAGGTTAAACCGTTCGTTGGCAGTAACAGTTTTAATTTTTAGGTTTCAATCTGATTTCTCCTATATGGATACATGTATTTGGAACTCTAAATCAAACACGGTTTGAGCTAGCTCTTTGAAACTTGACACAATAATGTAGTTCCAAATTCTATATCTATGGTTTGTTTCCTATTGATGTAGCCCTAAGCAGAGACTGGAACAAATCACTTTCATGGAAAGGGTTTGCCAAGCTTCCAAAAATCTACGAGTTTCCTGAAATCTCAGTACACATTTTTTCACCCAATCTTGATGACACTTTCAGGTAATGATCAGTAAGCCAATCCCACTTGGCTCACCAAATTTCGTTGTTCTAGGTTAAACCATAGGTTGGCAGTAACAGTTTTAATTTTTAGGTTTCACTCTGTTTCTCCTATATGGATACATGTATTTGCAACTCTAAATCAAACACTGTTTGTGTTAGCTCTTTGAAACTTGACACAATCAAGTAGTTCCAAGTTCTGTCTTTATGGTTTGTTTCCTATTGATGTAGCCCTAAGCCGAGACTGGTGCAAATCTCTTTCATGGAAAGGGGTTGACAAGCTTCCAAAAAACTACGAGTTTCCTGAAATCTCAGCACACATTTTTTCACCCAATCTTGATGACACTTTCAGGTAATGATCAGTACCCCAATCCCTTTGGATCACCAAATTATTTCTTCTAGGTTAAACCGTTCATTGGCAGTAACAGTTTTAATTTTTAAGTTTCACTCTGTTTTCTCCTATATGGATACATGACGTTGGAACTCTAAATCAAACACGGTTTGTGCTAGCTCTATGAAACTTGACACAATAAATTAGATCCAAGTACTATCTCGATGGTTTGTTTCCTATTGATGTAGCCCTAAGCAGAGACTGGCGCAAATCACTTTCATGGAAAGCGGTTGCCAAGCTTCCAAAAAACTACGAGTTTCCTGAAATCTCAGCACACATTTTTTCACCCAATCTTGATGACACTTTCAGGTAATGATCGGTACACCAATCCCACTTGGCTCACCAAATTTCGTTCTTCTAGGTTAAACCGTTCGTTGGCAGTAACACTTTTAATTTTTAGGTTTCACTCTGTTTTCTCCTATATGGATGCCTGTAGTTGGAACTCTAAATCAAACACGGTTTGTGCTAGCTCATTGAAACTTGACACAATCAAGTAGTTCCAAGTTCTATCTCTATGGTTTGTTTCCTATTGATGTAGCCCTAAGCAGAGACTGGCGCAAATCACTTTCATGGAAAGAGGTTGCCAAGCTTCCAAAATCTACGAGTTTCCTGAAATCTCAGCACACATTTTTTCACCCAATCTTGATGACATTTTCAGGTAATGATCAGTACCCCAATCCCACTTGGCTCACCAAATTTCGTTCTTCTAGGTTAAACCGTTCGTTGGCAGTAACAGTTTAATTTTTAGGTTTCACTCTGTTTTCTCCTATATGGATACATGGAGTTGGAACTCTAAATCAAACACGGTTTGTGCTAGCTCTTTGAAACTTGACACAATCAAGTAGTTCCAAGTTCTATCTCTATGGTTTGTTTCCTATTGATGTAGCCCTAAGCAGAGACTGGCGCAAATCACTTTCATCGAAAGGGGTTGCAAAGCTTCCAAAAAACTACGAGTTTCCTGAAATCTCAGCACACATTTTTTCACCCAATCTTGATGACTCTTTCAGGTAATGATCAGTTCCCCAATCCCACTTGGCTCACCAAATTTCGTTCTTCTACATTCAAACGATCGTTGGCAGTAATAGTTTAAATTTTTAGGTATCACTCTGTTTTCTCCTATATGAATAACTGTAGTTGGAATTCTAAATCAAATATGGTTTGTGGTAGCTCTTTGAAACTTGAGACAATCAAGTGGTTCCAAGTTCTATCTCTATGGTTTGTTTTCTATTGATGTAGCCCTAAGCAGAGACTGGCGCAAATCACTTTCATGGAAAGGGGTTGCCAAGCTTCGAAAAAACAACGAGTTTCTTGAAATCTCAGCACACATTTTTTCACCCAATCTTGATGAACATTCAGGTAATGATCAGTAAGCCAATCCAACTTTGCTCACCAAATTTCGTTGTTCTATGTTAAACCGTTCGTTGGCAGGAACAGTTTTAAATTTTAGGTTTCACTCTGTTTTCTCCTATATGGATACAAGTATTAGGAACTCTAAATCAAACACAGTTTGTGCTAGCTCTTTGAAACTTGAGACAATAAAGTAGTTCCAAGTTCTATCTCTATGGTTTGTTTCCTATTGATGTAGCCCTAAGCAGAGACTTGCGGAAATCACTTTCATGGAAAGGGTTTGCCAAGCTTCCAAAAACCTACGAGTTTCCTGACATCTCAGCACACATTTTTTCACCCAATCTTGATGACATTTTCAGGTAATGATCAGTACCCCAATCCCACTTGGCTCACCAAATTTCGTTCTTCTAGGTTAAACCGTTCGTTGGCAGTAACAGTTTAATTTTTAGGTTTCACTCTGTTTTCTCCTATATGGATACATGGAGTTGGAACTCTAAATCAAACACGGTTTGTGCTACTTCTTTGAAACTTGACACAATCAAGTAGTTCCAAGTTCTATCTCTATGGTTTGTTTCCTATATGTAGCCCTAAGCAGAGACTGGCGCAAATCACTTTCATGGAAAGGGTTTGCCAAGCTTCCAAAAAACTACGAGTTTCCTGAAATCTCAGCACACATTTTTTCACCCAATCTTGATGACACTTTCAGGTAATGATCAGAAAGCCAATCCCACTTTGCTCACCAAATTTCGATGTTGTACGTTAAACCGTTCGTTGGCAGGAACAGTTTTAAATTTTAGGTTTCACTCTGTTTTCTCCTATATGGATACATGTATTAAGAACTCTAAATCAAACACAGTTTGTGCTAGCTCTTTGAAACTTGACACAATCAAGTAGTTCCAAGTTCTATCTCTATGGTTTGTTTCCTATTGATGTAGCCCTAAGCAGAGACTGGCGCAAATCACTTTCATCGAAAGGGGTTGCAAAGCTTCCAAAAAACTACGAGTTTCCTGAAATCTCAGCACACATTTATTCACCCAATCTTGATGACACTTCCAGGTAATGATCAGTTCCCCAATCCCACTTGGCTCACCAAATTTCGTTCTTCTAGGTTAAACCATTCGTTGGCAGTAACAGTTTTAATTTTTAGTTTTCACTCTGTTGTCTCCTATATGGATAGATGTAGTTGGAACTCTAAGTCAAACACGGTTTGTGCTAGCTCTTTTAAACTTGACACAATCTAGTAGTTCCAAGTTCTATCCCTATGGTTTGTTTCCTATTGATGTAGCCCTAAGCAGAGACTGGCGCAAATCACTTTCATGGAAAGGGGTTGCCAAGCTTCCAAAAAACTACGAGTTTCGTGAAATCTCAGCACACATTTTTTCACCCAATCTTGATGACACTTTCAGGTAATGATCAGTACCCCAATCTCACTTGGCACACCAAATTTTGTTCTTCTAGGTTAAACCGTTCTTTGGCAGTAACAGTTTTAATTTTTAGGTTTCACTCTGTTTTCTCCTATATGGATACATGGAGTTGGAACTCTAAATCAAACACGGTTTGTGCTAGCCCTTTGAAACTTGACACAATCAAGTAGTTCCAAGTTCTATCTCTATGGTTTGTTTCCTATTGATGTAGCCCTTAGGAGAGACTGACGCAAATCACTTTTATCGAAAGGGGTAGCCAAGCTTCCAAAAAACTACGAGTTTCGTGAAATCTCAGCACACATTTTTTCACCCAATCTTGATGACACTTTCAGGTAATGATCAGTACCCCAATCCGTTTGTATCACCAAATTATTTCTTCTAGGTTAAACCGTTCGTTGGCAGTAACAGTTTTAATTTTTAGGTTTCACTCTGTTTTCTCCTATATGGATACATGATTTTGGAACTCTAAATCAAACACGGTTTGTGCTAGCTCTATGAAAGTTGACACAATAAAGTAGATCCAAGTACAATCTCTATGGTTTGTTTCCTATTGATGAAGCCCTAAGCAGAGACTGGCGCAAATCACTTTCATGGAAAGCCGTTGCCAAGCTTCTAAAAAACTACGAGTTTTCTGAAATCTCAGCACACATTTTTTTACCCAATCTTGATGACACTTTCAGGTAATGATCAGTACACCAATCCCACTTGGCTCATCAAATTTCGTTCTTCTAGGTTAAACCGTTCGTTGGCAGTAACAGTTTTAATTTTTAGGTTTCACTCTTTTTTCTCCTATAGGAATACATGTAGTTGGAAATCTAAAAAAAGACGGTTTGTGCTAGCTCTTTGAAACTTGACACAATCAAGTAGTTCTAAGTTCTATCTCTATGGTTTGTTTCCTATTGATGTAGCCCTAAGCAGAGACTGGCGCAAATCACTTTCATGGAAAGGGGTTGCCAAGCTTCCAAAAAACTACGAGTTTCCTGAAATCTCAGCACACATTTTTTCTCCCAATTTGATGACACTTTCAGGTAATGATCAGTACCCCAATACAACTTGGCTCACCAAATTTCGTTCTTCTAGGTTAAACCGTTCGTTGGCAGTAACAGTTTTAATTTTTAGGTTTCACTCTGTTTTCTCCTATATGGATACATGTAGTTGGAACTGTAAGTCAAACACGGTTTGTGCTAGCTCTTTGAAGCTTGACACAATCAAGTAGTTCCAAGTTCTATCTCTATGGTTTGTTTCCTATTGATGTAGCTCTAAGCAGAGACTGGCACAAATCACTATCATGGAAAGGGTTTGCCAAGCTTCCAAAAAACTACGAGTTTCCTGAAATCTCAGCACACATTTTTTCACCCAATCTTGATGAGACTTTCAGGTTGAACAGTACCCCAATCCCACGTGGCTCACCAAATTTCGTTCTTCTAGGTTAAAACTTTCGTTGGAAGTAACAGTTTAAATTTTTAGGTTTCACTCTGTTTTCTCCTATATGGATACATGTAGTTGGAACTCTAAATCAAACACGGTTTGTGCTAGCTCTTTGAAACTTGGCACAATAAATTAGTTCCAAGTTCTATCTCTATGGTTTGTTTCCTATTGATGTAGACCTAAGCAGAGACTGGCACAAATCACTTTCATGGAAAGGGGTTGCCAAGCTTCCAAAAAACTACGAGTTTCCTGAAATCTCAGCACACATTTTTTCACCCAGTCTTGATGACACTTTCAGGTAATGATCAGTACCCCAATCCCACTTGGCTCACCAAATTTCGTTCTTCTAAGTTAAACCGTTCGTTGGCAGTAACAGTTTTAATTTTTAGGTTTCACTCTGTTTTCTCCTATATGGATACATGTAGTTGGAACTCTAAATCAAACACGGTTTGTGCTAGCTCTTTGACACTTGACACAGTCAAGTAGTTCCAAGTTCTATCTCTATGGTTTGTTTCCTATTGATGTAGCCCTAAGCAGAGACTGGCGCAAATCACTGTCATGGAAAGGGGTTGCCAAAATTCCAAAAAACTACGAGTTTCCTGAAATCTCAGCACACATTTTTTCACCCAATCTTGATGACACTTTCAGGTAATGATCAGTACCCCAATCCCACTTGGCTCACCAAATTTCTTTGTTCTAGGTTAAACCATAGGTTGGCAGTAACAGTTTTAATTTTTAGGTTTCACTCTGTTTCTCCTGTATGGATACATGTATTTGCAACTCTAAATCAAACACGGTTTGTGCTAGCTCTTTGAAACTTGACACAATCAAGTAGTTCTAAGTTCTATCTCTATGGTTTGTTTCCTATTGATGTAGCCCTAAGCAGAGACTGGCTCAAATCACTTTCATGGAAAGGGGTTGCCAAGCTTCCAAAAAACTACGAGTTTCCTGAAATCTCAGCACACATTTTTTCACCCAATCTTGATGACACTTTCAGGTAATGATCACTAAGCCAATCCCACTTGGCTCACCAAATTTCATTGTTCTAGGTTAAACCGTAGGTTGGCAGTAACATTTTTAATTTTTTGGTTTCACTCTGTTTCTCCTATATGGATACATGTATGTGTAACTCTAAATCAAACACTGTTTGTGCTAGCTCTTTGAAACTTGACACAATCAAGTAGTTCCAAGTTCTATCTCTATGGTTTGTTTCCTATTGATGTAGCCCTAAGCAGAGACTGGCGCAAATCACTTTCATGGAAAGCGGATCACAAGCTTCCAAAAAACTATGAGTTTCCTGAAATCTCAGCACACATTTTTTCACCCAATCTTGATGACACTTTCAGGTAATGATCAGTACCCCAATCCCACTTGGCTCACCAAATTTCGTTCTTCTAGGTTAAACCGTTCGTTGACAGTAACAGTTTTAAATTTTAGGTTTCACTCTGTTTTCTCCTATATGGATACATGTAGTTGGAACTCTAAATCAAACACGGTTTGTGGTAGCTCTTTGTAACTTGACACAATAAAGTAGTTCCAAGTTCTATCTCTATGGTTTGTTTCCTATAGATGTAGCCCTAAGCAAAGACTGGCGCAAATCACATTCATGGAAAGGGGTTGCCAAGCTTCCAAAAAACTACGAGTTTCCTGAAATCTCAGCACACATTTTTTCACACAATCTTGATGACACTTTCAGGTAATGAACAGTACCCCAATCCCACGTGGCTCACCAAATTTCATTTTCTAGTTTAAACCGTTCGTTGGCAGTAACAGTTTTAATTTTTAGGTTTCACTCTGTTTTCTCCTATATGGATACATGTATTTCGAACTCTAAATCAAACACGGTTTGTGCTAGCTCTTTGAAACTTGACACAATCAAGTAGTTCCAAGTTCTGTCTCTATGGTTTGTTTCCTATTGATGCAGCCCTAAGCAGAGACTGGCGCAAATCACTTTCATGGAAAGGGTTTGCCAAGCTTCCAAAAAACTACGAGTTTCCTGAAATCTCAGCACACATTTTTTCACCCAATCTTGATGACACTTTCAGGTACTGATCAGTACCCCAATACAACTTGGCTCACCAAATTTCGTTCTTCTAGGTTAAACAGTTCGTTGGCAGTAACAGTTTTAATTTTTAGGTTTCACTCTGTTTTCTCCTATATGGATACATGTAGTTGGAACTCTAAATCAAACACGGTTTGTGGTAGCTCTTTGTAACTTGACACAATAAAGTAGTTCCAAGTTCTATCTCTATGGTTTGTTTCCTATAGATGTAGCCCTAAGCAAAGACTGGCGCAAATCACTTTCATGGAAAGGGGCTGCCAAGCTTCCAAAAAACTACGAGTTTCCTGAAATCTCAGCACACATTTTTTCACACAATCTTGATGACACTTTCAGGTAATGAACAGTACCCCAATCCCACGTGGCTCACCAAATTTCATTTTCTAGTTTAAACCGTTCGTTGGCAGTAACAGTTTTAATTTTTAGGTTTCACTCTGTTTTCTCCTATATGGATACATGTAGTTGGAACTGTAAATCAAACACGGTTTGTGCTAGCTCTTTGAAACTTGACACAATCAAGTAGTTCCAAGTTCTATCTCTATGGTTTGTTTCCTATTGATGTAGCCCTAAGCAGAGACTGGCGCAAATCACTTTCATGGAAAGGGGTTGCCAAGCTTCCAAAAAACTACGAGTTTCCTGAAATCTCAGCACACATTTTTTCTCCCAATTTGATGACACTTTCAGGTACTGATCAGTACCCCAATACAACTTGGCTCACCAAATTTCGTTCTTCTAGGTTAAACCGTTCGTTGGCAGTAACAGTTTTAATTTTTAGGTTTCACTCTGTTTTCTCCTATATGGATACATGTAGTTGGAACTCTAAATCAAACACGGTTTGTGGTAGCTCTTTGTAACTTGACACAATAAAGTAGTTCCAAGTTCTATCTCTATGGTTTGTTTCCTATAGATGTAGCCCTAAGCAAAGACTGGCGCAAATCACTTTCATGGAAAGGGGTTGCCAAGCTTCCAAAAAACTACGAGTTTCCTGAAATCTCAGCACACATTTTTTCACACAATCTTGATGACACTTTCAGGTAATGAACAGTACCCCAATCCCACGTGGCTCACCAAATTTCATTTTCTAGGTTAAACCGTTCGTTGGCAGTAACAGTTTTAATTTTTAGGTTTCACTCTGTTTTCTCCTATATGGATACATGTAGTTGGAACTGTAAATCAAACACGGTTTGTGCTAGCTCTTTGAAACTTGACACAATCAAGTAGTTCCAAGTTCTATCTCTATGGTTTGTTTCCTATTGATGTAGCCCTAAGCAGAGACTGGCGCAAATCACTTTCATGGAAAGGGGTTGCCAAGCTTCCAAAAAACTACGAGTTTCCTGAAATATCAGCACACATTTTTTCTCCCAATTTGATGACACTTTCAGGTAATGATCAGTACCCCAATACAACTTGGCTCACCAAATTTCGTTCTTCTAGGTTAAACCGTTCGTTGGCAGTAACAGTTTTAATTTTTAGGTTTCACTCTGTTTTCTCCTATATGGATACATGTAGTTGGAACTGTAAGTCAAACACGGTTTGTGCTAGCTCTTTGAATCTTGACACAATCAAGTAGTTCCAAGTTCTATCTCTATGGTTTGTTTCCTATTGATGTAGCTCTAAGCAGAGACTGGCACAAATCACTATCATGGAAAGGGTTTGCCAAGCTTCCAAAAAACTACGAGTTTCCTGAAATCTCAGCACACATTTTTTCACCCAATCTTGATGAGACTTTCAGGTTGAACAGTACCCCAATCCCACGTGGCTCACCAAATTTCGTTCTTCTAGGTTAAAACTTTCGTTGGAAGTAACAGTTTAAATTTTTAGGTTTCACTCTGTTTTCTCCTATATGGATACATGTAGTTGGAACTCTAAATGAAACACGGTTTGTGCTAGCTCTTTGAAACTTGGCACAATAAAGTAGTTCCAAGTTCTATCTCTATGGTTTGTTTCCTATTGATGTAGACCTAAGCAGAGACTGGCGCAAATCACTTTCATGGAAAGGGGTTGCCAAGCTTCCAAAAAACTACGAGTTTCCTGAAATCTCAGCACACATTTTTTCACCCAGTCTTGATGACACTTTCAGGTAATGATCAGTACCCCAATCCCACTTGGCTCACCAAATTTCGTTCTTCTAAGTTAAACCGTTCGTTGGCAGTAACAGTTTAAATTTTTAGGTTTCACTCTGTTTTCTCCTATATGGATACATGTAGTTGGAACTCTAAATCAAACACGGTTTGTGCTAGCTCTTTGACACTTGACACAGTCAAGTAGTTCCAAGTTCTATCTCTATGGTTTGTTTCCTATTGATGTAGCCCTAAGCAGAGACTGGCGCAAATCACTGTCATGGAAAGGGGTTGCCAAAATTCCAAAAAACTACGAGTTTCCTGAAATCTCAGCACACATTTTTTCACCCAATCTTGATGACACTTTCAGGTAATGATCAGTACCCCAATCCCACTTGGCTCACCAAATGTTGTTCTTCTAGGTTAAACCGTTCGTTGGCAGTAACAGTTTTAATTTTTAGGTTTCAATCTGATTTCTCCTATATGGATACATGTATTTGGAACTCTAAATCAATCACGGTTTGTGCTAGCTCTTTGAAACTTGACACGATAAAGTAGTTCCAAATTCTATCTCTATGGTTTGTTTCCTATTGATGTAGCCCTAAGCAGTGACTGGCGCAAATCACTTTCATGCAAAGGGTTTGCCAAGGTTCCAAAAATCTACGAGTTTCCTGAAATCTCAGTACACATTTTTTCACCCAATATTGATGACACTTTCAGGTAATGATCAGTACCCCAATCCCACTTGGCTCACCAAATTTCTTTGTTCTAGGTTAAACCATAGGTTGGCAGTAACAGTTTAAATTTTTAGGTTTCACTCTGTTTCTCCTGTATGGATACATGTATTTGCAACTCTAAATCAAACACGGTTTGTGCTAGCTCTTTGAAACTTGACACAATCAAGTAGTTCTAAGTTCTATCTCTATGGTTTGTTTCCTATTGATGTAGCCCTAAGCAGAGACTGGCTCAAATCACTTTCATGGAAAGGGGTTGCCAAGCTTCCAAAAAACTACGAGTTTCCTGAAATCTCAGCACACATTTTTTCACCCAATCTTGATGACACTTTCAGGTAATGATCACTAAGCCAATCCCACTTGGCTCACCAAATTTCATTGTTCTAGGTTAAACCGTAGGTTGGCAGTAACATTTTTAATTTTTTGGTTTCACTCTGTTTCTCCTATATGGATACATGTATGTGTAACTCTAAATCAAACACTGTTTGTGCTAGCTCTTTGAAACTTGCCACAATCAAGTAGTTCCAAGTTCTATCTCTATGGTTTGTTTCCTATTGATGTAGCCCTAAGCAGAGACTGGCGCAAATCACTTTCATGGAAAGCGGATCACAAGCTTCCAAAAAACTATGAGTTTCCTGAAATCTCAGCACACATTTTTTCACCCAATCTTGATGACACTTTCAGGTAATGATCAGTACCCCAATCCCACTTGGCTCACCAAATTTCGTTCTTCTAGGTTAAACCGTTCGTTGACAGTAACAGTTTTAAATTTTAGGTTTCACTCTGTTTTCTCCTATATGGATACATGTAGTTGGAACTCTAAATCAAACACGGTTTGTGGTAGCTCTTGTAACTTGACACAATCAAGTAGTTCCAAGTTCTATCTCTATGGTTTGTTTCCTATAGATGTAGCCCTAAGCAAAGACTGGCGCAAATCACATTCATGGAAAGGGGTTGCCAAGCTTCCAAAAAACTACGAGTTTCCTGAAATCTCAGCACATATTTTTTCACACAATCTTGATGACACTTTCAGGTAATGAACAGTACCCCAATCCCACGTGGCTCACCAAATTTCATTTTCTAGTTTAAACCGTTCGTTGGCAGTAACAGTTTTAATTTTTAGGTTTCACTCTGTTTTCTCCTATATGGATACATGTATTTCGAACTCTAAATCAAACACGGTTTGTGCTAGCTTTTTGAAACTTGACACAATCAAGTAGTTCCAAGTTCTGTCTCTATGGTTTGTTTCCTATTGATGCAGCCCTAAGCAGAGACTGGCGCAAATCACTTTCATGGAAAGGGGTTGCCCAGCTTCCAAAAAACTACGAGTTTCCTGAAATCTCAGCACACATTTTTTCACCCAATCTTGATGACACTTTCAGGTACTGATCAGTACCCCAATACAACTTGGCTCACCAAATTTCGTTCTTCTAGGTTAAACAGTTCGTTGGCAGTAACAGTTTTAATTTTTAGGTTTCACTCTGTTTTCTCCTATATGGATACATGTAGTTGGAACTCTAAATCAAACACGGTTTGTGGTAGCTCTTTGTAACTTGACACAATAAAGTAGTTCCAAGTTCTATCTCTATGGTTTGTTTCCTATAGATGTAGCCCTAAGCAAAGACTGGCGCAAATCACTTTCATGGAAAGGGGTTGCCAAGCTTCCAAAAAACTACGAGTTTCCTGAAATCTCAGCACACATTTTTTCACACAATCTTGATGACACTTTCAGGTAATGAACAGTACCCCAATCCCACGTGGCTCACCAAATTTCATTTTCTAGTTTAAACCGTTCGTTGGCAGTAACAGTTTTAATTTTTAGGTTTCACTCTGTTTTCTCCTATATGGATACATGTAGTTGGAACTGTAAATCAAACACGGTTTGTGCTAGCTCTTTGAAACTTGACACAATCAAGTAGTTCCAAGTTCTATCTCTATGGTTTGTTTCCTATTGATGTAGCCCTAAGCAGAGACTGGCGCAAATCACTTTCATGGAAAGGGGTTGCCAAGCTTCCAAAAAACTACGAGTTTCCTGAAATCTCAGCACACATTTTTTCTCCCAATTTGATGACACTTTCAGGTAATGATCAGTTCCCCAATACAACTTGGCTCACCAAATTTCGTTCTTCTAGGTTAAACCGTTCGTTGGCAGTAACAGTTTTAATTTTTAGGTTTCACTCTGTTTTCTCCTATATGGATACATGTAGTTGGAACTGTAAGTCAAACACGGTTTGTGCTAGCTCTTTGAAGCTTGACACAATCAAGTAGTTCCAAGTTCTATCTCTATGGTTTGTTTCCTATTGATGTAGCTCTAAGCAGAGACTGGCACAAATCACTATCATGGAAAGGTTTTGCCAAGCTTCCAAAAAACTACGAGTTTCCTGAAATCTCAGCACACATTTTTTCACCCAATCTTGATGAGACTTTCAGGTTGAACAGTACCCCAATCCCACGTGGCTCACCAAATTTCGTTCTTTTAGGTTAAAACTTTCGTTGGAAGTAACAGTTTAAATTTTTAGGTTTCACTCTGTTTTCTCCTATATGGATACATGTAGTTGGAACTCTAAATCAAACACGGTTTGTGCTAGCTCTTTAAAACTTGAAACAATAAAGTAGTTCCAAGTTCTATCTCTATGGTTTGTTTCCTATTGATGTAGACCTAAGCAGAGACTGGCGCAAATCACTTTCATGGAAAGGGGTTGCCAAGCTTCCAAAAAACTACGAGTTTCCTGAAATCTCAGCACACATTTTTTCACCCAGTCTTGATGACACTTTCAGGTAATGATCAGTACCCCAATCCCACTTGGCTCACCAAATTTCGTTATTCTATCTTAAACCGTTCGTTGACAGTAACAGTTTAAATTTTTAGGTTTCACTCTGTTTTCTCCTATATGGATACATGTAGTTGGAACTCTAAATCAAACACGGTTTGTGCTAACTCTTTGAAACTTGAAACAATCAAGTAGTTCCAAGTTCTATCTCTATGGTTTGTTTCCTATTGATGTAGCCCTAAGCAGAGACTGGCGCAAATCACTTTCATGGAAAGGGTTTGCCAAGCTTCCAAAAAACTACGAGTTTCCTGAAATCTCAGCCCACATTTTTTCACCCAATCTTGATGACACTTTCAGGTAATGATCAGTACGCCAATCCCACTTTGCTCACCAAATTTCGTTCTTCTAGGTTAAACCGTTCGTTGACAGTAACAGTTTTAATTTTTAGGTTTCACTCTGTTTTCTCCTATACGGATACATGTAGTTGGAACTGTAAATCAAACACGGTTTGTGCTAGCTCTTTGAAACTTGACACAATCAAGTAGTTCCAAGTTCTATCTCTATGGTTTTTTTCCTATTGATGTAGCCCTAAGCAGAGACTGGCGCAAATCACTTTCATGGAAAGGGGTTGCCAAGCTTCCAAAAAACTACGAGTTTCCTTATATCTCAGCACACATTTTTTCACCCAATCTTGATGACACTTTCAGGTAATGAACAGTACCCCAATCCCACGTGGCTCACCAATTTCGTTCTTCTAGGTTAAACCGTTCGTTGGAAGTAACAGTTTTAAATTTTAGGTTTCACTCTGTTTTCTCCTATATGGATACATGTATTTCGAACTCTAAATCAAACACGGTTTGTGCTAGCTCTTTGAAACTTGACACAATCAAGTAGTTCCAAGTTCTGTCTCTGTGGTTTGTTTCCTATTGATGTAGCCCTAAGCAGAGACTGGCGCAAATCACTTTCATGGAAAGGGGTTGCCCAGCTTCCAAAAAACTACGTGTTTCCTGAAATCTCAGCACACATTTTTTCAACCAATCTTGATGACACTTTCAGGTACTGATCAGGAACCCAATACAACTTGGCTCACCAAATTTCGTTCTTCTAGGTTAAACCGTTCGTTGGCATTAACAGTTGTAATTTTTAGGTTTCACTCTGTTTTCTCCTATATGGATACATGTAGTTGGAACTCTAAATCAAACACGGTTTGTGCTAGCCGTATGTAACTTGACACAATAAAGTAGTTCCAAGTTCTATCTCTATGGTTTGTTTCATATTGATGTAGCCCTAAGCAGAGACTGGCGCAAATCACTTTCATGGAAAGGGGTTGACGATCTTCCATAAAACTACGAGTTTCCTGAAATCTCAGCACACATTTTTTCACCCAATCTTGATGACACTTTCAGGTCATGATCAGTACCCCAACCCCACTTCCCTCACCAAATTTCTTTCTTCTTGGTTAAACCGTTTGTTGGCAGTAACAGTTTTAATTTTTAGGTTTCACTCTGTTTTCTCCTATATGGATACATGTAGTTGGAACTCTAAGTCAAACACGGTTTGTGCAAGCTCTTTGAAACTTGACACAATGAAGTAGTTCCAAGTTCTATCTCTATGGTTTGTTTCCTATTGATGTAGCCCTAAGCAGAGACTGGCTCAAATCCCTTTCATGGAAAGGGGTTGCCAAGCTTCCAAAAAACTACGAGTTTCCTGGAATCACAGCACACATTTTTTCACCCAATCTTGATGACACTTTCAGGTAATGAACAGTACCCCAATCCCACGTGGCTCACCAAATTTCGTTCTTCTAGGTTAAACCGTTCGATGGAAGTAATAGTTTTAATTTTTAGGTTTGACTCTGTTTTCTCCTATATGGATACATGTAGTTGGAACTCTAAATCAAACAGGGTTTGTGCTAGCTCTTTGAAACTTGACACAATAAAGTAGTTCCAAGTAATATCTCTATGGTTTGTTTCCTATTGATGTAGCCCTAAGCAGAGACTGGCGCAAATCACTTTCATGGAAAGGGGTTGCCCAGCTTCCAAAAAACTACAAGTTTCCTGAAATATCAGCAAACATTTTTTCACCCAATCTTGATGACACTTTCAGGTCATGATCAGTACCCCAATCCCACTTGGCTCACCAAATTTCGTTCTTCTAGGTTAAACCGTTCGTTGGCAGTAACAGTCTTAATTTTTAGTTTTCACTCTGTTTCTCCTATATGGATACATGTAGTTGGAACCCTAAATCAAACACGGTTTGTGCTACCTCTTTGAAACTTGAAACAATCAAGTAGTTCCAAGTTCTCTCTCTATGGTTTGTTTCCTATTGATGTAGCCCTAAGCAGAGACTGGCGCAAATCACTTTCATGGAAATGGGTTGCCAGGCTTCCAAAAAACTACGAGTTTCCTGAAATCTCAGCACACATTTTTTCACCCACTCTTGATGACACTTTCACGTCATGATCAGTACCCCAATACAACTTGGCTAACCAAATTTCATTCTTCTAGGTTAAACCGTTCGTTGGCAGTAACAGAATTAATTTTTAGGTTTCACTCTGTTTTCTCCTATATGGATACATGTAGTTGGAACTCTAAATCAAACACGGTTTGTGCTAGTCTTTGAAACTTAACACAACCAAGTAGTTCCAAGTTCTATCTCTATGGTTTGTTTCCTATTGACGTAGCCCTAAGCAGAGACTGGCGCAAATCACTTTTATGGAAAGGGGTTGCCAGCTTACAAAAAACTACGAGTTTCCTGAAATCTCAGCACACATTTTTTCACCCAATCTTGATGACACTTTCAGGTAATGATCAGTACCCCAATTTCACTTGGCTCACCAAATTTCGTTCTTCTAAGTTAAACCGTTCTTTGGCAGTAACAGTTTTAATTTTTAGGTTTCACTCTGTTTTCTCCTATATGGATACATGTAGTTGGAACTCTAAATCAAACACGGTTTGTGGTAGCTCTTTTAAACTTGACACAATAAAGTAGTTCCAAGTTCTATCTCTATGGTTTGTTTCCTATTGATGTAGCCCTAAGCAGAGACTGGCGCAAATCACTGTCATGGAAAGGGGTTGCCAAAATTCCAAAAAACTACGAGTTTCCTGAAATCTCAGCACACATTTTTTCACCCAATCTTGATGACACTTTCAGGTAATGATCAGTACCCCAATCCCACTTGGCTCACCAAATGTTGTTCTTCTAGGTTAAACCGTTCATTGGCAGTAACAGTTTTAATTTTTAGGTTTCAATCTGATTTCTCCTATATGGATACATGTATTTGGAACTCTAAATCAATCACGGTTTGTGCTAGCTCTTTGAAACTTGACAATATAAAGTAGTTCCAAATTCTATCTCTATGGTTTGTTTCCTATTGATGTAGCCCTAAGCAGTGACTGGCGCAAATCACTTTCATGCAAAGGGGTTGCCAAGCTTGCAAAAAACTACGAGTTTCCTGAAATCTCAGCACACATTTTTTCACCCAATCTTGATGACACTTTCAGGTAATGATCACTAAGCCAATCCCACTTGGCTCACCAAATTTCGTTGTTCTAGGTTAAACCGTATGTTGGCAGTAACATTTTTAATTTTTTGGTTTCACTCTGTTTCTCCTATATGGATACATGTATGTGTAACTCTAAATCAAACACTGTTTGTGCTAGCTCTTTGAAACTTGACACAATCAAGTAGTTCCAAGTTCTATCTCTATGGTTTGTTTCCTATTGATGTAGCCCTAAGCAGAGACTGACGCAAATCACTTTCATGGAAAGCGGTTCACAAGCTTCCAAAAAACTATGAGTTTCCTGAAATCTCAGCACACATTTTTTCACCCAATCTTGATGACACTTTCAGGTAATGATCAGTACCCCAATCCCACTTGGCTCACCAAATTTCGTTCTTCTAGGTTAAACCGTTCGTTGACAGTAACAGTTTTAAATTTTAGGTTTCACTCTGTTTTCTCCTATATGGATACATATATTTCGAACTCTAAATCAAACACGGTTTGTGCTAGCTCTTTGAAACTTGACACAATCAAGTAGTTCCAAGTTCTGTCTCTATGGTTTGTTTCCTATTGATGTAGCCCTAAGCAGAGACTGGCGCAAATCACTTTCATGGAAAGGGGTTGCCAAGCTTCCAAAAAACTACGAGTTTCCTGAAATCTCAGCACACATTTTTTCACCCAATCTTGATGACACTTTCAGGTACTGATCAGTACCCCAATACAACTTGGCTCACCAAATTTCGTTCTTCTAGGTTAAACCGTTCGTTGGCAGTAACAGTTTTAATTTTTAGGTTTCACTGTTTTCTCCTATATGGATACATGTAGTTGGAACTCTAAATCAAACACGGTTTGTGGTAGCTCTTTGTAACTTGACACAATAAAGTAGTTCCAAGTTCTATCTCTATGGTTTGTTTCCTATTGATGTAGCCCAAAGGAGACATTGGCGCAAATCACTTTCATGGAAAGGGGTTGCCAGGCTTCCAAAAAACTACGAGTTTCCTGAAATCTCAGCACAAATTTTTTCACACAATCTTGATGACACTTTCAGGTAATGAACAGTACCCCAATCCCACGTGGCTCACCAAATTTCATTTTCTAGGTTAAACCGTTCGTTGGCAGTAACAGTTTTAATTTTTAGGTTTCACTCTGTTTTCTCCTATATGGATACATGGATTTGGAACTCTAAATCAAACACGGTTTGTGCTAGCTCTTTAAAACTTGGCACAATAAAGTAGTTCCATGTTCTATCTATATGGTTTGTTTCCTATTGATGTAGCCCTAAGCAGAGACTGGCGCAAATCACTTTCATGGAAAGGGGTTGCCAAGCTTCCAAAAAACTACGAGTTTCCTGAAATTTCAGCACACATTTTTTTCACCCAATCTTGATGACACATTCAGGTAATGATCAGTACCCCAATCCCACTTGGCTCACCAAATTTCGTTCTTCTAGGTTAAACTGTTCGTTGGCAGTATCAGTTGTAATTTTTAGGTTTCACTCTGTTTTCACATATATGGATACATGGAGTTGGAACTCTAAATGAAACACGGTTTATGCTAGCTCTTTAAAACTTGGCACAATAAAGTAGTTCCAAGTTCTATCTCTATGGTTTGTTTCCTATTGATGTAGCCCTAAGCAGAGACTGGCGCAAATCACTTTCATGGAAAGGGGTTGCCAAGATTCCACAAAACTATGAGTTTCGTGAAATAACAGCACACATTTTTTCACCCAATCTTGATGACACTTCCAGGTAATGATCAGTACCCCAATCCCACTTTGCTCACCAAATTTCGTTTTTCTAGGTAAACCGTTCGTTGGAATTAACAGTTTTAATTTTTAGGTTTCACTCTGTTTTCTCCTATATGGATACATGGAGTTGGAACTCTAAATCAAACACGGTTTGTGCTAGCTCTTTGAAACTTGGCACAATAAAGTAGTTCCAAGTTCTATCTTTATGGTTTGTTTACTATTGATGTAGCCCTAAGCAGAGACTGGCACAAATCACTTTCATGGAAAGGGGTTGCCAAGCTTCAAAAAACTACGAGTTTCGTGAAATCTGAGAACACATTATTTCACACAATCTTCATGACAATTTCAGGTAATGATCAGTACCCAAAACCCACTTGGCTAACCAAATTTCGTTCTTCTAGGTTAAACCGTTCGTTGGCAGTAACAGTTTTAACTTTTAGGTTTCACTCTGTTTTCTCCTATATGGATACATGTATTTGGAACTGTAAATCAAACACTGTTTGTGCTAGCTCTTTGAAACTTGGCACAATAAAGTAGTTCCAAGTTCTATCTCTATGGTTTGTTTCCTATTGATGTAGCCCTAAGCAGAGACTGGCGCAAATCACTTTCATGGAAAGGGGTTGCCAAACTTCCAAAAAACTACGAGTTTCCTGAAATTTCAGCACACATTTTTTCACCCAAACTTGATGACACTTTCAGGGAAGGATCAGTACCCCAATCCCACTTGGCTCACCAAATTTCGTTCTTCTAGGTTAAACCGTTCGTTGGCAGTAACAGTTTTAATTTTTAGTTTTCACTCTGTTTTCTCCTATATGGATACATATAGTTGGAACTCTACATCAAACAAGGTTTGTGCTAGCTCTTGGAAACTTGATACAATAAAATAGTTCCAAGTTCTACCTCTGTGGTTTGTTTCCTATTGATGTAGCCCTAAGGAGAGACTGGCACAAATCACTTTCATGGAAAGGGGTTGCCAAGATTCCAAAAAACTACGAGTTTCGTGAAATCTGAGCACACATTTTTTCACCGAAACTTGATGACAATTTCAAGTAATGATCAGTACCCCAATCCTTCTTGTCTCACCAAATTTCCTTCTTCTGGGTTAAACCGTTCGTTGGCAGTATCAGTTGTAATTTTTAGGTTTCACTCTGTTTTCATATATATGGATACATGGAGTTGGTACTCTAAATTAAACACGGTTTGTGCTAGCTCTTTAAAACTTGGCACAATAAAGTAGTTCCAAGTTCTATCTATACGGTTTGTTTCCTATTGACGTAGCCCTAAGCAGAGACTGGTGCAAATCACTTTCATGGAAAGGGGTTGCCAAGCTTCCAAAAAACTACGAGTTTCCTGAAATTTCAGCACAAATTTTTTCACCCAATCTTGATGACACTTTCAGGTAATGATCAGTACCCCAATCCCACTTGGCTCACCAATTTCGTTCTTCTAGTTTAAACCGTTCATTGGCAGTAACAGTTTTAATTTTCAGGTTTCACTCTGTTTTCTCCTATATGGATACATGTAGTTGGAACTCTAAATCAATCACGGTTTTTGCTAGCTCATTGAAACTTGACACAATAAAGTAGTTCCTAGTTATATCTCTATGGTTTGTTTCCTATTGATGTAGCCCTAAGCAAAGACTGGCGCAAATCACTTAAATGGAAAGGGGTTGCCAAGCTTCCTAAAACTACTAGTTTCCTGAAATCTCAGCACACATTTTTTCACCCAATCTTGATGACACTTTCAGGTAATGATCAGTACCCCAATCCCACTTGGCTCACCAAATTTCGTTCTTCTAGGTTAAACCGTTCGTTGGCAGTAACGGTTGTAATTTTTAGGTTTCACTCTGTTTTCTCCTATATGGATACATGTAGTTGGAACTCTAAATCAAACACGGTTTGTGCTAGCTCTTTGAAACTGACACAATCAAGTAGTTCCAAGTTCTATCTCTATTGTTTGTTTCCTATTGATGTAGCCCTAAGCAGAGAGTGGCGCAAATCACTTTCATGGAAAGGGGTTGCCATGCTTCCAAAAAACTACGAGTTTCGTCAAATCTGAACACACATTTTTTCACCCAATCTTAATGACACTTTCAGGTAAGGATCAGTACACCAGTCCCACTTGGCTCACCAAATTTCGTTCTTCTTGGTTAAACCGTTCTTTGGCAGTAACAGTTTTAATTTTTAGGTTTCACTCTGTTTTCTCCTATATGGATACATGGAGTTGGAACTCTAAATCAAACACGGTTTGTGCTAGCTCTTTAAAACTTGGCACAATGAAGTAGTTCCATGTTCTATCTATATGGTTTGTTTCCTATTGATGTAGCCCTAAGCAGAGACTGGCGCAAATCACTTTCATGGAAAGGGGTTGCCAAGCTTCCAAAAAACTATGAGTTTCCTGAAATTGCAGCACACATTTTTTTCACCCAATCTTGATGACACATTCAGGTAATGATCAGTACCCCAATCCCACTTGGCTCACCAAATTTCGTTTTTCTAGGTAAACCGTTCGTTGGAATTAACAGTTTTAATTTTTAGGTTTCACTCTGTTTTCTCCTATATGGATACATGGAGTTGGAACTCTAAATCAAACACGGTTTGTGCTAGCTCTTTGAAACTTGGCACAATAAAGTAGTTCCAAGTTCTATCTTTATGGTTTGTTTCCTATTGATGTAGCCCTAAGCAGAGACTGGCACAAATCACTTTCATGGAAAGGGGTTGCCAAGTTTCAAAAAACTACGAGTTTCTTGAAATCTGAGAACACATTATTTCACACAATCTTCATGACAATTTCAGGTAATGATCAGTACCCAAAACCCACTTGGCTAACCAAATTTCGTTCTTCTAGGTTAAACCGTTCGTTGGCAGTAACAGTTTTAACTTTTAGGTTTCACTCTGTTTTCTCCTATATGGATACATGTATTTGGAACTCTAAATCAAACACTGTTTGTGCTAGCTCTTTGAAACTTGGCACAATAAAGTAGTTCCAAGTTCTATCTCTATGGTTTGTTTCCTATTGATGTAGCCCTAAGCAGAGACTGGCGCAAATCACTTTCATGGAAAGGGGTTGCCAAACTTCCAAAAAACTACGAGTTTCGTGAAATCTGAGCACACATTTTTTCACCGAAACTTCATGACACTTTCAGGTAATGATCAGTACCCCAATCCTTCTTGGCTCACCAAATTTCGTTCTTCTGGGTTAAACCGTTCGTTGGCAGTATCAGTTGTAATTTTTAGGTTTCACTCTGTTTTCATATATATGGATACATGGAGTTGGTACTCTAAATTAAACACGGTTTGTGCTAGGTCTTTAAAACTTGGCACAATAAAGTAGTTCCAAGTTCTATCTATACGGTTTGTTTCCTATTGATGTAGCCCTAAGCAGAGACTGGTGCAAATCACTTTCATGGAAACGGGTTGCCAAGCTTCCAAAAAACTACGAGTTTCCTGAAATTTCAGCACACATTTTTTCACCCAATCTTGATGACACTTTCAGGTAATGATCAGTACCCCAATCCCACTTGGCTCACCAATTTCGTTCTTCTAGGTTAAACCGTTCGTTGGCAGTAACAATTGTAATTTTTAGGTTTCACTGTGTTTTCTCCTATATGGATACATGGATTTGGAACTCTAAATCAAAAACGGTTTGTGCTAGCTCTTTAAAACTTGGCACAATAAAGCAGTTCCAAGTTCTATCTCTATGGTTTGTTTCCTATTGATGTAGCTCTAAGCAGAGACTGGCGCAAATCACTTTCATGGAAAAAGGTTGCCAAGCCTCCAAAAAACTACGAGTTTCCTGAAATTTTAGCACACATTTTTTCACCCAATCTTGATGACACTTTCAGGTAACAATCAGTACCCCAATCCCACTTGGCTCACCAAATTTCGTTCTTCTAGGATAAACCGTTCGTTGGCAGTAACAGTTTTAATTTTTATGTTTCACTCTGTTTTCTCCTATAAGGATACATGGAGTTGGAACTCTAAATCAAACACGGTTTGTGCTAGCTCTTTGAAACATGGCACAATAAAGTAGTTCCTAGTTATATCTCTATGGTTTGTTTCCTATTGATGTAGCCCTAAGCAAAGACTGGCGCAAATCACTTCAATGAAAAGGGGTTGCCAAGCTTCCAAAAAACTACGAATTTCGTGAAATCTGAGCACATATTTTTTCACCCAATCTTCATGACACTTTCAGGTAATGATCAGTACCCCAAACCCACTTGGCTAACGATATTTCGTTCTTCTACGTTAAACCGTTCGTTGGCAGTAACAGTTTTAACTTTTAGGTTTCACTCTGTTTTTTCCTATATGGATACATGTAGTTGGAACTCTAAAACAATCACGGTTTGTGCTTGCTCTTTGAAACTTGACACAATCAAGTAGTTCCAAGTTGTATCTCTATGGTTTGTTTCCTATAGATGTAGCCCTAAGCAGAGACTGGGGCAAATCACTTTCATGGAAAGGGGTTGCCAAGCTTCCTAAAACTACTAGTTTCCTGAAATTTCAGCACACATTTTTTCACCCAATTTTGATGACACTTTCAGGTAATGATCAGTACCCCAATCCCACTTGGCTCACCAAATTTCGTTCTTCTAGGTTAAACCGTTCGTTGGCAGTAACAGTTTTAATTTTTAGGTTTCACTCTGTTTTCTCCTATATGGATACATGGAGTTGGAACTCTAAATCAAACACGGTTTGTGCTAGCTCTTTGAAACTTGGCACAATAAAGTAGTTCCAAGTTCTATCTTTATGGTTTGTTTCCTATTGATGTAGCCCTAAGCAGAGACTGGCACAAATCACTTTCATGGAAAGGGGTTGCCAAGCTTCCAAAAAACTACGAGTTTCGTGAAATCTGAGAACACATTATTTCACCCAAACTTCATGACACTTTCAGGTAATGATCAGTACCCCAAACCAACTTGGCTAACCAAATTTTCTTCTTCTAGGTTAAACCGTTCGTTGGCAGTAACAGTTTTAATTTTTAGGTTTCACTCTGTTTTCTCCTATATGGATACATGTAGTTGGAACTCTAAATCAAACACAGTTTGTGCTAGCTCTTTGAAACTTGACACAATAAAGTAGTTCCAAGTTCTATCTCTATGGTTTGTTTCCTATTGATGTAGCACTAAGAGGAGACTGGCGCAAATCACTTTCATGGAAAGGGGTTGCCAAGCTTCCAAAAAACTACGAATTTCCTGAAATTTCAGCACACGTTTTTTCACCCAATCTTGATGACACTTTCAGGTAATGATCAGGACCGCAGTCACACGTGGCTCACCAAATTTCGTTCTTCTAGGTTAAACCCATCCTTGGCAGGAACAGTTTTAAATTTTAGGTTTCACTCTGTTTTCTCCTATATGGGTACATGTATTAGGAACTCTAAATCAAACACAGTTTGTGCTAGCTCTTTGAAACTTGAGACAATAAAGTAGATCCATGTTCTATCTCTATGGTTTGTTTCCTATTGATGTAGCCCTAAGCAGAGACTTGCGGAAATCACTTTCATGGAAAGGGTTTGCCAAGCTTCCAAAAACCTACGAGTTTCCTGACATCTCAGCCCACTTTTTTTCACCCAATCTTGATGACATTTTCAGGTAATGATCAGTAATCCAATCCCACTTGGCTCACAAAATTTCGTTCTTCTAGGTTAAACCGTTCGTTGGCAGTAACAGTTTTAATTTTTAGGTTTCACTCTGTTTTCTCCTATATGGATACATGTAGTTGGAACTCTAAATCAAACACGGTTTGTGCTAGCTCTTTGAAACTTGACACAATCAAGTAGTTCCAAGTTCTATCTCTATGGTTTGTTTCCTAATATTGTAGCCCTAAGCAGAGACTGGCGCAAATCACTTTCATCGAAAGGGGTTGCCAAGCTTCCAAAAAACTACGAGTTTCCTGAAATCTCAGCACACATTTTTTCACCCAATCTTGATGACACTTTTAGGTAATGATCAGTTCCCCAATCCCAATTGGCTCACCGAATTTCGTTCTTCTAGGTTAAACCGTTCGTTGGCAGTAACAGATTTAATTTTTAGTTTTCACTCTTGTCTCCTATATGGATAGATGTAGTTGGAACTCTAAGTCAAACACGGTTTGTGCTAGCTCTTTGAAACTTGACACAATCTAGTAGTTCCAAGTTCTATCTCTATGGTGTGTTTCCTATTGATGTAGCCCTAAGCAGAGACTGGCGCAAATCACTTTCATGGAAAGGGGTTGCCAAGCTTCCAAAAAACTACGAGTTTCCTGAAATCTCAGCACACATTTTTTCACCCAATATTGATGACACTTTCAGGTAATGATCAGTACACCAATCCCACTTGGCTCACCAAATTTCGTTCTTCTAGGTTAAACCGTTCGTTGGCAGTAACAGTTTTAATTTTTAGGTTTCACTCTGTTTTCTCCTATATGGATACATGTATTTGGAACTCTAAATCAAACACGGTTTGAGCTAGCTCTTTGAAACTTGACACAATAAAGTAGTTCCAAGTTCTATCTCTATGGTTTGTTTCCTATTGATGTAGCCCTAAGCAGAGACTGGCGCCAATCCCTTTCATGGAAAGGGGTTGCCAAGCTTCCAAAAAACTACGAGTTTACTGAAATCTCAGTACACATTTTTTCACCCAATCTTGATGACAATTTCAGGTAATGATGAGTAAGCCAATCCCACTTGGCTCACCAAATTTCATTGTTCTTGGTTAAACCGTAGGTTGGCAGTAACAGTTTTAATTTTTAGGATTCACTCTGTTTCTCCTATATGGATACATGTAGTTGGAACTCTAAATCATACACGGTTTGTGCTAGCTCTTTGAAACTTGACACAATCAAGTAGTTCCACGTTCTATCTCTATGGTTTGTTTCCTATTTATGTAGCCCTAAGCAGAGACTGGCGCAAATCACTTTCATGGAAAGGGGTTGCCAAGCTTCCAAAAAACTACGAGTTTCCTGAAATCTCAGCACACATTTTTTCACCCAATCTTGATGACTCTTTCAGGTAATGATCAGTACCCCAATCCCACTTGGCTCACCAAATTTCGTTCTTCTAGGTTAAACCGTTCGTTGGCAGTAACAGTTTTAATTTTTAGGTTTCAATCTGATTACTCCTATATGGATACATGTATTTGGAACTCTAAATCAAACACGGTTTGAGCTAGCTCTTTGAAACTTGACACAATAATGTAGTTCCAAATTCTATATCTATGGTTTGTTTCCTATTGATGTAGCCCTAAGCAGAGACTGGAACAAATCACTTTCATGGAAAGGGTTTGCCAAGCTTCCAAAAATCTACGAGTTTCCTGAAATCTCAGTACACATTTTTTCACCCAATCTTGATGACACTTTCAGGTAATGATCAGTAAGCCAATCCCACTTGGCTCACCAAATTTCGTTGTTCTAGGTTAAACCATAGGTTGGCAAAAACAGTTTTAATTTTTAGGTTTCACTCTGTTTCTCCTATATGGATACATGTATTTGCAACTCTAAATCAAACACTGTTTGTGTTAGCTCTTTGAAACTTGACACAATCAAGTAGTTCCACGTTCTGTCTTTATGGTTTGTTTCCTATTGATGTAGCCCTAAGCAGAGACTGGTGCAAATCTCTTTCATGGAAAGGGGTTGACAGGCTTCCAAAAAACTACGAGTTTCCTGAAATCTCAGCACACATTTTTTCACCCAATCTTGATGACACTTTCAGGTAATGATCAGTACCCCAATCCCTTTGGATCACCAAATTATTTCTTCTAGGTTAAACCGTTCATTGGCAGTAACAGTTTTAATTTTTAAGTTTCACTCTGTTTTCTCCTATATGGATACATGATGTTGGAACTCTAAATCAAACACGGTTTGTGCTAGCTCTATGAAACTTGACAGAATAAATTAGATCCAAGTACTATCTCGATGGTTTGTTTCCTATTGATGTAGCCCTAAGCAGAGACTGGCGCAAATCACTTTCATGGAAAGCGGTTGCCAAGCTTCCAAAAAACTACGAGTTTCCTGAAATCTCAGCACACATTTTTTCACCCAATCTTGATGACACTTTCAGGTAATGATCGGTACACCAATCCCACTTGGCTCACCAAATTTCGTTCTTCTAGGTTAAACCGTTCGTTGGCAGTAACACTTTTAATTTTTAGGTTTCACTCTGTTTTCTCCTATATGGATACATGTATTTGGAACTCTAAATCAAACACGGTTTGAGCTAGATCTTTGAAACTTGACACAATAAAGTAGTTCCAAGTTCTATCTCTATGGTTTCTTTCCTATTGATGTAGCCCTAATCAGAGACTGGCGCCAATCCCTTTCATAGAAAGGGGTTGCCAAGCTTCCAAAAAACTACGAGTTTACTGAAATCTCAGTACACATTTTTTCACCCAATCTTGATGACACTTTCAGGTAATGATGAGTAAGCCAATCCCACTTGGCTCACCAAATTTCATTGTTCTAGGTTAAACCGTAGGTTGGCAGTAACAGTTTTAATTTTTAGGTATCACTCTGTTTCTCCTATATGGATACGTGTAGTTGGAACTCTAAATCAAACACGGATTGTGCTAGCTCTTTGCAACTTGACACAATAAAGTAGTTCCAAGTTTGATCTCTAGGGTTTGTTTCCTATTGATGCAGCCCTAAGCAGAGACTGGTGCAAATAACTTTCATGGAAAGGGGTTGCCAAGCTTCCAAAAAACTACGAGTTTCCTCAAATCTCAGCACACATTTTTTCACCCAATCTTGATGACACTTTCAAGTAATGATCAGTACCCCAATCTCACTTGGCTCACCAAATTTTGTTCTTCTACATTGAAACGATCGTTGGCAGTAATAGTTTAAATTTTTAGGTTTCACTCTGTTTTCTCCTATATGAATACCTGTAATTGGAATTCTAAATCAAACACGGTTTGTGGTAGGTCTTTGAAACTTGAGACAATCAAGTGGTTCCAAGTTCTATCTCTATGGTTTTTTTCTATTGATGTAGCCCTAAGCAGAGACTGGCGCAAATCACTTTCATTGGAAGGGGTTGCCAAGCTTCCAAAAAACAACGAGTTTCTTGAAATCTCAGCACATATTTTTTCACCCAATCTTGATGAACATTCAGGTAATGATCAGTAAGCCAATCCCACTTTGCTCAACAAATTTCGTTGTTCTACGTTAAACCGTTCGTTGGCAGGAACAGTTTTAAATTTTAGGTTTCACTCTGTTTTCTCCTATATGGATACATGTATTAGGAACTCTAAATCAAACACAGTTTGTGCTAGCTCTTTGAAACTTGAGACAATAAAGTAGTTCCAAGTTCTATCTCTATGGTTTGTTTCCTATTGATGTAGCCCTAAGCAGAGACTTGCGGAAATCACTTTCATGGAAAGGGTTTGCCAAGCTTCCAAAAACCTACGAGTTTCCTGACATCTCAGCACACATTTTTTCACCCAATCTTGATGACATTTTCAGGTACTGATCAGTACCCCAATCCCACTTGGCTCACCAAATTTCGTTCTTCTAGGTTAAACCGTTCGTTGGCAGTAACAGTTTTAATTTTTAGGTTTCACTCTGTTTTCTCCTATATGGATACATGGAGTTGGAACTCTAAATCAAACACGGTTTCTGCTAGGTCTTTGAAACTTGACACAATCAAGTAGTTCCAAGTTCTATCTCTATGGTTTGTTTCCTATTGATGTAGCCCTAAGCAGAGACTGGCGCCAATCCCTTTCATAGAAAGGGGTTGCCAAGCTTCCAAAAAACTACGAGTTTACTGAAATCTCAGTACACATTTTTTCACCCAATCTTGATGACACTTTCAGGTAATGATGAGTAAGCCAATCCCACTTGGCTCACCAAATTTCATTGTTCTAGGTTAAACCGTAGGTTGGCAGTAACAGTTTTAATTTTTAGGTTTCACTCTGTTTCTCCTATATGGATACGTGTAGTTGGAACTCTAAATCAAACACGGATTGTGCTAGCTCTTTGCAACTTGACACAATAAAGTAGTTCCAAGTTTGATCTCTAGGGTTTGTTTCCTATTGATGCAGCCCTAAGCAGAGACTGGTGCAAATAACTTTCATGGAAAGGGGTTGCCAAGCTTCCAAAAAACTACGAGTTTCCTCAAATCTCAGCACACATTTTTTCACCCAATCTTGATGACACTTTCAAGTAATGATCAGTACCCCAATCTCACTTGGCTCACCAAATTTTGTTCTTCTACATTGAAACGATCGTTGGCAGTAATAGTTTAAATTTTTAGGTTTCACTCTGTTTTCTCCTATATGAATACCTGTAATTGGAATTCTAAATCAAACACGGTTTGTGGTAGGTCTTTGAAACTTGAGACAATCAAGTGGTTCCAAGTTCTATCTCTATGGTTTTTTTCTATTGATGTAGCCCTAAGCAGAGACTGGCGCAAATCACTTTCATTGGAAGGGGTTGCCAAGCTTCCAAAAAACAACGAGTTTCTTGAAATCTCAGCACATATTTTTTCACCCAATCTTGATGAACATTCAGGTAATGATCAGTAAGCCAATCCCACTTTGCTCAACAAATTTCGTTGTTCTACGTTAAACCGTTCGTTGGCAGGAACAGTTTTAAATTTTAGGTTTCACTCTGTTTTCTCCTATATGGATACATGTATTAGGAACTCTAAATCAAACACAGTTTGTGCTAGCTCTTTGAAACTTGAGACAATAAAGTAGTTCCAAGTTCTATCTCTATGGTTTGTTTCCTATTGATGTAGCCCTAAGCAGAGACTTGCGGAAATCACTTTCATGGAAAGGGTTTGCCAAGCTTCCAAAAACCTACGAGTTTCCTGACATCTCAGCACACATTTTTTCACCCAATCTTGATGACATTTTCAGGTACTGATCAGTACCCCAATCCCACTTGGCTCACCAAATTTCGTTCTTCTAGGTTAAACCGTTCGTTGGCAGTAACAGTTTTAATTTTTAGGTTTCACTCTGTTTTCTCCTATATGGATACATGGAGTTGGAACTCTAAATCAAACACGGTTTCTGCTAGGTCTTTGAAACTTGACACAATCAAGTAGTTCCAAGTTCTATCTCTATGGTTTGTTTCCTATTGATGTAGCCCTAAGCAGAGACTGGCGCCAATCCCTTTCATAGAAAGGGGTTGCCAAGCTTCCAAAAAACTACGAGTTTACTGAAATCTCAGTACACATTTTTTCACCCAATCTTGATGACACTTTCAGGTAATGATGAGTAAGCCAATCCCACTTGGCTCACCAAATTTCATTGTTCTAGGTTAAACCGTAGGTTGGCAGTAACAGTTTTAATTTTTAGGTTTCACTCTGTTTCTCCTATATGGATACGTGTAGTTGGAACTCTAAATCAAACACGGTTTGTGCTAGCTCTTTGAAACTTGACACAATCAAGTAGTTCCACGTTCTATCTCTATGGTTTGTTTCCTATTGATGTAGCCCTAAGCAGAGACTGGCGCAAATAACTTTCATGGAAAGGGGTTGCCAAGCTTCCAAAAAACTATGAGTTTCCTGAAATCTCAGCACACATTTTTTCACCCAATCTTGATGACACTTTCAGGTAATGATCAGTACCCAAATCCCACTTGGCTCACCAAATTTCGTTCTTCTAGGTTAAACCGTTCATTCGCAGTAACAGTTTTAATTTTTAGGTTTCACTCTGTTTTCTCCTATATGGATACATGTATTTGGAACTCTAAATCAAACACGGTTTGAGCTAGCTCTTTGAAACTTGACACAATAAAGTAGTTCCAAATTCTATCTCTATGGTTTGTTTCCTATTGATGTAGCCCTAAGCAGAGACTGGCGCAAATCACTTTCATGGAAAGGGTTTGCCAAGCTTCCAAATATCTACGAGTTTCCTGAAATCTCAGTACACATTCCTTCACCCAATCTTGATGACACTTTCAGGTAATGATCAGTAAGCCAATCCCACTTGGCTCACCAAATTTCGTTGTTCTAGGTTAAACCATATGTTGGCAGTAACAGTTTTAATTTTTAGGTTTCACTCTGTTTCTCCAATATGGATGCCTGTAGTTGGAACTCTAAATCAAACACGGTTTGTGCTAGCTCTTTGAAACTTGACACAATCAAGTAGTTCCAAGTTCTATCTCTATGGTTTGTTTCCTATTGATGTAGCCCTAAGCAGAGACTGGCGCAAATCACTTTCATGGAAAGGGGTTGCCAAGCTTCCAAAATCTACGAGTTTCCTGAAATCTCAGCACACATTTTTTCACCCAATCTTGATGACTCTTTCAGGTAATGATCAGTTCCCCAATCCCACTTGGCTCACCAAATTTCGTTCTTCTACATTCAAACGATCGTTGGCAGTAATAGTTTAAATTTTTAGGTATCACTCTGTTTTCTCCTATATGAATACCTGTAGTTGGAATTCTAAATCAAACATGGTTTGTGGTAGCTCTTTGAAACTTGAGACAATCAAGTGGTTCCAAGTTCTATCTCTATGGTTTGTTTTCTATTGATGTAGCCCTAAGCAGAGACTGGCGCAAATCACTTTCATGGAAAGGGGTTGCCAAGCTTCCAAAAAACAACGAGTTTCTTGAAATCTCAGCACACATTTTTTCACCCAATCTTGATGAACATTCAGGTAATGATCAGTAAGCCAATCCAACTTTGCTCACCAAATTTCGTTGTTCTATGTTAAACCGTTCGTTGGCAGGAACAGTTTTAAATTTTAGGTTTCACTCTGTTTTCTCCTATATGGATACATGTATTAGGAACTCTAAATCAAACACAGTTTGTGCTAGCTCTTTGAAACTTGAGACAATAAAGTAGTTCCAAGTTCTATCTCTATGGTTTGTTTCCTATTGATGTAGCCCTAAGCAGAGACTTGCGGAAATCACTTTCATGGAAAGGGTTTGCCAAGCTTCCAAAAACCTACGAGTTTCCTGACATCTCAGCACACATTTTTTCACCCAATCTTGATGAGATTTTCAGGTAATGATCAGTACCCCAATCCCACTTGGCTCACCAAATTTCGTTCTTCTAGGTTAAACCGTTCGTTGGCAGTAACAGTTTAATTTTTAGGTTTCACTCTGTTTTCTCCTATATGGATACATGGAGTTGGAACTCTAAATCAAACACGGTTTGTGCTACTTCTTTGAAACTTGACACAATCAAGTAGTTCCAAGTTCTATCTCTATGGTTTGTTTCCTATATGTAGCCCTAAGCAGAGACTGGCGCAAATCACTTTCATGGAAAGGGGTTGCAAAGCTTCCAAAAAACTACGAGTTTCCTGAAATCTCAGCACACATTTTTTCACCCAATCTTGATGACTCTTTCAGGTAATGATCAGTTCCCCAATCCCACTTGGCTCACCACATTTCGTTCTTCTACATTCAAACGATCGTTGGCAGTAATAGTTTAAATTTTTAGGTATCACTCTCTTTTCTCCTATATGAATACCTGTAGTTGGAATTCTAAATCAAACATGGTTTGTGGTAGCTCTTTGAAACTTGAGACAATCAAGTGGTTCCAAGTTCTATCTCTATGGTTTGTTTTCTATTGATGTAGCCCTAAGCAGAGACTGGCGCAAATCACTTTCATGGAAAGGGGTTGCCAAGCTTCCAAAAAACTACGAGTTTCTTGAAATCTCAGCACACATTTTTTCACCCAATCTTGATGAACATTCAGGTAATGATCAGTAAGCCAATCCCACTTTGCTCACCAAATTTCGTTGTTCTACGTTAAACTGTTCGTTGGCAGGAACAGTTTTAAATTTTAGGTTTCACTCTGTTTTCTCTTATATGGATACATGTATTAGGAACTCTAAATCAAACACAGTTTGTGCTAGCTCTTTGAAACTTGAGACAATAAAGTAGTTCCAAGTTCTATCTCTATGGTTTGTTTCCTATTGATGTAGCCCTAAGCAGAGACTTGCGGAAATCACTTTCATGGAAAGGGTTTGCCAAGCTTCCAAAAACCTACGAGTTTCCTGACATCTCAGCACACATTTTTTCACCCAATCTTGATGACACTTTCAGGTAATGATCAGTTCCCCAATCCCACTTGGCTCACCAAATTTTGTTCTTCTAGGTTAAACCGTTCGTTGGCAGTAACAGTTTTAATTTTTAGGTTTCACTCTGTTGTCTCCTATATGTATAGATGTAGTTGGAACTCTAAGTCAAACAAGGTTTGTGCTAGCTCTTTTAAACTTGACACAATCTAGTAGTTCCATGTTCTATCCCTATGGTTTGTTTCCTATTGATGTAGCCCTAAGCAGAGACTGGCGCAAATCACTTTCATGGAAAGGGGTTGCCAAGTTTCCAAAAAACTACGAGTTTCCTGAAATCTCAGCACACATTTTTTCACCCAATCTTGATGACACTTTCAGATAATGATGAGTAAGATAATCCCACTTGGCTCACCAAATTTCATTGTTCTAGGTTAAACCGTAGGTTGGCAGTAACAGTTTTAATTTTTAGGTTTTACTCTGTTTCTCCTATATGGATACATGTATTTGGAACTCTAAATCAAACACGGTTTGTGCAAGCTCTTTGAAACTTGACACAATCAAGTAGTTCCACGTTCTATCTCTATGGTTTGTTTCCTATTGATGTAGCCCTAAGCAGAGACTGGCGCAAATCACTTTCATGGAAAGGGGTTGCCAAGCTTCCAAAAAACTATGAGTTTCCTGAAATCTCAGCACACATTTTTTCACCCAATCTTGATGACACTTTCAGGTAATGATCAGTACCCAAATCCCACTTGGCTCACCAAATTTCGTTCTTCTAGGTTAAACTGTTCATTCGCAGTAACAGTTTTAATTTTTAGGTTTCACTCTGTTTTCTCCTATATGGATACATGTATTTGGAACTCTAAATCAAACACGGTTTGAGCTAGCTCTTTGAAACTTGACACAATAAAGTAGTTCCAAATTCTATCTCTATGGTTTGTTTCCTATTGATGTAGCCCTAAGCAGAGACTGGCGCAAATCACTTTCATGGAAAGGGTTTGCCAAGCTTCCAAATATCTACGAGTTTCCTGAAATCTCAGTACACATTCCTTCACCCAATCTTGATGACACTTTCAGGTAATGATCAGTAAGCCAATCCCACTTGGCTCACCAAATTTCGTTGTTCTAGGTTAAACCATATGTTGGCAGTAACAGTTTTAATTTTTAGGTTTCACTCTGTTTCTCCAATATGGATGCCTGTAGTTGGAACTCTAAATCAAACACGGTTTGTGCTAGCTCTTTGAAACTTGACACAATCAAGTAGTTCCAAGTTCTATCTCTATGGTTTGTTTCCTATTGATGTAGCCCTAAGCAGAGACTGGCGCAAATCACTTTCATGGAAAGGGGTTGCCAAGCTTCCAAAATCTACGAGTTTCCTGAAATCTCAGCACACATTTTTTCACCCAATCTTGATGACTCTTTCAGGTAATGATCAGTTCCCCAATCCCACTTGGCTCACCAAATTTCGTTCTTCTACATTCAAACGATCGTTGGCAGTAATAGTTTAAATTTTTAGGTATCACTCTGTTTTCTCCTATATGAATACCTGTAGTTGGAATTCTAAATCAAACATGGTTTGTGGTAGCTCTTTGAAACTTGAGACAATCAAGTGGTTCCAAGTTCTATCTCTATGGTTTGTTTTCTATTGATGTAGCCCTAAGCAGAGACTGGCGCAAATCACTTTCATGGAAAGGGGTTGCCAAGCTTCCAAAAAACAACGAGTTTCTTGAAATCTCAGCACACATTTTTTCACCCAATCTTGATGAACATTCAGGTAATGATCAGTAAGCCAATCCAACTTTGCTCACCAAATTTCGTTGTTCTATGTTAAACCGTTCGTTGGCAGGAACAGTTTTAAATTTTAGGTTTCACTCTGTTTTCTCCTATATGGATACATGTATTAGGAACTCTAAATCAAACACAGTTTGTGCTAGCTCTTTGAAACTTGAGACAATAAAGTAGTTCCAAGTTCTATCTCTATGGTTTGTTTCCTATTGATGTAGCCCTAAGCAGAGACTTGCGGAAATCACTTTCATGGAAAGGGTTTGCCAAGCTTCCAAAAACCTACGAGTTTCCTGACATCTCAGCACACATTTTTTCACCCAATCTTGATGAGATTTTCAGGTAATGATCAGTACCCCAATCCCACTTGGCTCACCAAATTTCGTTCTTCTAGGTTAAACCGTTCGTTGGCAGTAACAGTTTAATTTTTAGGTTTCACTCTGTTTTCTCCTATATGGATACATGGAGTTGGAACTCTAAATCAAACACGGTTTGTGCTACTTCTTTGAAACTTGACACAATCAAGTAGTTCCAAGTTCTATCTCTATGGTTTGTTTCCTATATGTAGCCCTAAGCAGAGACTGGCGCAAATCACTTTCATGGAAAGGGGTTGCAAAGCTTCCAAAAAACTACGAGTTTCCTGAAATCTCAGCACACATTTTTTCACCCAATCTTGATGACACTTTCAGGTAATGATCAGTTCCCCAATCCCACTTGGCTCACCAAATTTTGTTCTTCTAGGTTAAACCGTTCGTTGGCAGTAACAGTTTTAATTTTTAGGTTTCACTCTGTTGTCTCCTATATGGATAGATGTAGTTGGAACTCTAAGTCAAACAAGGTTTGTGCTAGCTCTTTTAAACTTGACACAATCTAGTGGTTCCATGTTCTATCCCTATGGTTTGTTTCCTATTGATGTAGCCCTAAGCAGAGACTGGCGCAAATCACTTTCATGGAAAGGGGTTGCCAAGCTTCCAAAAAACTACGAGTTTCCTGAAATCTGAGCACACATTTTTTCTCCCAATCTTGATGACACTTTCAGGTAATTTTCAGTACCCCAATCCCACTTGGCTCACCAAATTTCGTTCTTCTACATTCAAACGATCGTTGGCAGTAATAGTTTTAATTTTTAGGTTTCACTCTGTTTTCTCCTATATGAATACCTGTAGTTGGAATTCTAAATCAAACACGGTTTGTGGTAGCTCTTTGAAACTTGAGACAATCAAGTGGTTCCAAGTTCTATGTCTATGGTTTGTTTTCTATTGATGTAGCCCTAAGCAGAGACTGGCGCAAATCACTTTCATGGAAAGGGGTTGCCAAGCTTCCAAAAAACAACGAGTTTCTTGAAATCTCTGCACACATTTTTTCACCCAATCTTGATGAACATTCAGGTAATGATCAGAAAGCCAATCCCACTTTGCTCACCAAATTTCGATGTTGTATGTTAAACCGTTCGTTGGCAGGAACAGTTTTAAATTTTAGGTTTCACTCTGTTTTCTCCTATAT
This sequence comes from Spermophilus citellus, assembly GCF_964194105.1. NCBI lineage: Eukaryota > Metazoa > Chordata > Mammalia > Rodentia > Sciuridae > Spermophilus > Spermophilus citellus. Next base: position 16,828,556 of record NC_138188.1, read on the forward strand.
GGATACATGTATTAAGAACTCTAAATCAAACACAGTTTGTGCTAGCTCTTTGAAACTTGAGACAATAAAGTAGTTCCAAGTTCTATCTCTATGGTTTGTTTCCTATTGATGTAGCCCTAAGCAGAGACTTGCGGAAATCACTTTCATGGAAAGGGTTTGCCAAGCTTCCAAAAACCTACGAGTTTCCTGACATCTCAGCACACATTTTTTCACCCAATCTTGATGACATTTTCAGGTAATGATCAGTACTCCAAACCCACTTGGCTCACCAAATTTCGTTCTTCTAGGTTAAACCGTTCGTTGGCAGTAACAGTTTTAATTTTTAGGTTTCACTCTGTTTTCTCCTATATGGATACATGGAGTTGGAACTCCAAATCAAACACGGTTTGTGCTAGCTCTTTGAAACTTGACACAATCAAGTAGTTCCATGTTCTATCTCTATGGTTTGTTTCCTATTGATGTAGCCCTAAGCAGAGACTGGCGCAAATCACTTTCATCGAAAGGGGTTGCAAAGCTTCCAAAAAACTACGAGTTTCCTGAAATCTCAGCACACATTTATTCACCCAATCTTGATGACACTTCCAGGTAATGATCAGTTCCCCAATCCCACTTGGCTCACCAAATTTCGTTCTTCTAGGTTAAACCATTCGTTGGCAGTAACAGTTTTAATTTTTAGTTTTCACTCTGTTGTCTCCTATATGGATAGATGTAGTTGGAACTCTAAGTCAAACACGGTTTGTGCTAGCTCTTTTAAACTTGACACAATCTAGTAGTTCCAAGTTCTATCCCTATGGTTTGTTTCCTATTGATGTAGCCCTAAGCAAAGACTGGCGCAAATCACTTTCATGGAAAGGGGTTGCCAAGCTTCCAAAAAACTACGAGTTTCGTGAAATCTCAGCACACATTTTTTCACCCAATCTTGATGACACTTTCAGGTAATGATCAGTACCCCAATCCGTTTGTATCACCAAATTATTTCTTCTAGGTTAAACCGTTCGTTGGCAGTAACAGTTTTAATTTTTAGGTTTCACTCTGTTTTCTCCTATATGGATACATGATTTTGGAACTCTAAATCAAACACGGTTTGTGCTAGCTCTATGAAAGTTGACACAATAAAGTAGATCCAAGTACAATCTCTATGGTTTGTTTCCTATTGATGAAGCCCTAAGCAGAGACTGGCGCAAATCACTTTCATGGAAAGCCGTTGCCAAGCTTCTAAAAAACTACGAGTTTTCTGAAATCTCAGCACACATTTTTTTACCCAATCTTGATGACACTTTCAGGTAATGATCAGTACACCAATCCCACTTGGCTCACCAAATTTCGTTCTTCTAGGTTAAACCGTTCGTTGGCAGTAACAGTTTTAATTTTTAGGTTTCACTCTTTTTTCTCCTATAGGAATACATGTAGTTGGAAATCTAAAAAAAGACGGTTTGTGCTAGCTCTTTGAAATTTGACACAATCAAGTAGTTCCAAGTTCTATCTCTATGGTTTGTTTCCTATTGATGTAGCCCTAAGCAGAGACTGGCGCAAATCACTTTCATGGAAAGGGGTTGCCAAGCTTCCAAAATACTACGAGTTTCCTGAAATCTCAGCACACATTTTTTCACCCAATCTTGATGACACTTTCAGGTAATGATCAGTACCCCAATTTCACTTGGCTCACCAAATTTCGTTCTTCTAAGTTAAACCGTTCGTTGGCAGTAACAGTTTTAATTTTTAGGTTTCACTCTGTTTTCTCCTATATGGATACATGTAGTTGGAACTCTAAATCAAACACGGTTTGTGCTAGCTCTTTTAAACTTGACACAATAAAGTAGTTCCAAGTTCTATCTCTATGGTTTGTTTCCTATTGATGTAGCCCTAAGCAGAGACTGGCGCAAATCACTGTCATGGAAAGGGGTTGCCAAAATTCCAAGAAACTACGAGTTTCCTGAAATCTCAGCACACATTTTTTCACCCAATCTTGATGACACTTTCAGGTAATGATCAGTACCCCAATCCCACTTGGCTCACCAAATGTTGTTCTTCTAGGTTAAACCGTTCGTTGGCAGTAACAGTTTTAATTTTTAGGTTTCAATCTGATTTCTCCTATATGGATACATGTATTTGGAACTCTAAATCAATCACGGTTTGTGCTAGCTCTTTGAAACTTGACACTATAAAGTAGTTCCAAATTCTATCTCTATGGTTTGTTTCCTATTGATGTAGCCCTAAGCAGTACTGGCGCAAATCACTTTCATGCAAAGGGTTTGCCAAGGTTCCAAAAATCTACGAGTTTCCTGAAATCTCAGTACACATTTTTTCACCCAATATTGATGACACTTTCAGGTAATGATCAGTACCCCAATCCCACTTGGCTCACCAAATTTCTTTGTTCTAGGTTAAACCATAGGTTGGCAGTAACAGTTTTAATTTTTAGGTTTCACTCTCTTTCTCCTACATGGATACATGTATTTGCAACTCTAAATCAAACACGGTTTGTGGTAGCTCTTTGAAACTTGACACAATCAAGTAGTTCTAAGTTCTATCTCTATGGTTTGTTTCCTATTGATGTAGCCCTAAGCAGAGACTGGCTCAAATCACTTTCAGGGAAAGGGGTTGCCAAGCTTCCAAAAAACTACGAGTTTCCTGAAATCTCAGCACACATTTTTTCACCCAATCTTGATGACACTTTCAGGTAATGATCAGTAAGCCAATCCCACTTGGCTCACCAAATTTCGTTGTTCTAGGTTAAACCGTAGGTTGGCAGTAACATTTTTAATTTTTTGGTTTCACTCTGTTTCTCCTATATGGATACATGTATGTGTAACTCTAAATCAAACACTGTTTGTGCTAGCTCTTTGAAACTTGACACAATCAAGTAGTTCCAAGTTCTATCTCTATGGATTGTTTCCTATTGATGTAGCCCTAAGCAGAGACTGGCGCAAATCACTTTCATGGAAAGCGGTTCACAAGCTTCCAAAAAACTATGAGTTTCCTGAAATCTCAGCACACATTTTTTCACCCAATCTTGATGACACTTTCAGGTAATGATCAGTACCCCAATCCCACTTGGCTCACCAAATTTCGTTCTTCTAGTTTAAACCGTTCGTTGACAGTAACAGTTTTAAATTTTAGGTTTCACTCTGTTTTCTCCTATATGGATACATGTAGTTGGAACTGTAAATCAAACACGGTTTGTGCTAGCTCTTTGAAACTTGACACAATCAAGTAGTTCCAAGTTCTATCTCTATGGTTTGTTTCCTATTGATGTAGCCCTAAGCAGAGACTGGCGCAAATCACTTTCATGGAAAGGGGTTGCCAATCTTCCAAAAAACTACGAGTTTCCTGAAATCTCAGCACACATTTTTTCTCCCAATTTGATGACACTTTCAGGTAATGATCAGTACCCCAATACAACTTGGCTCACCAAATTTCGTTCTTCTAGGTTAAACCGTTCGTTGGCAGTAACAGTTTTAATTTTTAGGATTCACTCTGTTTTCTCCTATATGGATACATGTAGTTGGAACTGTAAGTCAAACACGGTTTGTGCTAGCTCTTTGAAGCTTGACACAATCAAGTAGTTCCAAGTTCTATCTCTATGGTTTGTTTCCTATTGATGTAGCTCTAAGCAGAGACTGGCACAAATCACTATCATGGAAAGGGTTTGCCAAGCTTCCAAAAAACTACGAGTTTCCTGAAATCTCAGCACACATTTTTTCACCCAATCTTGATGAGACTTTCAGGTTGAACAGTATCCCAATCCCACGTGGCTCACCAAATTTCGTTATTCTAGGTTAAAACTTTCGTTGGAAGTAACAGTTTAAATTTTTAGGTTTCACTCTGTTTTCTCCTATATGGATACATGTAGTTGGAACTCTAAATCAAACACGGTTTGTGCTAGCTCTTTGAAACTTGGCACAATAAAGTAGTTCCAAGTTCTATCTCTATGGTTTGTTTCCTATTGATTTAGACCTAAGCAGAGACTGGCGCAAATCACTTTCATGGAAAGGGGTTGCCAAGCTTCCAAAAAACTACGAGTTTCCTGAAATCTCAGCACACATTTTTTCACCCAGTCTTGATGACACTTTCAGGTAATGATCAGTACCCCAATCCCACTTGGCTCACCAAATTTCGTTCTTCTAAGTTAAACCGTTCGTTGGCAGTAACAGTTTTAATTTTTAGGTTTCACTCTGTTTTCTCCTATATGGATACATGTAGTTTGAACTCTAAATCAAACACGGTTTGTGCTAGCTCTTTGACACTTGACACAGTCAAGTAGTTCCAAGTTCTATCTCTATGGTTTGTTTCCTATTGATGTAGCCCTAAGCAGAGACTGGCGCAAATCACTGTCATGGAAAGGGGTTGCCAAAATTCCAAAAAACTACGAGTTTCCTGAAATCTCAGCACACATTTTTTCACCCAATCTTGATGACACTTTCAGGTAATGATCAGTACCCCAATCCCACTTGGCTCACCAAATGTTGTTCTTCTAGGTTAAACCGTTCGTTGGCAGTAACAGTTTTAATTTTTAGGTTTCAATCTGATTTCTCCTATATGGATACATGTATTTGGAACTCTAAATCAATCACGGTTTGTGCTAGCTCTTTGAAACTTGACACAATAAAGTAGTTCCAAATTCTATCTCTATGGTTTGTTTCCTATTGATGTAGCCCTAAGCAGTGACTGGCTCAAATCACTTTCATGCAAAGGGTTTGCCAAGGTTCCAAAAATCTACGAGTTTCCTGAAATCTCAGTACACATTTTTTCACCCAATATTGATGACACTTTCAGGTAATGATCAGTACCCCAATCCCACTTGGCTCACCAAATTTCTTTGTTCTAGGTTAAACCATAGGTTGGCAGTAGCAGTTTTAATTTTTAGGTTTCACTCTGTTTCTCCTGTATGGATACATGTATTTGCAACTCTAAATCAAACACGGTTTGTGGTAGCTCTTTGAAACTTGACACAATCAAGTAGTTCTAAGTTCTATCTCTATGGTTTGTTTCCTATTGATGTAGCCCTAAGCAGAGACTGGCTCAAATCACTTTCATGGAAAGGGGTTGCCAAGCTTCCAAAAAACTACGAGTTTCCTGAAATCTCAGCACACATTTTTTCACCCAATCTTGATGACACTTTCAGGTAATGATCACTAAGCCAATCCCACTTGGCTCACCAAATTTCGTTGTTCTAGGTTAAACCGTAGGTTGGCAGTAACATTTTTAATTTTTTGGTTTCACTCTGTTTCTCCTATATGGATACATGTATGTGTAACTCTAAATCAAACACTGTTTGTGCTAGCTCTTTGAAACTTGACACAATCAAGTAGTTCCAAGTTCTATCTCTATGGTTTGTTTCCTATTGATGTAGCCCTAAGCAGAGACTGGCGCAAATCACTTTCATGGAAAGCGGATCACAAGCTTCCAAAAAACTATGAGTTTCCTGAAATCTCAGCACACATTTTTTCTCCCAATCTTGATGACACTTTCAGGTAATGATCAGTACCCCAATACAACTTGGCTCACCAAATTTCGTTATTCTAGGTTAAACCGTTCGTTGACAGTAACAGTTTTAAATTTTAGGTTTCACTCTGTTTTCTCCTATATGGATACATGTATTTCGAACTCTAAATCAAACACGGTTTGTGCTAGCTCTTTGAAACTTGACACAATCAAGTAGTTCCAAGTTCTGTCTCTATGGTTTGTTTCCTATTAATGCAGCCCTAAGCAGAGAGTGGCGCAAATCACTTTCATGGAAAGGGTTTGCCAAGCTTCCAAAAAACTACGAGTTTCCTGAAATCTCAGCACACATTTTTTCACCCAATCTTGATGACACTTTCAGGTACTGATCAGTACCCCAATACAACTTGGCTCACCAAATTTCGTTCTTCTAGGTTAAACAGTTCGTTGGCAGTAACAGTTTTAATTTTTATGTTTCACTCTGTTTTCTCCTATATGGATACATGTAGTTGGAACTCTAAATCAAACACGGTTTGTGGTAGCTCTTTGTAACTTGACACAATAAAGTAGTTCCAAGTTCTATCTCTATGGTTTGTTTCCTATAGATGTAGCCCTAAGCAAAGACTGGCGCAAATCACTTTCATGGAAAGGGGTTGCCAAGCTTCCAAAAAACTACGAGTTTCCTGAAATCTCAGCACACATTTTTTCACACAATCCTGATGACACTTTCAGGTAATGAACAGTACCCCAATCCCACGTGGCTCACCAAATTTCATTTTCTAGTTTAAACCGTTCGTTGGCAGTAACAGTTTTAATTTTTAGGTTTCACTCTGTTTTCTCTTATATGGATACATGTAGTTGGAACTGTAAATCAAACACGGTTTGTGCTAGCTCTTTGAAACTTGACACAATCAAGTAGTTCCAAGTTCTATCTCTACGGTTTGTTTCCTATTGATGTAGCCCTAAGCAGAGACTGGCGCAAATCACTTTCATGGAAAGGGGTTGCCAAGCTTCCAAAAAACTACGAGTTTCCTGAAATCTCAGCACACATTTTTTCTCCCAATTTGATGACACTTTCAGGTAATGATCAGAACCCCAATACAACTTGGCTCACCAAATTTCGTTCTTCTAGGTTAAACCGTTCATTGGCAGTAACAGTTTTAATTTTTAGGTTTCACTCTGTTTTCTCCTATATGGATACATGTAGTTGGAACTGTAAGTCAAACACGGTTTGTGCTAGCTCTTTGAAGCTTGACACAATCAAGTAGTTCCAAGTTCTATCTCTATGGTTTGTTTCCTATTGATGTAGCTCTAAGCAGAGACTGGCACAAATCACTGTCATGGAAAGGTTTTGCAAAGCTTCCAAAAAACTACGAGTTTCCTGAAATCTCACCACACATTTTTTCACCCAATCTTGATGAGACTTTCAGGTTGAACAGTACCCCAATCCCACGTGGCTCACCAAATTTCGTTCTTCTAGGTTAAAACTTTCGTTGGAAGTAACAGTTTAAATTTTTAGGTTTCACTCTGTTTTCTCCTATATGGATACATGTAGTTGGAACTCTAAATCAAACACGGTTTGTGCTAGCTCTTTAAAACTTGAAACAATAAAGTAGTTCCAAGTTCTATCTCTATGGTTTGTTTCCTATTGATGTAGACCTAAGCAGAGACTGGCGCAAATCACTTTCATGAAAAGGGGTTGCCAAGCTTCCAAAAAACTACGAGTTTCCTGAAATCTCAGCACACATTTTTTCACCCAGTCTTGATGACACTTTCAGGTAATGATCAGTACCCCAATCCCACTTGGCTCACCAAATTTCGTTATTCTATCTTAAACCGTTCGTTGACAGTAACAGTTTAAATTTTTAGGTTTCACTCTGTTTTCTCCTATATGGATACATGTAGTTGGAACTCTAAATCAAACACGGTTTGTGCTAGCTCTTTGAAACTTGAAACAATCAAGTAGTTCCAAGTTCTATCTCTATGGTTTGTTTCCTATTGATGTAGCCCTAAGCAGAGACTGGCGCAAATCACTTTCATGGAAAGGGTTTGCCAAGCTTCCAAAAAACTACGAGTTTCCTGAAATCTCAGCCCACATTTTTTCACCCAATCTTGATGACACTTTCAGGTAATGATCAGTACGCCAATCCCACTTTGCTCACCAAATTTCGTTCTTCTAGGTTAAACCGTTCGTTGACAGTAACAGTTTTAATTTTTAGGTTTCACTCTGTTTTCTCCTATACGGATACATGTAGTTGGAACTGTAAATCAAACACGGTTTGTGCTAGCTCTTTGAAACTTGACACAATCAAGTAGTTCCAAGTTCTATCTCTATGGTTTTTTTCCTATTGATGTAGCCCTAAGCAGAGACTGGCGCAAATCACTTTCATGGAAAGGGGTTGCCAAGCTTCCAAAAAACTACGAGTTTCCTTATATCTCAGCACACATTTTTTCACCCAATCTTGATGACACTTTCAGGTAATGAACAGTACCCCAATCCCACGTGGCTCACCAATTTCGTTCTTCTAGGTTAAACCGTTCGTTGGAAGTAACAGTTTTAAATTTTAGGTTTCACTCTGTTTTCTCCTATATGGATACATGTATTTCGAACTCTAAATCAAACACGGTTTGTGCTAGCTCTTTGAAACTTGACACAATCAAGTAGTTCCAAGTTCTGTCTCTGTGGTTTGTTTCCTATTGATGTAGCCCTAAGCAGAGACTGGCGCAAATCTCTTTCATGGAAAGGGGTTGCCCAGCTTCCAAAAAACTACGTGTTTCCTGAAATCTCAGCACACATTTTTTCAACCAATCTTGATGACACTTTCAGGTACTGATCAGGAACCCAATACAACTTGGCTCACCAAATTTCGTTCTTCTAGGTTAAACCGTTCGTTGGCATTAACAGTTGTAATTTTTAGGTTTCACTCTGTTTTCTCCTATATGGATACATGTAGTTGGAACTCTAAATCAAACACGGTTTGTGCTAGCCGTATGTAACTTGACACAATAAAGTAGTTCCAAGTTCTATCTCTATGGTTTGTTTCATATTGATGTAGCCCTAAGCAGAGACTGGCGCAAATCACTTTCATGGAAAGGGGTTGACGATCTTCCATAAAACTACGAGTTTCCTGAAATCTCAGCACACATTTTTTCACCCAATCTTGATGACACTTTCAGGTCATGATCAGTACCCCAACCCCACTTCCCTCACCAAATTTCTTTCTTCTTGGTTAAACCGTTTGTTGGCAGTAACAGTTTTAATTTTTAGGTTTCACTCTGTTTTCTCCTATATGGATACATGTAGTTGGAACTCTAAGTCAAACACGGTTTGTGCAAGCTCTTTGAAACTTGACACAATGAAGTAGTTCCAAGTTCTATCTCTATGGTTTGTTTCCTATTGATGTAGCCCTAAGCAGAGACTGGCTCAAATCCCTTTCATGGAAAGGGGTTGCCAAGCTTCCAAAAAACTACGAGTTTCCTGGAATCACAGCACACATTTTTTCACCCAATCTTGATGACACTTTCAGGTAATGAACAGTACCCCAATCCCACGTGGCTCACCAAATTTCGTTCTTCTAGGTTAAACCGTTCGATGGAAGTAATAGTTTTAATTTTTAGGTTTGACTCTGTTTTCTCCTATATGGATACATGTAGTTGGAACTCTAAATCAAACAGGGTTTGTGCTAGCTCTTTGAAACTTGACACAATCAAGTAGTTCCAAGTTCTATCTCTATGGTTTGTTTCCTATTGATGTAGCCCTAAGCAGAGACTGGCGCAAATCACTTTCATGGAAAGGGGTTGCCCAGCTTCCAAAAAACTACAAGTTTCCTGAAATATCAGCAAACATTTTTTCACCCAATCTTGATGACACTTTCAGGTCATGATCAGTACCCCAATCCCACTTGGCTCACCAAATTTCGTTCTTCTAGGTTAAACCGTTCGTTGGCAGTAACAGTCTTAATTTTTAGTTTTCACTCTGTTTCTCCTATATGGATACATGTAGTTGGAACCCTAAATCAAACACGGTTTGTGCTACCTCTTTGAAACTTGAAACAATCAAGTAGTTCCAAGTTCTCTCTCTATGGTTTGTTTCCTATTGATGTAGCCCTAAGCAGAGACTGGCGCAAATCACTTTCATGGAAATGGGTTGCCAGGCTTCCAAAAAACTACGAGTTTCCTGAAATCTCAGCACACATTTTTTCTCCCAATTTGATGACACTTTCAGGTAATGATCAGTACCCCAATACAACTTGGCTCACCAAATTTCGTTCTTCTAGGTTAAACCGTTCGTTGGCAGTAACAGTTTTAATTTTTAGGTTTCACTCTGTTTTCTCCTATATGGATACATGTAGTTGGAACTGTAAGTCAAACACGGTTTGTGCTAGCTCTTTGAAGCTTGACACAATCAAGTAGTTCCAAGTTCTATCTCTATGGTTTGTTTCCTATTGATGTAGCTCTAAGCAGAGACTGGCACAAATCACTATCATGGAAAGGGTTTGCCAAGCTTCCAAAAAACTACGAGTTTCCTGAAATCTCAGCACACATTTTTTCACCCAATCTTGATGAGACTTTCAGGTTGAACAGTACCCCAATCCCACGTGGCTCACCAAATTTCGTTCTTCTAGGTTAAAACTTTCGTTGGAAGTAACAGTTTAAATTTTTAGGTTTCACTCTGTTTTCTCCTATATGGATACATGTAGTTGGAACTCTAAATCAAACACGGTTTGTGCTAGCTCTTTGAAACTTGGCACAATAAAGTAGTTCCAAGTTCTATCTCTATGGTTTGTTTCCTATTGATGTAGCCCTAAGCAGAGACTGGCACAAATCACTTTTATGAAAAGGGGTTGACAGGCTTCCAAAAAACTATGAGTTTCCTGAAATCTCAGGACACATTTTTTCACCCAATCTTGATGACACTTGCAGGTAATGATCAGTACACCAATCCCACTTGGCTCACCAAATTTCGTTCTTCTAGGTTAAACCGTTCGTTGGCAGTAACAGTTTTAATTTTTAGGTTTCACTCTTTTTTCTCCTATAGGAATACATGTAGTTGGAAATCTAAAAAAAGACGGTTTGTGCTAGCTCTTTGAAATTTGACACAATCAAGTAGTTCCAAGTTCTATCTCTATGGTTTGTCTCCTATTGATGTAGCCCTAAGCAGAGACTGGCGCAAATCACTTTCATGGAAAGGGGTTGCCAAGCTTCCAAAATACTACGAGTTTCCTGAAATCTCAGCACACATTTTTTCACCCAATCTTGATGACACTTTCAGGTAATGATCAGTACCCAATTTCACTTGGCTCACCAAATTTCGTTCTTCTAAGTTAAACCGTTCGTTGGCAGTAACAGTTTTAATTTTTAGGTTTCACTCTGTTTTCTCCTATATGGATAAATGTAGTTGGAACTCTAAATCAAACACGGTTTGTGCTAGCTCTTTTAAACTTGACACAATAAAGTAGTTCCAAGTTCTATCTCTATGGTTTGTTTCCTATTGATGTAGCCCTAAGCAGAGACTGGCGCAAATCACTGTCATGGAAAGGGGTTGCCAAAATTCCAAAAAAACTACGAGTTTCCTGAAATCTCAGCACACATTTTTTCACCCAATCTTCATGACACTTTCAGGTAATGATCAGTACCCCAATCCCACTTGGCTCACCAAATGTTGTTCTTCTAGGTTAAACCGTTCATTGGCAGTAACAGTTTTAATTTTTAGGTTTCAATCTGATTTCTCCTATATGGATACATGTATTTGGAACTCTAAATCAATCACGGTTTGTGCTAGCTCTTTGAAACTTGACACAATAAAGTAGTTCCAAATTCTATCTCTATGGTTTGTTTCCTATTGATGTAGCCCTAAGCAGTGACTGGTGCAAATCACTTTCATGCAAAGGGTTTGCCAAGGTTCCAAAAATCTACGAGTTTCCTGAAATCTCAGTACACATTTTTTCACCCAATATTGATGACAATTTCAGGTAATGATCAGTACCCCAATCCCACTTGGCTCACCAAATTTCTTTGTTCTAGGTTAAACCATAGGTTGGCAGTAACAGTTTTAATTTTTAGATTTCACTCTGTTTCTCCTATATGGATACATGTATTTGCAACTCTAAATCAAACACGGTTTGTGGTAGCTCTTTGAAACTTGACACAATCAAGTAGTTCTAAGTTCTATCTCTATGGTTTGTTTCCTATTGATGTAGCCCTAAGAAGAGACTGGCTCAAATCACTTTCATGGAAAGCGGTTGCCAAGCTTCCAAAAAACTACGAGTTTCCTGAAATCTCAGCACACATTTTTTCACCCAATCTTGATGACACTTTCAGGTAATGATCACTAAGCCAATCCCACTTGGCTCACCAAATTTCGTTGTTCTAGGTTAAACCGTAGGTTGGCAGTAACATTTTTAATTTTTTGGTTTCACTCTGTTTCTCCTATATGGATACATGTATGTGTAACTCTAAATCAAACACTGTTTGTGCTAGCTCTTTGAAACTTGACACAATCAAGTAGTTCCAAGTTCTATCTCTATGGTTTGTTTCCTATTGATGTAGCCCTAAGCAGAGACTGGCGCAAATCACTTTCATGGAAAGCGGTTCACAAGCTTCCAAAAAACTATGAGTTTCCTGAAATCTCAGCACACATTTTTTCACCCAATCTTGATGACACTTTCAGGTAATGATCAGTACCCCAATCCCACTTGGCTCACCAAATTTCGTTCTTCTAGGTTAAACCGTTCGTTGACAGTAACAGTTTTAAATTTTAGGTTTCACTCTGTTTTCTCCTATATGGATACATGTATTTCGAACTCTAAATCAAACACGGTTTGTGCTAGCTCTTTGAAACTTGACACAATCAAGTAGTTCCAAGTTCTGTCTCTATGGTTTGTTTCCTATTGATGTAGCCCTAAGCAGAGACTGGCGCAAATCACTTTCATGGAAAGGGTTTGCCAAGCTTCCAAAAAACTACGAGTTTCCTGAAATCTCAGCACACATTTTTTCACCCAATCTTGATGACACTTTCAGGTACTGATCAGTACCCCAATACAACTTGGCTCACCAAATTTCGTTCTTCTAGTTTAAACCGTTCGTTGGCAGTAACAGTTTTAATTTTTAGGTTTCACTCTGTTTTCTCCTATATGGATACATGTAGTTGGAACTCTAAATCAAACACGGTTTGTGGTAGCTCTTTGTAACTTGACACAATAAAGTAGTTCCAAGTTCTATCTCTATGGTTTGTTTCCTATAGATGTAGCCCTAAGCAAAGACTGGCGCAAATCACTTTCATGGAAAGGGGTTGCCAAGCTTCCAAAAAACTACGAGTTTCCTGAAATCTCAGCACACATTTTTTCACACAATCTTGATGACACTTTCAGGTAATGAACAGTACCCCAATCCCACGTGGCTCACCAAATTTCATTTTCTAGGTTAAACCGTTCGTTGGCAGTAACAGTTTTAATTTTTAGGTTTCACTCTGTTTTCTCCTTTATGGATACATGTAGTTAAAACTCTAAAACAAACACGGTTTGTGCTAGCTCTTTGTAACATGACACAATAAAGTAGTTCCAAGTTCTATCTCTATGGTTTGATTCCTATTGATGTAGCCCTAAGCAGAGACTGGCGCAAATCACTTTCATGGATAGGGGTTGCCAAGCTTCCAAAAAACGATGAGTTTCCTGAAATCTCAGCACACATTTTTTCACCCAATCTTGATGACACTTTCAGGTCATGATCAGTACCCCAATCCCACTTGGCTCACCAAATTTCGTTCTTCTAGGTTAAACCGTTCGTTGGCAGTAACAGTTTCAATTTTTAGGTTTCACTCTATTTTCTATATATTGATACATGTAGTTGGAACTCTAAATCGAACACGGTTTGTGCTAGCTCTTTGAAACTTGACACAATCTAGTAGTTCCAAGTTCTATCTCTATGGCTTGTTTCCTATTGATGTAGCCCTAAGCAGAGACTGGCGCAAATCACTTTCATGGAAAGGGTTTGCCAAGCTTCCAAAAAACTACGTGTTTCCTGACATCTCAGCACACATTTTTTCACCCAATCTTGATGACATTTTCAGGTAATGAACAGTACCCCAGTCCCACGTGGCTCACCAAATTTCGTTCTTCTAGGTTAAACCGTTCGTTGGAAGTAACAGTTTTAATTTTGAGGTTTCACTCTGTTTTCTCCTATATGGATACATGTAGTTGGAACTCTAAATCAAACACGGTTTGTGCTAGCTCTTTGAATCTTGACACAATAAAGTAGTTCCAAGTTCTATCTCTATGGTTTGTTTCCTATTGATGTAGCCCTAAGCAGAGACTGGGGCAAAAAACTTTCATGGAAAGGGTTTGCCAAGCTTCCAAAAAACTACGAGTTTCCTGAAATCTCAGCACACATTTTTTCACCCAATTTGATGACACTTTCAGGTAATGAACAGTACCCCAGTCCCACGTGGCTCACAAAATTTCGTTCTTCTAGGTTAAACCGTTCGTTGGAAGTAACAGTTTTAATTTTGAGGTTTCACTCTGTTTTCTCCTATATGGATACATGTAGTTGGAACTCTAAATCAAACACGGTTTGTTTTAGCTCTTTGAAACTTGACACAATCAAGTAGTTCCAAGTTCTATCTCTATGGTTTGTTTCCTATTGATGTAGCCCTAAGCAGAGACTGGGGCAAAAAACTTTCATGGAAAGGGTTTGCCAAGCTTCCAAAAAACTACGAGTTTCCTGAAATCTCAGCACACATTTTTTCACCTAATTTGATGACACTTTCAGGTAATGATCAGTACCCCAATACAACTTGGCTCACCAAATTTCGTTCTTCTAGGTTAAACAGTTCGTTGGCAGTAACAGTTTTAATTTTTAGGTTTCACTCTCTTTTCTCCTATATTGATACATGTATTTGGAACTCTAAATCAAACACGGTTTGTGCTAGCTCTTTGTAACATGACACAATAAAGTAGTTCCAAGTTCTATCTCTATGGTTTGTTTCCTATTGATGTAGCCCTAAGCAGAGACTGGCGCAAATCACTTTCATTGAAAGGGGTTGCCAAGCTTCCAAAAAACTACGAGTTTCCTGAAATCTCAGCACACATTTTTTCACCCAATCTTGATGACACTATCAGGTCATGATCAGTACCCCGATCCCACTTGGCTCACCAAATTTCATTCTTCTAGGTTAAACCGTTCGTTGGCAGTAACAGTTTCAATTTTTAGGTTTCACTCTATTTTCTCCCATATTGATACATGTAGTTGGAATTCTAAATCAAACACGGTTTGTGCTAGCTCTTTGAAACTTGACACAATCAAGTAGTTCCAAGTTCTATCTCTATGGCTTGTTTCCTATTGATGTAGCCCTAAGCAGAGACTGGCGCAAATCACTTTCATGGAAAGGGTTTGAAAGCTTCCAAAAAACTACGAGTTTCCTGACATCTCAGCACACATTTTTTCACCCAATCTTGATGACACTTTCAGGTAATGAACAGTACCCCAGTCCCACGTGGCTCACCAAATTTCGTTCTTCTAGGTTAAACCGTTCGTTGGAAGTAACAGTTTTAATTTTGAGGTTTCACTCTGTTTTCTCCTATATGGATACATGTAGTTGGAACTCTAAATCAAACACGGTTTGTGCTAGCTCTTTGAAACTTGACACAATCAAGTAGTTCCAAGTTCTATCTCTATGGTTTGTTTCCTATTGATGTAGCCCTAAGCAGAGACTGGCGCAAATCACTTTCATGGAAAGGGGTTGCCAAGCTTCCAAAAAACTACGAGTTTCCTGAAATCTCAGCACACATTTTTTCTCCCAATTTGATGACACTTTCAGGTAATGATCAGTACCCCAATACAACTTGGCTCACCAAATTTCGTTCTTCTAGGTTAAACCGTTCGTTGGCAGTAACAGTTTTAATTTTTAGGTTTCACTCTGTTTTCTCCTATATGGATACATGTAGTTGGAACTGTAAGTCAAACACGGTTTGTGCTAGCTCTTTGAAGCTTGACACAATCAAGTAGTTCCAAGTTCTATCTCTATGGTTTGTTTCCTATTGATGTAGCTCTAAGCAGAGACTGGCACAAATCACTATCATGGAAAGGGTTTGCCAAGCTTCCAAAAAACTACGAGTTTCCTGAAATCTCAGCACACATTTTTTCACCCAATCTTGATGAGACTTTCAGGTTGAACAGTACCCCAATCCCACGTGGCTCACCAAATTTCGTTCTTCTAGGTTAAAACTTTCGTTGGAAGTAACAGTTTAAATTTTTAGGTTTCACTCTGTTTTCTCCTATATGGATACATGTAGTTGGAACTCTAAATCAAACACGGTTTGTGCTAGCTCTTTGAAACTTGGCACAATAAAGTAGTTCCAAGTTCTATCTCTATGGTTTGTTTCCTATTGATGTAGCCCTAAGCAGAGACTGGCACAAATCACTTTTATGAAAAGGGGTTGACAAGCTTCCAAAAAACTATGAGTTTCCTGAAATCTCAGCACACATTTTTTCACCCAATCTTGATGACACTTGCAGGTAATGATCAGTACACCAATCCCACTTGGCTCACCAAATTTCGTTCTTCTAGGTTAAACCGTTCGTTGGCAGTAACAGTTTTAATTTTTAGGTTTCACTCTTTTTTCTCCTATAGGAATACATGTAGTTGGAAATCTAAAAAAAGACGGTTTGTGCTAGCTCTTTGAAATTTGACACAATCAAGTAGTTCCAAGTTCTATCTCTATGGTTTGTCTCCTATTGATGTAGCCCTAAGCAGAGACTGGCGCAAATCACTTTCATGGAAAGGGGTTGCCAAGCTTCCAAAATACTACGAGTTTCCTGAAATCTCAGCACACATTTTTTCACCCAATCTTGATGACACTTTCAGGTAATGATCAGTACCCAATTTCACTTGGCTCACCAAATTTCGTTCTTCTAAGTTAAACCGTTCGTTGGCAGTAACAGTTTTAATTTTTAGGTTTCACTCTGTTTTCTCCTATATGGATAAATGTAGTTGGAACTCTAAATCAAACACGGTTTGTGCTAGCTCTTTTAAACTTGACACAATAAAGTAGTTCCAAGTTCTATCTCTATGGTTTGTTTCCTATTGATGTAGCCCTAAGCAGAGACTGGCGCAAATCACTGTCATGGAAAGGGGTTGCCAAAATTCCAAAAAAACTACGAGTTTCCTGAAATCTCAGCACACATTTTTTCACCCAATCTTCATGACACTTTCAGGTAATGATCAGTACCCCAATCCCACTTGGCTCACCAAATGTTGTTCTTCTAGGTTAAACCGTTCGTTGGCAGTAACAGTTTTAATTTTTAGGTTTCAATCTGATTTCTCCTATATGGATACATGTATTTGGAACTCTAAATCAATCACGGTTTGTGCTAGCTCTTTGAAACTTGACACAATAAAGTAGTTCCAAATTCTATCTCTATGGTTTGTTTCCTATTGATGTAGCCCTAAGCAGTGACTGGCGCAAATCACTTTCATGCAAAGGGTTTGCCAAGGTTCCAAAAATCTACGAGTTTCCTGAAATCTCAGTACACATTTTTTCACCCAATATTGATGACACTTTCAGGTAATGATCAGTACCCCAATTCCACTTGGCTCACCAAATTTCTTTGTTCTAGGTTAAACCATAGGTTGGCAGTAACAGTTTTAATTTTTAGGTTTCACTCTGTTTCTCCTATATGGATACATGTATTTGCAACTCTAAATCAAACACGGTTTGTGGTAGCTCTTTGAAACTTGACACAATCAAGTAGTTCTAAGTTCTATCTCTATGGTTTGTTTCCTATTGATGTAGCCCTAAGCAGAGACTGGCTCAAATCCCTTTCATGGAAAGGGGTTGCCAAGCTTCCAAAAAACTACGAGTTTCCTGAAATCTCAGCACACATTTTTTCACCCAATCTTGATGACACTTTCAGGTAATGATCAGTAAGCCAATCCCACTTGGCTCACCAAATTTCGTTGTTCTAGATTAAACCGTAGGTTGGCAGTAACATTTTTAATTTTTTGGTTTCACTCTGTTTCTCCTATATGGATACATGTATGTGTAACTCTAAATCAAACACTGTTTGTGCTAGCTCTTTGAAACTTGACACAATCAAGTAGTTCCAAGTTCTATCTCTATGGATTGTTTCCTATTGATGTAGCCCTAAGCAGAGACTGGCGCAAATCACTTTCATGGAAAGCGGTTCACAAGCTTCCAAAAAACTATGAGTTTCCTGAAATCTCAGCACACATTTTTTCACCCAATCTTGATGACACTTTCAGGTAATGATCAGTACCCCAATCCCACTTGGCTCACCAAATTTCGTTCTTCTAGGTTAAACCGTTCGTTGACAGTAACAGTTTTAAATTTTAGGTTTCACTCTGTTTTCTCCTATATGGATACATGTATTTCGAACTCTAAATCAAACACGGTTTGTGCTAGCTCTTTGAAACTTGACACAATCAAGTAGTTCCAAGTTCTGTCTCTATGGTTTGTTTCCTATTGATGTAGCCCTAAGCAGAGACTGGCGCAAATCACTTTCATGGAAAGGGTTTGCCAAGCTTCCAAAAAACTACGAGTTTCCTGAAATCTCAGCACACATTTTTTCACCCAATCTTGATGACACTTTCAGGTACTGATCAGTACCCCAATACAACTTGGCTCACCAAATTTCGTTCTTCTAGGTTAAACAGTTCGTTGGCAGTAACAGTTTTAATTTTTAGGTTTCACTCTGTTTTCTCCTATATGGATACATGTAGTTGGAACTCTAAATCAAACACGGTTTGTGGTAGCTCTTTGTAACTTGACACAATAAAGTAGTTCCAAGTTCTATCTCTATGGTTTGTTTCCTATAGATGTAGCCCTAAGCAAAGACTGGCGCAAATCACTTTCATGGAAAGGGGTTGCCAAGCTTCCAAAAAACTACGAGTTTCCTGAAATCTCAGCACACATTTTTTCACACAATCTTGATGACACTTTCAGGTAATGAACAGTACCCCAATCCCACGTGGCTCACCAAATTTCATTTTCTAGGTTAAACCGTTCGTTGGCAGTAACAGTTTTAATTTTTAGGTTTCACTCTGTTTTCTCCTATATGGATACATGTAGTTGGAACTGTAAATCAAACACGGTTTGTGCTAGCTCTTTGAAACTTGACACAATCAAGTAGTTCCAAGTTCTATCTCTATGGTTTGTTTCCTATTGATGTAGCCCTAAGCAGAGACTGGCGCAAATCACTTTCATGGTAAGGGGTTGCCAAGCTTCCAAAAAACTACAAGTTTCCTGAAATCTCAGCACACATTTTTTCTCCCAATTTGATGACACTTTCAGGTAATGATCAGTACCCCAATACAACTTGGCTCACCAAATTTCGTTCTTCTAGGTTAAACCGTTCGTTGGCAGTAACAGTTTTAATTTTTAGGTTTCACTCTGTTTTCTCCTATATGGATACATGTAGTTGGAACTGTAAGTCAAACACGGTTTGTGCTAGCTCTTTGAAGCTTGACACAATCAAGTAGTTCCAAGTTCTATCTCTATGGTTTGTTTCCTATTGATGTAGCTCTAAGCAGAGACTGGCACAAATCACTATCATGGAAAGGGTTTGCCAAGCTTCCAAAAAACTACGAGTTTCCTGAAATCTCAGCACACATTTTTTCACCCAATCTTGATGAGACTTTCAGGTTGAACAGTACCCCAATCCCACGTGGCTCACCAAATTTCGTTCTTCTAGGTTAAAACTTTCGTTGGAAGTAACAGTTTAAATTTTTAGGTTTCACTCTGTTTTCTCCTATATGGATACATGTAGTTGGAACTCTAAATCAAACACGGTTTGTGCTAGCTCTTTGAAACTTGGCACAATAAAGTAGTTCCAAGTTCTATCTCTATGGTTTGTTTCCTATTGATGTAGCCCTAAGCAGAGACTGGCGCAAATCACTTTCATGGAAAGGGGTTGCCAAGCTTCCAAAAAACTACGAGTTTCCTTATATCTCAGCACACATTTTTTCACCCAATCTTGATGACACTTTCAGGTAATGAACAGTACCCCAATCCCACGTGGCTCACCAATTTCGTTCTTCTAGGTTAAACCGTTCGTTGGAAGTAACAGTTTTAAATTTTAGGTTTCACTCTGTTTTCTCCTATATGGATACATGTATTTCGAACTCTAAATCAAACACGGTTTGTGCTAGCTCTTTGAAACTTGACACAATCAAGTAGTTCCAAGTTCTGTCTCTGTGGTTTGTTTCCTATTGATGTAGCCCTAAGCAGAGACTGGCGCAAATCACTTTCATGGAAAGGGGTTGCCCAGCTTCCAAAAAACTACGTGTTTCCTGAAATCTCAGCACACATTTTTTCAACCAATCTTGATGACACTTTCAGGTACTGATCAGGAACCCAATACAACTTGGCTCACCAAATTTCGTTCTTCTAGGTTAAACCGTTCGTTGGCATTAACAGTTGTAATTTTTAGGTTTCACTCTGTTTTCTCCTATATGGATACATGTAGTTGGAACTCTAAATCAAACACGGTTTGTGCTAGCCGTATGTAACTTGACACAATAAAGTAGTTCCAAGTTCTATCTCTATGGTTTGTTTCATATTGATGTAGCCCTAAGCAGAGACTGGCGCAAATCACTTTCATGGAAAGGGGTTGACGATCTTCCATAAAACTACGAGTTTCCTGAAATCTCAGCACACATTTTTTCACCCAATCTTGATGACACTTTCAGGTCATGATCAGTACCCCAACCCCACTTCCCTCACCAAATTTCTTTCTTCTTGGTTAAACCGTTTGTTGGCAGTAACAGTTTTAATTTTTAGGTTTCACTCTGTTTTCTCCTATATGGATACATGTAGTTGGAACTCTAAGTCAAACACGGTTTGTGCAAGCTCTTTGAAACTTGACACAATGAAGTAGTTCCAAGTTCTATCTCTATGGTTTGTTTCCTATTGATGTAGCCCTAAGCAGAGACTGGCTCAAATCCCTTTCATGGAAAGGGGTTGCCAAGCTTCCAAAAAACTACGAGTTTCCTGGAATCACAGCACACATTTTTTCACCCAATCTTGATGACACTTTCAGGTAATGAACAGTACCCCAATCCCACGTGGCTCACCAAATTTCGTTCTTCTAGGTTAAACCGTTCGATGGAAGTAATAGTTTTAATTTTTAGGTTTGACTCTGTTTTCTCCTATATGGATACATGTAGTTGGAACTCTAAATCAAACAGGGTTTGTGCTAGCTCTTTGAAACTTGACACAATAAAGTAGTTCCAAGTAATATCTCTATGGTTTGTTTCCTATTGATGTAGCCCTAAGCAGAGACTGGCGCAAATCACTTTCATGGAAAGGGGTTGCCCAGCTTCCAAAAAACTACAAGTTTCCTGAAATATCAGCAAACATTTTTTTACCCAATCTTGATGACACTTTCAGGTCATGATCAGTACCCCAATCCCACTTGGCTCACCAAATTTCGTTCTTCTAGGTTAAACCGTTCGTTGGCAGTAACAGTCTTAATTTTTAGTTTTCACTCTGTTTCTCCTATATGGATACATGTAGTTGGAACCCTAAATCAAACACGGTTTGTGCTACCTCTTTGAAACTTGAAACAATCAAGTAGTTCCAAGTTCTCTCTCTATGGTTTGTTTCCTATTGATGTAGCCCTAAGCAGAGACTGGCGCAAATCACTTTCATGGAAATGGGTTGCCAGGCTTCCAAAAAACTACGAGTTTCCTGAAATCTCAGCACACATTTTTTCACCCACTCTTGATGACACTTTCACGTCATGATCAGTACCCCAATACAACTTGGCTAACCAAATTTCATTCTTCTAGGTTAAACCGTTCGTTGGCAGTAACAGAATTAATTTTTAGGTTTCACTCTGTTTTCTCCTATATGGATACATGTAGTTGGAACTCTAAATCAAACACGGTTTGTGCTAGTCTTTGAAACTTAACACAACCAAGTAGTTCCAAGTTCTATCTCTATGGTTTGTTTCCTATTGATGTAGCCCTAAGCAGAGACTGGCGCAAATCACTTTTATGGAAAGGGGTTGCCAGCTTACAAAAAACTACGAGTTTCCTGAAATCTCAGCACACATTTTTTCACCCAATCTTGATGACACTTTCAGGTAATGATCAGTACCTCAATTTCACTTGGCTCACCAAATTTCGTTCTTCTAAGTTAAACCGTTCGTTGGCAGTAACAGTTTTAATTTTTAGGTTTCACTCTGTTTTCTCCTATATGGATACATGTAGTTGGAACTCTAAATCAAACACGGTTTGTGCTAGCTCTTTTAAACTTGACACAATAAAGTAGTTCCAAGTTCTATCTCTATGGTTTGTTTCCTATTGATGTAGCCCTAAGCAGAGACTGGCGCAAATCACTGTCATGGAAAGGGGTTGCCAAAATTCCAAAAAACTACGAGTTTCCTGAAATCTCAGCACACATTTTTTCACCCAATCTTGATGACACTTTCAGGTAATGATCAGTACCCCAATCCCACTTGGCTCACCAAATGTTGTTCTTCTAGGTTAAACCGTTCATTGGCAGTAACAGTTTTAATTTTTAGGTTTCAATCTGATTTCTCCTATATGGATACATGTATTTGGAACTCTAAATCAATCACGGTTTGTGCTAGCTCTTTGAAACTTGACACAATAAAGTAGTTCCAAATTCTATCTCTATGGTTTGTTTCCTATTGATGTAGCCCTAAGCAGTGACTGGCGCAAATCACTTTCATGCAAAGGGTTTGCCAAGGTTCCAAAAATCTACGAGTTTCCTGAAATCTCAGTACACATTTTTTCACCCAATATTGATGACACTTTCAGGTAATGATCAGTACCCCAATCCCACTTGGCTCACCAAATTTCTTTGTTCTAGGTTAAACCATAGGTTGGCAGTAACAGTTTTAATTTTTAGATTTCACTCTGTTTCTCCTATATGGATACATGTATTTGCAACTCTAAATCAAACACGGTTTGTGGTAGCTCTTTGAAACTTGACACAATCAAGTAGTTCTAAGTTCTATCTCTATGGTTTGTTTCCTATTGATGTAGCCCTAAGAAGAGACTGGCTCAAATCACTTTCATGGAAAGGGGTTGCCAAGCTTCCAAAAAACTACGAGTTTCCTGAAATCTCAGCACACATTTTTTCACCCAATCTTGATGACACTTTCAGGTAATGATCACTAAGCCAATCCCACTTGGCTCACCAAATTTCGTTGTTCTAGGTTAAACCGTAGGTTGGCAGTAACATTTTTAATTTTTTGGTTTCACTCTGTTTCTCCTATATGGATACATGTATGTGTAACTCTAAATCAAACACTGTTTGTGCTAGCTCTTTGAAACTTGACACAATCAAGTAGTTCCAAGTTCTATCTCTATGGTTTGTTTCCTATTGATGTAGCCCTAAGCAGAGACTGGCGCAAATCACTTTCATGGAAAGCGGTTCACAAGCTTCCAAAAAACTATGAGTTTCCTGAAATCTCAGCACACATTTTTTCACCCAATCTTGATGACACTTTCAGGTAATGATCAGTACCCCAATCCCACTTGGCTCACCAAATTTCGTTCTTCTAGGTTAAACCGTTCGTTGACAGTAACAGTTTTAAATTTTAGGTTTCACTCTGTTTTCTCCTATATGGATACATGTATTTCGAACTCTAAATCAAACACGGTTTGTGCTAGCTCTTTGAAACTTGACACAATCAAGTAGTTCCATGTTCTGTCTCTATGGTTTGTTTCCTATTGATGTAGCCCTAAGCAGAGACTGGCGCAAATCACTTTCATGGAAAGGGGTTGCCAAGCTTCCAAAAAACTACGAGTTTCCTGAAATCTCAGCACACATTTTTTCACCCAATCTTGATGACACTTTCAGGTACTGATCAGTACCCCAATACAACTTGGCTCACCAAATTTCGTTCTTCTAGGTTAAACCGTTCGTTGGCAGTAACAGTTTTAATTTTTAGGTTTCACTCTGTTTTCTCCTATATGGATACATGTAGTTGGAACTCTAAATCAAACACGGTTTGTGGTAGCTCTTTGTAACTTGACACAATAAAGTAGTTCCAAGTTCTATCTCTATGGTTTGTTTCCTATAGATGTAGCCCTAAGCAAAGACTGGCGCAAATCACTTTCATGGAAAGGGGTTGCCAAGCTTCCAAAAAACTACGAGTTTCCTGAAATCTCAGCACACATTTTTTCTCCCAATTTGATGACACTTTCAGGTAATGATCAGTACCCCAATACAACTTGGCTCACCAAATTTCGTTCTTCTAGGTTAAACCGTTCGTTGGCAGTAACAGTTTTAATTTTTAGGTTTCACTCTGTTTTCTCCTATATGGATACATGTAGTTGGAACTGTAAGTCAAACACGGTTTGTGCTAGCTCTTTGAAGCTTGACACAATCAAGTAGTTCCAAGTTCTATCTCTATGGTTTGTTTCCTATTGATGTAGCTCTAAGCAGAGACTGGCACAAATCACTATCATGGAAAGGGGTTGCCAAGCTTCCAAAAAACTACGAGTTTCCTGAAATCTCAGCACACATTTTTTCACCCAATCTTGATGAGACTTTCAGGTTGAACAGTACCCCAATCCCACGTGGCTCACCAAATTTCGTTCTTCTAGGTTAAACCGTTCGTTGACAGTAACAGTTTTAATTTTTAGGTTTCACTCTGTTTTCTCCTATACGGATACATGTAGTTGGAATTGTAAATCAAACACGGTTTGTGCTAGCTCTTTGAAACTTGACACAATCAAGTAGTTCCAAGTTCTATCTCTATGGTTTTTTTCCTATTGATGTAGCCCTAAGCAGAGACTGGCGCAAATCACTTTCATGGAAAGGGGTTGCCAAGCTTCCAAAAAACTACGAGTTTCCTGAAATCTCAGCACACATTTTTTCAGCCAATCTTGATGACACTTTCAGGTAATGAACAGTACCCAAATCCCACGTGGCTCACCAATTTCGTTCTTCTGGGTTAAACCGTTTGTTGGAAGTAACAGTTTTAAATTTTAGGTTTCACTCTGTTTTCTCCTATATGGATACATGTATTTCGAACTCTAAATCAAACACGGTTTGTGCTAGCTCTTTGAAACTTGACACAATCAAGTAGTTCCAAGTTCTGTCTCTGTGGTTTGTTTCCTATTGATGTAGCCCTAAGCAGAGACTGGCGCAAATCACTTTCATGGAAAGGGGTTGCCCAGCTTCCAAAAAACTACGTGTTTCCTGAAATCTCAGCACACATTTTTTCACCCAATCTTGATGACACTTTCAGGTACTGATCAGGAACCCAATACAACTTGGCTCACCAAATTTCATTCTTCTAGGTTAAACCGTTCGTTGGCATTAACAGTTGTAATTTTTAGGTTTCACTCTGTTTTCTCCTATATGGATACATGTAGTTGGAACTCTAAATCAAACACGGTTTGTGCTAGCCGTATGTAACTTGACACAATAAAGTAGTTCCAAGTTCTATCTCTATGGTTTGTTTCATATTGATGTAGCCCTAAGCAGAGACTGGCGCAAGTCACTTTCATGGAAAGGGGTTGACATTCTTCCATAAAACTACGAGTTTCCTGAAATCTCAGCACACATTTTTTCACCCAATCTTGATGACACTTTCAGGTCATGATCAGTACCCCAACCCCACTTGGCTCACCAAATTTCTTTCTTCTTGGTTAAACCGTTTGTTGGCAGTAACAGTTTTAATTTTTAGGTTTCACTCTGTTTTCTCCTATATGGATACATGTAGTTGGAACTCTAAGTCAAACACGGTTTGTGCAAGCTCTTTGAAACTTGACACAATGAAGTAGTTCCAAGTTCTATCTCTATGGTTTTTTTCCTATTGATGTAGCCCTAAGCAGAGACTGGCTCAAATCCCTTTCATGGAAAGGGGTTGCCAAGCTTCCAAAAAACTACGAGTTTCCTGGAATCACAGCACACATTTTTTCACCCAATCTTGATGACACTTTCAGGTAATGAACAGTACCCCAATCCCACGTGGCTCACCAAATTTCGTTCTTCTAGGTTAAACCGTTCGATGGAAGTAATAGTTTTAATTTTTAGGTTTGACTTCGTTTTCTCCTATATGGATACATGTAGTTGGAACTCTAAATCAAACAGGGTTTGTGCTAGCTCTTTGAAACTTGACACAATAATGTAGTTCCAAGTAATATCTCTATGGTTTGTTTCCTATTGATGTAGCCCTAAGCAGAGACTGGCGCAAATCACTTTCATGGAAAGGGGTTGCCCAGCTTCCAAAAAACTACGAGTTTCCTGAAATATCAGCAAACATTTTTTCACCCAATCTTGATGACACTTTCAGGTAATGATCAGTACCCCAATCCCACTTTGCTCACCAAATTTCGTTCTTCTAGGTTAAACCGTTCGTTGGCAGTAACAGTCTTAATTTTTAGTTTTCACTCTGTTTCTCCTATATGGATACATGTAGTTGGAACCCTAAATCAAACACGGTTTGTGGTAGCTCTTTGAAACTTGAAACAATGAAGTAGTTCCAAGTTCTATCTCTATGGTTTGTTTCCTATTGATGTAGCCCTAAGCAGAGACTGGCGCAAATCACTTTCATGGAAAGGGTTTACCAAGCTTCCAAAAAACTACGAGTTTCCTGAAATCTCAGCCCACATTTTTTCACCCAATCTTGATGACACTTTCAGGTCATGATCAGTACCCCAATCCCACTTGGCTCACCAAATTTCGTTCTTCTAGGTTAAACCATTCGTTGGCAGTAACAGTTTCAATTTTTAGGTTTCACTCTATTTTCTCCTATATTGATACATGTATTTGGAACTCTAAATCAAACACGGTTTGTGCTAAGTCTTTGAAACTTGACACAATCAAGTAGTTCCAAGTTCTATCTCTATGGCTTGTTTCCTGTTGATGTAGCCCTAAGTAGAGACTGGCGCAAATCACTTTCATGGAAAGGGGTTGCCAAGCTTCCAAAAAACTACGAGTTTCCTGAAATCTCAGCACACATTTTTTCACCCAATCATGATGACACTTTCAGGTAATGATCAGTACCCCAATACAACTTGGCTCAACAAATTTCGTTCTTCTAGGTTAAACCGTTCATTGGCAGTAACAGTTTTAATTTTTAGTTTTCAGTCTGTTTTCTCCTATATGGATACATGTAGTTGGAACTCTAAATCAAAGACGGTTTGTGCTAGCTCTTTCAAACTAGACACAACCAAGTAGTTCCAGTTCTATCTCTATGTTTTGTTTTCTGTTGATGTAGCCCTAAGCAGAGACTGGCGCAAATCACTTTCATGGAAAGGGGTTGCCAAGCATCCAAAAAACTACGAGTTTCGTGAAATCTCAGCACACATTTTTTCACCCAATCTTGATGACACTTTCAGGTAATGATCAGTACCGCAATCCCACTTGGCTCACCAAATTTCATTCTTCTAGGTTAAACCGTTCGTTGGAAGTAACAGTTTTAATTTTTACGTTTCACTCTGTTTTCTCCTATATGGATACATGTAGTTGGAACTGTAAATCAAACACGGTTTGTGCTAGCTCTTTGAAACTTGACAATATAAAGTAGTTCCAAGTTCTATCTCTATGGTTTGTTTCCTATTGATGTAGCCCTAAGCAGAGACTGGCACAAATCACTTTCATGGAAAGGGGTTGCCAATCTTCCATAAAACTACGAGTTTTGTGAAATCTCAGCACAATTTTTTCACCTAATCTTGATGAGACTTTCAGGTAATGATCAGTACCCCAATACAATTTGGCTCACCAAATTTCGTTCTTCTAGGTTAAACCGTTCGTTGACAGTAACAGTTTTAATTTTTAGGTTTCACTCTGTTTTCTCCTATATGGATACATGTAGTTGGAACTCTAAATCAAACACGGTTTGTGCTAGCTCTTTGAAACTTGAAACAACCAAGTTGTTCCAAGTTCTATCTCTATGGATTGTTTCCTATTGATGTAGCCCTAAGCAGAGACTGGCGCAAATCACTTTCATGGAAAGGGGTTGCCCAGCTTCCAAAAAACTACGAGTTTCCTGAACCAAGTAGTTCCAAGTTCTATCACTATGGATTGTTTCCTATTGATGTAGCCCTAAGCAGAGACTGGCGCAAATCACTTTCAAGGAAAGGGGTTGCCAAGCTTCCAAAAAACTACGAATTCCTGAAATCTCAGCACACATTTTTTCACCCAATCTTGATTACACTTTCAGGTAATGATCAGTACCCCAATACAATTTGGCTCACCAAATTTCGTTCTTCTAGGTTAAACCGTTCGTTGACAGTAACAGTTTTAATTTTTAGGTTTCACTCTGTTTTCTCCTTTATGGATACATGTAGTTGGAACTCTAAATCAAAAACAGTTTGTGCTAGTCTTAGAAACTTGAGACAACCAAGTAGTTCCAAGTTCTATCTCTATGGTTTGTTTCCTATTGATGTAGCCCTAAGCAGAGACTGGCGCAAATCACTTTCATGGAAATGGTTTGCCAAGTTTCCAAAAAACTACGAGTTTCCTGAAATCTCAGCACACATTTTTTCACCCAATTTGATGACACTTTCAGGTAATGATCAGTACCAAAATACAACTTGGCTCACCAAATTTCATTTTTCTAGGTTAAACCGTTCGTTGGCAGTAACAATTTTAATTTTTAGGTTTCACTCTGTTTTCTCCTATATGGATACATGTAGTTGGAACTCTAAATCAAAGACTGTGCTAGCTCTTTGTAACTTGACACAATAAAGTAGTTCCAAGTTCTATCTCTATGGTTTGTTTCATATTGATGTAGCCCTAAGCAGAGACTGGCGCAAATCACTTTCAAGGAAAGGGGTTGCCAAGCTTCCAATAAACTACGAGTATCGTGAAATCTCAGCACATATTTTTTCACCCAATCTTGATGACACTTTCAGGTAATGAACAGTACCCCAATCCCACGTGGGTCACCAAATTTCGTTCTTCTAGGTTAAACCGTTCGTTGAAAGTTAGAGTTTTAATTTTTAGGTTTTCTCTCTTTTCTCCTATATGGATACATGTATTTCAAACTCTAAATCAAACACGGTTTTTGCTAGCTCTTTGAAACTTGACACAATAAAGTAGTTCCAAGTTCTATCTCTATGGTTTGTTTCCTATTGATGTAGCCCTAAGCAGAGACTGGCGCAAATCACTTTCATGGAAAGGGTTTGACAAGCTCCAAAAAACTACGAGTTTCCTAACATTTCAGCACATATTTTTCACCCAATCTTGATGACACTTTCAGGTAATGATCAGTACCCCAATACAGCTTGGCTCACGAAATCGTTCTTCTAGGTTAAAACGTTCGTTGGCAGTAACAGTTTTAATTTTTAGTTTTCACTCTGATTCTCCTATATGGATACATGTAGTTGGAACTCTAAATCAAAGACGGTTTGTGCTAGCTCTTTGAAACTTGACACAATCAAGTAGTTCCAAGTTCTATCTCTATGGTTTGTTTCCTATTGATGTAGCCCTAAGCAGAGAGTGGCGCAAATCCCTTTCATGGAAAGGGGTTGCCAAGCTTCCAAAAAACTACGAGTTTCCTGAAATCTCAGCACACATTTTTTCACCCAATCTTGATGAGACTTTCAGGTTGAACAGTACCCCAATCCCACGTGGCTCACCAAATTTCGTTCTTCTAGGTTAAACCGTTCGTTGACAGTAACAGTTTTAATTTTTAGGTTTCACTCTGTTTTCTCCTATACGGATACATGTAGTTGGAATTGTAAATCAAACACGGTTTGTGCTAGCTCTTTGAAACTTGACACAATCAAGTAGTTCCAAGTTCTATCTCTATGGTTTTTTTCCTATTGATGTAGCCCTAAGCAGAGACTGGCGCAAATCACTTTCATGGAAAGGGGTTGCCAAGCTTCCAAAAAACTACGAGTTTCCTGAAATCTCAGCACACATTTTTTCAGCCAATCTTGATGACACTTTCAGGTAATGAACAGTACCCAAATCCCACGTGGCTCACCAATTTCGTTCTTCTGGGTTAAACCGTTTGTTGGAAGTAACAGTTTTAAATTTTAGGTTTCACTCTGTTTTCTCCTATATGGATACATGTATTTCGAACTCTAAATCAAACACGGTTTGTGCTAGCTCTTTGAAACTTGACACAATCAAGTAGTTCCAAGTTCTGTCTCTGTGGTTTGTTTCCTATTGATGTAGCCCTAAGCAGAGACTGGCGCAAATCACTTTCATGGAAAGGGGTTGCCCAGCTTCCAAAAAACTACGTGTTTCCTGAAATCTCAGCACACATTTTTTCACCCAATCTTGATGACACTTTCAGGTACTGATCAGGAACCCAATACAACTTGGCTCACCAAATTTCATTCTTCTAGGTTAAACCGTTCGTTGGCATTAACAGTTGTAATTTTTAGGTTTCACTCTGTTTTCTCCTATATGGATACATGTAGTTGGAACTCTAAATCAAACACGGTTTGTGCTAGCCGTATGTAACTTGACACAATAAAGTAGTTCCAAGTTCTATCTCTATGGTTTGTTTCATATTGATGTAGCCCTAAGCAGAGACTGGCGCAAGTCACTTTCATGGAAAGGGGTTGACATTCTTCCATAAAACTACGAGTTTCCTGAAATCTCAGCACACATTTTTTCACCCAATCTTGATGACACTTTCAGGTCATGATCAGTACCCCAACCCCACTTGGCTCACCAAATTTCTTTCTTCTTGGTTAAACCGTTTGTTGGCAGTAACAGTTTTAATTTTTAGGTTTCACTCTGTTTTCTCCTATATGGATACATGTAGTTGGAACTCTAAGTCAAACACGGTTTGTGCAAGCTCTTTGAAACTTGACACAATGAAGTAGTTCCAAGTTCTATCTCTATGGTTTTTTTCCTATTGATGTAGCCCTAAGCAGAGACTGGCTCAAATCCCTTTCATGGAAAGGGGTTGCCAAGCTTCCAAAAAACTACGAGTTTCCTGGAATCACAGCACACATTTTTTCACCCAATCTTGATGACACTTTCAGGTAATGAACAGTACCCCAATCCCACGTGGCTCACCAAATTTCGTTCTTCTAGGTTAAACCGTTCGATGGAAGTAATAGTTTTAATTTTTAGGTTTGACTTCGTTTTCTCCTATATGGATACATGTAGTTGGAACTCTAAATCAAACAGGGTTTGTGCTAGCTCTTTGAAACTTGACACAATAAAGTAGTTCCAAGTAATATCTCTATGGTTTGTTTCCTATTGATGTAGCCCTAAGCAGAGACTGGCGCAAATCACTTTCATGGAAAGGGGTTGCCCAGCTTCCAAAAAACTACGAGTTTCCTGAAATATCAGCAAACATTTTTTCACCCAATCTTGATGACACTTTCAGGTCATGATCAGTACCCCAATCCCACTTGGCTCACCAAATTTCGTTCTTCTAGGTTAAACGGTTCATTGGCAGTAACAGTCTTAATTTTTAGTTTTCACTCTGTTTCTCCTATATGGATACATGTAGTTGGAACCCTAAATCAAACACGGTTTGTGCTACCTCTTTGAAACTTGAAACAATCAAGTAGTTCCAAGTTCTCTCTCTATGGTTTGTTTCCTATTGATGTAGCCCTAAGCAGAGACTGGCGCAAATCACTTTCATGGAAATGGGTTGCCAGGCTTCCAAAAAACTACGAGTTTCCTGAAATCTCAGCACACATTTTTTCACCCACTCTTGATGACACTTTCACGTCATGATCAGTACCCCAATACAACTTGGCTAACCAAATTTCATTCTTCTAGGTTAAACCGTTCGTTGGCAGTAACAGAATTAATTTTTAGGTTTCACTCTGTTTT
This sequence comes from Spermophilus citellus, assembly GCF_964194105.1. Lineage (NCBI taxonomy): Eukaryota > Metazoa > Chordata > Mammalia > Rodentia > Sciuridae > Spermophilus > Spermophilus citellus. The sequence goes on from NC_138188.1 coordinate 16,859,755, forward strand.
CTCCTATATGGATACATGTAGTTGGAACTCTAAATCAAACACGGTTTGTGCTAGTCTTTGAAACTTAACACAACCAAGTAGTTCCAAGTTCTATCTCTATGGTTTGTTTCCTATTGATGTAGCCCTAAGCAGAGACTGGCGCAAATCACTTTTATGGAAAGGGGTTGCCAGCTTACAAAAAACTACGAGTTTCCTGAAATCTCAGCACACATTTTTTCACCCAATCTTGATGACACTTTCAGGTAATGATCAGTACCCCAATCCCACTTTGCTCACCAAATTTCGTTCTTCTAGGTTAAACCGTTCGTTGGCAGTAACAGTCTTAATTTTTAGTTTTCACTCTGTTTCTCCTATATGGATACATGTAGTTGGAACCCTAAATCAAACACGGTTTGTGGTAGCTCTTTGAAACTTGAAACAATGAAGTAGTTCCAAGTTCTATCTCTATGGTTTGTTTCCTATTGATGTAGCCCTAAGCAGAGACTGGCACAAATCACTTTCATGGAAAGGGTTTGCAAAGCTTATAAAAAACTTCGAGTTTCCTGAAATCTCACCACACGTTTTATCAGCCAATCTTGATGACACTTTCAGGTCATGATCAGTCCCCCAATCCCACTTGGCTCAACAAATTTCGTTCTTCTAGGTTAAACCGTTCGTTGGCAGTAACAGTTTAAATTTTTAGGTTTCACTCTGTTTTCTCCTATATGGATACATGTTGTTGGAACTCTAAATCAAAGACGGTTTATGCGAGCTCTTTGAAACTTGACACAATCAAGTAGTTCCAAGTTCTATTTCTATGGTTTGTTTCCTATTGATGTAGCCCTAAGCAGAGCCTGGCGCAAATCACTTTCATGGAAAGGGGTTGCCAAGCTTCCAAAAAACTATGAGTTTCCTGAAATCTCAGCACACATTTTTTCACCCAATCTTGATGACACTTTCAGGTCATGATCAGTACCCCAATCCCACTTGGCTCACCAAATTTCTTTCTTCTAGGTTAAACCGTTCGTTGACAGTAACAGTTTAAATTTTTAGGTTTCACTCTGTTTTCTTCTATATGGATACATGTAGTTGGAACTCTAAATCAAACGCGGTTTTTGCTAGCTCTTTGAAACTTGAAACAATCAAGCAGTTCCAAGTTCTATCTCTATGGTTTGTTTCCTATTGATGTAGCCCTAAGCAGAGACTGGCGCAAATCACTTTCATGGAAAGGGTTTACCAAGCTTCCAAAAAACTACGAGTTTCCTGAAATCTCAGCCCACATTTTTTCACCCAATCTTGATGACACTTTCAGGTCATGATCAGTACCCCAATCCCACTTGGCTCACCAAATTTCGTTCTTCTAGGTTAAACCATTCGTTGGCAGTAACAGTTTCAATTTTTAGGTTTCACTCTATTTTCTCCTATATTGATACATGTATTTGGAACTCTAAATCAAACACGGTTTGTGCTAAGTCTTTGAAACTTGACACAATCAAGTAGTTCCAAGTTCTATCTCTATGGCTTGTTTCCTGTTGATGTAGCCCTAAGTAGAGACTGGCGCAAATCACTTTCATGGAAAGGGGTTGCCAAGCTTCCAAAAAACTACGAGTTTCCTGAAATCTCAGCACACATTTTTTCACCCAATCATGATGACACTTTCAGGTAATGATCAGTACCCCAATACAACTTGGCTCAACAAATTTCGTTCTTCTAGGTTAAACCGTTCATTGGCAGTAACAGTTTTAATTTTTAGTTTTCAGTCTGTTTTCTCCTATATGGATACATGTAGTTGGAACTCTAAATCAAAGACGGTTTGTGCTAGCTCTTTCAAACTAGACACAACCAAGTAGTTCCAGTTCTATCTCTATGTTTTGTTTTCTGTTGATGTAGCCCTAAGCAGAGACTGGCGCAAATCACTTTCATGGAAAGGGGTTGCCAAGCATCCAAAAAACTACGAGTTTCGTGAAATCTCAGCACACATTTTTTCACCCAATCTTGATGACACTTTCAGGTAATGATCAGTACCGCAATCCCACTTGGCTCACCAAATTTCATTCTTCTAGGTTAAACCGTTCGTTGGAAGTAACAGTTTTAATTTTTACGTTTCACTCTGTTTTCTCCTATATGGATACATGTAGTTGGAACTGTAAATCAAACACGGTTTGTGCTAGCTCTTTGAAACTTGACAATATAAAGTAGTTCCAAGTTCTATCTCTATGGTTTGTTTCCTATTGATGTAGCCCTAAGCAGAGACTGGCACAAATCACTTTCATGGAAAGGGGTTGCCAATCTTCCATAAAACTACGAGTTTTGTGAAATCTCAGCACAATTTTTTCACCTAATCTTGATGAGACTTTCAGGTAATGATCAGTACCCCAATACAATTTGGCTCACCAAATTTCGTTCTTCTAGGTTAAACCGTTCGTTGACAGTAACAGTTTTAATTTTTAGGTTTCACTCTGTTTTCTCCTATATGGATACATGTAGTTGGAACTCTAAATCAAACACGGTTTGTGCTAGCTCTTTGAAACTTGAAACAACCAAGTTGTTCCAAGTTCTATCTCTATGGATTGTTTCCTATTGATGTAGCCCTAAGCAGAGACTGGCGCAAATCACTTTCATGGAAAGGGGTTGCCCAGCTTCCAAAAAACTACGAGTTTCCTGAACCAAGTAGTTCCAAGTTCTATCACTATGGATTGTTTCCTATTGATGTAGCCCTAAGCAGAGACTGGCGCAAATCACTTTCAAGGAAAGGGGTTGCCAAGCTTCCAAAAAACTACGAATTCCTGAAATCTCAGCACACATTTTTTCACCCAATCTTGATTACACTTTCAGGTAATGATCAGTACCCCAATACAATTTGGCTCACCAAATTTCGTTCTTCTAGGTTAAACCGTTCGTTGACAGTAACAGTTTTAATTTTTAGGTTTCACTCTGTTTTCTCCTTTATGGATACATGTAGTTGGAACTCTAAATCAAAAACAGTTTGTGCTAGTCTTAGAAACTTGAGACAACCAAGTAGTTCCAAGTTCTATCTCTATGGTTTGTTTCCTATTGATGTAGCCCTAAGCAGAGACTGGCGCAAATCACTTTCATGGAAATGGTTTGCCAAGTTTCCAAAAAACTACGAGTTTCCTGAAATCTCAGCACACATTTTTTCACCCAATTTGATGACACTTTCAGGTAATGATCAGTACCAAAATACAACTTGGCTCACCAAATTTCATTTTTCTAGGTTAAACCGTTCGTTGGCAGTAACAATTTTAATTTTTAGGTTTCACTCTGTTTTCTCCTATATGGATACATGTAGTTGGAACTCTAAATCAAAGACTGTGCTAGCTCTTTGTAACTTGACACAATAAAGTAGTTCCAAGTTCTATCTCTATGGTTTGTTTCATATTGATGTAGCCCTAAGCAGAGACTGGCGCAAATCACTTTCAAGGAAAGGGGTTGCCAAGCTTCCAATAAACTACGAGTATCGTGAAATCTCAGCACATATTTTTTCACCCAATCTTGATGACACTTTCAGGTAATGAACAGTACCCCAATCCCACGTGGGTCACCAAATTTCGTTCTTCTAGGTTAAACCGTTCGTTGAAAGTTAGAGTTTTAATTTTTAGGTTTTCTCTCTTTTCTCCTATATGGATACATGTATTTCAAACTCTAAATCAAACACGGTTTTTGCTAGCTCTTTGAAACTTGACACAATAAAGTAGTTCCAAGTTCTATCTCTATGGTTTGTTTCCTATTGATGTAGCCCTAAGCAGAGACTGGCGCAAATCACTTTCATGGAAAGGGTTTGACAAGCTCCAAAAAACTACGAGTTTCCTAACATTTCAGCACATATTTTTCACCCAATCTTGATGACACTTTCAGGTAATGATCAGTACCCCAATACAGCTTGGCTCACGAAATCGTTCTTCTAGGTTAAAACGTTCGTTGGCAGTAACAGTTTTAATTTTTAGTTTTCACTCTGATTCTCCTATATGGATACATGTAGTTGGAACTCTAAATCAAACACGGTTTGTGCTAGCTCTTTGAAACTTGACACAATCAAGTAGTTCCAAGTTCTATCTCTATGGTTTGTTTCCTATTGATGTAGCCCTAAGCAGAGAGTGGCGCAAATCCCTTTCATGGAAAGGGGTTGCCAAGCTTCCAAAAAACTACGAGTTTCCTGACATCTCAGCACACATTTTTTCACCCAATCTTGATGACACTTTCAGGTAATGAACAGTACCCCAGTCCCACGTGGCTCACCAAATTTCGTTCTTCTAGGTTAAACCGTTCGTTGGAAGTAACAGTTTTAATTTTGAGGTTTCACTCTCTTTTCTCCTATTTGGATACATGTAGTTGGAACTCTAAATCAAACACGGTTTGTGCTAGCTTTTTGAAACTTGACACAATCCAGTAGTTCCAAGTTCTATCTCTATGGTTTGTTTCCTATTGATGTAGCTCTAAGCAGAGACTGGGGCAAAAAACTTTCATGGAAAATGTTTGCCAAGCTTCCAAAAAACTACGAGTTTCCTGAAATCTCAGCACACATTTTTTCACCGAATTTGATGACACTTTCAGGTCATGATCAGTACCCCAATCCCAATTGGCTCACCAAATTTCGTTCTTCTAGGTTAAACCGTTCGTTGGCAGTAACAGTTTCAATTTTTAGGTTTCACTCTATTTTCTCCTATATTGATACATGTAGTTGGAACTCTAAATCAAACACGGTTTGTGCTAGCTCTTTGAAACTTGACACAATCAAGTAGTTCCAAGTTCTATCTCTATGGCTTGTTTCCTATTGATGTAGCCCTAAGCAGAGACTGGCGCAAATCACTTTCATGGAAAGGGTTTGCCAAGCTTCCAAAAAACTACGAGTTTCCTGACATCTCAGCACACATTTTTTCACCCAATCTTGATGACACTTTCAGGTAATGAACAGTACCCCAGTCCCACGTGGCTCACCAAATTTCGTTTTTCTAGGTTAAACCGTTCGTTGGAAGTAACAGTTTTAATTTTGAGGTTTCACTCTGTTTTCTCCTATATGGATACATGTAGTTGGAACTCTAAATCAAACACGGTTTGTGCTAGTCTTTGAATCTTGACACAATCAAGTAGTTCCAAGTTCTATCTCTATGGTTTGTTTCCTATTGATGTAGCCCTAAGCAGAGACTGGGGCAGAAAACTTTCATGGAAAGGGTTTGCCAAGCTTCCAAAAAACTACGAGTTTCCTGAAATCTCAGCACACATTTTTTCACCCAATTTGATGACACTTTCAGGTAATGAACGGTACCCCAGTCCCACGTGGCTCACCAAATTTCATTCTTCTAGGTTAAACCGTTCGTTGGAAGTAACAGTTTTAATTTTGAGGTTTCACTCTGTTTTCTCCTATATGGATACATGTAGTTGGAACTCTAAATCAAACTTGGTTTGTGCTAGCTCTTTGAAACTTGACACAATCAAGTAGTTCCAATTTCTATCTCTATGGTTTGTTTCCTATTGATGTAGCCCTAAGCAGAGACTGGCGCAAATCACTTTCATGGAAAGGGTTTGCCAAGCTTCCAAAAAACTACGAGTTTCATGAAATCTCAGCACACATTTTTTCACCCAATCTTGATGACACTTTCAGGTAATGATCAGTACCCCAATACAACTTGGCTCACCAAATTTCGTTCTTTTAGGTTAAAGTGTTCGTTGACAGTAACAGTTTTAATTTTTAGGTTTCACTCTGTTTTCTCCTATATGGATACATGTAGTTGGAACTCTAAATCAAACACGGTTTGTGCTATTGTTTGAAACTTGACACAACCAAGTAGTTCCAAGTTCTATCTATGGTTTGTTTCCTATTGATGTAGCCCTAAGCAGAGACTGGCGCAAATCCCTTTCATGGAAAGGGGTTGCCAAGCTTCCAAAAAACTATGAGTTTCCTGAAATCTCAGCACACATTTTTTCACCCAATCTTGATGACACTTTCATGTCATGATCATTACCCCAATCCCACTTGGCTCACCAAAATTCGTTCTTCTAGGTTAAACCGTTCGTTGACAGTAACAGTTTAAATTTTTAGGTTTCACTCTGTTTTCTTATATGGATACATGTAGTTGGAACTCTAAATCAAACACGGTTTGTGCTAAGTCTTTGAAACTTGACACAATCAAGTAGTTCCAAGTTCTATCTCTATGGTTTGTTTCCTATTGATGTAGCCCTAGGCAGAGACTGACGCAAATCACTTTCATGGAAAGGGGTTTACAAGCTTCCAAAAAACTACGAGATTCCTGAAATCTCAGCACTCATTTTTTCACCCAATCTTGATGACACTTTCAGGTAATGATCAGTACCCCAATCCCACTTGGCTCACCAAATTTCGTTCTTCTAGGTTAAACCGTTTGTTGGCAGTAACAGTTTTAATTTTTAGGTTTCACTCTGTTTTCTTATATGGATACATGTAGTTGGAACTCTAAATCAAACACGGTTTGTGCTAAGTCTTTGAAACTTGACACTATCAAGTAGTTCCAAGTTCTATCTCTATGGTTTGTTTCCTATTGATGTAGCACTAAGCAGAGACTGGCGAAAATCACTTTCATGGAAAGGGGTTGCCAAGCTTCCATAAAACTATGAGTTTCGTGAAATCTCAGCACAATTTTTTCACCTAATCTTGATGAGACTTATAGGTAATGATCAGTACCCCAATACAATTGGCTCACTAAATTTCGTTCTTCTAGGTTAAACCGTTCGTTGACAGTAACAGTTTTAATTTTTAGATTTCACTTTGTTTTCCCCTATATGGATACATGCAGTTGGAATTCTAAATCAAACACGGTTTGTACTAGTCTTTGAATCTTGACACAACCAAGTAGTTCCAAGTTCTATCTCTATGGATTGTTTCCTATTGATGTAGCCCTAAGCAGAGACTGGCGAAAATCACTTTCATGGAAGGGGTTGCCCAGCTTCCAAAAAACTACGAGTTTCCTGAAATCTCAGCACACATTTTTTCACCCAATCTTGATGACACTTTCAGGTAATGATCAGTACCGCAATCCCACTTGGCTCACCAAATTTCGTTCTTCTAGGTTAAACCGTTCGTTGGAAGTAACAGTTTTAATTTTTACGTTTCAATCTGTTTTCTCCTATATGGATACATGTAGTTGGAACTGTAAATCAAACACGGTTTGTGCTAGCTCTTTGAAACTTGACAATATAAAGTAGTTCCAAGTTCTATCTCTATGGATTGTTTCCTATTGATGTAGCCCTAAGCAGAGACTGGCGCAAATCACTTTCATGGAGAGGGGTTGCCCAGCTTCCAAAATACTACGAGTTTCCTGAACCAAGTAGTTCCAAGTTCTATCAGTATGGATTGTTTCCTATTGATGTAGCCCTAAGCAGAGAGTGGCGCAAATCACTTTCAAGGAAAGGGGTTGCCAAGCTTCCAAAAAACTACGAGTTTCCTGAAATCTCAGCACACATTTTTTCACCCAATCTTGATTACACTTTCAGGTAATGATCAGTACCCCAATACAATTTGGCTCACCAAATTTCGTTCTTCTAAGTTAAACCGTTCGTTGACAGTAACAGTTTTAATTTTTAGGTTTCCCTCTGTTTTCTCCTTTATGGATACATGTAGTTGGAACTCTAAATCAAACACGGTGTGTGCTAGTCTTAGAAACTTGACACAACCAAGTAGTTCCAAGTTCTATCTCTATGGTTTGTTTCATATTGATGTAGCCCTAAGCAGAGACTGGCACAAATCACTTTCAAGGAAAGGGGTTGCCAAGCTTCCAAAAAACTACGAGTATCGTGAAATCTCAGCACATATATTTCACCCAATCTTGATGACACTTTCAGGTAATGAACAGTACCCGAATCCCACGTGGCTCACCAAATTTTGTTCTTCTAGGTTATACCGTTCGTTGAAAGTAACAGTTTTAATTTTTAGGTTTTCTCTCTTTTCTCCTATATGGATACATGTATTTCAAACTCTAAATCAAACACGGTTTTTGCTAGCTCTTTGAAACTTGACACAATAAAGTAGTTCCAAGTTCTATCTCAATGGTTTGTTTCCTATTGATGTAGCCCTAAGCAGAGACTGGCGCAAATCACTTTCATGGAAAGGGTTTGCCAAGCTCCAAAAAACTACGAGTTTCCTAACATTTCAGCACACATTTTTTCACCCAATCTTGATGACACTTTCAGGTAATGATCAGTACCCCAATACAACTTGGCTCTCGAAATCGTTCTTCTAGGTTAAAACGTTCGTTGGCAGTAACAGTTTTAATTTTTAGTTTTCACTCTGATTCTCCTATATGGATACATGTAGTTGGAACTCTAAATCAAAGACGGTTTGTGCTAGCTCTTTGAAACTTGACACAATCAAGTAGTTACAAGTTCTATCTCTATGGTTTGTTTCCTATTGATGTAGCCCTAAGCAGAGAGTGGCGCAAATCCCTTTCATGGAAAGGGGTTGCCAAGCTTCCAAAAAACTACGAGTTTCCTGAAATCTCAGCACACATTTTTTCACCCAATCTTGATGACACTTTCAGGTAATGATAAGTACCCCAAATCCACTTGGTTCAACAAATTTCGTTCTTCTAGGTTAAACCGTTCGTTGGAAGTAACAGTTTTAATTTTTAGGTTTCACTCTGTTTTCTCTAATATGGATACATGTAGTTGGAACTCTAAATCAAACACGGTTTGTGCTAGCTCTTTGAAACTTGACATAATCAAGTAGTTACAAGTTCTATCTCTATGTTTTGTTTCCTATTGATGTAGCCCTAAGCAGAGACTGGCGCAAATCACTTTCATAAAAATGGCTTGCCAAGCTTCCAAAAAACTACGAGTTTCCTGAAATCTCAGCACACATTTTTTCACCCACTCTTGATGACACTTTCACGTCATGATCAGTACCCCAATACAACTTGGCTCACCAAATTTCGTTCTTCTAGGTTAAACCGTTCGTTGGCAGTAACAGTTTTAATTTTTAGGTTTCACTCTGTTTTCTCCTATATTGATACATGTATTTGGAACTCTAAATCAAACACGGTTTGTGCTAGCTCTTTGTAACATGACACAATAAAGTAGTTCCAAGGTCTATCTCTATGGTTTGTTTCCTATTGATGTAGCCCTAAGCAGAGACTGGCGCAAATCACTTTCATGGAAAGGGGTTGCCAAGCTTCCAAAAAACTATGAGTTTCCTGACATCTCAGCACACATTTTTTCACCCAATCTTGATGACACTTTCAGGTAATGAACAGTACCCCAGTCCCACGTGCCTCACCAAATTTCGTTCTTCTAGGTTAAACCGTTCGTTGGAAGTAACAGTTTTAATTTTGAGGTTTCACTCTGTTTTCTCCTATAGGGATACATGTAGTTGGAACTCTAAATCAAACACGGTTTGTGCTAGCTCTTTGAAACTTGACACAATCAAGTAGTTCCAAGTTCTATCTCTATGGTTTGTTTCCTATTGATGTAGCCGTAAGCAGAGACTGGGGCAAAAAACTTTCATGGAAAATGTTTGCCAAGCTTCCAAAAAACTACGAGTTTCCTGAAATCTCAGCACATATTTTTTCACCGAATTTGATGACACTTTCAGGTAATGATCAGTACCCCAATACAACTTGTTTCACCAAATTTTGTTCTTCTAGGTTAAACCGTTCGTTGGCAGTAACAGTTTTAATTTTTAGGTTTCACTCTGTTTTCTCCTATATTGATACATGTATTTGGAACTCTAAATCAAACACGGTTTGTTCTAGTCTTTGAAACTTGACACAACCAAGTAGTTCCAAGTTCTATCTCTATGGTTTGTTTCCTATTGATGTAGCCCTAATCAGAGACTGGCGCAAATCACTTTCTTGGAAAGGGTTTGCCCAGCTTCCAAAAAACGATGAGTTTCCTGAAATCTCAGCACACATTTTTTCACCCAATCTTGATGACACTTTCAGGTCATGATCAGTACCCCAATCCCACTTGGCTCACCAAATTTCGTTCTTCTAGGTTAAACCGTTCGTTGGCAGTAACAGTTTCAATTTTTAGGTTTCACTCTATTTTCTATATATTGATACATGTAGTTGGAACTCTAAATCGAACACGGTTTGTGCTAGCTCTTTGAAACTTGACACAATCTAGTAGTTCCAAGTTCTATCTCTATGGCTTGTTTCCTATTGATGTAGCCCTAAGCAGAGACTGGCGCAAATCACTTTCATGGAAAGGGTTTGCCAAGCTTCCAAAAAACTACGTGTTTCCTGACATCTCAGCACACATTTTTTCAGCCAATCTTGATGACATTTTCAGGTAATGAACAGTACCCCAGTCCCACGTGGCTCACCAAATTTCGTTCTTCTAGGTTAAACCGTTCGTTGGAAGTAACAGTTTTAATTTTGAGGTTTCACTCTGTTTTCTCCTATATGGATACATGTAGTTGGAACTCTAAATCAAACACGGTTTGTGCTAGCTCTTTGAATCTTGACACAATAAAGTAGTTCCAAGTTCTATCTCTATGGTTTGTTTCCTATTGATGTAGCCCTAAGCAGAGACTGGGGCAAAAAACTTTCATGGAAAGGGTTTGCCAAGCTTCCAAAAAACTACGAGTTTCCTGAAATCTCAGCACATATTTTTTCACCCAATCTTGATGACACTTTCAGGTAATGAACAGTACCCCAATCCCATGTGGCTCACCAAATTTCGTTCTTCTAGGTTAAACCGTTCGATGGAAGTAATAGTTTTAATTTTTAGGTTTGACTCTGTTTTCTCCTATATGGATACATGTAGTTGGAACTCTAAATCAAACAGGGTTTGTGCTAGCTCTTTGAAACTTGACACAATAAAGTAGTTCCAAGTAATATCTCTATGGTTTGTTTCCTATTGATGTAGCCCTAAGCAGAGACTGGCGCAAATCACTTTCATGGAAAGGGGTTGCTCAGCTTCCAAAAAACTACAAGTTTCCTGAAATATCAGCAAACATTTTTTCACCCAATCTTGATGACACTTTCAGGTCATGATCAGTACCCCAATCCCACTTGGCTCACCAAATTTCGTTCTTCTAGGTTAAACCGTTCGTTGGCAGTAACAGTCTTAATTTTTAGTTTTCACTCTGTTTCTCCTATATGGATACATGTAGTTGGAACCCTAAATCAAACACGGTTTGTGCTACCTCTTTGAAACTTGAAACAATCAAGTAGTTCCAAGTTCTCTCTCTATGGTTTGTTTCCTATTGATGTAGCCCTAAGCAGAGACTGGCGCAAATCACTTTCATGGAAATGGGTTGCCAGGCTTCCAAAAAACTACGAGTTTCCTGAAATCTCAGCACACATTTTTTCACCCAATCTTGATGACACTTTCACGTCATGATCAGTACCCCAATACAACTTGGCTAACCAAATTTCATTCTTCTAGGTTAAACCGTTCGTTGGCAGTAACAGAATTAATTTTTAGGTTTCACTCTGTTTTCTCCTATATGGATACATGTAGTTGGAACTCTAAATCAAACACGGTTTGTGCTAGTCTTTGAAACTTAACACAACCAAGTAGTTCCAAGTTCTATCTCTATGGTTTGTTTCCTATTGATGTAGCCCTAAGCAGAGACTGGCGCAAATCACTTATATGGAAAGGGGTTGCCAGCTTACAAAAAACTACGAGTTTCCTGAAATCTCAGCACACATTTTTTCACCCAATCTTGATGACACTTTCAGGTAATGATCAGTACCCCAATTTCACTTGGCTCACCAAATTTCGTTCTTCTAAGTTAAACCGTTCGTTGGCAGTAACAGTTTTAATTTTTAGGTTTCACTCTGTTTTCTCCTATATGGATACATGTAGTTGGAACTCTAAATCAAACACGGTTTGTGCTAGCTCTTTTAAACTTGACACAATAAAGTAGTTCCAAGTTCTATCTCTATGGTTTGTTTCCTATTGATGTAGCCCTAAGCAGAGACTGGCGCAAATCACTGTCATGGAAAGGGGTTGCCAAAATTCCAAAAAACTACGAGTTTCCTGAAATCTCAGCACACATTTTTTCACCCAATCTTGATGACACTTTCAGGTAATGATCAGTACCCCAATCCCACTTGGCTCACCAAATGTTGTTCTTCTAGGTTAAACCGTTCATTGGCAGTAAAAGTTTTAATTTTTAGGTTTCAATCTGATTTCTCCTATATGGATACATGTATTTGGAACTCTAAATCAATCACGGTTTGTGCTAGCTCTTTGAAACTTGACACAATAAAGTAGTTCCAAATTCTATCTCTATGGTTTGTTTCCTATTGATGTAGCCCTAAGCAGTGACTGGCGCAAATCACTTTCATGCAAAGGGTTTGCCAAGGTTCCAAAAATCTACGAGTTTCCTGAAATCTCAGTACACATTTTTTCACCCAATATTGATGACACTTTCAGGTAATGATCAGTACCCCAATCCCACTTGGCTCACCAAATTTCTTTGTTCTAGGTTAAACCATAGGTTGGCAGTAACAGTTTTAATTTTTAGATTTCACTCTGTTTCTCCTATATGGATACATGTATTTGCAACTCTAAATCAAACACGGTTTGTGGTAGCTCTTTGAAACTTGACACAATCAAGTAGTTCTAAGTTCTATCTCTATGGTTTGTTTCCTATTGATGTAGCCCTAAGAAGAGACTGGCTCAAATCACTTTCATGGAAAGGGGTTGCCAAGCTTCCAAAAAACTACGAGTTTCCTGAAATCTCAGCACACATTTTTTCACCCAATCTTGATGACACTTTCAGGTAATGATCACTAAGCCAATCCCACTTGGCTCACCAAATTTCGTTGTTCTAGGTTAAACCGTAGGTTGGCAGTAACATTTTTAATTTTTTGGTTTCACTCTGTTTCTCCTATATGGATACATGTATGTGTAACTCTAAATCAAACACTGTTTGTGCTAGCTCTTTGAAACTTGACACAATCAAGTAGTTCCAAGTTCTATCTCTATGGTTTGTTTCCTATTGATGTAGCCCTAAGCAGAGACTGGCGCAAATCACTTTCATGGAAAGCGGTTCACAAGCTTCCAAAAAACTATGAGTTTCCTGAAATCTCAGCACACATTTTTTCACCCAATCTTGATGACACTTTCAGGTAATGATCAGTACCCCAATCCCACTTGGCTCACCAAATTTCGTTCTTCTAGGTTAAACCGTTCATTGACAGTAACAGTTTTAAATTTTAGGTTTCACTCTATTTTCTCCTATATGGATACATGTATTTCGAACTCTAAATCAAACACGGTTTGTGCTAGCTCTTTGAAACTTGACACAATCAAGTAGTTCCAAGTTCTGTCTCTATGGTTTGTTTCCTATTGATGTAGCCCTAAGCAGAGACTGGCGCAAATCACTTTCATGGAAAGGGGTTGCCAAGCTTCCAAAAAACTACGAGTTTCCTGAAATCTCAGCACACATTTTTTCACCCAATCTTGATGACACTTTCAGGTACTGATCAGTACCCCAATACAACTTGGCTCACCAAATTTCGTTCTTCTAGGTTAAACCGTTCGTTGGCAGTAACAGTTTTAATTTTTAGGTTTCACTCTGTTTTCTCCTATATGGATACATGTAGTTGGAACTCTAAATCAAACACGGTTTGTGGTAGCTCTTTGTAACTTGACACAATAAAGTAGTTCCAAGTTCTATCTCTATGGTTTGTTTCCTATAGATGTAGCCCTAAGCAAAGACTGGCGCAAATCACTTTCATGGAAAGGGGTTGCCAAGCTTCCAAAAAACTACGAGTTTCCTGAAATCTCAGCACACGTTTTTTCACACAATCTTGATGACACTTTCAGGTAATGAACAGTACCCCAATCCCACGTGGCTCACCAAATTTCATTTTCTAGGTTAAACCGTTCGTTGGCAGTAACAGTTTTAATTTTTAGGTTTCACTCTGTTTTCTCCTATATGAATACATGTAGTTGGAACTGTAAATCAAACATGGTTTGTGCTAGCTCTTTGAAACTTGACACAATCAAGTAGTTCCAAGTTCTATCTCTATGGTTTGTTTCCTATTGATGTAGCCCTAAGCAGAGACTGGCGCAAATCACTTTCATGGAAAGGGGTTGCCAAGCTTCCAAAAAACTACGAGTTTCCTGAAATCTCAGCACACATTTTTTCTCCCAATTTGATGACACTTTCAGGTAATGATCAGTACCCCAATACAACTTGGCTCACCAAATTTCGTTCTTCTAGGTTAAACCGTTCGTTGGCAGTAACAGTTTTAATTTTTAGGTTTCACTCTGTTTTCTCCTATATGGATACATGTAGTTGGAACTGTAAGTCAAACACGGTTTGTGCTAGCTCTTTGAAGCTTGACACAATCAAGTAGTTCCAAGTTCTATCTCTATGGTTTGTTTCCTATTGATGTAGCTCTAAGCAGAGACTGGCACAAATCACTATCATGGAAAGGGGTTGCCAAGCTTCCAAAAAACTACGAGTTTCCTGAAATCTCAGCACACATTTTTTCACCCAATCTTGATGAGCCTTTCAGGTTGAACAGTACCCCAATCCCACGTGGCTCACCAAATTTCGTTCTTCTAGGTTAAAACTTTCGTTGGAAGTAACAGTTTAATTTTTTAGGTTTCACTCTGTTTTCTCCTATATGGATACATGTAGTTGGAACTCTAAATCAAACACGGTTTGTGCTAGCTCTTTGAAACTTGAAACAATAAAGTAGTTCCAAGTTCTATCTCTATGGTTTGTTTCCTATTGATGTAGACCTAAGCAGAGACTGGCGCAAATCACTTTCATGGAAAGGGGTTGCCAAGCTTCCAAAAAACTACGAGTTTCCTGAAATCTCAGCACACATTTTTTCACCCAGTCTTGATGACACTTTCAGGTAATGATCAGTACCCCAATCCCACTTGGCTCACCAAATTTCGTTATTCTATCTTAAACCGTTCGTTGACAGTAACAGTTTAAATTTTTAGGTTTCATTCTGTTTTCTCCTATATGGATACATGTAGTTGGAACTCTAAATCAAACACGGTTTGTGCTAGCTCTTTGAAACTTGAAACAATCAAGTAGTTCCAAGTTCTATCTCTATGGTTTCTTTCCTATTGATGTAGCCCTAAGCAGAGACTGGCGCAAATCACTTTCATGGAAAGGGTTTGCCAAGCTTCCAAAAAACTACGAGTTTCCTGAAATCTCAGCCCACATTTTTTCACCCAATCTTGATGACACTTTCAGGTAATGATCAGTACGCCAATCCCACTTTGCTCACCAAATTTCGTTCTTCTAGGTTAAACCGTTCGTTGACAGTAACAGTTTTAATTTTTAGGTTTCACTCTGTTTTCTCCTATACGGATACAGGTAGTTGGAACTGTAAATCAAACACGGTTTGTGCTAGCTCTTTGAAACTTGACACAATCAAGTAGTTCCAAGTTCTATCTCTATGGTTTGTTTCCTATTGATGTAGCCCTAAGCAGAGACTGGCGCAAATCACTTTCATGGAAAGGGGTTGCCAAGCTTCCAAAAAACTACGAGTTTCCTGATATCTCAGCACACATTTTTTCACCCAATCTTGATGACACTTTCAGGTAATGAACAGTACCCAAATCCCACGTGGCTCACCAATTTCGTTCTTCTGGGTTAAACCGTTTGTTGGAAGTAACAGTTTTAAATTTTAGGTTTCACTCTGTTTTCTCCTATATGGATACATGTATTTCGAACTCTAAATCAAACACGGTTTGTGCTAGCTCTTTGAAACTTGAGACAATCAAGTAGTTCCAAGTTCTCTCTCTGTGGTTTGTTTCCTATTGATGTAGCCCTAAGCAGAGACTGGCGCAAATCACTTTCATGGAAAGGGGTTGCCCAGCTTCCAAAAAACTACGTGTTTCCTGAAATCTCAGCACACATTTTTTCACCCAATCTTGATGACACTTTCAGGTACTGATCAGGAACCCAATACAACTTGGCTCACCAAATTTCATTCTTCTAGGTTAAACCGTTCGTTGGCATTAACAGTTGTAATTTTTAGGTTTCACTCTGTTTTCTCCTATATGGATACATGTAGTTGGAACTCTAAATCAAACACGGTTTGTGCTAGCCGTATGTAACTTGACACAATAAAGTAGTTCCAAGTTCTATCTCTATGGTTTGTTTCATATTGATGTAGCCCTAAGCAGAGACTGGCGCAAATCACTTTCATGGAAAGGGGTTGACAATCTTCCATAAAACTACGAGTTTCCTGAAATCTCAGCACACATTTTTTCACCCAATCTTGATGACACTTTCAGGTCATGATCAGTACCCCAACCCCACTTGGCTCACCAAATTTCTTTCTTCTTGGTTAAACCGTTTGTTGGCAGTAACAGTTTTAATTTTTAGGTTTCACTATGTTTTCTCTTATATGGATACATGTAGTTGGAACTCTAAGTCAAACACGGTTTGTGCAAGCTCTTTGAAACTTGACACAATGAAGTAGTGACAAGTTCTATCTCTATGGTTTTTTTCCTATTGATGTAGCCCTAAGCAGAGACTGGCTCAAATCCCTTTCATGGAAAGGGGTTGCCAAGCTTCCAAAAAACTACGAGTTTCCTGGAATCACAGCACACATTTTTTCACCCAATCTTGATGACACTTTCAGGTAATGAACAGTACCCCAATCCCACGTGGCTCACCAAATTTCGTTCTTCTAGGTTAAACCGTTCGATGGAAGTAATAGTTTTAATTTTTAGGTTTGACTTCGTTTTCTCCTATATGGATACATGTAGTTGGAACTCTAAATCAAACAGGGTTTGTGCTAGCTCTTTGAAACTTGACACAATAAAGTAGTTCCAAGTAATATCTCTATGGTTTGTTTCCTATTGATATAGCCCTAAGCAGAGACTGGCGCAAATCACTTTCATGGAAAGGGGTTGCCCAGCTTCCAAAAAACTACGAGTTTCCTGAAATATCAGCAAACATTTTTTCACCCAATCTTGATGACACTTTCAGGTCATGATCAGTACCCCAATCCCACTTGGCTCACCAAATTTCGTTCTTCTAGGTTAAACCGTTCGTTGGCAGTAACAGTCTTAATTTTTAGTTTTCACTCTGTTTCTCCTATATGGATACATGTAATTGGAACCCTAAATCAAACACGGTTTGTGCTACCTCTTTGAAACTTGAAACAATCAAGTAGTTCCAAGTTCTCTCTCTATGGTTTGTTTCCTATTGATGTAGCCCTAAGCAGAGACTGGCGCAAATCACTTTCATGGAAATGGGTTGCCAGGCTTCCAAAAAACTACGAGTTTCCTGAAATCTCAGCACACATTTTTTCACCCACTCTTGATGACACTTTCACGTCATGATCAGTACCCCAATACAACTTGGCTAACCAAATTTCATTCTTCTAGGTTAAACCGTTCGTTGGCAGTAACAGAATTAATTTTTAGGTTTCACTCTGTTTTCTCCTATATGGATACATGTAGTTGGAACTCTAAATCAAACACGGTTTGTGCTAGTCTTTGAAACTTAACACAACCAAGTAGTTCCAAGTTCTATCTCTATGGTTTGTTTCCTATTCATGTAGCCCTAAGCAGAGACTGGCGCAAATCACTTTTATGGAAAGGGGTTGCCAGCTTACAAAAAACTACGAGTTTCCTGAAATCTCAGCACACATTTTTTCACCCAATCTTGATGACACTTTCAGGTAATGATCAGTACCCCAATCCCACTTGGCTCACCAAATTTCGTTCTTCTAGGTTAAACCGTTCGTTGGCAGTAACAGTCTTAATTTTTAGTTTTCACTCTGTTTTTCCTATATGGATACATGTAGTTGGAACCCTAAATCAAACACGGTTTGTGCTAGCTCATTGAAACTTGAAACAATCAAGTAGTTCCAAGTTCTATCTCTATGGTTTGTTTCCTATTGATGTAGCCCTAAGCAGAGACTGGCACAAATCACTTTCATGGAAAGGGTTTGCAAAGCTTATAAAAAACTTCGAGTTTCCTGAAATCTCACCACACGTTTTATCAGCCAATCTTGATGACACTTTCAGGTCATGATCAGTCCCCCAATCCCACTTGGCTCAACAAATTTCGTTCTTCTAGGTTAAACCGTTCGTTGGCAGTAACAGTTTAAATTTTTAGGTTTCACTCTGTTTTCTCCTATATGGATACATGTTGTTGGAACTCTAAATCAAAGACGGTTTATGCGAGCTCTTTGAAACTTGACACAATCAAGGAGTTCCAAGTTCTATTTCTATGGTTTGTTTCCTATTGATGTAGCCCTAAGCAGAGCCTGGCGCAAATCACTTTCATGGAAAGGGGTTGCCAAGCTTCCAAAAAACTATGAGTTTCCTGAAATCTCAGCACACATTTTTTCACCCAATCTTGATGACACTTTCAGGTCATGATCAGTACCCCAATCCCACTTGGCTCACCAAATTTCTTTCTTCTAGGTTAAACCGTTCGTTGACAGTAACAGTTTAAATTTTTAGGTTTCACTCTGTTTTCTTCTATATGGATACATGTAGTTGGAACTCTAAATCAAACACGGTTTTTGCTAGCTCTTTGAAACTTGAAACAATCAAGCAGTTCCAAGTTCTATCTCTATGGTTTGTTTCCTATTGATGTAGCCCTAAGCAGAGACTGGCGCAAATCACTTTCATGGAAAGGGTTTACCAAGCTTCCAAAAAACTACGAGTTTCCTGAAATCTCAGCCCACATTTTTTCACCCAATCTTGATGACACTTTCAGGTCATGATCAGTACCCCAATCCCACTTGGCTCACCAAATTTCGTTTTTCTAGTTTAAACCGTTCGTTGGCAGTAACAGTTTTAATTTTTAGGTTTCACTCTGTTTTCTCCTATATGGATACATGTAGTTGGAACTCTAAATCAAAGACGGTTTGTGCTAGCTCTTTGAAACTTGACACAATCAAATAGTACCAAGTTCTATCTCTATGGTTTGTTTCCTATTGATGTAGCCCTAAGCAGAGACTGGCGAAAATCACTTTCATGGAAAGGGTTTGCCAAGCTTCCAAAAAACTACGAGTTTCGTGAAATCTCAGCACACATTTTTTCACCCAATCTTGATGACACTTTCAGGTAATGATCAGTACCCCGATCCCACTTGGCTCACCAAATTTCGTTCTTCTAGGTTAAACCATTCGTTGGCAGTAACAGTTTCAATTTTTAGGTTTCACTCTATTTTCTCCTATATTGATACATGTAGTTGGAACTCTAAATCAAACACGGTTTGTGCTAAGTCTTTGAAACTTGACACAATCAAGTAGTTCCAAGTTCTATCTCTATGGCTTGTTTCCTGTTGATGTAGCCCTAAGTAGAGACTGGCGCAAATCACTTTCATGGAAAGGGGTTGCCAAGCTTCCAAAAAACTACGAGTTTCCTGAAATCTCAGCACACATTTTTTCACCCAATCATGATGACACTTTCAGGTAATGATCAGTACCCCAATACAACTTGGCTCAACAAATTTCGTTCTTCTAGGTTAAACCGTTCATTGGCAGTAACAGTTTTAATTTTTAGTTTTCAGTCTGTTTTCTCCTATATGGATACATGTAGTTGGAACTCTAAATCAAAGACGGTTTGTGCTAGCTCTTTCAAACTAGACACAAGCAAGTAGTTCCAGTTCTATCTCTATGTTTTGTTTTCTATTGATGTAGCCCTAAGCAGAGACTGGCGCAAATCACTTTCATGGAAAGGGGTTGCCAAGCATCCAAAAAACTACGAGTTTCCTGAAATCTCAGCACACATTTTTTAACCCAATCTTGATCACACTTTCAGGTAATGATCAGTACCCCAATCCCACTTGGTTGACCAAATTCAGTTCTTCTAGGTTAATCCGTTCGTTGACAGTAACAGTTTTAATTTTTAGGTTTCACTCTGTTTTCTCCTATATGGATACATGTAGTTGGAACTCTAAATCAAACAAGGTTTGTGCTAGCTCTTTGAAACTTGACACAATCAAGTAGTTCCAAGTTCTATCTCTATGGTTTGTTTCCTATTGATGTAGCCCTAAGCAGAGACTGGCGAAAATCACTTTCATGGAAAGGGGTTGCCAAGCTTCCATAAAACTACGAGTTTCGTGAAATCTCAGCACAATTTTTTCACCTAATCTTGATGAGACTTTCAGGTAATGATCAGTACCCCAATACAACTTGGCTCACCAAAGTTCGTTCTTCTAGGTTAAACCGTTCGATGACAGTAACAGTTTTAATTTTTAGGTTTCTCTCTGTTTTCTCCTATATGGATACATGTAGTTGGAACTCTAAATCAAACACGGTTTGTGCTAGTCTTTGAATCTTGACACAACCAAGTAGTTCCAAGTTCTATCTCTATGGATTGTTTCCTATTGATGTAGCCCTAAGCAGAGACTGGCGCAAATCACTTTCATCGAAGGGGTTGCCCAGCTTCCAAAAAACTACGAGTTTCCTGAAATCTCAGCACACATTTTTTCACCCAATCTTGATGACACTTTCAGGTAATGATCAGTACCGCAATCCCACTTGGCTCACCAAATTTCATTCTTCTAGGTTAAACCGTTCGTTGGAAGTAACAGTTTTAATTTTTACGTTTCACTCTGTTTTCTCCTATATGGATACATGTAGTTGGAACTGTAAATCAAACACGGTTTGTGCTAGCTCTTTGAAACTTGACAATATAAAGTAGTTCCAAGTTCTATCTCTATGGTTTGTTTCCTATTGATGTAGCCCTAAGCAGAGACTGGCACAAATCACTTTCATGGAAAGGGGTTGCCAATCTTCCATAAAACTACGAGTTTTGTGAAATCTCAGCACAATTTTTTCACCTAATCTTGATGAGACTTTCAGGTAATGATCAGTACCCCAATACAATTTGGCTCACCAAATTTCGTTCTTCTAGGTTAAACCGTTCGTTGACAGTAACAGTTTTAATTTTTAGGTTTCACTCTGTTTTCTCCTATATGGATACATGTAGTTGGAACTCTAAATCAAACACGGTTTGTGCTAGCTCTTTGAAACTTGAAACAACCAAGTAGTTCCAAGTTCTATCTCTATGGATTGTTTCCTATTGATGTAGCCCTAAGCAGAGACTGGCGCAAATCACTTTCATGGAAAGGGGTTGCCCAGCTTCCAATAAACTACGAGTTTCCTGAACCAAGTAGTTCCAAGTTCTATCACTATGGATTGTTTCCTATTGATGTAGCCCTAAGCAGAGACTGGCGCAAATCACTTTCAAGGAAAGGGGTTGCCAAGCTTCCAAAAAACTACGAATTCCTGAAATCTCAGCACACATTTTTTCACCCAATCTTGATTACACTTTCAGGTAATGATCAGTACCCCAATACAATTTGGCTCACCAAATTTCGTTCTTCTAGGTTAAACCGTTCGTTGACAGTAACAGTTTTAATTTTTAGGTTTCACTCTGTTTTCTCCTTTATGGATACATGTAGTTGGAACTCTAAATCAAACACGGTTTGTGCTAGTCTTAGAAACTTGAGACAACCAAGTAGTTCCAAGTTCTATCTCTATGGTTTGTTTCCTATTGATGTAGCCCTAAGCAGAGACTGGCGCAAATCACTTTCATGGAAATGGTTTGCCAAGTTTCCAAAAAACTACGAGTTTCCTGAAATCTCAGCACACATTTTTTCACCCAATTTGATGACACTTTCAGGTAATGATCAGTACCAAAATACAACTTGGCTCACCAAATTTCATTTTTCTAGGTTAAACCGTTCGTTGGCAGTAACACTTTTAATTTTTAGGTTTCACTCTGTTTTCTCCTATATGGATACATGTAGTTGGAACTCTAAATCAAAGACTGTGCTAGCTCTTTGTAACTTGACACAATAAAGTAGTTCCAAGTTCTATCTCTATGGTTTGTTTCATATTGATGTAGCCCTACGCAGAGACTGGCGCAAATCACTTTCAAGGAAAGGGGTTGCCAAGCTTCCAATAAACTACGAGTATCGTGAAATCTCAGCACATATTTTTTCACCCAATCTTGATGACACTTTCAGGTAATGAACAGTACCAAAATCCCACGTGGCTCACCAAATTTCGTTCTTCTAGGTTAAACCGTTCGTTGAAAGTTAGAGTTTTAATTTTTAGGTTTTCTCTCTTTTCTCCTATATGGATACATGTATTTCAAACTCTAAATCAAACACGGTTTTTGCTAGCTCTTTGAAACTTGACACAATAAAGTAGTTCCAAGTTCTATCTCTATGGTTTGTTTCCTATTGATGTAGCCCTAAGCAGAGACTGGCGCAAATCACTTTCATGGAAAGGGTTTGCCAAGCTCCAAAAAACTATGAGTTTCCTAACATTTCAGCACATATTTTTCACCCAATCTTGATGACACTTTCAGGTAATGATCAGTACCCCAATACAGCTTGGCTCACGAAATCGTTCTTCTAGGTTAAAACGTTCGTTGGCAGTAACAGTTTTAATTTTTAGTTTTCACTCTGATTCTCCTATATGGATACATGTAGTTGGAACTCTAAATCAAAGACGGTTTGTGCTAGCTCTTTGAAACTTGACACAATCAAGTAGTTCCAAGTTCTATCTCTATGGTTTGTTTCCTATTGATGTAGCCCTAAGCAGAGAGTGGCACAAATCCCTTTCATGGAAAGGGGTTGCCAAGCTTCCAAAAAACTACGAGTTTCCTGAAATCTCAGCACACATTTTTTCACCCAATCTTGATGACACTTTCAGGTAATGATAAGTACCCCAAATCCACTTGGTTCAACAAATTTCGTTCTTCTAGTTTAAACCGTTCGTTGGAAGTAACAGTTTTAATTTTTAGGTTTCACTCTGTTTTCTCTAATATGGATACATATAGTTGGAACTCTAAATCAAACACAGTTTGTGCTAGCTCTTTTCAACTTGACACAATCAAGTAGTTACAAGTTCTATCTCTATGTTTTGTTTCCTATTGATGTAGCCCTAAGCAGAGACTGGCGCAAATAACTTTCATAAAAATGGCTTGCCAAGCTTCCAAAAAACTACGAGTTTCCTGAAATCTCAGCACACATTTTTTCACCCACTCTTGATGACACTTTCACGTCATGATCAGTACCCCAATACAACTTGGCTAACCAAATTTCGTTCTTCTAGGTTAAACCGTTCGTTGTCAGTAACAGTTTTAATTTTTACTTTTCACTCTGTTTTCTCCTATATGGATACATGTAGTTGGAACTTTAGATCAAGCACGGTTTGTGCTAGCTCTTTGAAACTTGACACAGCCAAGTAGTTCAAATTTCTATCTCTATGGTTTGTTTCCTATTGATGTAGCCCTAAGCAGAGACTGGCGCAAATCACTTTTATGAAAAGGGGTTTACAAGCTTCCAAAAAACTATGAGTTTCCTGAAATCTCAGCACACATATTTTCACCCAATCTTGATGACACTTTCAGGTAATGATCAGTACCCCAATACAACTTGGCTCACCAAATTTCGTTCTAGGTTAAACCGTTCGTTGGCAGTAACAGTTTTAATTTTTAGGTTTCACTCTGTTTTCTCCTATATTGATACATGTATTTGGAACTCTAAATCAAACACGGTTTGTGCTAGCTCTTTGTAACATGACACAATAAAGAAGTTCCAAGTTCTATCTCTATGGTTTGTTTCCTATTGATGTAGCCCTAAGCAGAGACTGGCGCAAATCACTTTCATGGAAAGGGTTTGCCAAGCTTCCAAAAAACTACGAGTTTCCTGACATCTCAGAATACATTTTTTCACCCAATCTTGATGACACTCTCAGGTAATGAACAGTACCCCAGTCCCACGTGGCTTACCAAATTTCGTTCTTCTAGGTTAAACCTTTCGTTGGAAGTTACAGTTTTAATTTTGAGGTTTCACTCTGTTTTCTCCTATATGGATACATGTAGTTGGAACTCTAAATCAAACACGGTTTGTGCTAGCTCTTTGAAACTTGACACAATCAATTAGTTCCAAGTTCTCTCTCTATGGTTTGTTTCCTATTGATGTAGCCCTAAGCAGAGACTGGGGCAAAAAACTTTCATGGAAAATGTTTGCCAAGCTTCCAAAAAACTACGAGTTTCCTGAAATCTCAGCACACATTTTTTCACCCAATTTGATGACACTTTCAGGTAATGATCAGTACCCCAATACAACTTGGCTCACCAAATTTCGTTCTTCTAGGTTAAACCGTTCGTTGGCAGTAACAGTTTTAATTTTTAGGTTTCACTCTGTTTTCTCCTATATTGATACATGTATTTGGAACTCTAAATCAAACACGGTTTGTGCTAGCTCTTTGTAACATGACACAATAAAGTAGTTCCAAGTTCTATCTCTATGGTTTGTTTCCTATTGATGTAGCCCTAAGCAGAGACTGGCGCAAATTACTTTCATGGAAAGGGGTTGCCAAGCTTCCAAAAAACTATGAGTTTCCTGAAATCTCAGCACACACTTTTTCACCCAATCTTGATGACACTTTCAGGTCATGATCAGTACCCCAATCCCACTTGGCTCACCAAATTTCGTTCTTCTAGGTTAAACCGTTCGTTGACAGTAAAAGTTTAAATTTTTAGGTTTCACTCTGTTTTCTCCTATATGGATACATGCGGTTGGAACTCTAAATCAAACACGGTTTGTGCTAGTCTTTGAAACTTGACACAACCAAGTAGTTCCAAGTTCTATCTCTATGGTTTGTTTCCTATTGATGTAGCCCTAAGCAGAGACTGGCGCAAATCACTTTCATGGAAAGGGTTTGCCCAGCTTCCAAAAAACTACGAGTTTCCTGAAATCTCAGCACACATTTTTTCACCCAATCTTGATGAAACTTTCAGGTAATGATCAGTACCCCAATACAACTTGGCTCACCAAATTTCGTTCTTCTAGGTTAAACCGTTCGTTGGCAGTAACAGTTTAAATTTTTAGGTTTCACTCTATTTTCTCCTATATTGATACATGTAGTTGGAACTCTAAATCAAACACGGTTTGTGCTAGCTCTTTGAAACTTGACACAATCAAGTAGTTCCAAGTTCTATCTCTATGGCTTGTTTCCTATTGATGTAGCCCTAAGCAGAGACTGGCGGAAATCACTTTCATGGAAAGGGTTTGAAAGCTTCCAAAAAATTACGAGTTTCCTGACATCTCAGCACATATTTTTTCACCCAATCTTGATGACACTTTCAGGTAATGAACAGTACCCCAGTCCCACGTGGCTCACCAAATTTCGTTCTTCTAGGTTAAACCGTTCGTTGGAAGTAACAGTTTTAATTTTGAGGTTTCACTCTGTTTTCTCCTATATGGATACATGTAGTTGGAACTCTAAGTCAAACACGGTTTGTGCTAGCTCTTTGAAACTTGACACAATCAAGTAGTTCCAAGTTCTATCTCTATGGTTTGTTTCCTATTGATGTAGCCCTAAGCAGAGAGTGGTGCAAATCCCTTTCATGGAAAGGGGTTGCCAAGCTTCCAAAAAACTACGAGTTTCCTGAAATCTCAGCACACATTTTTTCACCCAATCTTGATGAAACTTTCAGGTAATGATAAGTACCCCAAATCCACTTGGTTCAACAAATTTCGTTCTTCTAGGTTAAACCGTTCGTTGGAAGTAACAGTTTTAATTTTTTGGTTTCACTCTGTTTTCTCTAATATGGATACATGTAGTTGGAACTCTAAATCAAACACAGTTTGTGCTAGCTCTTTGAAACTTGACACAATCAAGTAGTTACAAGTTCTATCTCTATGTTTTGTTTCCTATTGATGTAGCCCTAAGCAGAGACTGGCGCAAATCTCTTTCATGGAAAGGGTTTGCCAAGCTTCCAAAAAACTACGAGTTTCCTGAAATCTCAGCACACATTTTTGCACCCAATCTTGATGACACTTTCAGGTAATGATCAGTACCCCAATACAATTTGGCTCACCAAATTTCGTTCTTCTAGGTTAAACCGTTCGTTGACAGTAACAGTTTAAATTTTTAGGTTTCACTCTGTTTTCTTATATGGATACATGTAGTTGGAACTCTAAATCAAACACGGTTTGTGCTAAGTCTTTGAAACTTGACACAATCAAGTAGTTCCAGGTTCTATCTCTATGGTTTGTTTCCTATTGATGTAGCCCTAAGCAGAGACTGGCGCAAATCACTTTCATGGCAAGGGGTTGACAAGCTTCCAAAAAACTATGAGTTTCCTGAAATCTCAGCACACATTTTTTCACCCAATCTTGATGACACTTTCATGTCATGATCATTACCCCAATCCCACTTGGCTCACCAAAATTCGTTCTTCTAGGTTAAACCGTTCGTTGTCAGTAACAGTTTTAATTTTTACTTTTCACTCTGTTTTCTCCTATATGGATACATGTAGTTGGAACTTTAGATCAAGCACGGTTTGTGCTAGCTCTTTGAAACTTGACACAGCCAAGTAGTTCAAATTTCTATCTCTATGGTTTGTTTCCTATTGATGTAGCCCTAAGCAGAGACTGGCACAAATCACTTTTATGAAAAGGGGTTGACAAGCTTCCAAAAAACTATGAGTTTCCTGAAATCTCAGCACACATTTTTTCACCCAATCTTGATGACACTTGCAGGTAATGATCAGTACCCCAATACAACTTGGCTCACCAAATTTCGTTCTTCTAGGTTAAACCGTTCATTGGCAGTAACAGTTTTAATTTTTAGGTTTCACTCTGTTTTCTCCTATATTGATACATGTATTTGGAACTCTAAATCAAACACGGTTTGTGCTAGCTCTTTGTAACATGACACAATAAAGTAGTTCCAAGTTGTATCTCTATGGTTTGTTTCCTATTGATGTAGCCCTAAGCAGAGACTGGGGCAAAAAACTTTCATGGAAAATGTTTGCCAAGCTTCCAAAAAACTACGAGTTTCCTGAAATCTCAGCACACATTTTTTCACCGAATTTGATGACACATTCAGGTCATGATCAGTACCCCAATACAACTTGGCTCACCAAATTTTGTTCTTCTAGGTTAAACCGTTCGTTGGCAGTAACAGTTTCAATTTTTAGGTTTCACTCTATTTTCTCCTATATTGATACATGTAGTTGGAACTCTAAATCAAACACGGTTTGTGCTAGCTCTTTGAAACTTGACACAATCAAGTAGTTCCAAGTTCTATCTCTATGGCTTGTTTCCTATTGATGTAGCCCTAAGGAGAGACTGGCGCAAATCACTTTCATGGAAAGGGTTTGCCAATCTTCCAAAAAACTACGAGTTTCCTGACATCTCAGCACACATTTTTTCACCCAATCTTGATGACACTTTCAGGTAATGAACAGTACCCCAGTCCCACGTGGCTCACCAAATTTCGTTCTTCTAGGTTAAACCGTTCGTTGGAAGTAACAGTTTTAATTTTGAGGTTTCACTCTCTTTTCTCCTATATGGATACCTGTAGTTGGAACTCTAAATCAAACACGGTTTGTGCTAGCTTTTTGAAACTTGACACAATCCAGTAGTTCCAAGTTCTATCTCTATGGTTTGTTTCCTATTGATGCAGCTCTAAGCAGAGACTGGGGCAAAAAAACTTTCATGGAAAATGTTTGCCAAGCTTCCAAAAAACTACGAGTTTCCTGAAATCTCAGCACACATTTTCTCACCGAATTTGATGACACTTTCAGGTCATGATCAGTACCCCAATCCCAATTGGCTCACCAAATTTCGTTCTTCTAGGTTAAACCGTTCGTTGGCAGTAACAGTTTCAATTTTTAGGTTTCACTCTATTTTCTCCTATATTGATACATGTAGTTGGAACTCTAAATCAAACACGGTTTGTGCTAGCTCTTTGAAACTTGACACAATCAATTAGTTCCAAGTTCTATCTCTATGGCTTGTTTCCTATTGATGTAGCCCTAAGCAGAGACTGGCGCAAATCACTTTCATGGAAAGGGTTTGCCAATCTTCCAAAAAACTACGAGTTTCCTGACATCTCAGCACACATTTTTTCACCCAATCTTGATGACACTTTCAGGTAATGAACAGTACCCCAGTCCCACGTGGCTCACCAAATTTCGTTTTTCTAGGTTAAACCGTTCGTTGGAAGTAACAGTTTTAATTTTGAGGTTTCACTCTGTTTTCTCCTATATGGATACATGTAGTTGGAACTCTAAATCAAACACGGTTTGTGCTAGTCTTTGAATCTTGACACAATCAAGTAGTTCCAAGTTCTATCTCTATGGTTTGTTTCCTATTGATGTAGCCCTAAGCAGAGACTGGGGCAGAAAACTTTCATGGAAAGGGTTTGCCAAGCTTCCAAAAAACTACGAGATTCCTGAAATCTCAGCACACATTTTTTCACCCAATTTGATGACACTTTCAGGTAATGAACAGTACCCCAGTCCCACGTGGCTCACCAAATTTCATTCTTCTAGGTTAAACCGTTCGTTGGAAGTAACAGTTTTAATTTTGAGGTTTCACTCTGTTTTCTCCTATATGGATACATGTAGTTGGAACTCTAAATCAAACTCGGTTTGTGCTAGCTCTTTGAAACTTGACACAATCAAGTAGTTCCAATTTCTATCTCTATGGTTTGTTTCCTATTGATGTAGCCCTAAGCAGAGACTGGCGCAAATCACTTTCATGGAAAGGTTTGCAAAGCTTCCAAAAAACTACGAGTTTCATGAAATCTCAGCACACATTTTTTCACCCAATCTTGATGACACTTTCAGGTAATGATCAGTACCCCAATACAACTTGGCTCACCAAATTTCGTTCTTTTAGGTTAAAGTGTTCGTTGACAGTAACAGTTTTAATTTTTAGGTTTCACTCTGTTTTCTCCTATATGGATACATGTAGTTGGAACTCTAAATCAAACACGGTTTGTGCTATTCTTTGAAACTTGACACAACCAAGTAGTTCCAAGTTCTATCTATGGTTTGTTTCCTATTGATGTAGCCCTAAGCAGAGACTGGCGCAAATCCCTTTCATGGAAAGGGGTTGCCAAGCTTCCAAAAAACTATGAGTTTCCTGAAATCTCAGCACACATTTTTTCACCCAATCTTGATGACACTTTCATGTCATGATCATTACCCCAATCCCACTTGGCTCACCAAAATTCGTTCTTCTAGGTTAAACCGTTCGTTGACAGTAACAGTTTAAATTTTTAGGTTTCACTCTGTTTTCTTATATGGATACATGTAGTTGGAACTCTAAATCAAACACGGTTTGTGCTAAGTCTTTGAAACTTGACACAATCAAGTAGTTCCAAGTTCTATCTCTATGGTTTGTTTCCTATTGATGTAGCCCTAAGCAGAGACTGGCGCAAATCACTTTCATGGAAAGGGGTTTACAAGCTTAAAAAAAACTACGAGATTCCTGAAATCTCAGCACTCATTTTTTCACCCAATCTTGATGACACTTTCAGGTAATGATCAGTACCCCAATCCCACTTGGCTCACCAAATTTCGTTCTTCTAGGTTAAACCGTTTGTTGGCAGTAACAGTTTTAATTTTTAGGTTTCACTCTGTTTTCTTATATGGATACATGTAGTTGGAACTCTAAATCAAACACGGTTTGTGCTAAGTCTTTGAAACTTGACACTATCAAGTAGTTCCAAGTTCTATCTCTATGGTTTGTTTCCTATTGATGTAGCACTAAGCAGAGACTGGCGAAAATCACTTTCATGGAAAGGGGTTGCCAAGCTTCCATAAAACTATGAGTTTCGTGAAATCTCAGCACAATTTTTTCACCTAATCTTGATGAGACTTATAGGTAATGATCAGTACCCCAATACAATTGGCTCACCAAATTTCGTTCTTCTAGGTTAAACCGTTCGTTGACAGTAACAGTTTTAATTTTTAGATTTCACTTTGTTTTCCCCTATATGGATACATGCAGTTGGAACTCTAAATCAAACACGGTTTGTGCTAGTCTTTGAATCTTGACACAACCAAGTAGTTCCAAGTTCTATCTCTATGGATTGTTTCCTATTGATGTAGCCCTAAGCAGAGACTGGCGAAAATCACTTTCATGGAAGGGGTTGCCCAGCTTCCAAAAAACTACCATTTTCCTGAAATCTCAGCACACATTTTTTCACCCAATCTTGATGACACTTTCAGGTAATGATCAGTACCGCAATCCCACTTGGCTCACCAAATTTCGTTCTTCTAGGTTAAACCGTTCGTTGGAAGTAACAGTTTTAATTTTTACGTTTCAATCTGTTTTCTCCTATATGGATACATGTAGTTGGAACTGTAAATCAAACACGGTTTGTGCTAGCTCTTTGAAACTTGACAATATAAAGTAGTTCCAAGTTCTATCTCTATGGATTGTTTCCTATTGATGTAGCCCTAAGCAGAGACTGGCGCAAATCACTTTCATGGAGAGGGGTTGCCCAGCTTCCAAAATACTACGAGTTTCCTGAACCAAGTAGTTCCAAGTTCTATCTCTATGGTTTGTTTCCTATTGATGTAGCCCTAAGCAGAGACTGGCACAAATCACTTTCATGGAAAGGGGTTGCCAATCTTCCATAAAACTACGAGTTTCGTGAAATCTCAGCACAATTTTTTCACCTAATCTTGATGAGACTTTCAGGTAATGATCAGTACCCCAATACAACTTGGCTCACCAAATTTCGTTCTTCTAGGTTAAACCGTTCGTTGGCAGTAACAGTTTTAATTTTTAGGTATCACTCTGTTTTCCCCTATATGGATACATGTAGTTGGAACTCTAAATCAAACACGGTTTGTGCTAGTCTTTGAATCTTGACACAACCAAGTAGTTTCAAGTTCTATCTCTATGGATTGTTTCCTATTGATGTAGCCCTAAGCAGAGACTGGCGCAAATCACTTTCATGGAGAGGGGTTGCCCAGCTTCCAAAATACTACGAGTTTCCTGAACCAAGTAGTTCCAAGTTCTATCAGTATGGATTGTTTCCTATTGATGTAGCCCTAAGCAGAGAGTGGCGCAAATCACTTTCAAGGAAAGGGGTTGCCAAGCTTCCAAAAAACTACGAGTTTCCTGAAATCTCAGCACACATTTTTTCACCCAATCTTGATTACACTTTCAGGTAATGATCAGTACCCCAATACAATTTGGCTCACCAAATTTCGTTCTTCTAAGTTAAACCGTTCGTTGACAGTAACAGTTTTAATTTTTAGGTTTCCCTCTGTTTTCTCCTTTATGGATACATGTAGTTGGAACTCTAAATCAAACACGGTGTGTGCTAGTCTTAGAAACTTGACACAACCAAGTAGTTCCAAGTTCTATCTCTATGGTTTGTTTCATATTGATGTAGCCCTAAGCAGAGACTGGCACAAATCACTTTCAAGGAAAGGGGTTGCCAAGCTTCCAAAAAACTACGAGTATCGTGAAATCTCAGCACATATATTTCACCCAATCTTGATGACACTTTCAGGTAATGAACAGTACCCGAATCCCACGTGGCTCACCAAAATTCGTTCTTCTAGGTTAAACCGTTCGTTGACAGTAACAGTTTAAATTTTTAGGTTTCACTCTGTTTTCTTATATGGATACATGTAGTTGGAACTCTAAATCAAACACGGTTTGTGCTAAGTCTTTGAAACTTGACACAATCAAGTAGTTCCAAGTTCTATCTCTATGGTTTGTTTCCTATTGATGTAGCCCTAAGCAGAGACTGGCGCAAATCACTTTCATGGAAAGGGGTTTACAAGCTTAAAAAAAACTACGAGATTCCTGAAATCTCAGCACTCATTTTTTCACCCAATCTTGATGACACTTTCAGGTAATGATCAGTACCCCAATCCCACTTGGCTCACCAAATTTCGTTCTTCTAGGTTAAACCGTTTGTTGGCAGTAACAGTTTTAATTTTTAGGTTTCACTCTGTTTTCTTATATGGATACATGTAGTTGGAACTCTAAATCAAACACGGTTTGTGCTAAGTCTTTGAAACTTGACACTATCAAGTAGTTCCAAGTTCTATCTCTATGGTTTGTTTCCTATTGATGTAGCACTAAGCAGAGACTGGCGAAAATCACTTTCATGGAAAGGGGTTGCCAAGCTTCCATAAAACTATGAGTTTCGTGAAATCTCAGCACAATTTTTTCACCTAATCTTGATGAGACTTATAGGTAATGATCAGTACCCCAATACAATTGGCTCACCAAATTTCGTTCTTCTAGGTTAAACCGTTCGTTGACAGTAACAGTTTTAATTTTTAGATTTCACTTTGTTTTCCCCTATATGGATACATGCAGTTGGAACTCTAAATCAAACACGGTTTGTGCTAGTCTTTGAATCTTGACACAACCAAGTAGTTCCAAGTTCTATCTCTATGGATTGTTTCCTATTGATGTAGCCCTAAGCAGAGACTGGCGAAAATCACTTTCATGGAAGGGGTTGCCCAGCTTCCAAAAAACTACCATTTTCCTGAAATCTCAGCACACATTTTTTCACCCAATCTTGATGACACTTTCAGGTAATGATCAGTACCGCAATCCCACTTGGCTCACCAAATTTCGTTCTTCTAGGTTAAACCGTTCGTTGGAAGTAACAGTTTTAATTTTTACGTTTCAATCTGTTTTCTCCTATATGGATACATGTAGTTGGAACTGTAAATCAAACACGGTTTGTGCTAGCTCTTTGAAACTTGACAATATAAAGTAGTTCCAAGTTCTATCTCTATGGATTGTTTCCTATTGATGTAGCCCTAAGCAGAGACTGGCGCAAATCACTTTCATGGAGAGGGGTTGCCCAGCTTCCAAAATACTACGAGTTTCCTGAACCAAGTAGTTCCAAGTTCTATCTCTATGGTTTGTTTCCTATTGATGTAGCCCTAAGCAGAGACTGGCACAAATCACTTTCATGGAAAGGGGTTGCCAATCTTCCATAAAACTACGAGTTTCGTGAAATCTCAGCACAATTTTTTCACCTAATCTTGATGAGACTTTCAGGTAATGATCAGTACCCCAATACAACTTGGCTCACCAAATTTCGTTCTTCTAGGTTAAACCGTTCGTTGGCAGTAACAGTTTTAATTTTTAGGTATCACTCTGTTTTCCCCTATATGGATACATGTAGTTGGAACTCTAAATCAAACACGGTTTGTGCTAGTCTTTGAATCTTGACACAACCAAGTAGTTTCAAGTTCTATCTCTATGGATTGTTTCCTATTGATGTAGCCCTAAGCAGAGACTGGCGCAAATCACTTTCATGGAGAGGGGTTGCCCAGCTTCCAAAATACTACGAGTTTCCTGAACCAAGTAGTTCCAAGTTCTATCAGTATGGATTGTTTCCTATTGATGTAGCCCTAAGCAGAGAGTGGCGCAAATCACTTTCAAGGAAAGGGGTTGCCAAGCTTCCAAAAAACTACGAGTTTCCTGAAATCTCAGCACACATTTTTTCACCCAATCTTGATTACACTTTCAGGTAATGATCAGTACCCCAATACAATTTGGCTCACCAAATTTCGTTCTTCTAAGTTAAACCGTTCGTTGACAGTAACAGTTTTAATTTTTAGGTTTCCCTCTGTTTTCTCCTTTATGGATACATGTAGTTGGAACTCTAAATCAAACACGGTGTGTGCTAGTCTTAGAAACTTGACACAACCAAGTAGTTCCAAGTTCTATCTCTATGGTTTGTTTCATATTGATGTAGCCCTAAGCAGAGACTGGCACAAATCACTTTCAAGGAAAGGGGTTGCCAAGCTTCCAAAAAACTACGAGTATCGTGAAATCTCAGCACATATATTTCACCCAATCTTGATGACACTTTCAGGTAATGAACAGTACCCGAATCCCACGTGGCTCACCAAATTTTGTTCTTCTAGGTTATACCGTTCGTTGAAAGTAACAGTTTTAATTTTTAGGTTTTCTCTCTTTTCTCCTATATGGATACATGTATTTCAAACTCTAAATCAAACACGGTTTTTGCTAGCTCTTTGAAACTTGACACAATAAAGTAGTTCCAAGTTCTATCTCAATGGTTTGTTTCCTATTGATGTAGCCCTAAGCAGAGACTGGCGCAAATCACTTTCATGGAAAGGGTTTGCCAAGCTCCAAAAAACTACGAGTTTCCTAACATTTCAGCACACATTTTTTCACCCAATCTTGATGACACTTTCAGGTAATGATCAGTACCCCAATACAACTTGGCTCTCGAAATCGTTCTTCTAGGTTAAAACGTTCGTTGGCAGTAACAGTTTTAATTTTTAGTTTTCACTCTGATTCTCCTATATGGATACATGTAGTTGGAACTCTAAATCAAAGACGGTTTGTGCTAGCTCTTTGAAACTTGACACAATCAAGTAGTTACAAGTTCTATCTCTATGGTTTGTTTCCTATTGATGTAGCCCTAAGCAGAGAGTGGCGCAAATCCCTTTCATGGAAAGGGGTTGCCAAGCTTCCAAAAAACTACGAGTTTCCTGAAATCTCAGCACACATTTTTTCACCCAATCTTGATGACACTTTCAGGTAATGATAAGTACCCCAAATCCACTTGGTTCAACAAATTTCGTTCTTCTAGGTTAAACCGTTCGTTGGAAGTAACAGTTTTAATTTTTAGGTTTCACTCTGTTTTCTCTAATATGGATACATGTAGTTGGAACTCTAAATCAAACACGGTTTGTGCTAGCTCTTTGAAACTTGACATAATCAAGTAGTTACAAGTTCTATCTCTATGTTTTGTTTCCTATTGATGTAGCCCTAAGCAGAGACTGGCGCAAATCACTTTCATAAAAATGGCTTGCCAAGCTTCCAAAAAACTACGAGTTTCCTGAAATCTCAGCACACATTTTTTCACCCACTCTTGATGACACTTTCACGTCATGATCAGTACCCCAATACAACTTGGCTCACCAAATTTCGTTCTTCTAGGTTAAACCGTTCGTTGGCAGTAACAGTTTTAATTTTTAGGTTTCACTCTGTTTTCTCCTATATTGATACATGTATTTGGAACTCTAAATCAAACACGGTTTGTGCTAGCTCTTTGTAACATGACACAATAAAGTAGTTCCAAGGTCTATCTCTATGGTTTGTTTCCTATTGATGTAGCCCTAAGCAGAGACTGGCGCAAATCACTTTCATGGAAAGGGGTTGCCAAGCTTCCAAAAAACTATGAGTTTCCTGACATCTCAGCACACATTTTTTCACCCAATCTTGATGACACTTTCAGGTAATGAACAGTACCCCAGTCCCACGTGCCTCACCAAATTTCGTTCTTCTAGGTTAAACCGTTCGTTGGAAGTAACAGTTTTAATTTTGAGGTTTCACTCTGTTTTCTCCTATAGGGATACATGTAGTTGGAACTCTAAATCAAACACGGTTTGTGCTAGCTCTTTGAAACTTGACACAATCAAGTAGTTCCAAGTTCTATCTCTATGGTTTGTTTCCTATTGATGTAGCCGTAAGCAGAGACTGGGGCAAAAAACTTTCATGGAAAATGTTTGCCAAGCTTCCAAAAAACTACGAGTTTCCTGAAATCTCAGCACATATTTTTTCACCGAATTTGATGACACTTTCAGGTAATGATCAGTACCCCAATACAACTTGTTTCACCAAATTTTGTTCTTCTAGGTTAAACCGTTCGTTGGCAGTAACAGTTTTAATTTTTAGGTTTCACTCTGTTTTCTCCTATATTGATACATGTATTTGGAACTCTAAATCAAACACGGTTTGTTCTAGTCTTTGAAACTTGACACAACCAAGTAGTTCCAAGTTCTATCTCTATGGTTTGTTTCCTATTGATGTAGCCCTAATCAGAGACTGGCGCAAATCACTTTCTTGGAAAGGGTTTGCCCAGCTTCCAAAAAACGATGAGTTTCCTGAAATCTCAGCACACATTTTTTCACCCAATCTTGATGACACTTTCAGGTCATGATCAGTACCCCAATCCCACTTGGCTCACCAAATTTCGTTCTTCTAGGTTAAACCGTTCGTTGGCAGTAACAGTTTCAATTTTTAGGTTTCACTCTATTTTCTATATATTGATACATGTAGTTGGAACTCTAAATCGAACACGGTTTGTGCTAGCTCTTTGAAACTTGACACAATCTAGTAGTTCCAAGTTCTATCTCTATGGCTTGTTTCCTATTGATGTAGCCCTAAGCAGAGACTGGCGCAAATCACTTTCATGGAAAGGGTTTGCCAAGCTTCCAAAAAACTACGTGTTTCCTGACATCTCAGCACACATTTTTTCAGCCAATCTTGATGACATTTTCAGGTAATGAACAGTACCCCAGTCCCACGTGGCTCACCAAATTTCGTTCTTCTAGGTTAAACCGTTCGTTGGAAGTAACAGTTTTAATTTTGAGGTTTCACTCTGTTTTCTCCTATATGGATACATGTAGTTGGAACTCTAAATCAAACACGGTTTGTGCTAGCTCTTTGAATCTTGACACAATAAAGTAGTTCCAAGTTCTATCTCTATGGTTTGTTTCCTATTGATGTAGCCCTAAGCAGAGACTGGGGCAAAAAACTTTCATGGAAAGGGTTTGCCAAGCTTCCAAAAAACTACGAGTTTCCTGAAATCTCAGCACATATTTTTTCACCCAATCTTGATGACACTTTCAGGTAATGAACAGTACCCCAATCCCATGTGGCTCACCAAATTTCATTCTTCTAGGTTAAACCGTTCGATGGAAGTAATAGTTTTAATTTTTAGGTTTGACTCTGTTTTCTCCTATATGGATACATGTAGTTGGAACTCTAAATCAAACAGGGTTTGTGCTAGCTCTTTGAAACTTGACACAATAAAGTAGTTCCAAGTAATATCTCTATGGTTTGTTTCCTATTGATGTAGCCCTAAGCAGAGACTGGCGCAAATCACTTTCATGGAAAGGGGTTGCTCAGCTTC
This sequence comes from Spermophilus citellus, assembly GCF_964194105.1. Lineage (NCBI taxonomy): Eukaryota > Metazoa > Chordata > Mammalia > Rodentia > Sciuridae > Spermophilus > Spermophilus citellus. Next base: position 16,896,393 of record NC_138188.1, read on the forward strand.
CAAAAAACTACAAGTTTCCTGAAATATCAGCAAACATTTTTTCACCCAATCTTGATGACACTTTCAGGTCATGATCAGTACCCCAATCCCACTTGGCTCACCAAATTTCGTTCTTCTAGGTTAAACCGTTCGTTGGCAGTAACAGTCTTAATTTTTAGTTTTCACTCTGTTTCTCCTATATGGATACATGTAGTTGGAACCCTAAATCAAACACGGTTTGTGCTACCTCTTTGAAACTTGAAACAATCAAGTAGTTCCAAGTTCTCTCTCTATGGTTTGTTTCCTATTGATGTAGCCCTAAGCAGAGACTGGCGCAAATCACTTTCATGGAAATGGGTTGCCAGGCTTCCAAAAAACTACGAGTTTCCTGAAATCTCAGCACACATTTTTTCACCCAATCTTGATGACACTTTCACGTCATGATCAGTACCCCAATACAACTTGGCTAACCAAATTTCATTCTTCTAGGTTAAACCGTTCGTTGGCAGTAACAGAATTAATTTTTAGGTTTCACTCTGTTTTCTCCTATATGGATACATGTAGTTGGAACTCTAAATCAAACACGGTTTGTGCTAGTCTTTGAAACTTAACACAACCAAGTAGTTCCAAGTTCTATCTCTATGGTTTGTTTCCTATTGATGTAGCCCTAAGCAGAGACTGGCGCAAATCACTTATATGGAAAGGGGTTGCCAGCTTACAAAAAACTACGAGTTTCCTGAAATCTCAGCACACATTTTTTCACCCAATCTTGATGACACTTTCAGGTAATGATCAGTACCCCAATTTCACTTGGCTCACCAAATTTCGTTCTTCTAAGTTAAACCGTTCGTTGGCAGTAACAGTTTTAATTTTTAGGTTTCACTCTGTTTTCTCCTATATGGATACATGTAGTTGGAACTCTAAATCAAACACGGTTTGTGCTAGCTCTTTTAAACTTGACACAATAAAGTAGTTCCAAGTTCTATCTCTATGGTTTGTTTCCTATTGATGTAGCCCTAAGCAGAGACTGGCGCAAATCACTGTCATGGAAAGGGGTTGCCAAAATTCCAAAAAACTACGAGTTTCCTGAAATCTCAGCACACATTTTTTCACCCAATCTTGATGACACTTTCAGGTAATGATCAGTACCCCAATCCCACTTGGCTCACCAAATGTTGTTCTTCTAGGTTAAACCGTTCATTGGCAGTAAAAGTTTTAATTTTTAGGTTTCAATCTGATTTCTCCTATATGGATACATGTATTTGGAACTCTAAATCAATCACGGTTTGTGCTAGCTCTTTGAAACTTGACACAATAAAGTAGTTCCAAATTCTATCTCTATGGTTTGTTTCCTATTGATGTAGCCCTAAGCAGTGACTGGCGCAAATCACTTTCATGCAAAGGGTTTGCCAAGGTTCCAAAAATCTACGAGTTTCCTGAAATCTCAGTACACATTTTTTCACCCAATATTGATGACACTTTCAGGTAATGATCAGTACCCCAATCCCACTTGGCTCACCAAATTTCTTTGTTCTAGGTTAAACCATAGGTTGGCAGTAACAGTTTTAATTTTTAGATTTCACTCTGTTTCTCCTATATGGATACATGTATTTGCAACTCTAAATCAAACACGGTTTGTGGTAGCTCTTTGAAACTTGACACAATCAAGTAGTTCTAAGTTCTATCTCTATGGTTTGTTTCCTATTGATGTAGCCCTAAGAAGAGACTGGCTCAAATCACTTTCATGGAAAGCGGTTGCCAAGCTTCCAAAAAACTACGAGTTTCCTGAAATCTCAGCACACATTTTTTCACCCAATCTTGATGACACTTTCAGGTAATGATCACTAAGCCAATCCCACTTGGCTCACCAAATTTCGTTGTTCTAGGTTAAACCGTAGGTTGGCAGTAACATTTTTAATTTTTTGGTTTCACTCTGTTTCTCCTATATGGATACATGTATGTGTAACTCTAAATCAAACACTGTTTGTGCTAGCTCTTTGAAACTTGACACAATCAAGTAGTTCCAAGTTCTATCTCTATGGTTTGTTTCCTATTGATGTAGCCCTAAGCAGAGACTGGCGCAAATCACTTTCATGGAAAGCGGTTCACAAGCTTCCAAAAAACTATGAGTTTCCTGAAATCTCAGCACACATTTTTTCACCCAATCTTGATGACACTTTCAGGTAATGATCAGTACCCCAATCCCACTTGGCTCACCAAATTTCGTTCTTCTAGGTTAAACCGTTCGTTGACAGTAACAGTTTTAAATTTTAGGTTTCACTCTGTTTTCTCCTATATGGATACATGTATTTCGAACTCTAAATCAAACACGGTTTGTGCTAGCTCTTTGAAACTTGACACAATCAAGTAGTTCCAAGTTCTGTCTCTATGGTTTGTTTCCTATTGATGTAGCCCTAAGCAGAGACTGGCGCAAATCACTTTCATGGAAAGGGGTTGCCAAGCTTCCAAAAAACTACGAGTTTCCTGAAATCTCAGCACACATTTTTTCACCCAATCTTGATGACACTTTCAGGTACTGATCAGTACCCCAATACAACTTGGCTCACCAAATTTCGTTCTTCTATGTTAAACCGTTCGTTGGCAGTAACAGTTTTAATTTTTAGGTTTCACTCTGTTTTCTCCTATATGGATACATGTAGTTGGAACTCTAAATCAAACACGGTTTGTGGTAGCTCTTTGTAACTTGACACAATAAAGTAGTTCCAAGTTCTATCTCTATGGTTTGTTTCCTATAGATGTAGCCCTAAGCAAAGACTGGCGCAAATCACTTTCATGGAAAGGGGTTGCCAAGCTTCCAAAAAACTACGAGTTTCCTGAAATCTCAGCACACGTTTTTTCACACAATCTTGATGACACTTTCAGGTAATGAACAGTACCCCAATCCCACGTGGCTCACCAAATTTCATTTTCTAGGTTAAACCGTTCGTTGGCAGTAACAGTTTTAATTTTTAGGTTTCACTCTGTTTTCTCCTATATGAATACATGTAGTTGGAACTGTAAATCAAACATGGTTTGTGCTAGCTCTTTGAAACTTGACACAATCAAGTAGTTCCAAGTTCTATCTCTATGGTTTGTTTCCTATTGATGTAGCCCTAAGCAGAGACTGGCGCAAATCACTTTCATGGAAAGGGGTTGCCAAGCTTCCAAAAAACTACGAGTTTCCTGAAATCTCAGCACACATTTTTTCTCCCAATTTGATGACACTTTCAGGTAATGATCAGTACCCCAATACAACTTGGCTCACCAAATTTCGTTCTTCTAGGTTAAACCGTTCGTTGGCAGTAACAGTTTTAATTTTTAGGTTTCACTCTGTTTTCTCCTATATGGATACATGTAGTTGGAACTGTAAGTCAAACACGGTTTGTGCTAGCTCTTTGAAGCTTGACACAATCAAGTAGTTCCAAGTTCTATCTCTATGGTTTGTTTCCTATTGATGTAGCTCTAAGCAGAGACTGGCACAAATCACTATCATGGAAAGGGGTTGCCAAGCTTCCAAAAAACTACGAGTTTCCTGAAATCTCAGCACACATTTTTTCACCCAATCTTGATGAGCCTTTCAGGTTGAACAGTACCCCAATCCCACGTGGCTCACCAAATTTCGTTCTTCTAGGTTAAAACTTTCGTTGGAAGTAACAGTTTAATTTTTTAGGTTTCACTCTGTTTTCTCCTATATGGATACATGTAGTTGGAACTCTAAATCAAACACGGTTTGTGCTAGCTCTTTGAAACTTGAAACAATAAAGTAGTTCCAAGTTCTATCTCTATGGTTTGTTTCCTATTGATGTAGACCTAAGCAGAGACTGGCGCAAATCACTTTCATGGAAAGGGGTTGCCAAGCTTCCAAAAAACTACGAGTTTCCTGAAATCTCAGCACACATTTTTTCACCCAGTCTTGATGACACTTTCAGGTAATGATCAGTACCCCAATCCCACTTGGCTCACCAAATTTCGTTATTCTATCTTAAACCGTTCGTTGACAGTAACAGTTTAAATTTTTAGGTTTCATTCTGTTTTCTCCTATATGGATACATGTAGTTGGAACTCTAAATCAAACACGGTTTGTGCTAGCTCTTTGAAACTTGAAACAATCAAGTAGTTCCAAGTTCTATCTCTATGGTTTCTTTCCTATTGATGTAGCCCTAAGCAGAGACTGGCGCAAATCACTTTCATGGAAAGGGTTTGCCAAGCTTCCAAAAAACTACGAGTTTCCTGAAATCTCAGCCCACATTTTTTCACCCAATCTTGATGACACTTTCAGGTAATGATCAGTACGCCAATCCCACTTTGCTCACCAAATTTCGTTCTTCTAGGTTAAACCGTTCGTTGACAGTAACAGTTTTAATTTTTAGGTTTCACTCTGTTTTCTCCTATACGGATACAGGTAGTTGGAACTGTAAATCAAACACGGTTTGTGCTAGCTCTTTGAAACTTGACACAATCAAGTAGTTCCAAGTTCTATCTCTATGGTTTGTTTCCTATTGATGTAGCCCTAAGCAGAGACTGGCGCAAATCACTTTCATGGAAAGGGGTTGCCAAGCTTCCAAAAAACTACGAGTTTCCTGATATCTCAGCACACATTTTTTCACCCAATCTTGATGACACTTTCAGGTAATGAACAGTACCCAAATCCCACGTGGCTCACCAATTTCGTTCTTCTGGGTTAAACCGTTTGTTGGAAGTAACAGTTTTAAATTTTAGGTTTCACTCTGTTTTCTCCTATATGGATACATGTATTTCGAACTCTAAATCAAACACGGTTTGTGCTAGCTCTTTGAAACTTGAGACAATCAAGTAGTTCCAAGTTCTCTCTCTGTGGTTTGTTTCCTATTGATGTAGCCCTAAGCAGAGACTGGCGCAAATCACTTTCATGGAAAGGGGTTGCCCAGCTTCCAAAAAACTACGTGTTTCCTGAAATCTCAGCACACATTTTTTCACCCAATCTTGATGACACTTTCAGGTACTGATCAGGAACCCAATACAACTTGGCTCACCAAATTTCATTCTTCTAGGTTAAACCGTTCGTTGGCATTAACAGTTGTAATTTTTAGGTTTCACTCTGTTTTCTCCTATATGGATACATGTAGTTGGAACTCTAAATCAAACACGGTTTGTGCTAGCCGTATGTAACTTGACACAATAAAGTAGTTCCAAGTTCTATCTCTATGGTTTGTTTCATATTGATGTAGCCCTAAGCAGAGACTGGCGCAAATCACTTTCATGGAAAGGGGTTGACAATCTTCCATAAAACTACGAGTTTCCTGAAATCTCAGCACACATTTTTTCACCCAATCTTGATGACACTTTCAGGTCATGATCAGTACCCCAACCCCACTTGGCTCACCAAATTTCTTTCTTCTTGGTTAAACCGTTTGTTGGCAGTAACAGTTTTAATTTTTAGGTTTCACTATGTTTTCTCCTATATGGATACATGTAGTTGGAACTCTAAGTCAAACACGGTTTGTGCAAGCTCTTTGAAACTTGACACAATGAAGTAGTGACAAGTTCTATCTCTATGGTTTTTTTCCTATTGATGTAGCCCTAAGCAGAGACTGGCTCAAATCCCTTTCATGGAAAGGGGTTGCCAAGCTTCCAAAAAACTACGAGTTTCCTGGAATCACAGCACACATTTTTTCACCCAATCTTGATGACACTTTCAGGTAATGAACAGTACCCCAATCCCACGTGGCTCACCAAATTTCGTTCTTCTAGGTTAAACCGTTCGATGGAAGTAATAGTTTTAATTTTTAGGTTTGACTTCGTTTTCTCCTATATGGATACATGTAGTTGGAACTCTAAATCAAACAGGGTTTGTGCTAGCTCTTTGAAACTTGACACAATAAAGTAGTTCCAAGTAATATCTCTATGGTTTGTTTCCTATTGATATAGCCCTAAGCAGAGACTGGCGCAAATCACTTTCATGGAAAGGGGTTGCCCAGCTTCCAAAAAACTACGAGTTTCCTGAAATATCAGCAAACATTTTTTCACCCAATCTTGATGACACTTTCAGGTCATGATCAGTACCCCAATCCCACTTGGCTCACCAAATTTCGTTCTTCTAGGTTAAACCGTTCGTTGGCAGTAACAGTCTTAATTTTTAGTTTTCACTCTGTTTCTCCTATATGGATACATGTAATTGGAACCCTAAATCAAACACGGTTTGTGCTACCTCTTTGAAACTTGAAACAATCAAGTAGTTCCAAGTTCTCTCTCTATGGTTTGTTTCCTATTGATGTAGCCCTAAGCAGAGACTGGCGCAAATCACTTTCATGGAAATGGGTTGCCAGGCTTCCAAAAAACTACGAGTTTCCTGAAATCTCAGCACACATTTTTTCACCCACTCTTGATGACACTTTCACGTCATGATCAGTACCCCAATACAACTTGGCTAACCAAATTTCATTCTTCTAGGTTAAACCGTTCGTTGGCAGTAACAGAATTAATTTTTAGGTTTCACTCTGTTTTCTCCTATATGGATACATGTAGTTGGAACTCTAAATCAAACACGGTTTGTGCTAGTCTTTGAAACTTAACACAACCAAGTAGTTCCAAGTTCTATCTCTATGGTTTGTTTCCTATTCATGTAGCCCTAAGCAGAGACTGGCGCAAATCACTTTTATGGAAAGGGGTTGCCAGCTTACAAAAAACTACGAGTTTCCTGAAATCTCAGCACACATTTTTTCACCCAATCTTGATGACACTTTCAGGTAATGATCAGTACCCCAATCCCACTTGGCTCACCAAATTTCGTTCTTCTAGGTTAAACCGTTCGTTGGCAGTAACAGTCTTAATTTTTAGTTTTCACTCTGTTTTTCCTATATGGATACATGTAGTTGGAACCCTAAATCAAACACGGTTTGTGCTAGCTCATTGAAACTTGAAACAATCAAGTAGTTCCAAGTTCTATCTCTATGGTTTGTTTCCTATTGATGTAGCCCTAAGCAGAGACTGGCACAAATCACTTTCATGGAAAGGGTTTGCAAAGCTTATAAAAAACTTCGAGTTTCCTGAAATCTCACCACACGTTTTATCAGCCAATCTTGATGACACTTTCAGGTCATGATCAGTCCCCCAATCCCACTTGGCTCAACAAATTTCGTTCTTCTAGGTTAAACCGTTCGTTGGCAGTAACAGTTTAAATTTTTAGGTTTCACTCTGTTTTCTCCTATATGGATACATGTTGTTGGAACTCTAAATCAAAGACGGTTTATGCGAGCTCTTTGAAACTTGACACAATCAAGTAGTTCCAAGTTCTATTTCTATGGTTTGTTTCCTATTGATGTAGCCCTAAGCAGAGCCTGGCGCAAATCACTTTCATGGAAAGGGGTTGCCAAGCTTCCAAAAAACTATGAGTTTCCTGAAATCTCAGCACACATTTTTTCACCCAATCTTGATGACACTTTCAGGTCATGATCAGTACCCCAATCCCACTTGGCTCACCAAATTTCTTTCTTCTAGGTTAAACCGTTCGTTGACAGTAACAGTTTAAATTTTTAGGTTTCACTCTGTTTTCTTCTATATGGATACATGTAGTTGGAACTCTAAATCAAACACGGTTTTTGCTAGCTCTTTGAAACTTGAAACAATCAAGCAGTTCCAAGTTCTATCTCTATGGTTTGTTTCCTATTGATGTAGCCCTAAGCAGAGACTGGCGCAAATCACTTTCATGGAAAGGGTTTACCAAGCTTCCAAAAAACTACGAGTTTCCTGAAATCTCAGCCCACATTTTTTCACCCAATCTTGATGACACTTTCAGGTCATGATCAGTACCCCAATCCCACTTGGCTCACCAAATTTCGTTTTTCTAGTTTAAACCGTTCGTTGGCAGTAACAGTTTTAATTTTTAGGTTTCACTCTGTTTTCTCCTATATGGATACATGTAGTTGGAACTCTAAATCAAAGACGGTTTGTGCTAGCTCTTTGAAACTTGACACAATCAAATAGTACCAAGTTCTATCTCTATGGTTTGTTTCCTATTGATGTAGCCCTAAGCAGAGACTGGCGAAAATCACTTTCATGGAAAGGGTTTGCCAAGCTTCCAAAAAACTACGAGTTTCGTGAAATCTCAGCACACATTTTTTCACCCAATCTTGATGACACTTTCAGGTAATGATCAGTACCCCGATCCCACTTGGCTCACCAAATTTCGTTCTTCTAGGTTAAACCATTCGTTGGCAGTAACAGTTTCAATTTTTAGGTTTCACTCTATTTTCTCCTATATTGATACATGTAGTTGGAACTCTAAATCAAACACGGTTTGTGCTAAGTCTTTGAAACTTGACACAATCAAGTAGTTCCAAGTTCTATCTCTATGGCTTGTTTCCTGTTGATGTAGCCCTAAGTAGAGACTGGCGCAAATCACTTTCATGGAAAGGGGTTGCCAAGCTTCCAAAAAACTACGAGTTTCCTGAAATCTCAGCACACATTTTTTCACCCAATCATGATGACACTTTCAGGTAATGATCAGTACCCCAATACAACTTGGCTCAACAAATTTCGTTCTTCTAGGTTAAACCGTTCATTGGCAGTAACAGTTTTAATTTTTAGTTTTCAGTCTGTTTTCTCCTATATGGATACATGTAGTTGGAACTCTAAATCAAAGACGGTTTGTGCTAGCTCTTTCAAACTAGACACAAGCAAGTAGTTCCAGTTCTATCTCTATGTTTTGTTTTCTATTGATGTAGCCCTAAGCAGAGACTGGCGCAAATCACTTTCATGGAAAGGGGTTGCCAAGCATCCAAAAAACTACGAGTTTCCTGAAATCTCAGCACACATTTTTTAACCCAATCTTGATCACACTTTCAGGTAATGATCAGTACCCCAATCCCACTTGGTTGACCAAATTCAGTTCTTCTAGGTTAATCCGTTCGTTGACAGTAACAGTTTTAATTTTTAGGTTTCACTCTGTTTTCTCCTATATGGATACATGTAGTTGGAACTCTAAATCAAACAAGGTTTGTGCTAGCTCTTTGAAACTTGACACAATCAAGTAGTTCCAAGTTCTATCTCTATGGTTTGTTTCCTATTGATGTAGCCCTAAGCAGAGACTGGCGAAAATCACTTTCATGGAAAGGGGTTGCCAAGCTTCCATAAAACTACGAGTTTCGTGAAATCTCAGCACAATTTTTTCACCTAATCTTGATGAGACTTTCAGGTAATGATCAGTACCCCAATACAACTTGGCTCACCAAAGTTCGTTCTTCTAGGTTAAACCGTTCGATGACAGTAACAGTTTTAATTTTTAGGTTTCTCTCTGTTTTCCCCTATATGGATACATGTAGTTGGAACTCTAAATCAAACACGGTTTGTGCTAGTCTTTGAATCTTGACACAACCAAGTAGTTCCAAGTTCTATCTCTATGGATTGTTTCCTATTGATGTAGCCCTAAGCAGAGACTGGCGCAAATCACTTTCATCGAAGGGGTTGCCCAGCTTCCAAAAAACTACGAGTTTCCTGAAATCTCAGCACACATTTTTTCACCCAATCTTGATGACACTTTCAGGTAATGATCAGTACCGCAATCCCACTTGGCTCACCAAATTTCATTCTTCTAGGTTAAACCGTTCGTTGGAAGTAACAGTTTTAATTTTTACGTTTCACTCTGTTTTCTCCTATATGGATACATGTAGTTGGAACTGTAAATCAAACACGGTTTGTGCTAGCTCTTTGAAACTTGACAATATAAAGTAGTTCCAAGTTCTATCTCTATGGTTTGTTTCCTATTGATGTAGCCCTAAGCAGAGACTGGCACAAATCACTTTCATGGAAAGGGGTTGCCAATCTTCCATAAAACTACGAGTTTTGTGAAATCTCAGCACAATTTTTTCACCTAATCTTGATGAGACTTTCAGGTAATGATCAGTACCCCAATACAATTTGGCTCACCAAATTTCGTTCTTCTAGGTTAAACCGTTCGTTGACAGTAACAGTTTTAATTTTTAGGTTTCACTCTGTTTTCTCCTATATGGATACATGTAGTTGGAACTCTAAATCAAACACGGTTTGTGCTAGCTCTTTGAAACTTGAAACAACCAAGTAGTTCCAAGTTCTATCTCTATGGATTGTTTCCTATTGATGTAGCCCTAAGCAGAGACTGGCGCAAATCACTTTCATGGAAAGGGGTTGCCCAGCTTCCAATAAACTACGAGTTTCCTGAACCAAGTAGTTCCAAGTTCTATCACTATGGATTGTTTCCTATTGATGTAGCCCTAAGCAGAGACTGGCGCAAATCACTTTCAAGGAAAGGGGTTGCCAAGCTTCCAAAAAACTACGAATTCCTGAAATCTCAGCACACATTTTTTCACCCAATCTTGATTACACTTTCAGGTAATGATCAGTACCCCAATACAATTTGGCTCACCAAATTTCGTTCTTCTAGGTTAAACCGTTCGTTGACAGTAACAGTTTTAATTTTTAGGTTTCACTCTGTTTTCTCCTTTATGGATACATGTAGTTGGAACTCTAAATCAAACACGGTTTGTGCTAGTCTTAGAAACTTGAGACAACCAAGTAGTTCCAAGTTCTATCTCTATGGTTTGTTTCCTATTGATGTAGCCCTAAGCAGAGACTGGCGCAAATCACTTTCATGGAAATGGTTTGCCAAGTTTCCAAAAAACTACGAGTTTCCTGAAATCTCAGCACACATTTTTTCACCCAATTTGATGACACTTTCAGGTAATGATCAGTACCAAAATACAACTTGGCTCACCAAATTTCATTTTTCTAGGTTAAACCGTTCGTTGGCAGTAACACTTTTAATTTTTAGGTTTCACTCTGTTTTCTCCTATATGGATACATGTAGTTGGAACTCTAAATCAAAGACTGTGCTAGCTCTTTGTAACTTGACACAATAAAGTAGTTCCAAGTTCTATCTCTATGGTTTGTTTCATATTGATGTAGCCCTACGCAGAGACTGGCGCAAATCACTTTCAAGGAAAGGGGTTGCCAAGCTTCCAATAAACTACGAGTATCGTGAAATCTCAGCACATATTTTTTCACCCAATCTTGATGACACTTTCAGGTAATGAACAGTACCAAAATCCCACGTGGCTCACCAAATTTCGTTCTTCTAGGTTAAACCGTTCGTTGAAAGTTAGAGTTTTAATTTTTAGGTTTTCTCTCTTTTCTCCTATATGGATACATGTATTTCAAACTCTAAATCAAACACGGTTTTTGCTAGCTCTTTGAAACTTGACACAATAAAGTAGTTCCAAGTTCTATCTCTATGGTTTGTTTCCTATTGATGTAGCCCTAAGCAGAGACTGGCGCAAATCACTTTCATGGAAAGGGTTTGCCAAGCTCCAAAAAACTATGAGTTTCCTAACATTTCAGCACATATTTTTCACCCAATCTTGATGACACTTTCAGGTAATGATCAGTACCCCAATACAGCTTGGCTCACGAAATCGTTCTTCTAGGTTAAAACGTTCGTTGGCAGTAACAGTTTTAATTTTTAGTTTTCACTCTGATTCTCCTATATGGATACATGTAGTTGGAACTCTAAATCAAAGACGGTTTGTGCTAGCTCTTTGAAACTTGACACAATCAAGTAGTTCCAAGTTCTATCTCTATGGTTTGTTTCCTATTGATGTAGCCCTAAGCAGAGAGTGGCACAAATCCCTTTCATGGAAAGGGGTTGCCAAGCTTCCAAAAAACTACGAGTTTCCTGAAATCTCAGCACACATTTTTTCACCCAATCTTGATGACACTTTCAGGTAATGATAAGTACCCCAAATCCACTTGGTTCAACAAATTTCGTTCTTCTAGTTTAAACCGTTCGTTGGAAGTAACAGTTTTAATTTTTAGGTTTCACTCTGTTTTCTCTAATATGGATACATATAGTTGGAACTCTAAATCAAACACAGTTTGTGCTAGCTCTTTTCAACTTGACACAATCAAGTAGTTACAAGTTCTATCTCTATGTTTTGTTTCCTATTGATGTAGCCCTAAGCAGAGACTGGCGCAAATCACTTTCATGGAAAGGGTTTGCCAAGCTTCCAAAAAACTACGAGTTTCCTGAAATCTCAGCACACATTTTTTCACCCAATCTTGATGACACTTTCAGGTAATGATCAGTACCCCAAAACAATTTGGCTCACCAAATTTTGTTCTTCTAGGATAAACCGTTCGTTGACAGTAACAGTTTTAATTTTTTGGTTTCACTCTGTTTTCTCCTATATGGATACATGTAGTTGGAACTCTAAATCAAACACGGTTTGTGCTAGTCTTAGAAACTTGACACAACCAAGTAGATCCAAGTTCTATCTCTATGGTTTCTTTCCTATTGATGTAGCCCTAAGCAGAGACTGGCGCAAATAACTTTCATAAAAATGGCTTGCCAAGCTTCCAAAAAACTACGAGTTTCCTGAAATCTCAGCACACATTTTTTCACCCACTCTTGATGACACTTTCACGTCATGATCAGTACCCCAATACAACTTGGCTAACCAAATTTCGTTCTTCTAGGTTAAACCGTTCGTTGTCAGTAACAGTTTTAATTTTTACTTTTCACTCTGTTTTCTCCTATATGGATACATGTAGTTGGAACTTTAGATCAAGCACGGTTTGTGCTAGCTCTTTGAAACTTGACACAGCCAAGTAGTTCAAATTTCTATCTCTATGGTTTGTTTCCTATTGATGTAGCCCTAAGCAGAGACTGGCGCAAATCACTTTTATGAAAAGGGGTTTACAAGCTTCCAAAAAACTATGAGTTTCCTGAAATCTCAGCACACATATTTTCACCCAATCTTGATGACACTTTCAGGTAATGATCAGTACCCCAATACAACTTGGCTCACCAAATTTCGTTCTAGGTTAAACCGTTCGTTGGCAGTAACAGTTTTAATTTTTAGGTTTCACTCTGTTTTCTCCTATATTGATACATGTATTTGGAACTCTAAATCAAACACGGTTTGTGCTAGCTCTTTGTAACATGACACAATAAAGAAGTTCCAAGTTCTATCTCTATGGTTTGTTTCCTATTGATGTAGCCCTAAGCAGAGACTGGCGCAAATCACTTTCATGGAAAGGGTTTGCCAAGCTTCCAAAAAACTACGAGTTTCCTGACATCTCAGAATACATTTTTTCACCCAATCTTGATGACACTCTCAGGTAATGAACAGTACCCCAGTCCCACGTGGCTTACCAAATTTCGTTCTTCTAGGTTAAACCTTTCGTTGGAAGTAACAGTTTTAATTTTGAGGTTTCACTCTGTTTTCTCCTATATGGATACATGTAGTTGGAACTCTAAATCAAACACGGTTTGTGCTAGCTCTTTGAAACTTGACACAATCAATTAGTTCCAAGTTCTCTCTCTATGGTTTGTTTCCTATTGATGTAGCCCTAAGCAGAGACTGGGGCAAAAAACTTTCATGGAAAATGTTTGCCAAGCTTCCAAAAAACTACGAGTTTCCTGAAATCTCAGCACACATTTTTTCACCCAATTTGATGACACTTTCAGGTAATGATCAGTACCCCAATACAACTTGGCTCACCAAATTTCGTTCTTCTAGGTTAAACCGTTCGTTGGCAGTAACAGTTTTAATTTTTAGGTTTCACTCTGTTTTCTCCTATATTGATACATGTATTTGGAACTCTAAATCAAACACGGTTTGTGCTAGCTCTTTGTAACATGACACAATAAAGTAGTTCCAAGTTGTATCTCTATGGTTTGTTTCTTATTGATGTAGCCCTAAGCAGAGACTGGCGCAAATTACTTTCATGGAAAGGGGTTGCCAAGCTTCCAAAAAACTATGAGTTTCCTGAAATCTCAGCACACACTTTTTCACCCAATCTTGATGACACTTTCAGGTCATGATCAGTACCCCAATCCCACTTGGCTCACCAAATTTCGTTCTTCTAGGTTAAACCGTTCGTTGACAGTAAAAGTTTAAATTTTTAGGTTTCACTCTGTTTTCTCCTATATGGATACATGCGGTTGGAACTCTAAATCAAACACGGTTTGTGCTAGTCTTTGAAACTTGACACAACCAAGTAGTTCCAAGTTCTATCTCTATGGTTTGTTTCCTATTGATGTAGCCCTAAGCAGAGACTGGCGCAAATCACTTTCATGGAAAGGGTTTGCCCAGCTTCCAAAAAACTACGAGTTTCCTGAAATCTCAGCACACATTTTTTCACCCAATCTTGATGAAACTTTCAGGTAATGATCAGTACCCCAATACAACTTGGCTCACCAAATTTCGTTCTTCTAGGTTAAACCGTTCGTTGGCAGTAACAGTTTAAATTTTTAGGTTTCACTCTATTTTCTCCTATATTGATACATGTAGTTGGAACTCTAAATCAAACACGGTTTGTGCTAGCTCTTTGAAACTTGACACAATCAAGTAGTTCCAAGTTCTATCTCTATGGCTTGTTTCCTATTGATGTAGCCCTAAGCAGAGACTGGCGGAAATCACTTTCATGGAAAGGGTTTGAAAGCTTCCAAAAAATTACGAGTTTCCTGACATCTCAGCACATATTTTTTCACCCAATCTTGATGACACTTTCAGGTAATGAACAGTACCCCAGTCCCACGTGGCTCACCAAATTTCGTTCTTCTAGGTTAAACCGTTCGTTGGAAGTAACAGTTTTAATTTTGAGGTTTCACTCTGTTTTCTCCTATATGGATACATGTAGTTGGAACTCTAAGTCAAACACGGTTTGTGCTAGCTCTTTGAAACTTGACACAATCAAGTAGTTCCAAGTTCTATCTCTATGGTTTGTTTCCTATTGATGTAGCCCTAAGCAGAGAGTGGTGCAAATCCCTTTCATGGAAAGGGGTTGCCAAGCTTCCAAAAAACTACGAGTTTCCTGAAATCTCAGCACACATTTTTTCACCCAATCTTGATGAAACTTTCAGGTAATGATAAGTACCCCAAATCCACTTGGTTCAACAAATTTCGTTCTTCTAGGTTAAACCGTTCGTTGGAAGTAACAGTTTTAATTTTTTGGTTTCACTCTGTTTTCTCTAATATGGATACATGTAGTTGGAACTCTAAATCAAACACAGTTTGTGCTAGCTCTTTGAAACTTGACACAATCAAGTAGTTACAAGTTCTATCTCTATGTTTTGTTTCCTATTGATGTAGCCCTAAGCAGAGACTGGCGCAAATCTCTTTCATGGAAAGGGTTTGCCAAGCTTCCAAAAAACTACGAGTTTCCTGAAATCTCAGCACACATTTTTGCACCCAATCTTGATGACACTTTCAGGTAATGATCAGTACCCCAATACAATTTGGCTCACCAAATTTCGTTCTTCTAGGTTAAACCGTTCGTTGACAGTAACAGTTTAAATTTTTAGGTTTCACTCTGTTTTCTTATATGGATACATGTAGTTGGAACTCTAAATCAAACACGGTTTGTGCTAAGTCTTTGAAACTTGACACAATCAAGTAGTTCCAGGTTCTATCTCTATGGTTTGTTTCCTATTGATGTAGCCCTAAGCAGAGACTGGCGCAAATCACTTTCATGGCAAGGGGTTGACAAGCTTCCAAAAAACTATGAGTTTCCTGAAATCTCAGCACACATTTTTTCACCCAATCTTGATGACACTTTCATGTCATGATCATTACCCCAATCCCACTTGGCTCACCAAAATTCGTTCTTCTAGGTTAAACCGTTCGTTGTCAGTAACAGTTTTAATTTTTACTTTTCACTCTGTTTTCTCCTATATGGATACATGTAGTTGGAACTTTAGATCAAGCACGGTTTGTGCTAGCTCTTTGAAACTTGACACAGCCAAGTAGTTCAAATTTCTATCTCTATGGTTTGTTTCCTATTGATGTAGCCCTAAGCAGAGACTGGCACAAATCACTTTTATGAAAAGGGGTTGACAAGCTTCCAAAAAACTATGAGTTTCCTGAAATCTCAGCACACATTTTTTCACCCAATCTTGATGACACTTGCAGGTAATGATCAGTACCCCAATACAACTTGGCTCACCAAATTTCGTTCTTCTAGGTTAAACCGTTCATTGGCAGTAACAGTTTTAATTTTTAGGTTTCACTCTGTTTTCTCCTATATTGATACATGTATTTGGAACTCTAAATCAAACACGGTTTGTGCTAGCTCTTTGTAACATGACACAATAAAGTAGTTCCAAGTTGTATCTCTATGGTTTGTTTCCTATTGATGTAGCCCTAAGCAGAGACTGGGGCAAAAAACTTTCATGGAAAATGTTTGCCAAGCTTCCAAAAAACTACGAGTTTCCTGAAATCTCAGCACACATTTTTTCACCGAATTTGATGACACATTCAGGTCATGATCAGTACCCCAATACAACTTGGCTCACCAAATTTTGTTCTTCTAGGTTAAACCGTTCGTTGGCAGTAACAGTTTCAATTTTTAGGTTTCACTCTATTTTCTCCTATATTGATACATGTAGTTGGAACTCTAAATCAAACACGGTTTGTGCTAGCTCTTTGAAACTTGACACAATCAAGTAGTTCCAAGTTCTATCTCTATGGCTTGTTTCCTATTGATGTAGCCCTAAGGAGAGACTGGCGCAAATCACTTTCATGGAAAGGGTTTGCCAATCTTCCAAAAAACTACGAGTTTCCTGACATCTCAGCACACATTTTTTCACCCAATCTTGATGACACTTTCAGGTAATGAACAGTACCCCAGTCCCACGTGGCTCACCAAATTTCGTTCTTCTAGGTTAAACCGTTCGTTGGAAGTAACAGTTTTAATTTTGAGGTTTCACTCTCTTTTCTCCTATATGGATACCTGTAGTTGGAACTCTAAATCAAACACGGTTTGTGCTAGCTTTTTGAAACTTGACACAATCCAGTAGTTCCAAGTTCTATCTCTATGGTTTGTTTCCTATTGATGCAGCTCTAAGCAGAGACTGGGGCAAAAAAACTTTCATGGAAAATGTTTGCCAAGCTTCCAAAAAACTACGAGTTTCCTGAAATCTCAGCACACATTTTCTCACCGAATTTGATGACACTTTCAGGTCATGATCAGTACCCCAATCCCAATTGGCTCACCAAATTTCGTTCTTCTAGGTTAAACCGTTCGTTGGCAGTAACAGTTTCAATTTTTAGGTTTCACTCTATTTTCTCCTATATTGATACATGTAGTTGGAACTCTAAATCAAACACGGTTTGTGCTAGCTCTTTGAAACTTGACACAATCAATTAGTTCCAAGTTCTATCTCTATGGCTTGTTTCCTATTGATGTAGCCCTAAGCAGAGACTGGCGCAAATCACTTTCATGGAAAGGGTTTGCCAATCTTCCAAAAAACTACGAGTTTCCTGACATCTCAGCACACATTTTTTCACCCAATCTTGATGACACTTTCAGGTAATGAACAGTACCCCATTCCCACGTGGCTCACCAAATTTCGTTTTTCTAGGTTAAACCGTTCGTTGGAAGTAACAGTTTTAATTTTGAGGTTTCACTCTGTTTTCTCCTATATGGATACATGTAGTTGGAACTCTAAATCAAACACGGTTTGTGCTAGTCTTTGAATCTTGACACAATCAAGTAGTTCCAAGTTCTATCTCTATGGTTTGTTTCCTATTGATGTAGCCCTAAGCAGAGACTGGGGCAGAAAACTTTCATGGAAAGGGTTTGCCAAGCTTCCAAAAAACTACGAGATTCCTGAAATCTCAGCACACATTTTTTCACCCAATTTGATGACACTTTCAGGTAATGAACAGTACCCCAGTCCCACGTGGCTCACCAAATTTCATTCTTCTAGGTTAAACCGTTCGTTGGAAGTAACAGTTTTAATTTTGAGGTTTCACTCTGTTTTCTCCTATATGGATACATGTAGTTGGAACTCTAAATCAAACTCGGTTTGTGCTAGCTCTTTGAAACTTGACACAATCAAGTAGTTCCAATTTCTATCTCTATGGTTTGTTTCCTATTGATGTAGCCCTAAGCAGAGACTGGCGCAAATCACTTTCATGGAAAGGTTTGCAAAGCTTCCAAAAAACTACAAGTTTCATGAAATCTCAGCACACATTTTTTCACCCAATCTTGATGACACTTTCAGGTAATGATCAGTACCCCAATACAACTTGGCTCACCAAATTTCGTTCTTTTAGGTTAAAGTGTTCGTTGACAGTAACAGTTTTAATTTTTAGGTTTCACTCTGTTTTCTCCTATATGGATACATGTAGTTGGAACTCTAAATCAAACACGGTTTGTGCTATTCTTTGAAACTTGACACAACCAAGTAGTTCCAAGTTCTATCTATGGTTTGTTTCCTATTGATGTAGCCCTAAGCAGAGACTGGCGCAAATCCCTTTCATGGAAAGGGGTTGCCAAGCTTCCAAAAAACTATGAGTTTCCTGAAATCTCAGCACACATTTTTTCACCCAATCTTGATGACACTTTCATGTCATGATCATTACCCCAATCCCACTTGGCTCACCAAAATTCGTTCTTCTAGGTTAAACCGTTCGTTGACAGTAACAGTTTAAATTTTTAGGTTTCACTCTGTTTTCTTATATGGATACATGTAGTTGGAACTCTAAATCAAACACGGTTTGTGCTAAGTCTTTGAAACTTGACACAATCAAGTAGTTCCAAGTTCTATCTCTATGGTTTGTTTCCTATTGATGTAGCCCTAAGCAGAGACTGGCGCAAATCACTTTCATGGAAAGGGGTTTACAAGCTTAAAAAAAACTACGAGATTCCTGAAATCTCAGCACTCATTTTTTCACCCAATCTTGATGACACTTTCAGGTAATGATCAGTACCCCAATCCCACTTGGCTCACCAAATTTCGTTCTTCTAGGTTAAACCGTTTGTTGGCAGTAACAGTTTTAATTTTTAGGTTTCACTCTGTTTTCTTATATGGATACATGTAGTTGGAACTCTAAATCAAACACGGTTTGTGCTAAGTCTTTGAAACTTGACACTATCAAGTAGTTCCAAGTTCTATCTCTATGGTTTGTTTCCTATTGATGTAGCACTAAGCAGAGACTGGCGAAAATCACTTTCATGGAAAGGGGTTGCCAAGCTTCCATAAAACTATGAGTTTCGTGAAATCTCAGCACAATTTTTTCACCTAATCTTGATGAGACTTATAGGTAATGATCAGTACCCCAATACAATTGGCTCACCAAATTTCGTTCTTCTAGGTTAAACCGTTCGTTGACAGTAACAGTTTTAATTTTTAGATTTCACTTTGTTTTCCCCTATATGGATACATGCAGTTGGAACTCTAAATCAAACACGGTTTGTGCTAGTCTTTGAATCTTGACACAACCAAGTAGTTCCAAGTTCTATCTCTATGGATTGTTTCCTATTGATGTAGCCCTAAGCAGAGACTGGCGAAAATCACTTTCATGGAAGGGGTTGCCCAGCTTCCAAAAAACTACCATTTTCCTGAAATCTCAGCACACATTTTTTCACCCAATCTTGATGACACTTTCAGGTAATGATCAGTACCGCAATCCCACTTGGCTCACCAAATTTCGTTCTTCTAGGTTAAACCGTTCGTTGGAAGTAACAGTTTTAATTTTTACGTTTCAATCTGTTTTCTCCTATATGGATACATGTAGTTGGAACTGTAAATCAAACACGGTTTGTGCTAGCTCTTTGAAACTTGACAATATAAAGTAGTTCCAAGTTCTATCTCTATGGATTGTTTCCTATTGATGTAGCCCTAAGCAGAGACTGGCGCAAATCACTTTCATGGAGAGGGGTTGCCCAGCTTCCAAAATACTACGAGTTTCCTGAACCAAGTAGTTCCAAGTTCTATCACTATGGATTGTTTCCTATTGATGTAGCCCTAAGCAGAGAGTGGCGCAAATCACTTTCAATGAAAGGGGTTGCCAAGCTTCCAAAAAACTACGAGTTTCCTGAAATCTCAGCACACATTTTTTCACCCAATCTTGATTACACTTTCAGGTAATGATCAGTACCCCAATACAATTTGGCTCACCAAATTTCGTTCTTCTAAGTTAAACCGTTCGTTGACAGTAACAGTTTTAATTTTTAGGTTTCCCTCTGTTTTCTCCTTTATGGATACATGTAGTTGGAACTCTAAATCAAACACGGTGTGTGCTAGTCTTAGAAACTTGACACAACCAAGTAGTTCCAAGTTCTATCTCTATGGTTTGTTTCATATTGATGTAGCCCTAAGCAGAGACTGGCACAAATCACTTTCAAGGAAAGGGGTTGCCAAGCTTCCAAAAAACTACGAGTATCGTGAAATCTCAGCACATATATTTCACCCAATCATGATGACACTTTCAGGTAATGAACAGTACCCGAATCCCACGTGGCTCACCAAATTTTGTTCTTCTAGGTTATACCGTTCGTTGAAAGTAACAGTTTTAATTTTTAGGTTTTCTCTCTTTTCTCCTATATGGATACATGTATTTCAAACTCTAAATCAAACACGGTTTTTGCTAGCTCTTTGAAACTTGACACAATAAAGTAGTTCCAAGTTCTATCTCTATGGTTTGTTTCCTATTGATGTAGCCCTAAGCAGAGACTGGCGCAAATCACTTTCATGGAAACGGTTTGCCAAGCTCCAAAAAACTACGAGTTTCCTAACATTTCAGCACACATTTTTTCACCCAATCTTGATGACACTTTCAGGTAATGATCAGTACCCCAATACAACTTGGCTCACGAAATCGTTCTTCTAGGTTAAAACGTTCGTTGGCAGTAACAGTTTTAATTTTTAGTTTTCACTCTGATTCTCCTATATGGATACATGTAGTTGGAACTCTAAATCAAAGACGGTTTATGCTAGCTCTTTGAAACTTGACACAATCAAGTAGTTACAAGTTCTATCTCTATGGTTTGTTTCCTATTGATGTAGCCCTAAGCAGAGAGTGGCGCAAATCCCTTTCATGGAAAGGGGTTGCCAAGCTTCCAAAAAACTACGAGTTTCCTGAAATCTCAGCACACATTTTTTCACCCAATCTTGATGACACTTTCAGGTAATGATAAGTACCCCAAATCCACTTGGTTCAACAAATTTCGTTCTTCTAGGTTAAACCGTTCGTTGGAAGTAACAGTTTTAATTTTTAGGTTTCACTCTGTTTTCTCTAATATGGATACATGTAGTTGGAACTCTAAATCAAACACGGTTTGTGCTAGCTCTTTGAAACTTGACATAATCAAGTAGTTACAAGTTCTATCTCTATGTTTTGTTTCCTATTGATGTAGCCCTAAGCAGAGACTGGCGCAAATCACTTTCATAAAAATGGCTTGCCAAGCTTCCAAAAAACTACGAGTTTCCTGAAATCTCAGCACACATTTTTTCACCCACTCTTGATGACACTTTCACGTCATGATCAGTACCCCAATACAACTTGGCTCACCAAATTTCGTTCTTCTACGTTAAACCGTTCGTTGGCAGTAACAGTTTTAATTTTTAGGTTTCACTCTGTTTTCTCCTATATTGATACATGTATTTGGAACTCTAAATCAAACACGGTTTGTGCTAGCTCTTTGTAACATGACACAATAAAGTAGTTCCAAGGTCTATCTCTATGGTTTGTTTCCTATTGATGTAGCCCTAAGCAGAGACTGGCGCAAATCACTTTCATGGAAAGGGGTTGCCAAGCTTCCAAAAAACTATGAGTTTCCTGAAATCTCAGCACACATTTTTTCACCCAATCTTGATGACACTTTCAGGTAATGAACAGTACCCCAGTCCCACGTGCCTCACCAAATTTCGTTCTTCTAGGTTAAACCGTTCGTTGGAAGTAACAGTTTTAATTTTGAGGTTTCACTCTGTTTTCTCCTATAGGGATACATGTAGTTGGAACTCTAAATCAAACACGGTTTGTGCTAGCTCTTTGAAACTTGACACAATCAAGTAGTTCCAAGTTCTATCTCTATGGTTTGTTTCCTATTGATGTAGCCGTAAGCAGAGACTGGGGCAAAAAACTTTCATGGAAAATGTTTGCCAAGCTTCCAAAAAACTACGAGTTTCCTGAAATCTCAGCACATATTTTTTCACCAAATTTGATGACACTTTCAGGTAATGATCAGTACCCCAATACAACTTGTTTCACCAAATTTTGTTCTTCTAGGTTAAACCGTTCGTTGGCAGTAACAGTTTTAATTTTTAGGTTTCACTCTGTTTTCTCCTATATTGATACATGTATTTGGAACTCTAAATCAAACACGGTTTGTGCTAGCTCTTTGTAACATGACACAATAAAGTAGTTCCAAGTTCTATCTCTATGGTTTGTTTTCTATTGATGTAGCCCTAAGCAGAGACTGGCGCAAATCACTTTCATGGAAAGGGGTTGCCAAGCTTCCAAAAAACTATGAGTTTCCTGAAATCTCAGCACACATTTTTTCACGCAATCACGATGACACTTTCAGGTCATGATCAGTACCCCAATCCCACTTGGCTCACCAAATTTTGTTCTTCTAGGTTAAACCGTTCGTTGACAGTAACAGTTTAAATTTTTAGGTTTCACTCTGTTTTCTCCTATATGGATACATGTAGTTGTAACTCTAAATCAAACACGGTTTGTTCTAGTCTTTGAAACTTGACACAACCAAGTAGTTCCAAGTTCTATCTCTATGGTTTGTTTCCTATTGATGTAGCCCTAATCAGAGACTGGCGCAAATCACTTTCTTGGAAAGGGTTTGCCCAGCTTCCAAAAAACTATGAGTTTCTGAAATGTCAGCACACATTTTTTCACCCAATCTTGATGAATCTTTCAGGTCATGATCAGTACCCCAATCCCACTTGGCTCACCAAATTTCGTTCTTCTAGGTTAAACCGTTCGTTGGCAGTAACAGTTTCAATTTTTAGGTTTCACTCTATTTTCTCCTATATTGATACATGTAGTTGGAATTCTAAATCAAACACGGTTTGTGCTAGCTCTTTGAAACTTGACACAATCAAGTAGTTCCAAGTTCTATCTCTATGGCTTGTTTCCTATTGATGTAGCCCTAAGCAGAGACTGGCGCAAATCACTTTCATGGAAAGGGTTTGAAAGCTTCCAAAAAACTACGAGTTTCCTGACATCTCAGCACACATTTTTTCACCCAATCTTGATGACACTTTCAGGTAATGAACAGTACCCCAGTCCCACGTGGCTCACCAAATTTCGTTCTTCTAGGTTAAACCGTTCGTTGGAAGTAACAGTTTTAATTTTGAGGTTTCACTCTGTTTTCTCCTATAAGGATACATGTAGTTGGAACTCTAAATCAAACACGGTTTGTGCTAGCTCTTTGAAACTTGACACAATCAAGTAGTTCCAAGTTCTATCTCTATGGTTTGTTTCCTATTGATGTAGCCCTAAGCAGAGAGTGGCGCAAATCCCTTTCATGGAAAGGGGTTGCCAAGCTTCCAAAAAACTACGAGTTTCCTGAAATCTCAGCACACATTTTTTCACCCAATCTTGATGAAACTTTCAGGTAATGATAAGTACCCCAAATCCACTTGGTTCAACAAATTTCGTTCTTCTAGGTTAAACCGTTCGTTGGAAGTAACAGTTTTAATTTTTAGGTTTCACTCTGTTTTCTCTAATATGGATACATGTAGTTGGAACTCTTAATCAAACACAGTTTGTGCTAGCTCTTTGAAACTTGACACAATCAAGTAGTTACAAGTTCTATCTCTATGTTTTGTTTCCTATTGATGTAGCCCTAAGCAGAGACTGGCGCAAATCACTTTCATGGAAAGGGTTTGCCAAGCTTCCAAAAAACTACGAGTTTCCTGAAATCTCAGCACACATTTTTTCACCCAATCTTGATGACACTTTCAGGTAATGATCAGTACCCCAATATAATTTGGCTCACCAAATTTCGTTCTTCTAGGTTAAACCGTTCGTTGACAGTAACAGTTTTAATTTTTAGGTTTCACTCTGTTTTCTCCTTTATGGATACATGTAGTTAAAACTCTAAATCAAACACGGTTTGTGCTAGTCTTAGAAACTTGACACAACCAAGTAGTTCCAAGTTCTATCTCTATGGTTTGTTTCCTATTGATGTAGCCCTAAGCAGAGACTGGCGCAAATAACTTTCATGGAAATGGCTTGCCAAGCTTCCAAAAAACTACGAGTTTCCTGAAATCTCAGCACACATTTTTTCACCCACTCTTGATGACACTTTCACGTCATGATCAGTACCCCAATACAACTTGGCTAACCAAATTTCGTTCTTCTAGGTTAAACCGTTCGTTGTTAGTAACAGTTTTAATTTTTAATTTTCACTCTGTTTTCTCCTATATGGATACATGTAGTTGGAACTTTAGATCAAGCACATTTTGTGCTAGCTCTTTGAAATTGGACACAGCCAAGTAGTTCAAATTTCTATCTCTATGGTTTGTTTCCTATTGATGTAGCCCTAAGCAGAGACTGGCGCAAATCACTTTTATGAAAAGGGGTTGACAAGCTTCCAAAAAACTATGAGTTTCCTGAAATCTCAGCACACATTTTTTCACCCAATCTTGATGACACTTTCAGGTAATGATCAGTACCCCAATACAACTTGGCTCACCAAATTTCGTTCTTCTAGGTTAAACCGTTCGTTGGCAGTAACAGTTTTAATTTTTAGGTTTCACTCTGTTTTCTCCTATATTGATACATGTATTTGGAACTCTAAATCAAACACGGTTTGTGCTAGCTCTTTGTAACATGACACAATAAAGTAGATCCAAGTTCTATCTCTATGGTTTGATTCCTATTGATGTAGCCCTAAGCAGAGACTGGCGCAAATCACTTTCATGGATAGGGGTTGCCAACCTTCCAAAAAACGATGAGTTTCCTGAAATCTCAGCACACATTTTTTCACCCAATCTTGATGACACTTTCAGGTCATGATCAGTACCCCAATCCCACTTGGCTCACCAAATTTCGTTCTTCTAGGTTAAACCGTTCGTTGGCAGTAACAGTTTCAATTTTTAGGTTTCACTCTATTTTCTATATATTGATACATGTAGTTGGAACTCTAAATCGAACACGGTTTGTGCTAGCTCTTTGAAACTTGACACAATCTAGTAGTTCCAAGTTCTATCTCTATGGCTTGTTTCCTATTGATGTAGCCCTAAGCAGAGACTGGCGCAAATCACTTTCATGGAAAGGGTTTGCCAAGCTTCCAAAAAACTACGTGTTTCCTGACATCTCAGCACACATTTTTTCACCCAATCTTGATGATATTTTCAGGTAATGAACAGTACCCCAGTCCCACGTGACTCACCAAATTTCGTTCTTCTAGGTTAAACAGTTCGTTGGAAGTAACACTTTTAATTTTGAGGTTTCACTCTGTTTTCTCCTATATGGATACATGTAGTTGGAACTCTAAATCAAACACGGTTTGTGCTAGCTCTTTGAATCTTGACACAATAAAGTAGTTCCAAGTTCTATCTCTATGGTTTGTTTCCTATTGATGTAGCCCTAAGCAGAGACTGGGGCAAAAAACTTTCATGGAAAGGGTTTGCCAAGCTTCCAAAAAACTACGAGTTTCCTGAAATCTCAGCACACATTTTTTCACCCAATTTGATGACACTTTCAGGTAATGAACAGTACCCCAGTCCCACGTGGCTCACAAAATTTCGTTCTTCTAGGTTAAACAGTTCGTTGGAAGTAACAGTTTTAATTTTGAGGTTTCACTCTGTTTTCTCCTATATGGATACATGTAGTTGGAACTCTAAATCAAACACGGTTTGTTTTAGCTCTTTGAAACTTGACACAATCAAGTAGTTCCAAGTTCTATCTCTATGGTTTGTTTCCTATTGATGTAGCCCTAAGCAGAGACTGGGGCAAAAAACTTTCATGGAAAGGGTTTGCCAAGCTTCCAAAAAACTACGAGTTTCCTGAAATCTCAGCACACATTTTTTCACCTAATTTGATGACACTTTCAGGTAATGATCAGTACCCCAATACAACTTGGCTCACCAAATTTCGTTCTTCTAGGTTAAACAGTTCGTTGGCAGTAACAGTTTTAATTTTTAGGTTTCACTCTGTTTTCTCCTATATTGATACATGTATTTGGAACTCTAAATCAAACACGGTTTGTGCTAGCTCTTTGTAACATGACACAATAAAGTAGTTCCAAGTTCTATCTCTATGGTTTTTTTCCTATTGATGTAGCCCTAAGCAGAGACTGGCGCAAATCACTTTCATTGAAAGGGGTTGCCAAGCTTCCAAAAAACTACGAGTTTCCTGAAATCTCAGCACACATTTTTTCACCCAATCTTGATGACACTATCAGGTCATGATCAGTACCCCAATCCCACTTGGCTCACCAAATTTCATTCTTCTAGGTTAAACCGTTCGTTGGCAGTAACAGTTTCAATTTTTAGGTTTCACTCTATTTTCTCCCATATTGATACATGTAGTTGGAATTCTAAATCAAACACGGTTTGTGCTAGCTCTTTGAAACTTGACACAATCAAGTAGTTCCAAGTTCTATCTCTATGGCTTGTTTCCTATTGATGTAGCCCTAAGCAGAGACTGGCGCAAATCACTTTCATGGAAAGGGTTTGAAAGCTTCCAAAAAACTACGAGTTTCCTGACATCTCAGCACACATTTTTTCACCCAATCTTGATGACACTTTCAGGTAATGAACAGTACCCCAGTCCCACGTGGCTCACCAAATTTCGTTCTTCTAGGTTAAACCGTTCGTTGGAAGTAACAGTTTTAATTTTGAGGTTTCACTCTGTTTTCTCCTATATGGATACATGTAGTTGGAACTCTAAATCAAACACGGTTTGTGCTAGCTCTTTGAAACTTGACACAATCAAGTAGTTCCAAGTTCTATCTCTATGGTTTGTTTCCTATTGATGTAGCCCTAAGCAGAGAGTGGCGCAAATCCCTTTCATGGAAAGGGGTTGCCAAGCTTCCAAAAAACTACGAGTTTCCTGAAATCTCAGCACACATTTTTTCACCCAATCTTGATGAAACTTTCAGGTAATGATAAGTACCCCAAATCCACTTGGCTCACCAAATTTCGTTCTTCTAGGTTAAACCGTTCGTTGGAAGTAACAGTTTTAATTTTTAGGTTTCACTCTGTTTTCTCTAATATGGATACATGTAGTTGGAACTCTTAATCAAACACAGTTTGTGCTAGCTCTTTGAAACTTGACACAATCAAGTAGTTACAAGTTCTATCTCTATGTTTTGTTTCCTATTGATGTAGCCCTAAGCAGAGACTGGCGCAAATCACTTTCATGGAAAGGGTTTGCCAAGCTTCCAAAAAACTACGAGTTTCCTGAAATCTCAGCACACATTTTTTCACCCAATCTTGATGACACTTTCAGGTAATGATCAGTACCCCAATCCCACTTTTCTCACCAAATTTTGTTCTTCTAGTTTAAACCGTTCGTTGGAAGTAACAGTTTTAATTTTTAGGTTTCACTCTGTTTTTTCCTATATGGATACATGTAGTTGGAACTCTAAATCAAACACGGTATGTGCTAGCTCTTTGAAACTTGACACAGTCATGTAGTTCTAAGTTCTATCTCTATGGTTTGTTTCCTATTGATGTAGCCCTATGCAGAGACTCACGCAAATCACTTTCAAGGAAAGGGGTTGCCAAGCTTCCAAAAAACTACGAGTTTCCTGAAATCTCAGCACACATTTTTTCAACCAATCTTGATGACACTTTCAGGTAATGATCAGTAAACCAATCCCACTTGGCTCACCAAATTTCGTTCTTCTAGATTAAACCATTCGTTGGCAGTAACAGTTTTAATTTTTAGGTTTCACTCTGTTTTCTCCTATATGGATACATGCAGTTGGAACTCTAAATGAAACACGGTTTGTGCTAGGTCTTTGAAACATGACACAACGAAGTAGTTCCAAGTTCTATCTCTATGGTTTGTTTCCTATTGATGTAGCCCTAAGCAGAGATTGGCGCAAATCACTTTCATGGAAAGGGGTTGCCATGCTTCCAAAAAACTACGAGTTTCCTGAAATCTCAGCACACATTTCTTCACCCAATCTTGATGACACTTTCAGGTAATGATCAGTACCCCAATCCCACTTGGCTCACCAAATTTCGTTCTTCTAGATTAAACCGTTCGTTGGCAGTAACAGTTTTAATTTTGAGGTTTCACTCTGTTTTCTCCTATATGGATACATGTAGTTGGAACTCTAAATCAAACACGGTTTGTGCTAGCTCTTTGAATCTTGACACAATAAAGTAGTTCCAAGTTCTATCTCTATGGTTTGTTTCCTATTGATGTAGCCCTAAGCAGAGACTGGGGCAAAAAACTTTCATGGAAAGGGTTTGCCAAGCTTCCAAAAAACTACGAGTTTCCTGAAATCTCAGCACACATTTTTTCACCCAATTTGATGACACTTTCAGGTAATGAACAGTACCCCAGTCCCACGTGGCTCACAAAATTTCGTTCTTCTAGGTTAAACAGTTCGTTGGAAGTAACAGTTTTAATTTTGAGGTTTCACTCTGTTTTCTCCTATATGGATACATGTAGTTGGAACTCTAAATCAAACACGGTTTGTTTTAGCTCTTTGAAACTTGACACAATCAAGTAGTTCCAAGTTCTATCTCTATGGTTTGTTTCCTATTGATGTAGCCCTAAGCAGAGACTGGGGCAAAAAACTTTCATGGAAAGGGTTTGCCAAGCTTCCAAAAAACTACGAGTTTCCTGAAATCTCAGCACACATTTTTTCACCTAATTTGATGACACTTTCAGGTAATGATCAGTACCCCAATACAACTTGGCTCACCAAATTTCGTTCTTCTAGGTTAAACAGTTCGTTGGCAGTAACAGTTTTAATTTTTAGGTTTCACTCTGTTTTCTCCTATATTGATACATGTATTTGGAACTCTAAATCAAACACGGTTTGTGCTAGCTCTTTGTAACATGACACAATAAAGTAGTTCCAAGTTCTATCTCTATGGTTTTTTTCCTATTGATGTAGCCCTAAGCAGAGACTGGCGCAAATCACTTTCATTGAAAGGGGTTGCCAAGCTTCCAAAAAACTACGAGTTTCCTGAAATCTCAGCACACATTTTTTCACCCAATCTTGATGACACTATCAGGTCATGATCAGTACCCCAATCCCACTTGGCTCACCAAATTTCATTCTTCTAGGTTAAACCGTTCGTTGGCAGTAACAGTTTCAATTTTTAGGTTTCACTCTATTTTCTCCCATATTGATACATGTAGTTGGAATTCTAAATCAAACACGGTTTGTGCTAGCTCTTTGAAACTTGACACAATCAAGTAGTTCCAAGTTCTATCTCTATGGCTTGTTTCCTATTGATGTAGCCCTAAGCAGAGACTGGCGCAAATCACTTTCATGGAAAGGGTTTGAAAGCTTCCAAAAAACTACGAGTTTCCTGACATCTCAGCACACATTTTTTCACCCAATCTTGATGACACTTTCAGGTAATGAACAGTACCCCAGTCCCACGTGGCTCACCAAATTTCGTTCTTCTAGGTTAAACCGTTCGTTGGAAGTAACAGTTTTAATTTTGAGGGTTCACTCTGTTTTCTCCTATATGGATACATGTAGTTGGAACTCTAAATCAAACACGGTTTGTGCTAGCTCTTTGAAACTTGACACAATCAAGTAGTTCCAAGTTCTATCTCTATGGTTTGTTTCCTATTGATGTAGCCCTAAGCAGAGAGTGGCGCAAATCCCTTTCATGGAAAGGGGTTGCCAAGCTTCCAAAAAACTACGAGTTTCCTGAAATCTCAGCACACATTTTTTCACCCAATCTTGATGAAACTTTCAGGTAATGATAAGTACCCCAAATCCACTTGGCTCACCAAATTTCGTTCTTCTAGGTTAAACCGTTCGTTGGAAGTAACAGTTTTAATTTTTAGGTTTCACTCTGTTTTCTCTAATATGGATACATGTAGTTGGAACTCTTAATCAAACACAGTTTGTGCTAGCTCTTTGAAACTTGACACAATCAAGTAGTTACAAGTTCTATCTCTATGTTTTGTTTCCTATTGATGTAGCCCTAAGCAGAGACTGGCGCAAATCACTTTCATGGAAAGGGTTTGCCAAGCTTCCAAAAAACTACGAGTTTCCTGAAATCTCAGCACACATTTTTTCACCCAATCTTGATGACACTTTCAGGTAATGATCAGTACCCCAATATAATTTGGCTCACCAAATTTCGTTCTTCTAGGTTAAACCGTTCGTTGGCAGTAACAGTTTTAATTTTTAGGTTTCACTCTGTTTTCTCCTATATGGATACATGTAGTTGGAACTCTAAATCAAACACGGTTTGTGCTAGCTCTTTGAAACTTGACACAGTCAAGTTGTTCCAAGTTCCATCTCTATGGTTTGTTTCCTATTGATGTAGCCCTAAGCAGAGACTGGCGCAAATCACGTTCATGGAAAGGGGTTGCCAAGCTTCCAAAAAACTACGAGTTTCGTGAAATCTGAGCACACATTTTTTCACCCAATCTTGATGACACTTTCAGGTAATGATCAGTACCCCAATCCCACTTTTCTCACCAAATTTTGTTCTTCTAGTTTAAACCGTTCGTTGGAAGTAACAGTTTTAATTTTTAGGTTTCACTCTGTTTTTTCCTATATGGATACATGTAGTTGGAACTCTAAATCAAACACGGTATGTGCTAGCTCTTTGAAACTTGACACAGTCATGTAGTTCTAAGTTCTATCTCTATGGTTTGTTTCCTATTGATGTAGCCCTATGCAGAGACTCACGCAAATCACTTTCAAGGAAAGGGGTTGCCAAGCTTCCAAAAAACTACGAGTTTCCTGAAATCTCAGCACACATTTTTTCAACCAATCTTGATGACACTTTCAGGTAATGATCAGTAAACCAATCCCACTTGGCTCACCAAATTTCGTTCTTCTAGATTAAACCATTCGTTGGCAGTAACAGTTTTAATTTTTAGGTTTCACTCTGTTTTCTCCTATATGGATACATGCAGTTGGAACTCTAAATGAAACACGGTTTGTGCTAGGTCTTTGAAACATGACACAACGAAGTAGTTCCAAGTTCTATCTCTATGGTTTGTTTCCTATTGATGTAGCCCTAAGCAGAGATTGGCGCAAATCACTTTCATGGAAAGGGGTTGCCATGCTTCCAAAAAACTACGAGTTTCCTGAAATCTCAGCACACATTTCTTCACCCAATCTTGATGACACTTTCAGGTAATGATCAGTACCCCAATCCCACTTGGCTCACCAAATTTCGTTCTTCTAGATTAAACCGTTCGTTGGCAGTAACAGTTTTAATTTTTAGGTTTCACTCTGTTTTCTCCTATATGGATACATGTAGTTGGAACTCTAAATCAAACATGGTTTGTGCTAGCTCTTTGGAACTTGACACAATAAAGTAGTTCCAAGTTCTATGTCTATGGTTTGTTTCCTATTGATGTAGCCCGAAGCAGAGACAGGCGCAAATCCCTTTCATGGAAAGGGGTTGCCAAGCTTCCAAAAAACTACGAGTTTTCTGAAATCTCAGCAAACATTTTTTCACCCAATCTTGATGACACTTTCAGGTAATGATCAGCACCCCAATCCAAATTTTCTCATCAAAATTTTTTTCTTCTAGGTTAAAGTGATCTTTGGCAGTAACAGTTTTAATTTTTAGGTTTCACTCTGTTTTCTCCTATATGGATACATGTAGTTGGAACTCTAAATCAAACACGGATTTTGCTAGCTCTTTGAAACTTGACACAATAAAGTAGTTCCAAGTTCTATCTCTATTTTTTGTTTCCTATTGATGTAGCACTAAGCAGAGACTGGCGCAAAGCACTTTCATGGAAAGGGGTTGCCAAGCTTCCAAAAAACTAAGAGTTTCGTGAAATCTCAGCACACATTTTTTCACCCAATCTTGATGACACTTTCAGGTAATGATCAGTACCCCAATCCCACTTGGCTCACCAAATTTTGTTCTTCTACGTTAAACCGATCGTTGGCAGTAACAGTTTCAATTTTTAGGTTTCACTCTATTTTCTCCTATATGGATATATGTAGTTGGAACTCTAAATCAAACACGGTTTGTGCTAGCTCTTTGAAACTTGACACAATAAAGTAATTCCAAGTTCTATCTCTATGGTTTGTTTCCTATTGATGTAGCCCTAAGCAGAGACTGGCGCAAATCACTTTCATGGAAAGGGGTTGCCAAGCTTCCAAAAAACTATGAGTTTCCTGAAATCTCAGCACACATTTTTTCACCGAATCTTGATGACACTTTCTGGTAATGATCAGTACCCTAATCCCACTTGGCTCACCAAATTTCGTTCTTATAGATTAAACTGTTCGTTGGCAGTAACAGTTTTAATTTTTAGGTTTCACTCTGTTTTCTCCTATATGGATACATGTAGTTGGAACTCTAAATCAAACACGATTTGTGCTAGCTCTTTGAAACTTGACACAGTCAAGTTGTTCCAAGTTCCATCTCTATGGTTTGTGTCCTATTGATGTAGCCCTAAGCAGAGACTGGCGCAAATCACGTTCATGGAAACGGGTTGCCAAGCTTCCAAAAAACTACGAGTTTCCTGAAATCTCAGCACACATTTTCTCACCCAATCTTGATGACACTTTCAGGTAATGATCAGTACCCCAATCCCACTTTTCTCACCAAATTTCGTTCTTCTAGGTTAAACCGTTCGTTGGAAGTAGCAGTTTTAATTTTTAGGTTTCACTCTGTTTTTTTCCTATATGGATACATGTAGTTGGAACTCTAAATCAAACACGGTATGTGCTAGCTCTTTGAAACCTGACACATTCATGTAGTTCTAAGTTCTATCTCTATGGTTTGTTTCCTATTGATGTAGCCCTAAGCAGAGACTGGTGCAAATCACTTTCATGGAAAGGGGTTGCCAAGCTTCCAAAAAACTACGAGTTTCCTGAAATCTCAGCAAATATATTTTCACCCAACCTTGATGACACTTTCAGGTAATGATCAGTACCCCAATCCAAATTTTCTCATCAAAATTTTTTTCTTCTAGGTTAAAGTGATCTTTCGAAGTAACAGTTTTAATTTTTAGGTTTCACTCTGTTTTCTCCTATATGGATACATGTAGTTGGAACTCTAAATCAAACACGGATTTTGCTAGCTCTTTGAAACTTGGCACAATAAAGTAGTTCCAAGTTCTATCTCTATTTTTTGTTTCCTATTGATGTAGCACTAAGCAGAGACTGGCGCAAATCACTTTCATGGAAAGGGTTTGCCAAGCTTCCAAAAAACTACGAGTTTCGTGAAATCTGAGCACACATTTTTTCACCCAATCTTGATGACACTTTCAGGTAATGATCAGTACCCCAATCCCACTTGGCTCACCAAATTTCGTTCTTCTAGGTTAAACCGATCGTTGGCAGTAACAGTTTCAATTTTTAGGTTTCATTCTGTTTTCTCCTATATGGATATATGTAGTTGGAACTCTAAATCAAACACGGTTTGTGCTAGCTCTTTGAAACTTGACACAATAAAGTAGTTCCAAGTTCTATCTCTATGGTTTGTTTCCTATTGATGTAGCCCTAAGCAGAGACTGGCGCAAATCACTTTCATGGAAAGGGGTTGCCAAGCTTCCAAAAAACTATGAGTTTCCTGAAATCTCAGCACACATTTTTTCACCGAATCCTGATGACACTTTCAGGTAATGATCAGTACCCCAATCCCACTTGGCTCACCAAATTTCGTTCTTCTAGGTTAAACCGATCGTTGGCAGTAACAGTTTAAATTTTTAGGTTTCACTCTGTTTTCTCCTATATGGATATATGTAGTTGGAACTCTAAATCAAACACGGTTTGTGCTAGCTCTTTGTAAATTGACACAATAAAGTAGTTCCAAGATCTATCTCTATGGTTTGTTTCCTATTGATGTAGCCCTAAGCAGAGACTGGCGCAAATCACTTTCATGGAAAGGGGTTGCCAAGCTTCCAAAAAACTATGAGTTTCCTGAAATCTCAGCACACATTTTTTCACCCAATCTTGATGACACTTTCAGGTAATGATCAGTTCTCAAATCCCACTTGGCTCACCAAATTTCGTTCTTCTAGGTTAAACCGTTCGTTGGCAGTAACAGTTTTAATTTTTAGGTTTCACTCTGTTTTCTCCTATATGGATACATGTAGTTGGAACTCTAAATCAAACACGGTTTGTGCTAGCTCTTTGAAACTTGACACAGTCAAGTTGTTCCAAGTTCCATCTCTATGGTTTGTTTCCTATTGATGTAGCCCTAAGCAGAGACTGGCGCAAATCACGTTCATGGAAAGGGGTTGCCAAGCTTCCAAAAAACTACGAGTTTCGTGAAATCTGAGTACACATTTTTTCACCCAATCTTGATGACACTTTCAGGTAATGATCAGTACCCCAATCCCACTTTTCTCACCAAATTTCGTTCTTCTAGTTTAAACCGTTCGTAGGAAGTAACAGTTTTAATTTTTAGGTTTCACTCTGTTTTTTCCTATATGGATACATGTAGTTGGAACTCTAAATCAAACACGGTACGTGCTAGCTCTTTGAAACTTGACACAGTCATGTAGTTCTAAGTTCTATCTCTATGGTTTGTTTCCTATTGATGTAGCCCTATGCAGAGACTCACGCAAATCACTTTCAAGGAAAGGGGTTGCCAAGCTTCCAAAAAACTACGAGTTTCCTGAAATCTCAGCACACATTTTTTCACCCAATCTTCATGAAACTTTCAGGTAATGATCAGTACTCCAATCCCACTTGGCTCACCAAATTTCATTCTTCTATGTTAAACCGTTCTTTGGCAGTAACAGTTTTAATTTTTAGGTTTCACTCTGTTTTCTCCTATATGGATACATGTAGTTGGAACTCTAAATCAAACACGGTTTGTGCTAGCTCTTTGAAACTTGACACAATAAAGTAGTTCCAAGTTCTATCTCTATGGTTTGTTTCCTATTGATGTAGCCCTAAGCAGAGACTGGCGCAAATCACTTTCATGGAAAGGGGTTGCCAAGCTTCCAAAAAACTATGAGTTTCCTGAAATCTCAGCACACATTTTTTCACCGAATCCTGATGACACTTTCAGGTAATGATCAGTACCCCAATCCCACTTGGCTCACCAAATTTCGTTCTTCTAGGTTAAACCGATCGTTGGCAATAACAGTTTAAATTTTTAGGTTTCACTCTGTTTTCTCCTATATGGATATATGTAGTTGGAACTCTAAATCAAACACGGTTTGTGCTAGCTCTTTGTAACTTGACACAATAAAGTAGTTCCAAGATCTATCTCTATGGTTTGTTTCCTATTGATGTAGCCCTAAGCAGAGACTGGCGCAAATCACTTTCATGGAAAGGGGTTGCCAAGCTTCCAAAAAACTATGAGTTTCCTGAAATCTCAGCACACATTTTTTCACCCAATCTTGATGACACTTTCAGGTAATGATCAGTTCTCAAATCCCACTTGGCTCACCAAATTTCGTTCTTCTAGGTTAAACCGTTCGTTGGCAGTAACAGTTTTAATTTTTAGGTTTCACTCTGTTTTCTCCTATATGGATACATGTAGTTGGAACTCTAAATCAAACACGGTTTGTGCTAGCTCTTTGAAACTTGACACAGTCAAGTTGTTCCAAGTTCCATCTCTATGGTTTGTTTCCTATTGATGTAGCCCTAAGCAGAGACTGGCGCAAATCACGTTCATGGAAAGGGGTTGCCAAGCTTCCAAAAAACTACGAGTTTCGTGAAATCTGAGTACACATTTTTTCACCCAATCTTGATGACACTTTCAGGTAATGATCAGTACCCCAATCCCACTTTTCTCACCAAATTTCGTTCTTCTAGGTTAAACCGTTCGTTGGAAGTAACAGTTTTAATTTTTAGGTTTCACTCTGTTTTTTCCTATATGGATACATGTAGTTGGAACTCTAAATCAAACACGGTATGTGCTAGCTCTTTGAAACTTGACACAGTCATGTAGTTCTAAGTTCTATCTCTATGGTTTGTTTCCTATTGATGTAGCCCTATGCAGAGACTCACGCAAATCACTTTCAAGGAAAGGGGTTGCCAAGCTTCCAAAAAACTACGAGTTTCCTGAAATCTCAGCACACATTTTTTCACCCAATCTTCATGAAACTTTCAGGTAATGATCAGTACTCCAATCCCACTTGGCTCACCAAATTTCATTCTTCTATGTTAAACCGTTCATTGGCAGTAACAGTTTTAATTTTTAGGTTTCACTCTGTTTTCTCCTATATGGATACATGTAGTTGGAACTCTAAATCAAACACAGATTGTGCTAGCTCTTTGAAACTTGACACAATAATGTAGTTCGAAGTTCTATCTCTATGGTTTGTTTCCTATTGATGTAGCCCTAAGCAGAGACTGGCGCAAATCACTTTCATGGAAAGGGGTTGCCAACCTTCCAAAAAACTACGAGTTTCCTGAAATCTCAGCACACATTTTTTCACCCAATCTTGATGACACTTTCAGATAATGATCAGTACGCCAATCCAAATTTTCTCACCAAATTTCGTTCTTCTAGGTTAAACTGATCTTTGGCAGTAACAGTTTAAGTTTTAGGTTTCACTCTGTTTTCTCCTATATGGATACATGTAGTTGGAACTCTAAATCAAAAACGGATTTTGCTAGCTCTTTGAAACTTGGCACAATAAAGTAGTTCCAAGTTCTATCTCTATTTTTTGTTTCCTATTGATGTAGCACTAAGCAGAGACTGGCGCAAATCACTTTCATGGAAAGGGGTTGCCAAGCTTCCAAAAAACTACGAGTTTCGTGAAATCTGAGCACACATTTTTTCACCCAAACTTGATGACACTTTCAGGTAATGATCAGTACCCCAATCCCACTTGGCTCACCAAATTTCGTTCTTCTAGGTTAAACCGATCGTTGGCAGTAACAGTTTAAATTTTTAGGTTTCACTCTGTTTTCTCCTTTATGGATTCATGTAGTTGGAACTCTAAATCACACACGGTTTGTGCTAGCTCTTTGAAACTTGACACAGTCAAGTAGTTCCAAGTTCTATCTCTATGGTTTGTATCCTATTGATGTAGCCCTAAGGAGAGACTGGCGCAAATCACTTTCATGGAAAGGGGTTGCTAAGTTTCCAAAAACTACGAGTTTCCTGAAATCTCATCACATATTTTTTCACCCAGCTTCATGACACTTTCAGGTAATGATCAGTACCCCAATCCCACTTGGCTCACCAAATTTCGTTCTTCTAGGTTAAACCGATCGTTGGTAGTAACAGTTTAAATTTTTAGGTTTCACTCTGTTTTCTCCTTTATGGATTCATGTGGTTGGAACTCTAAATCAAACACGGTTTGTGCTAGCTCTTTGAAACTTGACACAGTCAAGTAGTTCCAAGTTCTATCTCTATGGTTTGTTTCCTATTGATGTAGCCCTAAGCAGAGACTGGCGCAAATCACTTTCATGGAAAGGGTTTGCCAACCTTCCAAAAAACTATGAGTTTCCTGAAATCTCAGCACACATTTTTTCACCCAATATTGATGACACTTTCAGGTAATGATCGGTACACCAATCCCACTTAGCTCACCAAATTTCATTCTTCTAGCTAAACCGATCGTTGGCAGTAACAGTTTAAATTTTTAGGTTTCACTCTGTTTTCTCCTTTATGGATACATGTAGTTGGAACTCTAAATCAAACACGGTTTGTGCTAGCTCTTTGAAACTTGACACAGTCAAGTAGTTCCAAGTTCTATCTCTATGGTTTGTATCCTATTGATGTAGCCCTAAGGAGAGACTGGCGCAAATCACTTTCATGGAAAGGGGTTGCTAAGCTTCCAAAAACTACGAGTTTCCTGAAATCTCATCACATATTTTTTCACCCAGCTTCATGACACTTTCAGGTAATGATCAGTACCCTAATCCCACTTGGCTCACCAAATTTCGTTCTTCTAGGTTAAACCGATCGTTGGTAGTAACAGTTTAAATTTTTAGGTTTCACTCTGTTTTCTCCTTTATGGATTCATGTGGTTGGAACTCTAAATCAAACACGGTTTGTGCTAGCTCTTTGAAACTTGACACAGTCAAGTAGTTCCAAGTTCTATCTCTATGGTTTGTTTCCTATTGATGTAGCCCTAAGCAGAGACTGGCACAAATCACTTTCATGGAAAGGGTTTGCCAACCTTCCAAAAAACTACGAGTTTCCTGAAATCTCAGCACACATTTTTTCACCCAATATTGATGACACTTTCAGGTAATGATCAGTACCCCAATCCAACTTTTCTCACCAAATTTCGTTCTTCTAGGTTAAACTGATCTTTGGCAGTAACAGTTTTAATTTTTAGGATTCACTCTGTTTTCTCCTATATGGATACATGTAGTTGGAACTCTAAATCAAACACGGATTGAGCTAGCACTTTGAAACTTGACACAATAAAGTACTTCCAAGTTCTATCTATATTCTTTGTTTCCTATATGTAGTCCTAAGCAGAGACTGGCGCAAATCACTTTCATGTAAAGGGGTTGCCAAGCTTCCAAAAAACTACGAGTTTCGTGAAATCTCAGCACATATTTTTTCACCCAATCTTGATGACACTTTCAGGTAATGATCAGTACCCCAATCCCACTTGGCTCACCAAATTTCGTTCTTCTAGGTTAAACCGATCGTTGGCAGTAGCAGTTTAAATTTTTAGGTTTCACTCTGTTTTCTCCTTTATGGATTCATGTAGTTGGAACTCTAAATCAAACACGGTTTGTGCTAGCTCTTTGAAACTTGACACAGTCAAGTAGTTCCAAGTTCTGTCTCTATGTTTTGTTTCGTATTGATGTAGCCCTAAGCAGAGACTGGCGCAAATCACTTTCATGGAAAGGGGTTGCCAAGCTTCCAAAAAACTACGAGTTTCCTGAAATCTCAGCACACATTTTTTCACCCAATCTTGATGACACTTTCAGGTAATGATCAGTACCCCAATACAACTTGGCTCACCAAATTTCGTTCTTCTAGGTTAAACCGTTCGTTGGCAGTAACAGTTTTAATTTTTAGGTTTCACTCTGTTTTCTCCTATATGGATACATGTAGTTGGAACTCTAAATCAAACACGGTTTGTGCTAGCTCTTTGAAACTTGACACAATAAAGTAGTTCCAAGTTCTATCTCTATGATTTGTTTCCTATTGATGTAGCCCTAAGCAGAGACTGGCGCAAATCATTTTCATGGAAAGGGGTTGCCAAGCTTCGAAAAAAATACGAGTTTCCTGATATCTCAGCACACATTATTTCACCCAATCTTGCTGACACTTTCAGGTAATGATCAGTACCCCAATCCCACTTGGCTCACCAAATTTCGTTCTTCTAGGTTAAACCGATCGTTGGCAGTAACAGTTTAAATTTTTAGGTTTCACTCTGTTTTCTCCTATATGGATACATGTAGTTGGAATTCTAAATCAAACACGGTTTGTGCTAGCACTATGAAACTTGACACAATCAAGTAGTTCCAAGTTCTATCTCAATGGTTTGTTTTCTATTGATGTAGCCCTAAGCAGAGACTGGCGCAAATCACTTTCATGGAAAGGGGTTGCCAAGCTTCCAAAAACTACGAGTTTCCTGAATCTCATCACACATTTTTTCACCTAGCTTCATGACACTTTCAGGTAATGATCAGTACCCTAATCTCACTTGGCTCACCAAATTTCGTTCTTCTAGGTTAAACCGTTCGTTGGCAGTAACAGTTTTAATTTTTAGATTTCACTCTGTTGTCTCCTATATGGATACATGTAGTTGGAACTCTAAATCAAACACGGTTTGTGCTAGCTCTTTGAAACTTGACACAATCAAGTAGTTCCAAGTTCTATCTCTATGGTTTGTTTCCTATTGATGTAGCCCTAAGCAGAGACTGGCGCAAATCACTTACATGGAAGGGGTTGCCAAGCTTCCAAAAAACTACGAGTTTCCTGATATCTCAGCACACATTTTTTCACCCAATCTTGATGACACTTTCAGGTAATGATCAGTACACCAATCCCACTTTTTTCACCTAATTTTGTTCTTCTAGGTTAAACCGATTTTGGCAGTAACAGTTTTAATTTTTAGGTTTCACTCTGTTTTCTCCTATATGGATACATATAGTTGGAACTCTAAATCAAACACGGATTGTGCTAGCTCTTTGAAACTTGACACAATAAAGTAGTTCCAAGTTCTATCTCTATCGTTTGTTTCCTATTGATGTAGCCCTAAGCAGAGACTGGCGCAAATCACTTTCATGGAAAGGGGTTGCCAACCTTCCAAAAAACTACGAGTTTCGTGAAATCTCAGCACATATTTTTTCACCCAATCTTGATGACACTTTCAGGTAATGATCAGTACCCCAATCCCACTTGGCTCACCATATTTCGTTCTTTTAGGTGAAACCGATCTTTGGTAGTAACAGTTTAAATTTTTAGGTTTCACTCTGTTTTCTCCTTTATGGATTCATGTAGTTGGAACTCTAAATCAAACACGGTTTGTGCTAGCTCTTTGAAACTTGACACAGTCAAGTTGTTCCAAGTTCCATCTCTATGGTTTGTTTCCTATTGATGTAGCCCTAAGCAGAGACGGGCGCAAATCACTTTCATGAAAAGGGGTTGCCAATCTTCCAAAAAACTATGAGTTTCGTGAAATCTGAGCACACATTTTTTCACCCAATATTGATGACACTTTCAGGTAATGATCAGTACCCCGATCTCACTTTTCTCACCAAATTTCGTTCTTCTAGGTTAAACCGTTCGTTGGAAGTAACAGTTTAATTTTTAGGTTTCACTCTGTTTTCTCCTATATGGATACCTGTAGTTGGAACTCTAAATAAAACACGGTTTGTGCTAGCTCCTTGAA
This sequence comes from Spermophilus citellus, assembly GCF_964194105.1. Lineage (NCBI taxonomy): Eukaryota > Metazoa > Chordata > Mammalia > Rodentia > Sciuridae > Spermophilus > Spermophilus citellus. The sequence goes on from NC_138188.1 coordinate 16,937,045, forward strand.
ACTTGTCACAATAAAATACATCCAAGTTCTATCTTTATGGTTTGTTTCTTATTGATGTAGTCCTAAGCAGAGACTGGCGCAAATCACTTTCATGGAAAGGGTTTGCCAAGCTTCCAAAAAACTACGAGTTTCGTGAAATCTCAGCACACATTTTTTCACCCAATCTTGATGACACTTTCAGGTAATGATCGGTACACCAATCCCACTTAGCTCACCAAATTTCGTTCTTCTAGCTTAAACCGATCGTTGGCAGTAACAGTTTAAATTTTTAGGTTTCACTCTGTTTTCTCCTTTATGGATGCATGTATTTGGAACTCTAAATCAAACACGGTTTGTGCTAGCTCTTTGAAACTTGACACAGTCAAGTAGTTCGAAGTTCTTTCTCTATGGTTTGTTTTCTATTGATGTAGCCCTAAGCAGAGACTGGCGAAAATCACTTTCATGGAAAGTGGTTGCCAAGCTTCCAAAAAACTACGAGTTTCGTGAAATCTGAGCACACATTTTTTCACCCAATCTTGATGACACTTTCAGGTAATGATCAGTACCCCAATCCCACTTTTCTCACCAAATTTCGTTCTTCTAGGTTAAACCGTTCGTTGGAAGTAACAGTTTTAATTTTTAGGTTTCACTCTGTTTTTTCCTATATGGATACATGTAGTTGGAACTCTAAATCAAACACGGTTTGTGCTAGCTCCTTGAAACTTGTCACAATAAAGTAGTTCCAAGTTCTATCTTTATGGTTTGTTTCCTATTGATGTATCCCTAAGCAGAGACTGTCGCAAATCACTTTCATGGAAAGGGGTTGCCAAGCTTCCAAAAAACTACGAGATTCGTGAAATCTCAGCACACATTTTTTCACCCAATCTTGATGACACTTTCAGGTAATGATCAGTACCCCAATCCCACTTTTCTCACCAAATTTCGTTCTTCTAGGTTAAACCGTTCGTTGGAAGTAACAGTTTTAATTTTTAGGTTTCACTCTGTTTTTTCCTATATGGATACATGTAGTTGGAACTCTAAATCAAACACGGTTTGTGCTAGCTCCTTGAAACTTGTCACAATAAAGTAGTTCCAAGTTCTATCTTTATGGTTTGTTTCCTATTGATGTATCCCTAAGCAGAGACTGTCGCAAATCACTTTCATGGAAAGGGGTTGCCAAGCTTCCAAAAAACTACGAGATTCGTGAAATCTCAGCACACATTTTTTCACCCAATCTTGATGACACTTTCAGGTAATGATCAGTACCCCAATCCCACTTGGCTCACCAAATTTCATTCTTCTATGTTAAACCGTTCATTGGCAGTAACAGTTTTAATTTTTAGGTTTCACTCTGTTTTGTCCTATATGGATACATGTAGTTGGAACTCTAAATCAAACACGGATTGTGCTAGCTCTTTGAAACTTGACACAATAATGTAGTTCGAAGTTCTATCTCTATGGTTTGTTTCCTATTGATGTAGCCCTAAGCAGAGACTGGCGCAAATCACTTTCATGGAAAGGGGTTGCCAACCTTCCAAAAAACTACGAGTTTCCTGAAATCTCAGCACACATTTTTTCACCCAATCTTGATGACACTTTCAGGTAATGATCAGTACCCCAATCCAACTTATCACACCAAATTTCGTTCTTCTAGTTTAAAGCGATTTTGGCAGTAACAGTTTTAATTTTTAGGTTTCACTCTGTTTTCTCCTGTATGGTTACATGTATTTGGAACTCTAAATCAAACACGGTTTGTGCTAGCTCTTTGAAACTTGACACAATCAAGTAGTTCCAAGTTCTATCTCTATGGTTTGTTTCCTATTGACGTAGCCCTAAGCAGAGACTGGCGCAAATCACTTTCATGGAAAGGGGTTGCCAAGCTTCCAAAAAACTACGAGTTTCCTGAATTATCAGTACACATTTTTTTCACCCAATCTTGATGACACTTTCAGGTAATGATCAGTACCCCAATCCCACTTGGCTCACCAAATTTTGTTCTTCTAGATTAAACCGATCGTTGGCAGTAACAGTTTTAATTTTTAGGTTTCACTCTGTTTTCTCCTATATGGATACATGTAGTTGGAACTCTAAATCAAACACGGATTGTGCTAGCACTTTGAAACTTGACACAATAATGTAGTTCCAGGTTCTATCTGTATTCTTTGTTTCCTATATGTAGCCCTAAGCAGAGACTGGCACAAATCACTTTCATGTAAAGGGGTTGCCAAGCTTCCAAAAAACTACGAGTTTCGTGAAATCTCAGCACATATTTTTTCACCCAATCTTGATGACACTTTCAGGTAATGATCAGTACCCCAATCCCACTTGGCTCACCAAATTTCGTTCTTCTAGGTTAAACCGATCGTTGGCAGTAGCAGTTTAAATTTTTAGGTTTCACTCTGTTTTCTCCTTTATGGATTCATGTAGTTGGAACTCTAAATCAAACACGGTTTGTGCTAGCTCTTTGAAACTTCACACAGTCAAGTAGTTCCAAGTTCTGTCTCTATGTTTTGTTTCCTATTGATGTAGCCCTAAGCAGAGACTGGCGCAAATCACTTTCATGGAAAGGGGTTTCCAAGCTTCCAAAAAACTACGAGTTTCCTGAAATCTCAGCACACATTTTTTCACCCAATCTTGATGACACTTTCAGGTAATGATCAGTACCCGAATTTCACTTGGCTCACCAAATTTCGTTCTTCTAGGTTAAACCAATCGTTGGCAGTAACAGTTTAAATTTTTAGGTTTCACTCTGTTTTCTCCTATATGGATACATGTAGTTGGAACTCTAAATCAAAAACGGTTTGTGCTAGCACTATGAAACTTTACACAATCAAGTAGTTCCAAGTTCTATCTCAATGGTTTGTTTCCTATTGATGTAGCCCTAAGCAGAGACTGGCGCAAATCACTTTCATGGAAAGGGGTTGCAAGCTTCCAAAAAACTACGAGTTTTCTGAAATCTCAGCACACATTTTTTCACCCAATTTTGATGACACTTTCAGGTAATGATTAGTACCCCAATCCAACTTTTCTCTCCAAATTTTGTTTTTCTAGGTTAAACTGATCTTTGGCAGTAACAGTTTTAATTTTTAGGTTTCACTCTGTTTTCTCCTATATGGATACATGTAGTTGGAACTCTAAATCAAACACGGATTGTGCTAGCACTTTGAAACTTGACACAATAAAGTAGTTCCAAGTTCTATCTGTATTCTTTGTTTCCTATTGATGTAGCCCTAAGCAGAGACTGGCTCAAATCACTTTCTTGGAAAGGGGTTGCCAAGCTTCCAAAAAACTACGAGTTTCGTGAAATCTCAGCACACATTTTTTCACCCAATCTTGATGACACTTTCAGGTAATGATCAGTACACCAATCCAACTTTTCTCTCCAAATTTTGTTCTTCTAGGTTAAACTGATCTTTGGCAGTAACAGTTTTAATTTTTAGGTTTCAGTCTGTTTTCTCCTATATGGATACATGTATTTGGAACTCTAAATCAAACACGGATTGTGCTAGCTCTTTGAAACTTGACACAATAAAGTAGTTCCAAGTTCTATTTCTATTGTTTGTTTCCTATTGATGTAGCCCTAAGCAGAGACTGGCTCAAATCACTTTCATGGAAAGGGGTTGCCAAGCTTCCAAAAAAACTACGAGTTTCGTGAAATCTCAGCACACATTTTTTCACCCAATCTTGATGACACTTTCAGGTAATGATCGGTACACCAATCCCACTTAGCTCACCAAATTTCGTTCTTCTAGCTTAAACCGATCGTTGGCAGTAACAGTTTAAATTTTTAGGTTTCACTCTGTTTTCTCCTTTATGGATGCATGTATTTGGAACTCTAAATCAAACACGGTTTGTGCTAGCTCTTTGAAACTTGACACAGTCAAGTAGTTCGAAGTTCTTTCTCTATGGTTTCTTTCCTATTGATGTAGCCCTAAGCAGAGACTGGCGCAAATCACATTCATGGAAAGTGGTTGCCAAGCTTCCAAAAAACTACGAGTTTCATGAAATCTGAGCACACATTTTTTCACCCAATCTTGATGACACTTTCAGGTAATGATCAGTACCCCAATCCCACTTTTCTCACCAAATTTCGTTCTTCTAGGTTAAACCGTTCGTTGGAAGTAACAGTTTTAATTTTTAGGTTTCACTCTGTTTTTTCCTATATGGATACATGTAGTTGGAACTCTAAATCAAACACGGTTTGTGCAAGCTCCTTGAAACTTGTCACAATAAATTAGTTCCAAGTTCTATCTTTATGGTTTGTTTCCTATTGATGTATCCCTAAGCAGAGACTGTCGCAAATCACTTTCATGGAAAGGGGTTGCCAAGCTTCCAAAAAACTACGAGTTTCGTGAAATCTCAGCACACATTTTTTCACCCAATCTTGATGACACTTTCAGGTAATGATCAGTACCCCAATCCAACTTGGCTCACCAAATTTCATTCTTCTATGTTAAACCGTTCATTGGCAGTAACAGTTTTAATTTTTAGGTTTCACTCTGTTTTCTCCTTTATGGATTCATGTAGTTGGAACTCTAAATCAAACACGGTTTGTGCTAGCTCTTTGAAACTTGACACAGTCAAGTAGTTCCAAGTTCTGTCTCTATGGTTTGTTTCCTATTGATGTAGCCCTAAGCAGAGACTGGCGCAAATCACTTTCATGGAAAGGGGTTGCCAAGCTTCCAAAAAACTACGAGTTTCCTGAAATCTCAGCACACATTATTTCACCCAATCTTGATGACACTTTCAGGTAATGATCAGTTCCCCAATCCCACTTGGCTCACCAAATTTCGTTCTTCTAGGTTAAACCGTTCGTTGGCAGTAACAGTTTTAATTTTTAGGTTTCACTCTGTTTTCTCCTATATGGATACATGTAGTTGGAACTCTAAATCAAACACGGATTGTGCTAGCTCTTTGAAACTTGACACAATAAAATAGTTCCAAGTTCTATCTCTATGGTTTGTTTCCTATTGATGTAGCCCTAAGCAGAGACTGGCGCAAATCACTTTCATGGAAAGGGGTTGCCAAGCTTCGAAAAAACTACGAGTTTCCTGATATCTCAGCACACATTTTTTCACCCAATCTTGCTGACACTTTCAGGTAATGATCAGTACCCCAATCCCACTTGGCTCACCAAATTTTGTTCTTCTATGTTAAACCGATCGTTGGCAGTAACAGTTTAAATTTTTAGGTTTCACTCTGTTTTCTCCTATATGGATACATGTAGTTGGAACTCTAAATCAAACACGGTTTGAGCTAGCTCTTTGATACTTGACACAGTCAAGTTGTTCCAAGTTCCATCTCTATGGTTTGTTTCCTATTGATGTAGCCCTAAGCAGAGAGTGGCGCAAATCACTTTCATGGAAAGGGGTTGCCAAGCTTCCAAAAAACTACGAGTTTCGTGAAATCTGAGCACACATTTTTTCACCCAATCTTGATGACACTTTCAGGTAATGATCAGTACCCCAATCCCACTTTTCTCACCAAATTTTGTTCTTCTAGGTTAAACCGTTCGTTGGAAGTAACAGTTTAATTTTTAGGTTTCACTCTGTTTTCTCCTATATGGATACCTGTAGTTGGAACTCTAAATCAAACACGGTTTGTGCTAGCTCCTTGAAACTTGTCACAATAAAATACTTCCAAGTTCTATCTTTATGGTTTGTTTCCTATTGATGTATCCCTAAGCAGAGACTGTCGCAAATCACTTTCATGGGAAGGGGTTGCCAAGCTTCCAAAAAACTACGAGTTTCCTGAAATCTCAGCACACATTTTTTCACCCAATCTTGATGACACTTTCAGGTAATGATCAGTACCCCAATCCAACTTGGCTCACCAAATTTCGTTCTTCTAGGTTAAACCGATCGTTGGCAGTAACAGTTTAAATTTTTAGGTTTCACTCTGTTTTCTCCTTTATGGATTCATGTAGTTGGAACTCTAAATCAAACACGGTTTGTGCTAGCTCTTTGAAACTTGACACAGTCAAGTAGTTCCAAGTACTGTCTCTATGGTTTGTTTCCTATTGATGTAGCCCTAAGCAGAGACTGGCGCAAATCACTTTCATGGAAAGGGGTTGCCAAGCTTCCAAAAAACTACGAGTTTCCTGAAATCTCAGCACAGATTTTTTCACCCAATCTTGATGACACTTTCACGTAATGATCAGTTCCCCAATCCCACTTGGCTCACCAAATTTCGTTCTTCTAGGTTAAACCGTTCGTTGGCAGTAACAGTTTTAATTTTTAGGTTTCACTCTGTTTTCTCCTATATGGATACATGTAGTTGGAACTCTAAATCAAACACGGATTGTGCTAGCTCTTTGAAACTTGACACAATAATGTAGTTCGAAGTTCTATCTCTATGGTTTGTTTCCTATTGATGTAGCCCTAAGCAGAGACTGGCGCAAATCACTTTCATGGAAAGGGGTTGCCAACCTTCCAAAAAACTACGAGTTTCCTGAAATCTCAGCACACATTTTTTCACCCAATCTTGATGACACTTTCAGGTAATGATCAGTACCCCAATCCAACTTATCACACCAAATTTCGTTCTTCTAGTTTAAAGCGATTTTGGCAGTAACAGTTTTAATTTTTAGGTTTCACTCTGTTTTCTCCTGTATGGTTACATGTATTTGGAACTCTAAATCAAACACGGTTTGTGCTAGCTCTTTGAAACTTGACACAATCAAGTAGTTCCAAGTTCTATCTCTATGGTTTGTTTCCTATTGACGTAGCCCTAAGCAGAGACTGGCGCAAATCACTTTCATGGAAAGGGGTTGCCAAGCTTCCAAAAAACTACGAGTTTCCTGAATTATCAGTACACATTTTTTTCACCCAATCTTGATGACACTTTCAGGTAATGATCAGTACCCCAATCCCACTTGGCTCACCAAATTTTGTTCTTCTAGATTAAACCGATCGTTGGCAGTAACAGTTTTAATTTTTAGGTTTCACTCTGTTTTCTCCTATATGGATACATGTAGTTGGAACTCTAAATCAAACACGGATTGTGCTAGCACTTTGAAACTTGACACAATAATGTAGTTCCAGGTTCTATCTGTATTCTTTGTTTCCTATATGTAGCCCTAAGCAGAGACTGGCACAAATCACTTTCATGTAAAGGGGTTGCCAAGCTTCCAAAAAACTACGAGTTTCGTGAAATCTCAGCACATATTTTTTCACCCAATCTTGATGACACTTTCAGGTAATGATCAGTACCCCAATCCCACTTGGCTCACCAAATTTCGTTCTTCTAGGTTAAACCGATCGTTGGCAGTAGCAGTTTAAATTTTTAGGTTTCACTCTGTTTTCTCCTTTATGGATTCATGTAGTTGGAACTCTAAATCAAACACGGTTTGTGCTAGCTCTTTGAAACTTCACACAGTCAAGTAGTTCCAAGTTCTGTCTCTATGTTTTGTTTCCTATTGATGTAGCCCTAAGCAGAGACTGGCGCAAATCACTTTCATGGAAAGGGGTTTCCAAGCTTCCAAAAAACTACGAGTTTCCTGAAATCTCAGCACACATTTTTTCACCCAATCTTGATGACACTTTCAGGTAATGATCAGTACCCGAATTTCACTTGGCTCACCAAATTTCGTTCTTCTAGGTTAAACCAATCGTTGGCAGTAACAGTTTAAATTTTTAGGTTTCACTCTGTTTTCTCCTATATGGATACATGTAGTTGGAACTCTAAATCAAAAACGGTTTGTGCTAGCACTATGAAACTTTACACAATCAAGTAGTTCCAAGTTCTATCTCAATGGTTTGTTTCCTATTGATGTAGCCCTAAGCAGAGACTGGCGCAAATCACTTTCATGGAAAGGGGTTGCAAGCTTCCAAAAAACTACGAGTTTTCTGAAATCTCAGCACACATTTTTTCACCCAATTTTGATGACACTTTCAGGTAATGATTAGTACCCCAATCCAACTTTTCTCTCCAAATTTTGTTTTTCTAGGTTAAACTGATCTTTGGCAGTAACAGTTTTAATTTTTAGGTTTCACTCTGTTTTCTCCTATATGGATACATGTAGTTGGAACTCTAAATCAAACACGGATTGTGCTAGCACTTTGAAACTTGACACAATAAAGTAGTTCCAAGTTCTATCTGTATTCTTTGTTTCCTATTGATGTAGCCCTAAGCAGAGACTGGCTCAAATCACTTTCTTGGAAAGGGGTTGCCAAGCTTCCAAAAAACTACGAGTTTCGTGAAATCTCAGCACACATTTTTTCACCCAATCTTGATGACACTTTCAGGTAATGATCAGTACACCAATCCAACTTTTCTCTCCAAATTTTGTTCTTCTAGGTTAAACTGATCTTTGGCAGTAACAGTTTTAATTTTTAGGTTTCAGTCTGTTTTCTCCTATATGGATACATGTATTTGGAACTCTAAATCAAACACGGATTGTGCTAGCTCTTTGAAACTTGACACAATAAAGTAGTTCCAAGTTCTATTTCTATTGTTTGTTTCCTATTGATGTAGCCCTAAGCAGAGACTGGCTCAAATCACTTTCATGGAAAGGGGTTGCCAAGCTTCCAAAAAAACTACGAGTTTCGTGAAATCTCAGCACACATTTTTTCACCCAATCTTGATGACACTTTCAGGTAATGATCGGTACACCAATCCCACTTAGCTCACCAAATTTCGTTCTTCTAGCTTAAACCGATCGTTGGCAGTAACAGTTTAAATTTTTAGGTTTCACTCTGTTTTCTCCTTTATGGATGCATGTATTTGGAACTCTAAATCAAACACGGTTTGTGCTAGCTCTTTGAAACTTGACACAGTCAAGTAGTTCGAAGTTCTTTCTCTATGGTTTCTTTCCTATTGATGTAGCCCTAAGCAGAGACTGGCGCAAATCACATTCATGGAAAGTGGTTGCCAAGCTTCCAAAAAACTACGAGTTTCATGAAATCTGAGCACACATTTTTTCACCCAATCTTGATGACACTTTCAGGTAATGATCAGTACCCCAATCCCACTTTTCTCACCAAATTTCGTTCTTCTAGGTTAAACCGTTCGTTGGAAGTAACAGTTTTAATTTTTAGGTTTCACTCTGTTTTTTCCTATATGGATACATGTAGTTGGAACTCTAAATCAAACACGGTTTGTGCAAGCTCCTTGAAACTTGTCACAATAAATTAGTTCCAAGTTCTATCTTTATGGTTTGTTTCCTATTGATGTATCCCTAAGCAGAGACTGTCGCAAATCACTTTCATGGAAAGGGGTTGCCAAGCTTCCAAAAAACTACGAGTTTCGTGAAATCTCAGCACACATTTTTTCACCCAATCTTGATGACACTTTCAGGTAATGATCAGTACCCCAATCCAACTTGGCTCACCAAATTTCATTCTTCTATGTTAAACCGTTCATTGGCAGTAACAGTTTTAATTTTTAGGTTTCACTCTGTTTTCTCCTTTATGGATTCATGTAGTTGGAACTCTAAATCAAACACGGTTTGTGCTAGCTCTTTGAAACTTGACACAGTCAAGTAGTTCCAAGTTCTGTCTCTATGGTTTGTTTCCTATTGATGTAGCCCTAAGCAGAGACTGGCGCAAATCACTTTCATGGAAAGGGGTTGCCAAGCTTCCAAAAAACTACGAGTTTCCTGAAATCTCAGCACACATTATTTCACCCAATCTTGATGACACTTTCAGGTAATGATCAGTTCCCCAATCCCACTTGGCTCACCAAATTTCGTTCTTCTAGGTTAAACCGTTCGTTGGCAGTAACAGTTTTAATTTTTAGGTTTCACTCTGTTTTCTCCTATATGGATACATGTAGTTGGAACTCTAAATCAAACACGGATTGTGCTAGCTCTTTGAAACTTGACACAATAAAATAGTTCCAAGTTCTATCTCTATGGTTTGTTTCCTATTGATGTAGCCCTAAGCAGAGACTGGCGCAAATCACTTTCATGGAAAGGGGTTGCCAAGCTTCGAAAAAACTACGAGTTTCCTGATATCTCAGCACACATTTTTTCACCCAATCTTGCTGACACTTTCAGGTAATGATCAGTACCCCAATCCCACTTGGCTCACCAAATTTTGTTCTTCTATGTTAAACCGATCGTTGGCAGTAACAGTTTAAATTTTTAGGTTTCACTCTGTTTTCTCCTATATGGATACATGTAGTTGGAACTCTAAATCAAACACGGTTTGAGCTAGCTCTTTGATACTTGACACAGTCAAGTTGTTCCAAGTTCCATCTCTATGGTTTGTTTCCTATTGATGTAGCCCTAAGCAGAGAGTGGCGCAAATCACTTTCATGGAAAGGGGTTGCCAAGCTTCCAAAAAACTACGAGTTTCGTGAAATCTGAGCACACATTTTTTCACCCAATCTTGATGACACTTTCAGGTAATGATCAGTACCCCAATCCCACTTTTCTCACCAAATTTTGTTCTTCTAGGTTAAACCGTTCGTTGGAAGTAACAGTTTAATTTTTAGGTTTCACTCTGTTTTCTCCTATATGGATACCTGTAGTTGGAACTCTAAATCAAACACGGTTTGTGCTAGCTCCTTGAAACTTGTCACAATAAAATACTTCCAAGTTCTATCTTTATGGTTTGTTTCCTATTGATGTATCCCTAAGCAGAGACTGTCGCAAATCACTTTCATGGGAAGGGGTTGCCAAGCTTCCAAAAAACTACGAGTTTCCTGAAATCTCAGCACACATTTTTTCACCCAATCTTGATGACACTTTCAGGTAATGATCAGTACCCCAATCCAACTTGGCTCACCAAATTTCGTTCTTCTAGGTTAAACCGATCGTTGGCAGTAACAGTTTAAATTTTTAGGTTTCACTCTGTTTTCTCCTTTATGGATTCATGTAGTTGGAACTCTAAATCAAACACGGTTTGTGCTAGCTCTTTGAAACTTGACACAGTCAAGTAGTTCCAAGTACTGTCTCTATGGTTTGTTTCCTATTGATGTAGCCCTAAGCAGAGACTGGCGCAAATCACTTTCATGGAAAGGGGTTGCCAAGCTTCCAAAAAACTACGAGTTTCCTGAAATCTCAGCACAGATTTTTTCACCCAATCTTGATGACACTTTCACGTAATGATCAGTTCCCCAATCCCACTTGGCTCACCAAATTTCGTTCTTCTAGGTTAAACCGTTCGTTGGCAGTAACAGTTTTAATTTTTAGGTTTCACTCTGTTTTCTCCTATATGGATACATGTAGTTGGAACTCTAAATCAAACACAGTTTGTGCTAGCTCTTTGAAACTTGACACAATAAAGTAGTTCCAAGTTCTATCTCTATGGTTTGTTTCCTATTGATGTAGCCCTAAGCAGAGACTGGCGCAAATCACTTTCATGGAAAGGGGTTGCCAAGCTTCGAAAAAACTACGAGTTTCCTGATATCTCAGCACACATTTTTTCACCCAATCTTGCTGACACTTTCAGGTAATGATCAGTACCCCAATCCCACTTGGCTCACCAAATTTTGTTCTTCTATGTTAAACCGATCGTTGGCAGTAACAGTTTAAATTTTTAGGTTTCAGTCTGTTTTCTCCTATATGGATACCTGTAGTTGGAACTCTAAATCAAACACGGTTTGTGCTAGCTCCTTGAAACTTGTCACAATAAAATACTTCCAAGTTCTATCTTTATGGTTTGTTTCCTATTGATGTAGTCCTAAGCAGAGACTGGAGCAAATCACTTTCATGGAAAGGGGTTGCCAAGCTTCCAAAAAACTATGAGTTTCGTGAAATCTCAGCACACATTTTGTCACCCAAACTTGATGACACTTTCAGGTAATGATCAGTACCCCAATCCAACTTTTCTCTCCAAATTTTGTTCTTCTAGGTTAAACTGATCTTTGGCAGTAACAGTTTTAATTTTTAGGTTTCAGTCTGTTTTCTCCTATATGGATACATGTAGTTGGAACTCTAAATCAAACACGGATTGTGCTAGCTCTTTGAAACTTGACACAATAAAGTAGTTCCAAGTTCTATTTCTATTGTTTGTTTCCTATTGATGTAGCCCTAAGCAGAGACTGGCTCAAATCACTTTCATGGAAAGGGGTTGCCAAGCTTCCAAAAAACTACGAGTTTCGTGAAATCTCAGCACACATTTTTTCACCCAATCTTGATGACACTTTCAGGTAATGATCGGTACACCAATCCCACTTAGCTCACCAAATTTCGTTCTTCTAGCTTAAACCGATCGTTGGCAGTAACAGTTTAAATTTTTAGGTTTCACTCTGTTTTCTCCATTATGGATGCATGTATTTGGAACTCTAAATCAAACACGGTTTGTGCTAGCTCTTTGAAACTTGACACAGTCAAGTAGTTCGAAGTTCTTTCTCTATGGTTTGTTTCCTATTGATGTAGCCCTAAGCAGAGACTGGCGCAAATCACATTCATGGAAAGTGGTTGCCAAGCTTCCAAAAAACTACGAGTTTCATGAAATCTGAGCACACATTTTTTCACCCAATCTTGATGACACTTTCAGGTAATGATCAGTACCCCAATCCCACTTTTTTCACCAAATTTCGTTCTTCTAGGTTAAACCGTTCGTTGGAAGTAACAGTTTTAATTTTTAGGTTTCACTCTGTTTTATCCTATATGGATACATATAGTTGGAACTCTAAATCAAACACGGTTTGTGCAAGCTCCTTGAAACATGTCACAATAAATTAGTTCCAAGTTCTATCTTTATGGTTTGTTTCCTATTGATGTATCCCTAAGCAGAGACTGTCGCAAATCACTTTCATGGAAAGGGGTTGCCAAGCTTCCAAAAAACTACGAGTTTCGTGAAATCTCAGCACACATTTTTTCACCCAATCTTGATGACACTTTCAGGTAATGATCAGTACACCAATCCAACTTGGCTCACCAAATTTCATTCTTCTATGTTAAACCGTTCATTGGCAGTAACAGTTTTAATTTTTAGGTTTCACTCTGTTTTGTCCTATATGGATACATGTAGTTGGAACTCTAAATCAAACACGGATTGTGCTAGCTCTTTGAAACTGGACACAATAATGTAGTTCGAAGTTCTATCTCTATGGTTTGTTTCCTATTGATGTAGCCCTAAGCAGAGACTGGCGCAAATCACTTTCATGGAAAGGGGTTGCCAACCTTCCAAAAAACTACGAGTTTCCTGAAATCTCAGCACACATTTTTTCACCCAATATTGATGACACTTTCAGGTAATGATCAGTACCCCAATCCAACTTTTCTCACCAAATTTCGTTCTTCTAGGTTAAACTGATCTTTGGCAGTAACAGTTTTAATTTTTAGGTTTCACTCTGTTTTCTCCTATATGGATACATGTAGTTGGAACTGTAAATCAAACACGGATTGTGCTAGCTCTTTGAAACTTGACACAATAAAGTAGTTCCAAGTTCTATCTCTATTGTTTGTTTCCTATTGATGAAGCCCTAAGCAGAGACTGGCTCAAATCACTTTCATGGAAAGGGGTTGCCAAGCTTCCAAAAAACTACGAGTTTCGTGAAATCTCAGCACACATTTTTTCACCCAATCTTGATGACACTTTCAGGTAATGATCAGTACCCCAATCCCACTTGGCTCACCAAATTTCGTTCTTCTAGGTTAAACCGTTCGTTGGAAGTAACAGTTTAATTTTTAGGTTTCACTCTGTTTTCTCCTATATGGATACCTGTAGTTGGAACTCTAAATCAAACACGGTTTGTGCTAGCTCCTTGAAACTTGTCACAATAAAATACTTCCAAGTTCTATCTTTATGGTTTGTTTCCTATTGATGTATCCCTAAGCAGAGACTGTCGCAAATCACTTTCATGGGAAGGGGTTGCCAAGCTTCCAAAAAACTACGAGTTTCGTGAAATCTCAGCACACATTTTTTCACCCAATCTTGATGACACTTTCAGGTAATGATCAGTGCCCCAATCCAACTTGGCTCACCAAATTTCGTTCTTCTAGGTTAAACCGATCGTTGGCAGTAACAGTTTAAATTTTTAGGTTTCACTCTGTTTTCTCCTTTATGGATACATGTAGTTGGAACTCTAAATCAAACACGGTTTGTGCTAGCTCTTTGAAACTTGACACAGTCAAGTAGTTCCAAGTACTGTCTCTATGGTTTGTTTCCTATTGATGTAGCCCTAAGCAGAGACTGGCGCAAATCACTTTCATGGAAAGGGGTTGCCAAGCTTCCAAAAAACTACGAGTTTCCTGAAATCTCAGCACACATTTTTTCACCCAATCTTGATGACACTTTCACGTAATGATCAGTTCCCCAATCCCACTTGGCTCACCAAATTTCGTTCTTCTAGGTTAAACCGTTCGTTGGCAGTAACAGTTTTAATTTTTAGGTTTCACTCTGTTTTCTCCTATATGGATACATGTAGTTGGAACTCTAAATCAAACACGGTTTGTGCTAGCTCTTTGAAACTTGACACAATAAAGTAGTTCCAAGTTCTATCTCTATGTTTTGTTTCCTATTGATGTAGCCCTAAGCAGAGACTGGCGCAAATCACTTTCATGGAAACGGGTTGCCAAGCTTCGAAAAAACTACGAGTTTCCTGATATCTCAGCACACATTTTTTCACCCAATCTTGCTGACACTTTCAGGTAATGATCAGTACCCCAATCCCACTTGGCTCACCAAATTTTGTTCTTCTATGTTAAACCGATCGTTGGCAGTAACAGTTTAAATTTTTAGGTTTCAGTCTGTTTTCTCCTATATGGATACCTGTAGTTGGAACTCCAAATCAAACACGGTTTGTGCTAGCTCCTTGAAACTTGTCACAATAAAATACTTCCAAGTTCTATTTCTATTGTTTGTTTCCTATTGATGTAGCCCTAAGCAGAGACTGGCGCAAATCACTTTCATGGAAAGGGGTTGCCAAGCTTCCAAAATACTACGAGTTTACTGAAATCTCAGCACACATTTTTTCACCCAATCATGATGACACTTTCAGGAAATGATCAGTACCCCAATCCCACTTGGCTCACCAAATTTCGTTCTTCTATTTAAACCGATCGTTGGCAGTAACAGTTTTAATCTTTAGGTTTAACTCTGTTTTCTCCTATATGGATACATGTAGTTGGAACTCTAAATCAAACACGGATTGTGCTAGCACTTTGAAACTTGACACAATAAAGTAGTTCCAAGTTCTATCTGTATTCTTTGTTTCCTATATGTAGCCCTAAGCAGAGACTGGCGCAAATCACTTTCATGTAAAGGGGTTGCCAAGCTTCCAAAAAACTACGAGTTTCGTAAAATCTCAGCACACATTTTTTCACCCAATCTTGATGACACTTTCAGGTAATGATCAGTACCCCAATCCCACTTGGCTCACCAAATTTCGTTCTTCTACGTTAAACCGATCGTTGGCAGTAACAGTTTAAATTTTTAGGTTTCACTCTGTTTTCTCCTTTATGGATTCATGTAGTTGGAACTCTAAATCAAACACGGTTTGTGCTAGCTCTTTGAAACTTGACACAGTCAAGTAGTTCCAAGTTCTGTCTCTATGTTTTGTTTCCTATTGATGTAGCCCTAAGCAGAGACTGGCGCAAATGATCAGTACCCCAATCCCACTTGGCTCACCAAATTTCGTTCTTCTAGGTTAAACCGTTCGTTGGCAGTAACAGTTTTAATTTTTAGGTTTCACTCTGTTTTCTTCTATATGGATACATGTAGTTGGAACTCTAAATCAAACACGGTTTGTGCTAGCTCTTTTAAACTTGACACAATAAAGTAGTTCCAAGTTCTATCTCTATGATTTGTTTCCTATTGATGTAGCCCTAAGCAGAGACTAGGTTAAACCGTTCGTTGGCAGTAACAGTTTTAATTTTTAGGTTTCACTCTGTTTTCTCCTATATGGATACATGTAGTTGGAACTCTAAATCAAACACGGTTTGTGCTAGCACTATGAAACTTGACACAATCAAGTAGTTCCAAGTTCTATCTCGATGGTTTTTTTCCTATTGATGTAGCCCTAAGCAGAGACTGGCGCAAATCACTTTCATGGAAAGGGGTTGCCAAGCTTCCAAAAAACTACGAGTTTTCTGAAATCTCAGCACACATTTTTTTACCCAATATTGATGACACTTTCAGGTAATGATCAGTACCCCAATCCAACTTTTCTCTCCAAATTTTGTTCTTCTAGGTTAAACTGATCTTTGGCAGTAACAGTTTTAATTTTTAGGTTTCACTCTGTTTTCTCCTATATGGATACATGTAGTTGGAACTCTAAATCAAACACGGTTTGTGCTAGCTCCTTGAAATTTGTCACATAAAATACTTCCAAGTTCTATCTTTATGGTTTGTTTCTTATTGATGTAGTCCTAAGCAGAGACTGGCGCAAATCACTTTCATGGAAAGGGGTTGCCAAGCTTCCAAAAAACTACGAGTTTCGTGAAATCTCAGCACACATTTTGTCACCCAAACTTGATGACACTTTCAGGTAATGATCAGTACCCCAATCCAACTTTTCTCTCCAAATTTTGTTCTTCTAGGTTAAACTGATCTTTGGCAGTAACAGTTTTAATTTTTAGGTTTCACTCTGTTTTCTCCTATATGGATACATGTAGTTGGAACTCTAAATCAAACACGGATTGTGCTAGCACTTTGAAACTTTACACAGTAAAGAAGTTCCAAGTTCTATCTCTATTCTTTGTTTCCTATTGATGTAGCCCTAAGCAGAGACTGGCGCAAATCACTTTCATGTAAAGGGGTTGCCAAGCTTCCAAAAAACTACGAGTTTCGTGAAATCTCAGCACACATTTTTTCACCCAATCTTGATGACACTTTCATGTAATGATCAGTACCCCAATCCCACTTGGCTCACCAAATTTCGTTCTTCCTTGTTAAAACGATTGGTGGAAGTAACAGTTTAAATTTTTAGGTTTCACTCTGTTTTCTCCTATATGGATACCTGTATTTGGAACTCTAATCAAACACCGTTTGTGCTAGCTCCTTGAAACTTGACACAATAAAGTAGTTCCAAGTTCTATCTCTATGGTTTGTATCCTATTGATGTAGCTCTAAGCAGAGATAGGCGCAAATCACTTTCATGGAAAGGGTTTGCCAAGCTTCCTAAAAACTATGAGTTTCCTGAAATCTCAGCACACATATTTTCACCCAATCTTGATGACACTTTCAGGTAATGATCAGTACCCCAATCCCACTTGGCTCACCAAATTTCGTTCTTCCAGGTTAAACCGTTCGTTGGCAGTAACAGTTTTAATTTTTAGGTTTCACTCTGTTTTCTCCTATATGGATACATGTAGTTGGAACTCTAAATCAAACACGGTTTGTGCTAGCACTTTGAAACTTGAAAAAATAAAGTAGTTCCAAGTTCTATCTCTATGGTGTGTTTCCTATTGATGTAGCCCTAAGCAGAGACTGGCGCAAATCACTTTCATGGAAAGGGGTTGCCAAGCTTCCAAAAATCTACGAGTTTCCTGAAATCTCAGCAAACATTTTTTCACCCAATCTTAATGACACTTTCAGGTAATGATCAGTACCCCAATCTCACTTGGCTCACCAAATTTCGTTCCTCTAGCTTAAACCGTTTGTTGGCAGTAACAGTTTTAATTTTTAGGTTTCACTCTGTTTTCTCCAATATGGATACATGTACTTGGACTCTAAATCAAACACGGTTTGTGCTAGCTCTTTGAAACTTGACACAATAAAGTAGTTCCAAGTTCTCTCTCTACGGTTTGTTTCCTATTGATGTAGCCCTAAGAAGAGACTGGCACAAATCACTTTTATGAAAAGGGGTTGCCAAGCTTCCAAAAATCAACGAGTTTCCTGAAATCTCAGGAAACATTTTTTAACCCAATCTTAATGACACTTTCAGGTAATGATCAGTACCCCAATCCCACTTGGCTCACCAAATTTCGTTCTTCTAGGTTAAACCGTTCGTTGGCAGTAACAGTTTAAATTTTTAGGTTTCACTCTGTTTTCTCGTATATGGATACATGTAGTTGGAACTCTAAATCAAACACGGTTTGTGCTAGCTCTTTGTAACTTGACACAATCAAGTAGTTCCAAGTTCTATCTCTATGTTTTTTTCCTATTGATGTAGCCCTAAGCAGAGACTGGCGCAAATCACTTTCATGGAAAGGGGTTCCCAAGCTTCCAAAAAACTACGAGTTTCCTGAAATCTCAGCACACATTTTTTCACCCAATCTTAATGACACTTTCAGGTAATGATCAGTACCCCAATCCCACTTGGCTCACCAAATTTCGTTCTTCTAGGTTAAACTGTTCGTTGGCAGTAACAGTTTTAATTTTTAGGTTTCACTCTGTTTTCTCCTATATAAATACATGTAGTTGGAACTCTAAATCAAACACGGTTTGTGCTAGCTCTTTGAAACTTGACACAACCAAGTAGTTCCATGTACTATCTCTATGGTTTGTTTCCTATTGATGTAGCCCTAAGCAGAGACTGGCGCAAATCACTTTCATGGAAAGGGGTTGCCAAGCTTCCAAAAAACTATGAGTTTCCTGAAATCTCAGCACACATTTTTTCACCCAATCTTGATGACACTTTCAGGTAATGATCATTACCCCAGTCCCACTTGGCTCACCAAATTTCGTTCTTCTAGGTTAAACCATTCGTTGGCAGTAACAGTTTTAATTTTTAGGTTCCACTCTGTTTTCTCGTATATGGATACATGTAGTTGGAACTCTAAATCAAACACGGTTTGTGATAGCTCTTTGAAACTTGACACAATCAAGTAGTTCCAAGATCTATCTCTATGGTTTTTTCCTATTGATGTAGCCCTAAGCAGAGACTGGTGCAAATCACTTTCATGCAAAGGGGTTGCCAAGCTTCCAAAAAACTACGAGTTTCCTGAAATCTCAGCACACATTGTTTTACCCAATCTTGATGACACTTTCAGGTAATGATCAGTACCCCAATCCCACTTGGCTCACCAAATTATGTTCTTCTAGGTTAAACCGTTCATTGGCAGTAACAATTTTAATTTTTAGGTTTCACTCTGTTTTCTCCTATATGGATACATGTAGTTGGAACTCTAAATCAAACACGGTTTGTGCTAGCTCTTTGAAACTTGACACAACCAAGTAGTTCCAAGTTCTATCTCTATGGTTTTTTTCCTATTGATGTAGCCCTAAGCAGAGACTGGCGCAAATCACTTTCATGGAAATGGGTTGCGAAGCTTCCAAAATACTACGAGTTTCCTGAAATCTCAACACACATTTTTTCAACCAATCTTGATGACACTTTCAGGTAATGATCAGTACCCCAATCCCACTTGGCTCACCAAATTTCGTTCCTCTAGCTTAAACCGTTTGTTGGCAGTAACAGTTTTAATTTTTAGGTTTCACTCTGTTTTCTCCAATATGGATACATGTACTTGGAACTCTAAATCAAACACGGTTTGTTCTAGCTCTTTGAAACTTGACACAATAAAGTAGTTCCAAGTTCTATCCCTGTGGTTTGTTTCCTATTGATATAGCCCTAAGCAGAGACTGGCACAAATCACTTTCATAGAAAGGGGTTGCCAAGCTACCAAAAATCTACGAGTTTCCTGAAATCTCAGCAAACATTTTTTCACCCAATTTAATGACACTTTCAGATAATGATCAGTACCCCAATCCCACTTGGCTCACCAAATTTCGTTCTTCTAGGTTAAACCATTCGTTTGCAGTAACAGTTTTAATTGTTAGGTTTCACTCTGTTTTCTCCTATATGGATACATTTAGTTGGAACTCTAAATCAAAAACGGTTTGTGCTAGCTCTTTGAAACTTGACACAACCAAGTAGTTCCAAGTTCTATCTCTATGGTTTGTTTCCTATTGATGTAGCCCTAAGCAGAGATTGGCGCAAATCACTTTCATGAAAAGGGGTTGCCAAGCTTCCAAAAAACTACGAGTTTCCTGACATCTCAGCACACATTTTTTCACCCAATCTTGATGACACTTTCAGGTAATGATCATTACCCCAATCCCACTTGGCTCACCAAATTTCGTTCTTCTAGATTAAACCGTTCGTTGGCAGTAACAGTTTTAATTTTTAGGTTTCACTCTGTTTTCTCCTATATGGATACACGTAGTTGGAACTGTAAATCAAACACGGTTTGTGCTACCTCTTTGAAACTTGACACAACCAAGTAATTCCAAGTTCTATCTCTATGGTTTGTTTCGTATTGATGAGGCCTAAGCAGAGATTGGCGCAAATCACTTTCATGGAAAGGGGTTGCCAAGCTTCCAAAAAACTACAAGTTTCCTGAAATCTCAGCACACATTTTTTCACCCAATATTGATGACACTTTCAGGTAATGATCATTACCCCAATCCCACTTGGTTCACCAAATTTCATTCTTCTAGATTAAACCATTCGTTGGCAGTAACAGTTTTAATTTTTAGGTTTCACTCTGTTTTCTGCTATATGGATACATGTAGTTGGAACTCTAAATCAAACACGGTTTGTTCTAGCTCTTTGAAACTTGACACAATAAAGTAGTTCCAAGTTCTATCCCTGTGGTTTGTTTCCTATTGATGTAGCCGTAAGCAGAGACTGGCACAAATCACTTTCATAGAAAGGGGTTGCCAAGCTTCCAAAAATCTACGAGTTTCCTGAAATCTCAGCAAACATTTTTTCACCCAATTTAATGACACATTCAGATAATGATCAGTACCCCAATCCCACTTGGCTCACCAAATTTCGTTCATCTAGGTTAAACCGTTCGTTGGCAGTAACAGTTTTAATTGTTAGGTTTCACTCTGTTTTCTCCTATATGGTTACATTTAGTTGGAACTCTAAATCAAAAACGGTTTGTGCTAGCTCTTTGAAACTTGACACAACCAAGTAGTTCCAAGTTCTATCTCTATGGTTTGTTTCCTATTGATGTAGCCCTAAGCAGAGACTGGCGCAAATCACTTTCATGGAAAGGGGTTGCCAAGCTTCCAAAATATTACGAGTTTCCTGAAATCTCAGCACACATTTTTTCAACCAATCTTGATGGCACTTTTAGGTAATGATCTGTACCCCAATCCACCCTGGCTCACCAAATTTCGTTCTTCTAATTAAACCGTTCTTTGGCAGTAACAGTTTTAATTTTTAGGTTTCACTCTGTTGTCTCCTATATGGATACATGTAGTTGGAACTCTAAATCAAACACGGTTTGTGCTAGCTCTTTGCAACTTGACACAAAAAATAGTTCCAAGTTCTATCTCTATGGTTTGTTTCCTATTGATGTAGCCCTAAGCAGAGACTGGCGCAAATCACTTTCATGGAAAGGGGTTCCCAAGCTTCCAAAAAACTACGAGTTTCCTGAAATCTCAGCACACATTTTTTCACACAATCTTGATGACACATTCAGGTAATGATCAGTACCCCAATCCCACTAGGCTCACCAAATTTCGTTCTTCTAAGTAAAACCGTTCATTGGCAGTAACAGTTTTAATTTTTAGGTTTCACTCTGTTTTCTCCTATATGGATACATGTAGTTGGAACTGTAAATCAAACACGGTTTGTGCTACCTCTTTGAAACTTGACACAACCAAGTAGTTCCAAGTTCTATCACTATGGTTTGTTTCGTATTGATGTAGCCCTAAGCAGAGATTGGCGCAAATCACTTTCATGGAAAGGTGTTGCCAATCTTCCAATAAACTACAAGTTTCCTGAAATCTCAGCACACATTTTTTCACCCAATCTTGATGACACTTTCAGGTAATGATCATTACCCCAATCCCACTTGGTTCACCAAATTTCATTCTTCTAGATTAAACCATTCGTTGGCAGTAGTAGTTTTAATTTTTAGGTTTCACTCTGTTTTCTGCTATATGGATACATGTAGTTGGAACTCTAAATCAAACACGGTTTGTTCTAGCTCTTTGAAACTTGACACAATAAAGTAGTTCCAAGTTCTATCCCTGTGGTTTGTTTCCTATTGATGTAGCCCTAAGCAGAGACTGGCACAAATCACTTTCATAGAAAGGGGTTGCCAAGCTTCCAAAAATCTACGAGTTTCCTGAAATCTCAGCAAACATTTTTTCACCCAATTTAATGACACTTTCAGATAATGATCAGTTCCCCAATCCCACTTGGCTCACCAAATTTCGTTCTTCTAGGTTAAACCGTTCATTGGCAGTAACAGTTTTAATTGTTAGGTTTCACTCTGTTTTCTCCTATATGGTTACATTTATTTGGAACTCTAAATCAAAAACGTTTTGTGCTAGCTCTTTGAAACTTGACACAACCAAGTAGTTCCAAGTTCTATCTCTATGGTTTGTTTCCTATTGATGTAGCCCTAAGCAGAGATTGGCGCAAATCACTTTCGTGGAAAGGGGTTGCCAAGCTTCCAAAAAACTACGAGTTTCCTGAAATCTCAGCACACATTTTTTCACCCAATCTTGATGACACTTTCAGGTAATGATCAGTACCCCAATCCCACTTGGCTCACCAAATTTCGTTCCTATAGCTTAAACCGTTTGTTGGCAGTAACAGTTTTGATTTTTAGGTTTCACTCTGTTTTCTCCTATATGGATAAATGTACTTGGAACTCTAAATCAAACACGGTTTGTGCTAGCTCTTTGAAAATTGACACAATCAAGTAGTTCCAAGTTCTATCTCTATGGTTTGTTTCCTATTGATGTAGACCTAAGCAGAGACTGGCGCAAATCACTTTCATGGAAAGGGGTTGCCAAGCTTCCAAAAAACTACGAGTTTCCTGAATTCTCAGCACACATTTTTTCACCCAATCTTGATGACACTTTCAGGTAATGATCAGTACCCCATCCCACTTTTCTCACCAAATGTCGTTCTTCTAGGTTAAACCGTTCGTTGGCAGTAACAGTTTTAATTTTTAGGTTTCACTCTGTTTTCTCCAATATGGATACATGTAGTTGAAACTCTAAATCAAACACGGTTTGTGCTAGCTCTTTGAAACTTGACACAACCAAGTAGTTCCAAGTTCTATCTCTATGGTTTGTTTCCTATTGATGTAGCCCTAAGCAGAGACTGGCGCAAATCACTTTCATGGAAAGGGGTTGCCAAGCTTCCAAAATACTACGAGTTTACTGAAATCTCAGCACACATTTTTTCACCCAATCATGATGACACTTTCAGGTAATGACCATTACCCCAATCCCACTTGGCTCACCAAATTTCGTTCCTCTAGCTTAAACCGTTTGTTGACACTAACAGTTTTAATTTTTAGGTTTCACTCTGTTTTCTCCAATATGGATACATGTACTTGGAACTCTAAATCAAACACGGTTTGTGCTAGCTCTTTGAAACTTAACACAATAAAGTAGTTCCAAGTTCTATCTCTATGGTTTGTTTCCTATTGATGTAGCCTTAAGCAGAGACTGGCACAAATCACTTTCATGGAAAGGGGATGCCAAGCTTCCAAAAATCTACGAATTTCCTGAAATCTCAGCAAACTTTTTTTCACCCAATCTTAATGACACTTTCAGGTAATGATCAGTACCCCAATCCCACTTGGCTCACCAAATTTTGTTCTTCTAGTTTAAACTGTTCGTTGGCAGTAACAGTTTTAATTTTTAGGTTTCACTCTGTTTTCTCCTATATGGATACATTTAGTTGGAACTCTAAATCAAAAACGGTTTGTGCTAGCTCTTTGAAACTTGACACAACCAAGTAGTCCCAAGTTCTATCTCTATGGTTTGTTTCCTATTGATGTAGCCCAAAGGAGACATTGGCGCAAATCACTTTCATGGAAAGGGGTTGCCAGGCTTCCAAAAAACTACGAGTTTCCTGAAATCCCAGCACACATTTTTTCACCCACTCTTGATGACACTTTCAGGTAATGATCAGTACCCCAATCCCACTTAGCTCACCAAATTTTTTCTTCTAGGTTAAACCGTTCATTGGCAGTAACAGTTTTAATTTTTAGGTTTCACTCTGTTTTCTCCTATATGGATACATGTAGTTGGAACTCTAAATCAAACACGGTTTGTGCTAGCTCTTTGAAACTTGACACAACCAAGTAGTTCCAAGTTCTATCTCTATGGTTTGTTTCCTATTGATGTAGCCCTAAGCAGAGATTGGCGCAAATCACTTTCGTGGAAAGGGGTTGCCAAGCTTCCAAAAAACTACGAGTTTCCTGAAATCTCAGCACACATTTTTTCACCCAATCTTGATGACACTTTCAGGTAATGATCATTACCCCAATCCCACTTGGTTCACCAAATTTCATTCTTCTAGATTAAACCGTTCGTTGGTAGTAACAGTTTTAATTTTTAGGTTTCACTCTGTTTTCTGCTCTATGGATACATGTAGTTGGAACTCTAAATCAAACACGGTTTGTGCTAGCTCTTTGAAACCTGACACAATCAAGTAGTTCCAAGTTCTATCTCTATGGTTTTTTTCCTATTAATGTAGCCCTAAGCAGAGACTGGCGCAAATCACTTTCATGGAAATGGGTTGCCAAGCTTCCAAAAAACTACGATTTTCCTGAAATCTCAGCACACATTTTTTCACCTAATCTTGATGACACTTTCAGGTAATGATCAGTACCCCAATCCCACTTGGCTCACCAAATTTCGTTCTTCTAGGTTAAACCGTTCATTGGCAGTAAGAGTTTTAATTTTTAGGTTTCACTCTGTTTTCTCCTATATGGATACATGTAGTTGGAACTCTAAATCTAACACGGTTTGTGCTAGCTCTTTGAAACTTGACACAACCAAGTAGTTCCAAGTTCTATCTCTATGGTTTGTTTCCTATTGATGTAGCCCTAAGCAGAGACTGGCGCAAATCACATTCATGGAAAGGGGTTGCCAAGCTTCCAAAAAACTACGAGTTTCCTGAAATCTCAGCACACATTTTTTCACCCAATCTTGATGACACTTTCAGGTAATGACCATTACCCCAATCCCACTTGGCTCACCAAATTTCGTTCTTCTAGATTAAACCGTTCGTTGGCAGTAACAGTTTTAATTTTTAGGTTTCACTCTGTTTTCTGCTATATGGATACATGTAGTTGGAACTCTAAATCAAACACGGTTTGTGCTAGCTCTTTGAAACTTGACACAATAAAGTAGTTCCAAGTTCTATCTCTATGGTTTGTTTCCTATTGATGTAGCCCTAAGCAGATACTGCCGCAAATCACTTTCATGGAAAGGGGTTGCCAAGCTTCCAAAAAACTACGAGTTTCCTGAAATCTCATCACACATTTTTTCACCCAATATTGATGACACTTTCAGGTAATGATCAGTACATTAATCCCAATTGGCTCACCAAATTTCGTTCTTCTAGGTTAAACCGATCGTTGGCAGTAACAGTTTTAATTTTTAGGTTTCATTCTGTTTTCTCGAATATGGATACATGTAGTTGGAACTCTAAATCAAACACGGTTTGTGCTAGCTCTTTGAAACTTGTCACAGTCAAGTAGTTCCAAGTTCTATCTCTATGGTTTGTTTCCTATTGATGTAGCCCTAAGCAGAGACTGGCGCAAATCACTTTCATGGAAAGGGGTTGCCAAGCTTCCAAAAAACTACGAGTTTCCTTAAATCTCAGCAAACATATTTTCACCCAATCTTCATGACAGTTTCAGGTAATGATCAGTTCCCCAATCCCACTTGGCTCACCAAATTTTGTTCTTCTAGGTTAAACCGTTGGTTGGCAGTAACAGTTTTAATTTTTAGGTTTCACTCTGTTTTCTCCAATATGGATACATGTACTTGGAACTCTAAATCAAACACGGTTTGTGCTAGCTCTTTGAAACTTGACACAATCAAGAGTTCCAACTTCTATCTCTACGGTTTGTTTCCTATTGATGTAGCCCTAAGCAGAGACTGGCACAAATCACTTTCATGGAAAGGGGTTGCCAAGCTTCCAAAAAACTACGAGTTTCCTTATATCTCAGCACACATTTTTCACCCAATCTTCATGACACTTTCAGGTAATGATCAGTACCCCAATCCCACATGGCTCACCAAATTTCGTTCCTCTAGCTTAAACCATTTGTTGGCAGTAACAGTTTTAATTTTTAGGTTTCACTCTGTTTTCTCCAATATGGATACATGTACTTGGAACTCTAAATCAAACACGGTTTGTGCTAGCTCTTTGAAACTTGACACAACCATGTAGTCCCAAGTTCTATCTCTATGGTTTGTTTCCTATTGATGTAGCCCAAAAAAGACATTGGCGCAAATCACTTTCATGGAAAGGGGTTGCCAAGCTTCCAAAAAACTTCGAGTTTCCTGAAATCCCAACACACATTTTTTCACCCAATCTTGATGACACTTTCAGGTAATGATCAGTACCCCAATCCCACTTGGCTCACCAAATTTTGTTCTTCTAGGTTAAACCGTTCATTGGCAGTAACAGTTTTAATTTTTAGGTTTCACTCTGTTTTCTCCTATATGGATACATGTAGTTGGAACTCTAAATCAAACACGGTTTGTGCTAGCTCTTTGAAACTTGACACAACCAAGTAGTTCCAAGTTCTATCTCTATGGTTTGTTTCCTATTGATGTAGCCCTAAGCAGAGACTGGCACAAATCACTTTCTTGGAAAGGGGTTGCCAAGCTTCCAAAATACTACGAGTTTCCTGAAATCTCAGCACACATTTTTTCACCCAATCTTGATGGCAGTTTCAGGTAATGATCAGTACCCCAATGCCACTTGTCTCACCAAATTTCGTTCTTCTAATTAAACCGTTCTTTGGCAGTAACAGTTTTAATTTTTAGGTTTCATCTGTTGTCTCCTATATGGATACATGTAGTTGGTACTCTAAATCAAACACGGTTTGTGCTAGCTCTTTGCAACTTGACACAATAAAGTAGTTCCCACTTCTATCTCTATGGTTTGTTTCCTATTGATGTAGCCCTATGCAGAGACTGGCGCAAATCACTTTCATGGAAAGGGGTTCCCAAGCTTCCAAAAAACTACGAGTTTCCTGATATCTCAGCACACATTTTTTCACCCAATCTTGATGACACATTCAGGTAATGATCAGTACCCCAATCCCACTTGGCTCACCAAATTTCGTTCTTCTAAGTTAAACCTTTCATTGGCAGTTACAGTTTTAATTTTTAGGTTTCACTCTGTTTTCTCCTATATGGATACATGTAGTTGGAACTCTAAATCAAACACGGTTTGTGCTAGCTCTTTGAAACTTGGCACAATAAAGTAGTTCCAAGTTCTCTCTCTATGGTTTGTTTCCTATTGATGTAGCCCTAAGCAGAGATTGGCGCAAATCACTTTCATGGAAAGGTGTTGCCAAGCTTCCAAAAAACTACGAGTTTCCTGAAATCTCAGCCCACATTTTTTCACCCAATCTTGATGACACTTTCAGGTAATGACCATTACCCGAATCCCACTTGGCTCACCAAATTTCGTTCTTCTAGATTAAACCGTTCGTTGGCAGTAACAGTTTTAATTTTTAGGTTTCACTCTGTTTTCTGCTATGTGGATACATGTAGTTGGAACTCTAAATCAAACACGGTTTGTGCTAGCTCTTTGAAACTTGACACAATAAAGTAGTTCCATGTTCTATCTCTATGGTTTGTTTCCTATTGATGTAGCCCTAAGCAGAGATTGGAACAAATCACTTTCATGGAAAGGGGTTGCCAAACTTCCAAAAAACTACGAGTTTCCTGAAATCTCAGCACACATTTTTTCACCCAATCTTGATGACACTTTCAGGTAATGATCATTACCCCAATCCCACTTGGTTCACCAAATTTCATTCTTCTAGACTAAACCGTTCGTTGGTAGTAACAGTTTTAATTTTTAGGTTTCACTCTGTTTTCTGCTATATGGATACATGTAGTTGGAACTCTAAATCAAACACGGTTTGTGCTAGCTCTTTGAAACCTGACACAATCAAGTAGTTTCAAGTTCTATCTCTATGGTTTTTTTCCTATTAATGTAGCCCTAAGCAGAGACTGGCGCAAATCACTTTCATGGAAATGGGTTGCCAAGCTTCCAAAAAACTACGATTTTCCTGAAATCTCAGCACACATTTTTTCACCTAATCTTGATGACACTTTGAGGTAATGATCAGTACCCCAATCCCACTTGGCTCACCAAATTTCGTTCTTCTAGGTTAAACCGTTCATTGGCAGTAACAGTTTTAATTTTTAGGTTTCACTCTGTTTTCTCCTATATGGATACATGTAGTTGGAACTCTAAATCAAACACGGTTTGGGCTAGCTCTTTGAAACTTGACACAACCAAGTAGTTCCAAGTTCTATCTCTATGGTTTGTTTCCTATTGATGTAGCCCTAAGCAGAGACTGGCGCAAATCACATTAATGGAAAGGGGTTGCCAAGCTTCCAAAAAACTACGAGTTTCCTGAAATCTCAGCACACATTTTTTCACCCAATCTTGATGACACTTTCAGGTAATGATCAGTACCCCAATCCCACTTGGCTCACCAAATTTCGTTCTTCTAGATTAAACCGTTCGTTGGCAGTAACAGTTTTAATTTTTAGGTTTCACTCTGTTTTCTGCTATATGGATACATGTAGTTGGAACTCTAAATCAAACACGGTTTGTGCTAGCTCTTTGAAACTTGACACAATAAAGTAGTTCCAAGTTCTATCTCTATGGTTTGTTTCCTATTGATGTAGCCCTAAGCAGATACTGCCACAAATCACTTTCATGGAAAGGGGTTGCCAAGCTTCCAAAAAACTACGAGTTTCCTGAAATCTCATCACACATTTTTTCACCCAATATTGATGACACTTTCAGGTAATGATCAGTACATTAATCCCAATTGGCTCACCAAATTTCGTTCTTCTAGGTTAAACCGATCGTTGGCAGTAACAGTTTTAATTTTTAGGTTTCATTCTGTTTTCTCCAATATGGATACATGTAGTTGGAACTCTAAATCAAACACGGTTTGTGCTAGCTCTTTGAAACTTGTCACAGTCAAGTAGTTCCAAGTTCTATCTCTATGGTTTGTTTCCTATTGATGTAGCCCTAAGCAGAGACTGGCGCAAATCACTTTCATGGAAAGGGGTTGCCAAGCTTCCTAAAAACTACGAGTTTCCTTAAATCTCAGCACACATATTTTCACCCAATCTTCATGACACTTTCAGGTAATGATCAGTTCCCCAATCCCACTTGGCTCACCAAATTTTGTTCTTCTAGGTTAAACCGTTGGTTGGCAGTAACAGTTTTAATTTTTAGGTTTTACTCTGTTTTCTCCAATATGGATACATGTACTTGGAACTCTAAATCAAAAACGGTTTGTGCTAGCTCTTTGAAACTTGACACAATCAAGAGTTCCAACTTCTATCTCTACGGTTTGTTTTCTATTGATGTAGCCCTAAGCAGAGACTGGCACAAATCACTTTCATGTAAAGGGGTTGCCAAGCTTCCAAAAAACTACGAGTTTCCTTAAATCTCAGCACACATTTTTCACCCAATCTTCATGACACTTTCAGGTAATGATCAGTTCCCCATTCCCACTTGGCTCACCAAATTTCGTTCTTCTAGGTTAAACCGTTCGTTGGCAGTAACAGTTTTAATTTTTAGGTTTCACTCTGTTTTCTTCTATATTGATACATGTTTTTGGAACTCTAAATCAAACACGGTTTGTGCTAGCTCTTTGAAACTTGACACAACCAAGTATTTCCAAGTTCTAT
Organism: Spermophilus citellus; assembly: GCF_964194105.1. Taxonomy (NCBI): domain Eukaryota; kingdom Metazoa; phylum Chordata; class Mammalia; order Rodentia; family Sciuridae; genus Spermophilus; species Spermophilus citellus. The sequence continues at coordinate 16,966,540 of NC_138188.1, forward strand.
CTCTATGGTTTGTTTCCTATTGATGTAGCCCTAAGCAGAGACTGGCACAAATCACTTTCATTTAAAGGGGTTGCCAAGCTTCCAAAAAACTACGAGTTTCCTGAAATCTCAGAACACATTTTTTCACCTAATCTTGATGACACTTTCAGGTAATGATCAGTACCCCAATCCAACTTGGCTCACCAAATTTTGTTCTTCTAGGTTAAACCGTTCGTTGGCAGTAACAGTTTTCATTTTTAGGTTTCACTCTGTTTTCTGCTATAGGGATACATGTAGTTGGAACTCTAAATCAAACACGGTTTGTGCTAGCTCTTTGGAACGTGACACAATAAATTACTTCCAAGTTCTATCTCTATGGTTTGTTTCCTATTGATGTAGCCCTAAGCAGAGACTGGCGCAAATCCCTTTCATGGAACGGGGTTGCCAAGCTTCCAAAAAACTACCAGTTTCGTGAAATCTCAGCACACATTTTTTTCACCCAAATTGATGACACTTTCAGGTAATGATCAGTACCCCAATGCCACTTGGCGCACCAAATTTCGATATTCTAAGTTAAACCCTTCGTTGGCAGTAACAGTTTTAATTTTCAGGTTTCACTCTGTTTTCTCCTATATGGATACATGTAGTTGGAATTCTAAATCAAACAAGGTTTGTGCTAGCTCTTTGAAACTTGACACAATAAAGTAGTTCCAAGTTCTATCACTATGGTTTGTTTCCTATTGATGTAGCCCTAAGCAGAGACTGGTGCAAATCACTTTCATGGAAAGGGGTTTCCAAGCTTCCAAAAAACTATGAGTTTCCTGAAATCTCAGCACACATTTTTTTCACCCAAACTTGATGACACTTTTAGGTAATGATCAGTACCCCAATGACACTTGGCTCACCAAATTTCGATATTCTAAGTTAAACCCTTCATTGGCAGTAACAGTTTTAATTTTCAGGTTTCACTCTGTTTTCTCTTATATCGATACATGTAGTTGGAATTCTAAATCACACAAGGTTTGTACTAGCTCTTTGAAACTTGACACAATAAAGTAGTTCCAAGTTCTATCTCTATGGTTTGTTTCCTATTGATGTAGCCATAAGCAGAGACTGGCGCAAATCACTTTCATGGAAATGGGTTGCCAAGCTTCCAAAAAACTACGAGTTTCCTGAAATCTCAGCACACATATTTTCACCCAATCTTGATGACACTTTCAGGTAATGATCAGTACCCCAATCCCACTTGTCTCACCTAATTTCGTTCTTCTAGTTTAAATGGATCCTTGGCAGTAACAGTTTTAATTTTTAGGTTTCACTCTGTTTTCTCCTATATGGATACATGTAGTTGGAACTCTAAATCAAACACGGTTTGTGTTAGCTCTTTGTAACTTGACACAATCACGTAGTTCCAAGTTCTATCTCTATGGTTTGTTTCCTATTGATGTAGCCCTAAGCAGAGACTGGCGCAAATCACTTTCATGGAAAGGGGTTGCCAAGCTTCCAAAAAACTACGAGTTTCCTGAAAAATCATCACACATTTTTTTCACCCAATCTTGATGACACTTTCAGGTAATGATCAGTACCCCAATCCCACTTGACTCACCAAATTTCGTTCTTCTAGGTTAAACCGTTCGTTGGCAGTAACAGTTTAAATTTTTAGGTTTCACTCTGTTTTCTCCTATATGGATAAATGTAGTTGGAATTCTAAATCAAACACGGTTTGTGCTAGCTCTTTGAAACGTGACACTATCAAGTAGTTCCAAGTTCTATCTCAATGGTTTGTTTCCTATTGACGTAGCCCTAAGCAGAGACTGGCGCAAATCACTTTCATGGAAAGGGTTGCCAAGCTTCCAAAAAACTACAGGTTTCCTGAAATCTCAGCACACATTTTTTCACCCAATCTTGATGACACTTTCAGGTAATGATCAGTACCCCAATCCCACTTGGCTCACCAAATTTTGTTCTTCAAGGTTAAACCGTTCGTTGGCAGTAACAGTTTTAATTTTTAGTTTTCACTCTGTTTTCTCCTATATGGATACATGTAATTGGAACTCTAAATCAAACACGGTTTGTGGTAGCTCTTTGTAACTTGACACAATCAAGTAGTTCCATGTTCTATCTCTATGGTTTGTTTCCTATAAATGTAGCCCTAAGAAGAGACTGGCGCAAATCACTTTCATGGAAAGGGGTTGCCAAGCTTCCAAAAAACTACGAGTTTCCTGAAATCTCAGCACACATTTTTTCACCCAATCTTGATGACACTTTCAGGTAATGACCATTACCCCAATCCCACTTGGCTCACCAAATTTCGTTCTTCTAGATTAAACCATTCGTTGGCAGTAACAGTTTTAATTTTTAGGTTTCACTCTGTTTTCTGCTATATGGATACATGTAGTTGGAACTCTAAATCAAACACGGTTTGTGCTAGCTCTTTGAAACTTGACACAATAAAGTAGTTCCATGTTCTATCTCTATGGTTTGTTTCCTATTGATGTAGCCCTAAGCAGTGACTGGCGCAAATCACTTTCATGGAAAGGGGTTGCCAAGCTTCCAAAAAACTACGAGTTTCCTGAAATATCAGCACACATTTTTTCACCCAATCTTGATGACACATTCAGGTAAAGATCAGTACCCCAATGCCACTTGGCTCACCAAATTTCATTCTTCTAGATTAAACCGTTCGTTGGTAGTAACAGTTTTAATTTTTAGGTTTCACTCTGTTTTCTGCTTTATGGATACATGTAGTTGGAACTCTAAATCAAACACGGTTTGTGCTAGCTCTTTGAAACCTGACACAATCAAGTAGTTCCAAGTTCTATCTCTATGGTTTTTTTCCTATTAATGTAGCCCTAAGCAGAGACTGGCACAAATCACTTTCATGGAAATGGGTTGCCAAGCTTCCAAAAAACTACCATTTTCCTGAAATCTCAGCACACATTTTGTCACCTAATCTTGATGACACTTTCAGGTAATGATCAGTACCCCAATCCCACTTGGCTCACCAAATTTCATTCTTCTAGGTTAAACCGTTCATTGGCAGTAAGAGTTTTAATTTTTAGGTTTCACTCTGTTTTCTCCTATATGGATACATGTAGTTGGAACTCTAAATCAAACACGGTTTGTGCTAGCTCTTTGAAACTTGACACAACCAAGTAGTTCCAAGTTCTATCTCTATGGTTTGTTTCCTATTGATGTAGCCCTAAGCAGAGACTGGCGCAAATCACTTTTATGGAAAGGGGTTGCCACGCTTCCAAAAAACTACGAGTTTCCTGAAATCTCAGCACACATTTTTTCACCCAATCTTGATGACACTTTCAGGTAATGATCAGTACCCCAATCCAATTTTTCACTCCAAATTTTGTTCTCCTAGGTTAAACTGATCTTTGGCAGTAACAGTTTTAATTTTTAGGTTTCACTCTGTTTTCTCCTATATGGATACATGTAGTTGGAACTCTAAATCAAACACGGATTGTGCTAGCTCTTTGAAACTTGACACAAAAGTAGTTCCAAGTTCTATCTCTATTGTTTGTTTCTTATTGATGTAGCCCTAAGCAGAGACTGGCACAAATCACTTTAATGGAAAGGGGTTGCCAAGCTTCCAAAAAACTACCAGTTTCGTGAAATCTCAGCACACATTTTTTCACCCAATCTTGATGACACTTTCAGGTAATGATCAGTACCCCAATCCCACTTTGCTCACCAAATTTCGTTCTTCCAGGTTAAACCGATCGTTGGCAGTAACAGTTTAAATTTTTAGGTTTCACTCTGTTTTCTCCTTTATGGATTCATGTAGTTGGAACTCTAAATCAAACACGGTTTGTGCTAGCTCTTTGAAACTTGACACAATAAAGTAGTTCCAAGTTCTATCTCTATGTTTGTTTCCTATTGATGTAGCCCTAAGCAGAGACTTGGGCAAACCACTTTCATGGAAAGGGGTTGCCAAGCTTCCAAAAAACTACGAGTTTCGTGAAATCTCAGCACACATTTTTTTACCCAATCTTGATGACACTTTCAGGTAATGATCAGTACCCCAATCCAACTTTTCTCACCAAATTTCGTTCTTCTAAGTTAAACTGATCTTTCGCAGTAACAGTTTTAATTTTTAGGTTTCACTCTGTTTTCTCCTATATGGATACATGTAGTTGAAACTCTAAATCAAACACGGATTGTGCTAGCTCTTTGAAACTTGACACAATAAAGTAGTTCCAAGTTCTATCTCTATTGTTTGTTTCCTCTTGATGTAGCACTAAGCAGAGACTGGCGCAAATCACTTTCATGGAAAGGGGTTGCCAAGCTTCCAAAAAAATACGAGTTTCCTGAAATGTCAGCACACCTTTTTTCACCCAATCTAGATGACACTTTCAGGTAATGATTAGTACCCCAATCCCACTTGGCTCACCAAATTTTGTTCTTCTAGGTTAAACCTTTCGTTGGCAGTAACAGTTTTAATTTTTAGGTTTCACTCTGTTTTCTCCTATATGTATACATGTAGTTGGAACTCTAAATCAAACACGGTTTGTGCTAGCTCTTTGTAACTTGACACAATCAAGTAATCCCAAGTTCTATCTCTGTGGTTTGTTTCCTATTGATGTAGCCCTAAGCAGAGACTGGCACAAATCACTTTCATGGAAAGGGGTTGCCAAGCTTCCAAAAAACTACGAGTTTCCTGAAAAATCATCACACATTTTTTTCACCCAATCTTGATGACACTTTCAGGTAATGATCAGTACCCCAATCCCACTTGACTCACCAAATTTCGTTCTTCTAGGTTAAACCCTTCGTTGGCAGTAACAGTTTAAATTTTTAGGTTTCACTCTGTTTTCTCCTATATGGATAAATGTAGTTGGAATTCTAAATCAAACACGGTTTGTGCTAGCTCTTTGAAACGTGACACTATCAAGTAGTTCCAAGTTCTATCTCAATGGTTTGTTTCCTATTGACGTAGCCCTAAGCAGAGACTGGCGCAAATCACTTTCATGGAAAGGGTTGCCAAGCTTCCAAAAAACTACAGGTTTCCTGAAATCTCAGCACACATTTTTTCACCCAATCTTGATGACACTTTCAGGTAATGATCAGTACCCCAATCCCACTTGGCTCACCAAATTTTGTTCTTCTAGGTTAAACCGTTCGTTGGCAGTAACAGTTTTAATTTTTAGTTTTCACTCTGTTTTCTCCTATATGGATACATGTAATTGGAACTCTAAATCAAACACGGTTTGTGGTAGCTCTTTGTAACTTGACACAATCAAGTAGTTCCAAGTTCTATCTCTATGGTTTGTTTCCTATAAATGTAGCCCTAAGAAGAGACTGGCGCAAATCACTTTCATGGAAAGGGGTTGCCAAGCTTCCAAAAAACTACGAGTTTCCTGAAATCTCAGCCCACATTTTTTCACCCAATCTTGATGACACTTTCAGGTAATGACCATTACCCCAATCCCACTTGGCTCACCAAATTTCGTTCTTCTAGATTAAACCATTCGTTGGCAGTAACAGTTTTAATTTTTAGGTTTCACTCTGTTTTCTGCTATATGGATACATGTAGTTGGAACTCTAAATCAAACACGGTTTGTGCTAGCTCTTTGAAACTTGACACAATAAAGTAGTTCCATGTTCTATCTCTATGGTTTGTTTCCTATTGATGTAGCCCTAAGCAGTGACTGGCGCAAATCACTTTCATGGAAAGGGGTTGCCAAGCTTCCAAAAAACTACGAGTTTCCTGAAATATCAGCACACATTTTTTCACCCAATCTTGATGACACATTCAGGTAAAGATCAGTACCCCAATGCCACTTGGCTCACCAAATTTCATTCTTCTAGATTAAACCGTTCGTTGGTAGTAACAGTTTTAATTTTTAGGTTTCACTCTGTTTTCTGCTTTATGGATACATGTAGTTGGAACTCTAAATCAAACACGGTTTGTGCTACCTCTTTGAAACCTGACACAATCAAGTAGTTCCAAGTTCTATCTCTATGGTTATTTTCCTATTAATGTAGCCCTAAGCAGAGACTGGCACAAATCACTTTCATGGAAATGGGTTGCCAAGCTTCCAAAAAACTACCATTTTCCTGAAATCTCAGCACACATTTTGTCACCTAATCTTGATGACACTTTCAGGTAATGATCAGTACCCCAATCCCACTTGGCTCACTAAATTTCATTCTTCTAGGTTAAACCGTTCATTGGCAGTAAGAGTTTTAATTTTTAGGTTTCACTCTGTTTTCTCCTATATGGATACATGTAGTTGGAACTCTAAATCAAACACGGTTTGTGCTAGCTCTTTGAAACTTGACACAACCAAGTAGTTCCAAGTTCTGTCTCTATGGTTTGTTTCCTATCGATGTAGCCCTAAGCAGAGACTGGCGCAAATCACTTTTATGGAAAGGGGTTGCCACGCTTCCAAAAAACTACGAGTTTCCTGAAATCTCAGCACACATTTTTTCACCCAATCTTGATGACACTTTCAGGTAATGATCAGTACCCCAATCCAATTTTTCACTCCAAATTTTCTTCTCCTAGGTTAAACTGATCTTTGGCAGTAACAGTTTTAATTTTTAGGTTTCACTCTGTTTTCTCCTATATGGATACATGTAGTTGGAACTCTAAATCAAACACGGATTGTGCTAGCTCTTTGAAACTTGACACAAAAGTAGTTCCAAGTTCTATCTCTATTGTTTGTTTCTTATTGATGTAGCCCTAAGCAGAGACTGGCACAAATCACTTTCATGGAAAGGGGTTGCCAAGCTTCCAAAAAACTACCAGTTTCGTGAAATCTCAGCACACATTTTTTCACCCAATCTTGATGACACTTTCAGGTAATGATCAGTACCCCAATCCCACTTTGCTCACCAAATTTCGTTCTTCCAGGTTAAACCGATCGTTGGCAGTAACAGTTTAAATTTTTAGGTTTCACTCTGTTTTCTCCTTTATGGATTCATGTAGTTGGAACTCTAAATCAAACACGGTTTGTGCTAGCTCTTTGAAACTTGACACAATAAAGTAGTTCCAAGTTCTATCTCTATGTTTGTTTCCTATTGATGTAGCCCTAAGCAGAGACTTGGGCAAACCACTTTCATGGAAAGGGGTTGCCAAGCTTCCAAAAAACTACGAGTTTCGTGAAATCTCAGCACACATTTTTTTACCCAATCTTGATGACACTTTCAGGTAATGATCAGTACCCCAATCCAACTTTTCTCACCAAATTTCGTTCTTCTAAGTTAAACTGATCTTTGGCAGTAACAGTTTTAATTTTTAGGTTTCACTCTGTTTTCTCCTATATGGATACATGTAGTTGAAACTCTAAATCAAACACGGATTGTGCTAGCTCTTTGAAACTTGACACAATAAAGTAGTTCCAAGTTCTATCTCTATTGTTTGTTTCCTCTTGATGTAGCACTAAGCAGAGACTGGCGCAAATCACTTTCATGGAAAGGGGTTGCCAAGCTTCCAAAAAAATACGAGTTTCCTGAAATGTCAGCACACCTTTTTTCACCCAATCTAGATGACACTTTCAGGTAATGATTAGTACCCCAATCCCACTTGGCTCACCAAATTTTGTTCTTCTAGGTTAAACCTTTCGTTGGCAGTAACAGTTTTAATTTTTAGGTTTCACTCTGTTTTCTCCTATATGTATACATGTAGTTGGAACTCTAAATCAAACACGGTTTGTGCTAGCTCTTTGTAACTTGACACAATCAAGTAATCCCAAGTTCTATCTCTGTGGTTTGTTTCCTATTGATGTAGCCCTAAGCAGAGACTGGCACAAATCACTTTCATGGAAAGGGGTTGCCAAGCTTCCAAAAAATTATGAGTTTCCTGAAATCTCAGCACACATTTTTTTCACCCAAATTGATGACACTTTCAGGTAATGATCAGTACCCCAATGCCACTTGGCGCACCAAATTTCGATATTCTAAGTTAAACCCTTCGTTGGCAGTAACAGTTTTAATTTTCAGGTTTCACTCTGTTTTCTCCTATATGGATACATGTAGTTGGAATTCTAAATCAAACAAGGTTTGTGCTAGCTCTTTGAAACTTGACACAATAAAGTAGTTCCAAGTTCTATCACTATGGTTTGTTTCCTATTGATGTAGCCCTAAGCAGAGACTGGTGCAAATCACTTTCATGGAAAGGGGTTTCCAAGCTTCCAAAAAACTATGAGTTTCCTGAAATCTCAGCACACATTTTTTTACCCAATCTTGATGACACTTTCAGGTAATGATCAGTACCCCAATCCAACTTTTCTCACCAAATTTCGTTCTTCTAAGTTAAACTGATCTTTGGCAGTAACAGTTTTAATTTTTAGGTTTCACTCTGTTTTCTCCTATATGGATACATGTAGTTGAAACTCTAAATCAAACACGGATTGTGCTAGCTCTTTGAAACTTGACACAATAAAGTAGTTCCAAGTTCTATCTCTATTGTTTGTTTCCTCTTGATGTAGCACTAAGCAGAGACTGGCGCAAATCACTTTCATGGAAAGGGGTTGCCAAGCTTCCAAAAAAATACGAGTTTCCTGAAATGTCAGCACACCTTTTTTCACCCAATCTAGATGACACTTTCAGGTAATGATTAGTACCCCAATCCCACTTGGCTCACCAAATTTTGTTCTTCTAGGTTAAACCTTTCGTTGGCAGTAACAGTTTTAATTTTTAGGTTTCACTCTGTTTTCTCCTATATGTATACATGTAGTTGGAACTCTAAATCAAACACGGTTTGTGCTAGCTCTTTGTAACTTGACACAATCAAGTAATCCCAAGTTCTATCTCTGTGGTTTGTTTCCTATTGATGTAGCCCTAAGCAGAGACTGGCACAAATCACTTTCATGGAAAGGGGTTGCCAAGCTTCCAAAAAATTATGAGTTTCCTGAAATCTCAGCACACATTTTTTTCACCCAAATTGATGACACTTTCAGGTAATGATCAGTACCCCAATGCCACTTGGCGCACCAAATTTCGATATTCTAAGTTAAACCCTTCGTTGGCAGTAACAGTTTTAATTTTCAGGTTTCACTCTGTTTTCTCCTATATGGATACATGTAGTTGGAATTCTAAATCAAACAAGGTTTGTGCTAGCTCTTTGAAACTTGACACAATAAAGTAGTTCCAAGTTCTATCACTATGGTTTGTTTCCTATTGATGTAGCCCTAAGCAGAGACTGGTGCAAATCACTTTCATGGAAAGGGGTTTCCAAGCTTCCAAAAAACTATGAGTTTCCTGAAATCTCAGCACACATTTTTTTACCCAATATTGATGACACTTTCAGGAAATGATCAGTACCCCAATCCAACTTTTCTCTCCAAATTTCGTTCTTCTAAGTTAAACTGATCTTTGGCAGTAACAGTTTTAATTTTTAGGTTTCACTCTGTTTTCTCCTATATGGATACATGTAGTTGAAACTCTAAATCAAACACGGATTGTGCTAGCTCTTTGAAACTTGACACAATAAAGTAGTTCCAAGTTCTATCTCTATTGTTTGTTTCCTCTTGATGTAGCACTAAGCAGAGACTGGCGCAAATCACTTTCATGGAAAGGGGTTGGCAAGCTTCCAAAAAAATACGAGTTTCCTGAAATGTCAGCACACCTTTTTTCACCCAATCTAGATGACACTTTCAGGTAATGATTAGTACCCCAATCCCACTTGGCTCACCAAATTTTGTTCTTCTAGGATAAACCTTTCGTTGGCAGTAACAGTTTTAATTTTTAGGTTTCACTCTGTTTTCTCCTATATGTATACATGTAGTTGGAACTCTAAATCAAACACGGTTTGTGCTAGCTCTTTGTAACTTGACACAATCAAGTAATCCCAAGTTCTATCTCTGTGGTTTGTTTCCTATTGATGTAGCCCTAAGCAGAGACTGGCACAAATCACTTTCATGGAAAGGGGCTGCCAAACTTCCAAAAAATTATGAGTTTCCTGAAATCTCAGCACACATTTTTTTCACCCAAATTGATGACACTTTCAGGTAATGATCAGTACCCCAATGCCACTTGGCGCACCAAATTTCGATATTCTAAGTTAAACCCTTCGTTGGCAGTAACAGTTTTAATTTTCAGGTTTCACTCTGTTTTCTCCTATATGGATACATGTAGTTGGAATTCTAAATCAAACAAGGTTTGTGCTAGCTCTTTGAAACTTGACACAATAAAGTAGTTCCAAGTTCTATCACTATGGTTTGTTTCCTATTGATGTAGCCCTAAGCAGAGACTGGTGCAAATCACTTTCATGGAAAGGGGTTTCCAAGCTTCCAAAAAACTATGAGTTTCCTGAAATCTCAGCACACATTTTTTTACCCAATATTGATGACACTTTCAGGAAATGATCAGTACCCCAATCCAACTTTTCTCACCAAATTTCGTTCTTCTAAGTTAAACTGATCTTTGGCAGTAACAGTTTTAATTTTTAGGTTTCACTCTGTTTTCTCCTATATGGATACATGTAGTTGAAACTCTAAATCAAACACGGATTGTGCTAGGTCTTTGAAACTTGACACAATAAAGTAGTTCCAAGTTCTATCTCTATTGTTTGTTTCCTCTTGATGTAGCCCTAAGCAGTGACTGGCGCAAATCACTTTCATGGAAAGGGGTTGCCAAGCTTCCAAAAAAATACGAGTTTCCTGAAATGTCAGCACACCTTTTTTCACCCAATCTAGATGACACTTTCAGGTAATGATTAGTACCCCAATCCCACTTGGCTCACCAAATTTTGTTCTTCTAGGATAAACCTTTCGTTGGCAGTAACAGTTTTAATTTTTAGGTTTCACTCTGTTTTCTCCTATATGTATACATGTAGTTGGAACTCTAAATCAAACACGGTTTGTGCTAGCTCTTTGTAACTTGACACAATCAAGTAATCCCAAGTTCTATCTCTGTGGTTTGTTTCCTATTGATGTAGCCCTAAGCAGAGACTGGCACAAATCACTTTCATGGAAAGGGGTTGCCAAGCTTCCAAAAAATTATGAGTTTCCTGAAATCTCAGCACACATTTTTTTCACCCAAATTGATGACACTTTCAGGTAATGATCAGTACCCCAATGCCACTTGGCGCACCAAATTTCGATATTCTAAGTTAAACCCTTCGTTGGCAGTAACAGTTTTAATTTTCAGGTTTCACTCTGTTTTCTCCTATATGGATACATGTAGTTGGAATTCTAAATCAAACAAGGTTTGTGCTAGCTCTTTGAAACTTGACACAATAAAGTAGTTCCAAGTTCTATCACTATGGTTTGTTTCCTATTGATGTAGCCCTAAGCAGAGACTGGTGCAAATCACTTTCATGGAAAGGGGTTTCCAAGCTTCCAAAAAACTATGAGTTTCCTGAAATCTCAGCACACATTTTTTTCACCCAAACTTGATGACACTTTTAGGTAATGATCAGTACCCCAATGCCACTTGGCTCACCAAATTTCGATATTCTAAGTTAAACCCTTCGTTGGCAGTAACAGTTTTAATTTTCAGGTTTCACTCTGTTTTCTCCTATATCGATACATGTAGTTGGAATTCTAAATCACACAAGGTTTGTACTAGCTCTTTGAAACTTGACACAATAAAGTAGTTCCAAGTTCTATCTCTATGGTTTGTTTCCTATTGATGTAGCCATAAGCAGAGACTGGCGCAAATCACTTTCATGGAAATGGGTTGCCAAGCTTCCAAAAAACTACGAGTTTCCTGAAATCTCAGCACACATTTTTTCACCCAATCTTGATGACACTTTCAGGTAATGATCAGTACCCCAATCCCACTTGTCTCACCTAATTTCGTTCTTCTAGTTTAAACGGATCCTTGGCAGTAACAGTTTTAATTTTTAGGTTTCACTCTGTTTTCTCCTATATGGATAAATGTAGTTGGAACTCTAAATCAAACACGGTTTGTGTTAGCTCTTTATAACTTGACACAATCACGAAGTTCCAAGTTCTATCTCTATGGTTTGTTTCCTATTGATGTAGCCCTAAGCAGAGACTGGCGCAAATCACTTTCATGGAAAGGGGTTGCCAAGCTTCCAAAAAACTACGAGTTTCCTGAAAAATCATCACACATTTTTTTCACCCAATCTTGATGACACTTTCAGGTAATGATCAGTACCCCAATCCCACTTGACTCACCAAATTTCCTTCTTCTAGGTTAAACCGTTCGTTGGCAGTAACAGTTTAAATTTTTAGGTTTCACTCTGTTTTCTCCTATATGGATAAATGTAGTTGGAATTCTAAATCAAACACGGTTTGTGCTAGCTCTTTGAAACGTGACACTATCAAGTAGTTCCAAGTTCTATCTCAATGGTTTGTTTCCTATTGAAGTAGCCCTAAGCAGAGACTGGCGCAAATCACTTTCATGGAAAGGGTTGCCAAGCTTCCAAAAAACTACAGGTTTCCTGAAATCTCAGCACACATTTTTTCACCCAATATTGATGACACTTTCAGGTAATGATCAGTACCCCAATCCCACTTGGCTCACCAAATTTTGTTCTTCTAGGTTAAACCGTTCGTTGGCAGTAACAGTTTTAATTTTTAGGTTTCACTCTGTTTTCTGCTCTATGGATACATGTAGTTGGAACTCTAAATCAAACACGGTTTGTGCTAGCTCTTTGAAACCTGACACAATCAAGTAGTTCCAAGTTCTATCTCTATGGTTTTTTTCCTATTAATGTAGCCCTAAGCAGAGACTGGCGCAAATCACTTTCATGGAAATGGGTTGCCAAGCTTCCAAAAAACTACGATTTTCCTGAAATCTCAGCACACATTTTTTCACCTAATCTTGATGACACTTTCAGGTAATGATCAGTACCCCAATCCCACTTGGCTCACCAAATTTCGTTCTTCTAGGTTAAACCGTTCATTGGCAGTAAGAGTTTTAATTTTTAGGTTTCACTCTGTTTTCTCCTATATGGATACATGTAGTTGGAACTCTAAATCAAACACGGTTTGTGCTAGCTCTTTGAAACTTGACACAACCAAGTAGTTCCAAGTTCTATCTCTATGGTTTGTTTCCTATTGATGTAGCCCTAAGCAGAGACTGGCGCAAATCACATTCATGGAAAGGGGTTGCCAAGCTTCCAAAAAACTACGTGTTTCCTGAAATCTCAGCACACATTTTTTCACCCAATCTTGATGACACTTTCAGGTAATGACCATTACCCCAATCCCACTTGGCTCAACAAATTTCGTTCTTCTAGATTAAACCGTTCATTGGCAGTAACAGTTTTAATTTTTAGGTTTCACTCTGTTTTCTGCTATATGGATACATGTAGTTGGAACTCTAAATCAAACACGGTTTGTGCTAGCTCTTTGAAACTTGACACAATAAAGTAGTTCCAAGTTCTATCTCTATGGTTTGTTTCCTATTGATGTAGCCCTAAGCAGATACTGCCGCAAATCACTTTCATGGAAAGGGGTTGCCAAGCTTCCAAAAAACTACGAGTTTCCTGAAATCTCATCACACATTTTTTCACCCAATATTGATGACACTTTCAGGTAATGATCAGTACATTAATCCCAATTGGCTCACCAAATTTCGTTCTTCTAGGTTAAACCGATCGTTGGCAGTAACAGTTTTAATTTTTAGGTTTCATTCTGTTTTCTCCAATATGGATACATGTAGTTGGAACTCTAAATCAAACACGGTTTGTGCTAGCTCTTTGAAACATGTCACAGTCAAGTAGTTCCAAGTTCTATCTCTATGGTTTGTTACCTATCGATGTAGCCCTAAGCAGAGACTGGCGCAAATCACTTTCATGGAAAGGGGTTGCCAAGCTTCCAAAAAACTACGAGTTTCCTTAAATCTCAGCACACATATTTTCACCCAATCTTCATGACACTTTCAGGTAATGATCAGTTCCCCAATCCCACTTGGCTCACCAAATTTTGTTCTTCTAGGTTAAACCGTTGGTTGGCAGTAACAGTTTTAATTTTTAGGTTTCACTCTGTTTTCTCCAATATGGATACATGTACTTGGAACTCTAAATCAAACACGGTTTGTGCTAGCTCTTTGAAACTTGACACAATCAAGAGTTCCAACTTCTATCTCTACGGTTTGTTTCCTATTGATGTAGCCCTAAGCAGAGACTGGCGCAAATCCCTTTCATGGAACGGGGTTGCCAAGCTTCCAAAAAACTACCAGTTTTCTGAAATCTCAGCACACATTTTTTCACCCAATCTTCATGACACTTTCAGGTAATGATCAGTACCCCAATCCCACTTGGCTCTCCAAATTTCGTTCTTCTAGGTTGAACCGTTCGTTGGCAGTAACAGTTTTAATTTTTAGGTTTCACTCTGTTTTCTCCTATATGGATACATGTAGTTGGAACTCTAAATCAAACACGGTTTGTGCTAGCTCTTTGAAACATGTCACAGTCAAGTAGTTCCAAGTTCTATCTCTATTGTTTGTTTCTTATTGATGTAGCCCTAAGCAGAGACTGGCACAAATCACTTTCATGGAAAGGGGTTGCCAAGCTTCCAAAAAACTACCAGTTTCGTGAAATCTCAGCACACATTTTTTCACCCAATCTTGATGACACTTTCAGGTAATGATCAGTACCCCAATCCCACTTTGCTCACCAAATTTCGTTCTTCCAGGTTAAACCGATCGTTGGCAGTAACAGTTTAAACTTTTAGGTTTCACTCTGTTTTCTCCTTTATGGATTCATGTAGTTGGAACTCTAAATCAAACACGGTTTGTGCTAGCTCTTTGAAACTTGACACAATAAAGTAGTTCCAAGTTCTATCTCTATGTTTGTTTCCTATTGATGTAGCCCTAAGCAGAGACTTGGGCAAACCACTTTCATGGAAAGGGGTTGCCAAGCTTCCAAAAAACTACGAGTTTCGTGAAATCTCAGCACACATTTTTTTACCCAATCTTGATGACACTTTCAGGTAATGATCAGTACCCCAATCCAACTTTTCTCACCAAATTTCGTTCTTCTAAGTTAAACTGATCTTTGGCAGTAACAGTTTTAATTTTTAGGTTTCACTCTGTTTTCTCCTATATGGATACATGTAGTTGAAACTCTAAATCAAACACGGATTGTGCTAGCTCTTTGAAACTTGACACAATAAAGTAGTTCCAAGTTCTATCTCTATTGTTTGTTTCCTCTTGATGTAGCACTAAGCAGAGACTCGCCCAAATCACTTTCACGGAAAGGGGTTGCCAAGCTTCCAAAAAAATACGAGTTTCCTGAAATGTCAGCACACATTTTTTCACCCAATCTAGATGACACTTTCAGGTAATTATTAGTACCCCAATCCCACTTGGCCCACCAAATTTTGTTCTTCTAGGTTAAACCTTTCGTTGGCAGTAACAGTTTTAATTTTTAGGTTTCACTCTGTTTTCTCCTATATGTATACATGTAGTTGGAACTCTAAATCAAACACGGTTTGTGCTAGCTCTTTGTAACTTGACACAATCAAGTAATCCCAAGTTCTATCTCTGTGGTTTGTTTCCTATTGATGTAGCCCTAAGCAGAGACTGGCACAAATCACTTTCATGGAAAGGGGTTGCCAAGCTTCCAAAAAATT